>NC_084801.1:38551875-39197500 GCF_963169125.1 Humulus lupulus | reverse complement strand
AGGTTCACACGGGTTGCGGCGCCTAAGAACAAGGCCGCGACCTGACCTCGAACCCTACCATTTTTTCCATTTTCCCATCTCAAAAACCTCCATAAACCTATCCAAATCCCAAAAACAAAGTTCCCAATCAACTCCATGGCCTGAAACCATCAAAACCCAAGTCCAAACAATTCAAAAACTCATCAAAATGTAAAATCCAATCAAAGCTTAAAAACTCAAAAACTTGATTAAGTCATTTCCCAGTTAAATCCTCCGGCTAACAAGCTTCTAATCTTCCCTAGAATCATTATAACTCTAACCTTGCTTGAATCCGAGTCCTAAAACTCAAGTTGCCTTCGAAAATGATCACGAACACCAAATGAGAAAACGAGAGAGAGAAAGAACCGTACGTTCTTTTTATTTATTCTGCTAGGTTACTTCAAGCTTACGTAACCTTAAGCGAATCCCAATGCTTGGGGTACCCCAAAAACGTCCACGGGGGCCAAATAGTCAAAATCCCCATAATTCTCTCCTGATCTCACTAACTCCCAAATATATCATCAAATATTTATCCCCATTACCCAATAACCCGGTAATGTACTAAATTGTAATGACCCAACTACTCTAGACTTTTGGACCATTAACGAACTATACATACAAATCCTTAATAAAGCTTACATTGCGAAAATACCATAGTTTTATTAGAAAACTTGTAAAAATAAGAGTTACTTACAAAAATATCAAGAAGGATATGGGATCCCATTGTTTGAAAAACAAAACATAACATGATTTATAATAAAAAGAGATTACATAATAAGTGCGGAAACTACATATAAAGACCATAAAAACAAGACTATATCCTCGAAAATCGAACTCTCGACTCCTTGAATCCATTCACCACCGATACACAATCCCAAGCATCCACGAACCTTACCGCCACTAAAGCTATTTTCCTGCACATAAAACAAAAAGGAATGAGCCTAATGCCCAGCAAGGAAAATCTAACACATACATCATGTACATAAAATTTCACAATAATCATAAAGACATAACATAACACTTATTACATACACATACTATAATGGCCATTGTTACTTGGGGTCCCATAGACTAAACAAGTCATATGCCCATGAGATTAGTGGGGTTCTACTAGCTAAGTAGGTCATATGCCCATAATCTATTTGGGGTCTTGTTAGTCATATGGGTCATATGCCCAAGCCTACAAACATACATATTCATAACATATTTTATAACATATTTCATAACATAAAACATAAGATAACATAAGCATAAAACATATAGATTCTATCCTATTTTCCTTACCACAGTTACCGGGATAAGAGGACAGAGTTGGGACTTTTGGAACACTCCTAATAACCATATATAACAGGGTGAGTTGATTGAAAAAAAAGTAATGAAAAGAATGGAAGGAATGGAATGACTAAACCTTTGAGAAACATACTTACCAAAAACTTATGAGCAAGTTCTTAGATTTCCTAACCAAAATAAGAATAAGGTTAGAAGACTGAGTAGAAGACTATGAGAAAGAAAATAACATAAAACCAATGAACTAGAGTTTTGGGTTACCTTGAAGACTTGTAAGATCAATCTACACCTCAAACCGAAATACTATAAAACCTTACTTCCCAAAGTGTTTGATAAGCTTATGATTCCCCAACCCAGGTGTTTACACTCTCACACTCACTTAGCACTTGCAGCCTCTGAACTTAGAGCAAAAGATGAATAATGGCTGGGTACTAGGTCCTCTTTATAGAGTTTAGGAATGAAAGGATCTAAATTTTACTTGAATAAAAATAATAGCTTTTTAGGTGAAAATAATTTGAATAATCGTTCAGCAGAGGCTGAAGACTCGTTCAAAAGATGCTGGACTTATCAAGAGGTTGAATGGCTGAAAGGAAAACAAATTCAAAATGTTTCAAAATATGCTGAAGGAGGCGATATATCGCCCCCTGTAGCCGATATATCGCCTGGGCCAGTATGCCCGAGGCTGTCGTGCATCGTCTCGTGTTTTCCGTATCTACGTGCTGCGATATATCGCCCCCTATAGCTGCGATATATCGACACACGCTGATTAATTAAACAAGAAATTACACATTTTTAGCTAAGTTTGAATGGAGTAAACAGCCTTGACTAAGCCCTCAATGTATTCAAAGCTGCTGACTGACCTTATAGCATTCAAACTTTACTCCTTATTAAATTTAATCCTCAAAATACTTAATTCTTAAGCACCCATTCATAATATGTGCTTAAAATCCTATTGGTCCTTATCTAAACCTTATAGTATAATAAATATTATCCTTAATATCAGCCATATTAATCAAACCTTAGGTTAAAATTAATATTCTTAAACTATAGATTAAACTTAGAAAATCTATAAGTACTACTATGAGTGTCCAAATTATTCCCGGTCTGAACCAAAAATCCACAGTTACAAAGATAATACTATAAATACTATAATACTACTATCTAACTAGCTAAGTGAAGTTCTTGGACTCTACATAAATACCCAATTACCCCTTGACTCACACCGGGTCAAATATGGGTCCCGTTGTGATTTTCCCACTAGCTTGCTCCCTAGAATCGTCTCGTGCTGAGTAACCCAAATATATCCACATAATAATGTGGTCTCACACATATATCACATATATGCCAAATATACCCATAATGGGCAAAATTACAAAAATTGCATTTTTAATTAGAAATGGGCCCACATGTATTTTTAATACACCTAAACATGCATATCAAGTCATATTATAATATAACTCACATAATCATATAATGATACACATATTTATCACATAATCACATAATTTCTATAATTTGCCATCCTAGCCCCCTAATCAAGGCCCTAAGCCTTATTAGGTAATTTGGGACGTTACACTTCACTTCCTCTCTCATTCTGGGGATATGCACTTCAAACAACGACTTACATTTTGAATGTAGTCCCGTCTAAGACCATAAGAAAAATGCCACTGGAACTGTGGAATGGTAACAAACCTAGTTTGCATCATTTCCGCATTTGGGGCTATCATGCTCATGTTCTTAGAACTAAATCAGGGAAACTTGATTCTAGGTTTGAAGTGTGCATTTTTCATGGGCCATGGTCCATAAATAAGAGGCGGTTACTTCTATAGTCATAAGGATCAAAATGTATTTGTTTCAACAAATGAGACCTTCCTTGAATACGACTATATGAATAACTATAAACCTCAGAGCAATGTAGTTTTGGAGAAACTCACAGCTGATAAGATTCCATCACCTTCATCATCATCATTAAATGATAAACGACAAACCGAGGAAACCACTATTGCTGAAAAGGAAACCCCAGTGCAACGTCGTAGTGAGAGAATTGTGAGACAACATGTTCACTACGAATATGAGGCACATTTCCTTGTTTCTAATACAAACAAGAACAATACACTAACCTTCAAAGAGACAATGGATGATCCTGAAAAGGAAAAATGGAAAGAAGCCATGTACCAAGAAATGCAATCTATGTATTCCAATTCTATCTGGGAACTTGTAGACCCACTTGAAGATGTCAGGCCCATTGGGTACAAAAGGATCTTCAAGAAGAAAAGAGGTGTATATGGGAAAGTAGAGAATTTCAAGGCAAGGCTAGTAGCCAAATGTTACACTCAGAGAGAGGGTGTTGATTATGAAGAAACATTTTCTCCTGTGGCCATGCTAAAATCCATTCGCATCCTCTTATCCATAGCTGCCACCTATGACTATGAGATATGGAAAATGGACATCAAGACAACTTTTCTGAATGGCTATCTGATGAAAATATCTATATGATACAACCAGACGGGTTATTTAAGGATGGGAAAGATCATAAGGTGTATAAGTTGCTGAAATCCATTTATGGATTAAAGCAAGCATCTAGATCTTGGAATATCACATTTGATGAGACAATTAAAACACACGGCTTTGAACAGAATGTAAATGAAGCATATGTGTATAAATATGTCAAAGGTAAAGTGATGGTTTTCTTAGTTCTTTACTTGGATGGCAATCTTCTCATTGGTAATGATGTAGAGACACTGTCAAACATGAAGTAGTGGTTAGTTGAAAAGTTCCAAATGAAAGATTTGGTTAACATGAAGTAGTGTTATGGGAATCCAAATCCTAAAGGACATGAAGAATAAGATATTGGCACTTTCTTAGGCTAATTATATAGATACAGTGCTTAAAAGGTTCTCTATGAAGAATTCCAAGAAAGCTCAGTTACCGACCAAACATGGAATTACTCTTTCCAAAGAGCAATGTCCAAAGATACATCAAGAGGAAGAGGACATGAGAAAGTATCCCTATGCTTCAGCAGTTGAGAGTCTAATGTGTGCTATGTTGTGTACTAGGCCCGACATATGCTATGCAGTAGAGATTGTAAGTCGTTATCAATCGAATCCTGGTTTGGAACACTGGATTGCAGAAAAGCACATTCTCAATTATCTCAGGAGAACGAGAGATTATATGCTTGTATATTCAGGGAGTGAACAAAACCCTACTGGATGCATTGATTCTGATTTCCAATCAGACGAAGACAGTCGTAAGTCGGCATTTGGTTCAGTGTTCACTCTTGGGGGAGGAGTTGTAGTATGGAGAAGTATTAAAAAATCCAGTATTTCAGATTCAACCATGGAAGTCAAGTATATAGCGGCTTGTGAAGCAGCTAAGGAAGTGGTTTTCCTTTGAAAGTTCTACACTGATTTGGAAGTAATTCTAGATATGGAGAAGCCACTAATCCTATACTGTGACAATAGAGGAGTAGTAAATAACTCTAAGGAACCCAGAAGCCGCAAGAGAGGAAAGCATATTGAAAGGAAATACCATCTGGTTAGAGAGATTGTGCACCGAGAAGATGTGACTGTTATGAAGATAGCGTCACAACAGAACTTGGCAGAGTTGTTTACATAGACACTTCTTGCAAAGTCGTTTATGGGTCATGTACACAACATGGGATTAAGGGAGTTGCCTCAGTTATATTGAGGGCAAGTGGGAGATTGTTAGGATTAATGCCCTGCAAGCATGTAAAAATATTTTATCGATTTAAATAAAAATACAATTTTATTATATGTTAATGTTATAATTATTGTTTGAATAATTTATATGAATATCAAGAAAATTCCATATTCATTTATGCGGATATGATCTTGTAATAGTACGAGAGAATTGAGATCATATACAATGAATAAAATAGTTAGTAACATATTAAAGTAACCTTTAATGAATGGTTACTAGTATGGTTTACTAAGCATACGAGATGCAAAAAATCTAGATTCAGATTACGGATGTGGATAGACTTCTTAGTAAATGTACTATATATAATAGAGATTATATATGACAGGACCGATATGAATTAACTATCTTCATAAACTTACCGTTTGTCATAAAGATTAAATTCTTATCATAATAGATGATCATTTGTAGATCAGTCTAAATCCTAATTTGTCATGAATTGCTGTTTGTGCTAATTGGATCTTTTTATTCACTCATTAAGGTTTCTTAGTATAATAAGGCTAGTGACTTTTATTTTGGAGATTCAATATCATGAATTGCTTGGAATATGATTTACAATAATGGAATCCATACATTCCTAACAGATCGAATATTGGTTCCCTTAAGGGTTAATTCTAGAACTATATAGTTATTGAGCTCGAATCTATAATTTGATTATAGATTAATTATTCGCTAGTGAATTAATGGTACTTAAGAAACAAGAGGTGATTAGAAGGGCAAAACGATAATTTTGACCAACTCTAATTAACGAATCAATAATTGGAGGACAAAACTACATTTATTTATTATATCGATGGACTACAAAGAAAACTCTATAAATATAATTCTATAAATACTTAGAGTGCAATTCCATATTTATAGTGGAGTAATCATGAAATTAATAATTAAGATTATTAGATTATAGAGTTTCATTAATAATCTGGTTTATTGGAGATTCATATTATATATTCTTGGTCCCCAAGTCACCTTTGTCCTACACTGTCAAGGGTAAGGATGTCATAAGAAAGATTTGTAGAGAGAATGACTAAATTGCAAATGAATTAATTTTCTAGGGCAAGGAAATAATTATATGATAATTATGAGCAATTGATTAATTGTGAATTAATTAATTATTTAATTAAATAATAATACTGTAAGTTTATTGAAGTTAAAATCAAATATTAAACAATAATAAAATGTAATACTTGATTTTATTTATTTTATTCTCATTTTCTATTTTTTATTATTTCTTTAAGTTTGAGTATTATTTCTTTAAGTTTGACATTTTTAAAAATATTTACTATTTTTATAAATTAAATTAATGTTTGAGTAAAAAAACATATATTCTTACCTATATTGTTGTTTTATAATTAATATTAAAAACTATATTATCTCGATTATCTTGATATTATGAATTTTTATTATGTTTATGCTTGTTTATTTCATACATTTTAAAAAAAAACTTAATAGTGTATATAAAGTCATTTATGTACAAATATATATATATATGATTTGTTATAAGTTGCATTATAGAAATTTTTTACAAAATACAAATAATATGTACATGATAAATATCGATAATCTCGTGATAGTTTAATTATTAATATTAAAAAAATTTGGTAAAATTTCTTTTTACTAAAAAATTAATTTAATTTGTAAAACTATTAAATATTTTTCAAAATGTCATGAAAATATATATTTTTCAATGTCATGTTTGTTATTGTCATAAATTAAATATTTTTTAATTATTAATATATATCATCTTTTCTACCATTTCACTCTACCATTCTCCTCCATTTTAGTGTTTTTCAAGAGCATTTTTCAAGTATGTGTTTACTTTGTTTTGTAATTTCTATACTAGTTATGGGTTTCTAATCTTTTTAAGATTATTAAGGTGATGATGTAACAATACTTAACTAGATAATATTTATTTTGTATCTTGATTTCCCATTTGTGCAACAAAGTTTATGGATTTTTCTTCAAATATCTTCTTTCATCTTAAATATTATGTATTTTTTATTGTTAGCACATATTTATACTTTTTTCTTCATTAGTGCAAAATCATAGTATTCTTTAGTTAAGGTGTGCCATTAAATTGTGCACATCAAATGCTTAGAACAAAAATATTATGTTTTGCCTTATAAATAATATTCATTGATTTATTTGTTGTTTATTTAGATTGATTCAAACTAAATACTTTGAAAGTATACCTTAAAAAGTGAAGATAAATCCTATATTTCTATAATAACTTGTGCTTAAATAGAATATCTAATTTGAATAAGTGATGGCTTGATTAATTTATACTATTAATAAAACTTGGGAATCAATGTATTTATAAATATTATTTAACTTATATTTTGTCGATTTTATTATCTTAATAATCTTTCTTCTACCATCTTGTTTACAATTATTAATTTAGTTATATATCTTGTCTTTAATTTCTTTATTATTGTCTTTATTTGATTTTCTTGTCACAATATCCCATCATCAATCTTTGGAGCTAGGTTATAGATTATTAATGTTGCTTTAAAGTAGTTTTCTTTTTTATTTTAGACAACTCCTTTGGGTTCGACATCCTTGCTTACACGAACTCTATACTATATATACGATTCGTGCGCTTGCGATTTACATAGTTAAAACACACCCATTTTGGGTCCATCAAGTTTTTGGCGTCGTTGCCAGGGAGCTGCAAGATAAGAAACGAAATTTATCTCAAGGTTAGTGAATTCTTCTACTAGTTATTTAATTTTTTCACTTAAAAAAAATACAAAAATATAAATATATATATAAAACTAAAAAAAAAAAGATAAGAAGAAAATTTGGGACGATTCTACCATCCATATTTTTTTTTTACTTATATATATATATCTATTTATACTTATGCTTTCTATTATTTTAGTTGATGACACTTGTGCGTTCTAATTTATTTATTTGTTTATTTTTTTATTTTACTCTTGTTGTAATATTTTTCTTTTTGCTACATTTTTGTTAGTTGACGACACTTGTGCCTCCTAACCTTTGTTGTAATTTACTTTATTTATTTTTGTTGTAATATTTTTGTGCATATTTACTAGTTGATGACAATTTTTGACTCCTAGTTGTTGCTTTATTTTCTTTATGGTTGATGGCATGCTATGCCTCCCAACTCTTTTCTTTAGTTGATGGCACTTGTGCCTCTTAGTTTTTCTTTTTACCTTATTTACTAGTTGATGACAATTTTGCCTCCTAGTTTGTACTTTATTTTTGTTATGGTTGATGGCATGCTATGCCTCCCAAATTTTGTTCAATTTTAGTTAGCATTATCTATTTTTCCCTATTTTATTTCTCTTAACATATTTTTGTGTAATTGTGAAAAAATACTTCAAAAAAAAAACCTAAATCTTGTCCTTTCACCATAAGCAATCTTTGCTTAAATGAAATTTGAACAAAATTCCCAATCTGCCTCTACCAATTAACCTCAGGGAGTTGTTAGTAGTGTACGAGTAAGTGGAATCAAATAGATCTGGGGACAAGTAAACCATAAAAGTTATATTACTGTGAAATCTCAAAAAATTCTAAGTATGCTTTGTGGTTGCAATATTTACTGATCTTCCACATCAGAATAATTGTTTGCTTGAGATTATCTTTGTTGCCTTGTTTATGAAAATTGTATGCATCATTGGGAACGTAACTCTAAAAATTGTTTGGTAAAAAGACGTTTATCTTTGTTTGAAATTGAAAATGTTAGTAAAAATTTGAGCATTATGGAACCAATTGCTAATATTAATAGAAATCATGTTGATGAAAATATTGTGCCTGAAAAATCCTTGCTTGAATATTTTGCACCTATTTCATCTAATGGTCCTTCATGTATTGTTTTTCCTACCATTTCTACCACCAATTTTGAGCTTAAACCATCAATCATTAAATTTTTGCCATCTTTTTATGGGCTAGATATGGAGGATCCATACATGCATGTCAAAGATTTCTTAGAAATTTGCTCAATATTTATATTTCAAAATTTTTCTAATGAGTCAGTCAAACTAAGATTAATCCTTTTTTCATTAAAAGACAAATCAAAAGCTTGGTTAAATTCCCTTCCCACGAGGTCTATAACTACATGGGATTAACTTTATAATAAATTCTTGTTGAAATTTTTTCCTATGTCTAAAACTGATAGTCTAAGGAGAGAAATCTCCGAGTTTTTTTCAAAAAGATAATGAGGAGTTTTAAGAATGTTGGGAAATATTTATTATTAAAATGTCCTCATCATGGTTTTGAAAAATGGAAACTTGTAAAATATTTTTATGATGGTTTGACTCCCTCTAGTTGTCAAATGATTCAATCTATTAATACTGGAAATTTTTTACAATTTCAAGGGCAAGAGGCTTGGGATGCCCTTGAACATTTATCTGTCAATTCACAACAATGGAATTATTTTGATCCTAGGTATAGGTCAAATAATTCACCAAAAAGAGGACGAATGTATGAAGTAAAAGATGAATTAGACTTAAAAAAATCCTTAGACAAATTAGCGAGAGAAATAGAAGCTTTAGCCATAAGCCAAACTATAAATTCTCCAATACAACCAAGAAAAGATGTTTGTTCTATATGTTCTAGTCCTTGCCATAATACCCAATCATGTCCTTTCTACCCAGAAGCTTTTTCTGAGGAGGCCAATGCTCTTCATGCTTATGGGAAACCAAATGATAGCCCATTTTCATCCACTTATAATCCAAATTGAAGAAACCATCCAAACTTTTCATGGAGACAAAACCAGCCTCCAATGAATCAAGGGCACCAATACAACACACAAAACCAAACTCATGCCCTACAAAATCAACCATATCCTCAACAAGGAAACTTTCCTTAGAAGATACTTAACAACAATTCATGCAATCCACTAAACAAATCCTACAAAATCAGTCTCAATCAATTACCAAAATCGAGACTCAAGTAGGACAACTCGCTACTGCGTTAGCTGATAGAGAAAAAGGAACATTTCCTAGTCAACCTATCCCAAATCAAAAAGGTCAATATGAGATAGGAAATTCTAGTCATAATGGAAAAGCCAAATCAATTTCAACTCTTAGGTTCAGAAGAACATTGTCAAACCTGATTACATACTTGAGGTCGAAAAAGAAAAAGAAAATACTCGACCTTCTAGTTCTAATGCCAATGACACTTCAAAGGAGGATACTCAAATCCATCCTTTCATTCCAAAAGCCCCATTCCCACAAAGATTACTTTCAATTAAAAAAGGGGGCCAATATAATGACATCTTAAAAGTTTTTAAACAATTTAGTATCAATATCCCTTTCTTAGATGCCATTAAACAAATTCTTGCCTACTCTAAATTTTTGAAGGATCTTTGTACTGTAAAAAGAAACACTAGTGTTCCTAAAAAGAAATTTTTAACTGAACAAGCTAGCTCCATTATTCAATATAAGAGTCTTGTTAAATATAAAGATCCTAGGTGTCCAACTGTTGTACCTTGATTTCAGCACGAATCCTTCATTCAGCTCGGGTACAGCTGGCAAATAAATACACGGAGAAATAACCAAGAAAAGGACATGTTTATTATCCACGTAAGCAACTTCAGTGTTAGGCGTCTTGGGTTTAAACTGAGCTACATAAATGAAGGTTATGAAGCACGAGCTCATGATATTCAAACGGTTGCCGAAGTACGAGCTCGGAGATATATCCAGCTCACAATAATTCAAATATACTGCGTACCTGCGGATCCCCAAAGATTCGGGGTACTTTTATACGATTATTTATGACCAGCCTGTCATATTTAATGTCCCAGATATTAGGAGACCATTTATTTTATGATCAAATCATATCCCAGTATAAATGGGAATTGTTTGTATTAAATGTAATAAATATATAAATCCGTGATTGACTCACGCGGTTACCCAAACCTGTCCATGGAATTTCTCTATAAATACTAAGAATATTGGGCAGGGAAAGAGACGATTATTCTGTAATATTGAAACTCTACCAAAATAGAGAGAGAAACAACAATAATATAGACTCGTGGACTAGGTGGATTTTTAACCACTGAACCACGTAAAAAGATTTGTGTTCTTGTGAATTCATTTCATATTTTTGGTTTATTACTAAGCACTAATTCAACCTTATTATTTCTTCAATACACTGTTGGCGAAAAACCGCGTCAACAGTTTGGTGCTCTTATTGAGAGGTGAAATTAGTGCTTTCATTAAAATCCTAGTCAAATCTCATCATGGTGGTCACTTGCTCAATGCACGATAGTGAGATAGAACAGCCTGGTGGGCAGGAGGCCCATCATATCGCTATTTCAAATGAGCATGGCCCTGAAGTTTAGCAACGTATGGGGAAGCAACCGGCGGGCCACGACGATACTGGGAGTTCAACGTCATTACCACCGAATCCAATCCCATACTACTTGACTGTAGTTGAGTTGGAAAACATGCAGTTAAGAAGCCATCTTGCTAAGGAAAACAGGTAGATTAAGGATGTTTTGGCTCGGTTACCCCCTCTTGCAACCGACGTTAATGTCAAAAAGAGGCAAAGTGGGTCTCATAAGTCCCACAGGAATGACCAATCCTAACCAAGTCGGACAGTCAGAACGGCCACCCCATGTTCTGTGCCTACAGCGCGAGATCACCAAAATGCTCAACCTGGTGGACCTCCTAGGGGTCATCAGCACATCAGTCAATCAGTTAGAACCGCAACCCCAAGTTTGATGCCTCCATCACCTGCGCATGGGAATATCCATGGCAACCCACGATGAGGGACTAGGATAAGCTCACAGAGACAGAATGTTCCAGCTAACCCTCCTGCATCATGATCGGATCGCCAAGCGCAAAGAGCTAGAAATGGGGCAGAACAGAGGCGGGCTAATTTCGTTCGCCCTGATGGGACAAGGATTGCATCGCCAGTAAGGCATCCCCTATCACCTATTAGGCATCCAACACCACCTCGTCCTACGCGGAACATTCCTGCTTATGGAGACTGTAATGCCCCAAATTTCCTAATAAGGTTTGGGACGTTGATTAGGAGGCCGGGAGGGCCATAATTGATTTATTATGCAATTAAATGATATTATGCATGTTAGGTGTATTAAAAGTGCATGTGAACCCATTTTTGATTAATTGGGTGATTTTCATATTTTGCCCATTTTGGGCATATTTGGCATATATGTGGTATGTGTGTGGTGCTTCATTATTATTTGGTTACGCTAGGGTTACTCAGTGCGAGACGATTCTAGGAGGTAAGCTAGTGGGAAAGTCACAACAAGATTTATTCTTGACTCAGAGTAAGTCAAGGGATATTTAGCACATTACCGAGATATTGGGTAATGGGAATAAGTATTTGATGATAAATTGAGAGTTAGTAAGATCAGAAGGAAATTATGGAAGTTTTGACTATTTTACCTCCAGGGGGCATTTTTGGGACCCCGAGCATTAGGATTTGCTTGAGGCTACTTAAGCTTGAAGTAACCTGTTAAGAAATAAAAAGAACGTTCTCTCTCTCCCTCAAAGTTCCATTTCCGACACCCGATCACATTTTCGAAGGAAACTTGAGTTCTAGGACTCGGATTCAAGAGAGGATCGAGGCATAACGATTCTAGGGAAGATTAGAAGCTTATTAGCTGAAGGATTTGGTTGAGAAACAACTCAATCAGAGGTAATCCAAGTTTTATGTACTAAGTTTTTAAAGTTTTTAAGCTTAAATTAGATTTTTTGATTGAATTGAAGCTTGGGTTTTGTTGGTTTTGGATCATGGGGATGTTTGGGAACATTGATTTTGGAATTTGGAGATGTTTGTTAGGTTTTGGAATGTTTTAAAATGGTAAAATCAAGGTTTTGGATGGGTTTTGAGGTGGGGTCGCGGTCCTGTTCTTGGTCGCCGCAGCCCGAGCTTGGTGCAGGTGGGCGGTGGTGCTGAAGGGCTTGGGGGCCGCGGTGCTTGGGAGGTGGGGCCACAACGCTTGAGGGAATTTTTGGCCAAAGTGGTGTTTTGGTCATGGGAACTCAAACCTTAGGCCCCAGGATCGTTCTTACTACCCGATTTAGTGGGATTCGACATCTCAGAGGCTAGGTCTTGGTCCGGGAACCTTTTATTACTCATTTTGATGAGGTTTTATATTATGGTTGTTGTGACTAGGTTATCGTTAGGGGATTGGAATCAGGATCGTGCTTGTGGCTTGTTTATTGGTAACCTGTTGTTGGACCAAAGGTAAGAAAACTGCACCCCATATGTGACACACATGGTTATTATTGAGGCATGTTGTGTGTTTAAATGTGGACATTGATTGCATATCAAATGTTTAGCAAATCTTTCTCACTTGTGAATGGCACTAACTTATCAGTCAGAATCGGCAATGGTGTTAGTATTAACTGTGAAGCTGTGACTCATTAGTCAAGTTCGGCAGTAGTACTGAGCACTAGTCGTATAGCATTGAGTTATGAGTCAAGGACGGTTTTAGCGTGTTTAACACAAGCCGAAAAGATTAGATCTATTTGACATCAGCATTGAATGTCTCATCATGAGCATTAATGTCGAACCGACCTCAAGTTCGATGAAAACTAAAAGCGCTTGTCTAGTCTGAAGGCTAGTTATTTATAGCTAGAGCCAGAAAGGCTAAGGTGACCTACACGTCACATGGCTGGGAGGGTATGTGTATCGACCCGAATTTGCTAATCAGGCTTAGTGCCTTGATTAGTGTGCCTGGAGGGCAATAAGTGGTTTAATATGCTTATATGTGGATTTATGTGTATATATGATTATGATGCATGTTTAATTGAGTTAAATGTGCATGTGGGCCCCGCCTGGATATTAGGGGCATAAGTGTGATAAATGAGATAAATGTTGTATATATGTGATATGTCTGTGCAGCACGATCCGAGACAGTCATGGGGAGCTGTTAGCCAGAGAGTCACAACGGGGTTGAGATTCGAACTCGGGGCGAGTCGAGGGGTAATTTGGGTATTAGATGAGTTATGGGGTTATCGGGACATGAAAATAAATATTTGGAGATATATTTGAGGATAGAATGTCTAGGCGGGAATATTTGGGAAATTTACCATTTTGCCCTCAGGGACGTTTTGGTACCCCGAGCCTTGAGGTAACCCTTTAGACTTAAGTCAAATAAAACAAAAAGGGGAGAATTGTTTAGAAAGTTGAGGAAACCGACACATATTTTCCTTTGAACTGAAGATAGCTCTTGCCTCTCTCTCTCTCTTTCACTCTTTAAGGCAAAACTCAAAGGGAACTCAAAGGAATTAAAAGGATTTCAGCTGGGATACTCTAGGAACTTGAAGCTTGGGGATTTGAGGATCAAACTCAGGGATTAAGCTCTGCAAGGTAAGCTCTAATTACTAAGGTGTAGTTTTAAAATTTCTACTGGTTATGGGGGATTGCATGTTAGCTAAGCTTGATTTATCTTTGGGTGTTCTAGCTGAGTTTTGGTGCATATTTTAATGGGGTCTTGATGTTGTTTTTGAGCTGGAATAACTGTGCTGGATATCTGGGAATGCTAGTCAAGTTTTAGGATGAATTGGCTTAGGGAAAGGTTTAGAAAAATGGTGTGAAAATCTGGGTTCGGTGGGGAGCGCCGCGGCCCTAGGAGGGGTGTGCCGCGGCCCGTGTGAGCGCGCGGCCATGGGAGGCCGAGAGGTTCATGCGCGCCGCGGTGCTTGGTGGGCGCGCCACGACCCGTGTGGGGGTCAGTGTGGTGCTAGCCTTTGTTTCGAGGCTAGCCGCGACTCTTGTGGGTGGGGCCGCGACCCTTAGTGCCAATTTGAGTTTTTAGGGTATTTTAGGCTTGGGAACTCAAGGGGTAAGGCTCGGGGCAGATTTTATCACCCGGATTGATAGAATTCAAGGACCCGGAGGTTAGGGTTATGACTCGAAGTTATTTATTGGATTAGAATTTGATGGATGGACGTTGTTAATGTGTTGTGACTAAGGTTTCGGCGAGGCTCACATTAGAGGACTGTGCTTGGGGCATCCGTGCTCAGAAAGCTCGGAACTCAGGTAAGAAGACCCCTGTTCCCATAGAGCTTGTGTGCAGGGCTGAGCCCAATGTGTTTTAATGGAATTGATATGCAGGGCCGAGCCCAATATGTTAGAACTGCAGGGCATAGCCCTTTATCTGTTTATGCTGGAATTCTGTACTTGCTTGTTATATTATATGTGTTATTCTATGAGTGAACGGCAAGAGCCGGGAATGGTGTAGATCGAGAACGGCGAGGGGCCGGGAACGGTGTTGGGCATGTTGAGTGCAAGGCCGAGAAGTGCAAAGGGCCGGGAGCAGCGTTGAGCACGTAGAGCGCGAGCTGCCAGGGTGGGTCCCTAAAAGGATACCTGGGATATCCTTACGGCGTGGTCCGCGAACCCAGGGCTTGGTAAACGCCTGGGACAGCTAGGCCGTATGTGTTTAGCCATTGGAGGCCTGTTTTATGCTTGACTTATGTGTTGCATATGTTATCTGTTTGTGGGTTTTCTTGCTGGGCTTCGGCTCACAGATGCTCTTTGGTGCAGGTAAGGGTAAAGAGAAGATCAACCAACCATGAGTACAACAGACGTGAGGTGGCGTGTACATGTTTGGCCAGCCTGGCTGTCACAACCAGAGGATTTTGGGAGATGCTTGTAAATGAACTTGAATTTTGTCGTTTAGCCGACTTAGTACAGTTTTTATGTTGTAAATATTTCTAAACTGTATTTTGGGATCCCAGGTGTCAAACTTTTATGATTTACTGTGAAAGATTACTATCTCTAATGTTTTTCCTTTGTTTACGGCTTAATTACACTATTTGACCTAAAACCTCGATTAGCGAGTTAAAAGCACATTTTTAAACTCACTTAGTAACGACTCTAAGGAAGTAGGGCGTGACAGTATGGGACCTCCGAGATAGACTTATCAGTCATCTGACCGAGATAGCCTTATCAGTCATCTGACCAGGATGGACTTATCAGCCATCTAACTGAGATAGACTTATCAGTCATCTAACCGAGATGGACTTATCAGCCATTTGACCGAGATAGACTTATCAGTCATCTGACCAGGATGGACTTATCAGCCATCTGACCAGGATGGACTTATCAGCCATCTGACTGAGATGGACTTATCAACCATCTGACCAGGATAGACTTATCAGTCATCTTACCGGGATGGACTTATCAGCCACCTGACTGGGATGGACTTATCAGCCATCTGATCGAGATGGACTTATCAGCCATCTGATCGGGATGGACTTATCAATCATCTGACCAGGATAGAATTTTCAGTCATCTGACCGAGATAGACTTATCAGTCATCTGATTGTGATAGACTTATCATTCATCTATTTAGAGAATGACTTATTAGTCAACTGTTCAAATAATGATTTATTAGTCATCTACCTTAGAGAGACTTATTAGTCATCTACCTCAGAGCGAGAGACTTATTAGTCATCTACTAAGAGCACAAGTCTTCACAAACTACCTGCTTGCATGCATGAGTAGGGTTATTACTGCTAGGCATGCCTATTAAGACTTAGTAACATGTTATTACTTGTTCATGAGCATATTGAGTTTTCTTTCTGGGCTTTGGCTCACGGGTGCTATGTGGTGCAAGTAAAGGCAAAAGAAAGTTGGACCATCCTTGAGTTGGAGAGCTTAGGTGACAATGTGTTCATATGCGGTTGCTCGACCACCATGGTCGAGGGTTTAAAGAGGAACTAGGGTTAAACCCTATTTTGCCGCTTAGGTCGGATGGTTGTAAATATTTTGCTGTAATTCACCTTTAAATTATATTTTTGGGATTCCAATGTATAAAGTAAACGTTTTAGTGAAACGTTATATCTTAACTAAGATTTTTAACCCTAAACTGCTAATCATACTTAGTTACACGATTATGGCCAAATGACTCGATTAGCGAGTTTAGCACTGCTTAAAAGGCACACCGTAACAGTCCCTGGAGTTTAGGGCATTACAGAGACTGTAGGAGAAATCCTCCTCCGTCTGTCCATACCTATGTCCCACGGACACGTGTTGAGAATCCGGATTCTCGACCTTAACCACGAGCTGTAAGCTTCGCAAATGGAAGTTATTGGACTGAAATTCGTCGAAGTGGCAGGTCCGAGGGCGATCTAAGAAATCATCTAAGTTCGACACAAAGTCTTCAATACGATCCACAACCTGATCTGCGAGATCGCCTGAATTCGCAGAGAAGAAATCAGCCCGAGATGAAGGTATTAGTTACATTCATCATGAGGGAGTTCCTTCCAAAGTACGTGATAATGGGAATGCCCCACAAAACCAAGCTCGAGCTTGGAGGGCCAACAACCCATCAAACGTGTATGATAGGATGGGAGCTGTTGAACAACCCAAAATAATCTAGGGAATAGGGACCAAGCCCTCGAGAGGCTAGCTCAGATGGAGGAACAAATGAAGAAGCTTCTATCTGAAAAAGAAAAAGATGATTGTGACTCAGAGGATGAGCTCGAGCTTTTCGTTCCAAATATTGCGGCGGCCACATATATGGTGGGTTTCAGAATGCCACACTTGTCAAAGTTTGACGGAGATGGGGATCTGTCTGATCACCTCGGGATATTTAACACCATTATGATGGCCCACAAGGTTGAACCGATTTAAGATGTAATTTATTCCCCTCAACTCTGATTGGGCCAGCTAGGCAGTGGTTTAAACAATACAAGAAGCATTCAATAAACTCGTGGAACAAGTTTTCTGCTGATTTCAAGAGAGCATTTAGGGCTTCCTAGATAGCTCAGATTAAGGCTGATTCGTTTGCTAATGTAAAGCAACAACTTGGCAAACCATTGAAGGCATATCGAAGTAGGTTTGCCAATGTCGCTGTCTGAGCTAGAGATGCCGATGATAGCCCCAAGCTCATGGCGATGAGGACGAGAATTCTTGTTGGAGGCGACTTGTGGCAAGAATTATAGAGAAAATGAGTTAATAGTGTGGATGAGCTTTTGTCACAGGCACAAATATGGGTTAACCGGGAAGAAGCTCGAGATTCTATCACAGGAACCACCCAGACCCCTGCCCAGCCCATTGGAGCGGTAACGGATTTTGCAGCTACGACTCAAATCGTTACCTAGAATAACCAAGGGGGAAATAATAAGAGGAAGGGAAATGGTGAGGGCGACCAGAACGGGACAAAGAAAAATAAGTCTTGGGAGAAATTCAAGCATGTTTATGCAACCTATACCAACCTCACGGATACTAGGGAGCGCATCTTCCTACCCAATTCTACTCGCCTTCCATGGAAGAAGTCGGAACCATTGAAAAACCAAAGAGCGAAGAGAGATCCTTTGAAGTTTTGCCGGTTTCACAATGATATCGGTCACAACACCAATGATTGTAGACAACTAAAGTATGAGATCGAGACTCTAGTTAGGGCAGAACCTTTGGCCTAATACGCCCAAAACCGAGTGGTCCCTAGTTAGCCCGTTGGACAAAATCCTCCGTCAGCTCCTGCAACTCCAATGAATTAAGTCGGAGTCCAAGTGAATCAGGATGCTCCTCCTCCGATAATAGGGGGAGATATAGCCACCATTTCAGGTGGACCCCATCTGGCAGGCACGAGCAGAGGTGCCCAGAAGAGGTACATTAACGAACTAAAATCCCATAACGAAGTGGAGTTCGTCCTGGAACAGCGATTGTCAAAACAACATCGATTGGAAAAAAAACCAATCATATTTATAGAAGAGGATGCTAGTCACGTCCAGTTCCCACATAATGATCCTTTGGTCATAACCGTTCAGCTTGCCAATCGAAGAGTATGGAGGACACTAGTAGATAATGGGAGTTTTGTGAATCTAATTTTTAGGTCTACCTTGGAAAAAATGGTGTTGTCTGTAGCAAAACTGAAGGCGACCTCAATGATTCTGTACATATTTTCTTGCAAAGGATCAGCAGCCATTGGGACGATCGTGTTAGTGGTAACATTGGGAGAAGGCTCACGAACTGTCTCCAAGTTACTCGAGTTTGTTGTGATCGACTGTCCAGCTGCATACAATACAATTTTGGGCCGACTTGCGTTGATGGAATTTGAAGCCATAACCTCTATCCACCACCTAGCAATCAAGTTCCCCTCAGCTGCGGGGATATGCACTGTCAGAGGTGATCAGCTCGCTACCAGGGAATGTTATAGCATTTCTATGAAGGGAAAATCACAACCTGGGCAGCGAGCTATGGCCATAAGTGACGGAGGTGAGGAGTCCCAGAAAATGGAAGACACTTGTGGGATGGAAGAACCTCAAGAAGCAAAGGATAGCGACGTCGTCCCACATGATGACATTGACCCATGAATGGGCGAGGACAGGTTAGAACTCCAGGCCATTGAGGAGCTTGAGGAAGTAAGAATAGATCCCAAAGATGCTTCAAGAGTTGTTAAGATTGAAAAAATCTTGATGATAAAAGGAAGAAGGAGCTGATCAATTTCTTACAGGAGAACCTGGATGTCTTCGCCTGGTCACATGATGACATGGTGGGAATAAGCCCGAGTGTGATCATGCACACTCTAAACTTGGACAGGAACGTGCCTGCAAAATCCCAAAAACAGAGGCGTTTGGGAACAGAAAGAGCTGAGGCATTGTTAGAAGAAGTAGCTCAGCTATTAAAATGCAGGTTTATTCATGAAGCAAAATACCCGATCTGGGTTGCAAATCCTGTACTGGTCCCAAAGCCAAATGGGAAATGGAGGACCTGCATCGATTTCTCCGACTTGAACAAAGCTTGCCCCAAGGATTGCTTCCCGCTGCCAAGGATTGATCAGTTGGTAGATGCCACGGCAGGTCACGAGCTCATGTCCTTTATGGATGCATATTCTGGATATAACCAGATTGCGATGAATCCTATGGACCAAGAACATACTAGGTTCATGACCTCGACTAACGTGTACTGTTATAAAGTCATGCCCTTTGGGCTAAAAAATGCAAGAGATACATATCAGCGATTAGTCAATAGAATGTTTGTGGGTCAAATTGGGAGAAATATGGAAGTGTATGTCGATGATATGCTTGTCAAATCCAAGATTGCCGAGAACCATATATCTGATCTGAAAGAATGTTTTTAGCTCTTAAGGAGGTATGGCATGAGGCTGAACTCCCAGAAGTGTACTTTCAGAGTAGCATCAGGAAAATTTATGGGATTCATAGTCAATACGAGGGGAATAGAGGAAAATCCTGATAAAATCAAATCATTGTTAGAAATGCCCTCACCTAGGCCGCGTAAGGAAGTTCAAAGCCTGACAGGGAAGGTGGCAGCCCTGAACCATTTTAATTCAAAATCTACTAACAAGTGTTTGCCATTCTACAACTTGCTCAGAGGAAACAAGGAATTTGAATGGACTGGGGAGTGCAAGCAGGCATTCCTAGACCTAAAAACACACTTAGCCGAGCCCCCAGTATTATCTAAGCCTATGTATGGAGAACCTCTGTTCCTTTATTTGGTGTGACAGAAAATGTAGTCAGTGTCGTGTTAGTTTGAGAAGAAGACTGTGCTAAAAAACTGGTGTATTATATAAGCAAGAGGCTTTTTGGAGCTGAATCACGATATCCGCTGATAGAGAAGATGGCATTCTGTCTAATATTGACTTCCAGGAAGCATCGACCATATTTCTAGTCCCATTCAATCAACGTCATTACCGACCAACTTTGAAGGCAGGTATTGCAAAAATGTGAAATGTCGGGACATCTTTTAAAATGGGCGGTTGAACTCAGCCAGTTCGAAATATTGTACGTGCTAGGGACCTCGATCAAAAGTCAGACCCTTGCTGATTTCGTGGCTGAATGCATCGGATTTCAAGAGGAGATTTTGAGGGAATTGGTGCAAGAGTTGTGGAAAATATTTGTAGATTGGTCATCAAACGAGAACGGATCAGGAGTTGGGATCATATTAATCTCTCCAGAAGGGCATCGATTCCATACAACTTTGAGATTCGGATTCGAAGCATCTAAGAACGAAGCCGAATATGAGGCCTTGATAGCTGGACTGAGAGTGACGAATGAGCTCAAAGAGAAGGTCGTACAGTGTTATAGCGACTCCCAACTCATGGTTAATTAGGTGTTGGGGGAGTATCAAGCTCGAGGTACCAAGATGGCGGCTTGCCTAGCTAAGGTGAAGGGGGAGTTATCCAAATTTGAATAGAGTACTGTTGAACAGATACCTCGCGGGTAGAGCTCTAATGCTGACGCTTTGGCAAGGCTTGCCACCACCAAGGAAGCTGAGACTTTGAATGTAGTGCCATTAGAGTTCTTGGAGAGTCTGAGCGTGGCAGGAAAAGTGGTAGAGGTCAAGATGATCGACACAAGGCCGACCTGGATGACCCCCATAATGGAATACCTTACAAAGGGAAGGCTACCTAAGGAAAGAAAGAACGCAAGAAAAATACTGTATCAGGCTCCGAGGTATGTGATAGTTGATGGTACATTATACCGACGTGGTCATTCATTACATCTCCTACGGTGTGTTCTACTTGAGGAGGCTAAAACCATCCTGCAAGAAGTTCATGAAGGTTTGTGGAGATCATGCTGGGGGGAAAAACCTAGCATTGAAAATATTGAGGCAGGGATATTTTTGGCCCACTTTAACGAAAGAATCCATCTCGTATGTCCATAAATGCGACAAATGCTAGTGTTTCACCACAGTTGCCTGAGCTGCTCCAGTCGAGCTCACGATGATCTCATCCCCATGGCCATTTGCAGTCTGGGGATTGACCTAATAGGATCCTTACCTATGGGAAAGGGATGAGTTCGTTATGCATTACTAGCAATCGACTATTGCACAAAGTGGGCAGAAGCCGAGCCTTTGGCAACCATCACCTCAAAGAGAGTCCTGGACTTTGTGGTGAAGAATATTGTATGTCAGTTTGGGCTTCCTAAAAATATCGTGTCGGACAATGGGACCCAGTTTGACAGTGATCTCTTCACTAACTTCTGTGAAAAATACGGTGTTATTAAGAGTTTCTCCTCAGTAGCATATCCACAGGCCAACGGACAGGTCGAGGCTGTGAACAAAACCCTAAAGGCAAGCCTTAAGAAGAGGTTAGACGAGGCCAAAGGAGTATGGCCCGAACAGCTCCCGCAAGTACTTTGGGCATACCGAACTTCTCACACAACCTCCACGGGACACACTCCTTTCTCCTTAACTTTTGGAAGCGAGGCCATCCTTCCAGTCAAAGCTATGGTGACCACTCACAGGCAAAATACATTTAGACAGGAACAAATTGATGAATTACTAAACGCATCTCTCGACCTGATTTATGAGAAACGAGAAGATTCGTTGTTACAGCTTGCCCATTATTAACAAAAAATCATTCGTTACTTTAATTCTAAGGTCAATAGGTGAAGTTTGATTTAGGCGACCTGGTTCTCCGAAGGGTCTTTCTGGCGAATAAGGATCCCAAGGATTGTGTTTTAGGCCCGAACTGGGAATGGCCATATCAAATCGTGGAAGTTTTGCGTGAAGGGACCTTCAAGATAGCTTGACTGAATAGGGAGATAGTCCCACGGACCTGGAACGCCACACATTTAAAAAAGTATTATCAATAGTACAGTCATCAATGTAAGGCTTAAATATAAAAGCCATTTAATTAAAAAACATATGGATTATTAGATGATTTTTCTTGTTACGATAGTTTTAAATAGTTTTTCTTGTTAAGGTTGTATTAGCTCGTGTATTGATATTTGTAAAAGCAACCAAGAAAGTCTCTACATTCTGGTTACTTGGGGGGCATACAACCCGAGGTGGATCAGAATAAGATCAAGATCGCCAGATAAGTTTAAATCACTTAAAACCCTGGATACAACAAGGTACAAAACTATCCTGGATACAACCAGGTTAAAAACTTAGAAGCTTGGAAAATTGATTATTCGACGACCTTTTAAGAGCTCGAGATGTCAATACACCTAGCACGAACTAAGTTTAAACACTTAAAACCCTGTATACAACCAAGTCCAAAACTTAGAAGTTAGAAAATTTGAATATTCGATGGCTTTTCTAAGAGCTCAAGATGTCAATAAACCTAGCATAAACTCAATTTTAATCATTTAAAACCCTGGATGCAACCAGGTACAAACTTTGAAAGTTGGGGAAAATTGTTAAAATCAAGGGCTTTTTAAAGCTCAAGTTATCAATAAACCTAACACGAACTAAGTTTAAAATATTTAAAATCCCAGATATAACCGGGTCCAAGGCCTGATTATTAACAGGTATGATATAAATCAACACATTAAGTTTGGATATAACTGAGCTTAAAATATCTATCCCGATCTAAAAATCGATTCCTAAAATCTCGAGTCTACAAGTCTAAGGAGTCATAAACATGAGAGATAATAAAGGAAAGATGAATAGATAAAAGAGAGTAGATATATAAATTGAAAATAAAATTGTCTCGAGGAGAAAAACCTTGAACTGAGCCCAAGGGCAATTGTTTACAAAAAAATATAAAAAACAAAAAGAAAATGACTCATTGAGCTCCTCCAGACTACTCTGAGGATGTGACCTCCTCGCCTTCCTGCTCGTTTGCCACAGAAGCATCCCCAATTTCTGATGGTT
Organism: Humulus lupulus; assembly: GCF_963169125.1. Lineage (NCBI taxonomy): Eukaryota > Viridiplantae > Streptophyta > Magnoliopsida > Rosales > Cannabaceae > Humulus > Humulus lupulus. The sequence goes on along the minus strand of NC_084801.1, from coordinate 39,173,962 downwards.
CTAGCAAGATCTGAGCCTTGAATTATTCAAGGTACGGTTCCCACATCGCAGGAGCTATGAAAGAAAAGTTGCCATCCTGGTTAAAAGCCCAACAATGGTACAACATATCTTCCATGGAGGACAGTGAGGCAGCCTTTTCTTCTTTGACTACAACCTCAGTCTCAAGTAGCTTTGCCTTGGTTTCATCAACCTCGCCCTGGAGCTGGGCAGTTTGGGCCCGGAGAGCAGCCAAGGCAATCTTTGCAGCCTGCTCGCTTTCTTGAGACGAGGCGAGGGCAAACTTGGCATCGTACTCGCTCTTTTGAGTAGCCACAAAGGCAGCTTTGGCGGCCTGCTCACCTTCTTGAGCAGCGGTCAGGGAAGTCTTGGCGGCATTGATTTCGGCCTGGAGCTCATCATTTCTAGCCCTAGCCTGGGCTATTATGTGGTGTTAAGCCAGGGCAGACTACAAAATAACAAGGAAAGTTAGATGTATCCTTTGACAAGATAAATAGAAAGATGCCACACAGGAATGATAACTTACTATGAGGGTCATCCCTAAGGAAAACTCCAGGATGTTTTCTGGCCTCCGCTCCTCGATTGTCCTCAAGTCCCTTGAGCTGGCCTTATAAGCGTGCCCCACCATGTGGCTCGCTGTCTCATACATGATCCCCCAAAAAGCTTCAGGGATCCTCTCTAGATCATGGGGATCCACTGGTATGCGGACGGTTGTAGTTGGGGTAGGAGGAGCTGGAGGATCAGCTTGTATTACTTGATCCTGAGAAGGCGCGAACCAGGGTGGAGGAGGTGGAGGAGGAATCCTCCTCTCAGTGACAGTAGACACCAAAGCTGTCGAGCTCATTCCTTTCCCCTTAGCAGGGGATTTTGAGGCATTTCCTGCTGCTGGAGGGGCTTTCTTTGTATATCGAGGCCTCTTCACGACAGGGCCTGTAATGCCCCAAATTTCCTAATAAGGTTTAGGACCTTGATTAGGAGGCCGGGAGGGCCATAATTGATTTATTATGATATTAGATGATTATATGCATGTTAATGTGAATTATATTATTATATGATGGTAAATGCTTGCATATGTGTTCATTTTTAATTATAAGGGCATTTTGGTAATTTGGCTCGTTGAGGGCGTGATTGTGTATTTTCATGCATGTGGGTGAATTATAAATGATACCACATTATATGTGGATTGGTTCGAGCTATTCGGCATGAGACAATCATGGAATGTAAGTTTTCGGTCTAGTCATAACGGGATTAAGTTCGGGGCTTGGAGTGAGTCTCGGGATAATTTGGTGATTAGAACGTTGCCGGGAATTAAAGGGTAACAGGATGTGAATTATTGGTATTTGGGAATATTGAGAATAATGGGAATTGGAGGGTGTTAATTATAATTAACGAGATAGGCGGGAAAGGACGATTTTACCCTTGGGAGTCTTTAGAAGCCTTTATTTGACCTAGGGGCAAAATCTTCTTTTCACCCCTAAGATATATATCAGCCTTTGTGGTTAGAAATCTGTAGAAAATGTTAGAGAAAACAGAGCATCCTCATCTTCATTGCTTCTCTCCTTCCCGTACACCATTTCTCCTCCTTCTTCCTTTCAATTTTTGAGAGCCAACTTGAGGTAACAAGCTAGGAGATCAAAGGTGGGGGCTTAGGACTTTGGTTCAATTATTGAAGGGGGGGTCTAAATCCAACTTGAGGTAAGGTTTCATCCAAGAACTTAAGCTTTACCCTGTTTTTCTATTAAGTTTTCAGTTGAGAATTTTGATGTGTTAGTTGAGAATTACTGGAAGTTCTTGAGTTTAGTTACTTGGGTTTTGATGAGGGTGTGGTGTAGATGAGGTTTGGGGGTTGAGTTTGATGTTTTGATGGTGTTTGGGATTGGTTTGGAGGTTTGTTTTTCAAGGGAAATCGCAGGGGAGAAGACCAGAAAAGTTTCTGGTCTGCTGATGGCGCCCCAACGCCATTCCTGGAGCCCCAGTGCTAGGCAGGGCTGATTCTGGGGTTCTCTGACTTTAGGGCAGCACCCCAGCGCTAGTGTATTTTCCAGCAAGCACATATTTTAGGGCTCGGGAGGACTTTGAAGGCTCGGGGGTTGGTTCCTTTACCCCGTTTGGGTAGATTGAGAGTCCCGAGAGTGTGGGATGGATCCCAGAAGTGAGGTTTTAGATTGTAAACCTGGATGATTATTATGATCATTGGTTGATGTGTTATACTCAACATTATGTGGATCTGTTGCCTGTTGGAGTAGGGCGTGTGCCTTATGATCCGATGACATGTTATAACTGTTCATGAGCATATTAAGTTTTCTTGCTGGGCTTCGGCTCACGGGTACTATGTGGTGTAGGTAAAGGCAAAAGAAAGCTGGACCATACTTGAGTTGGAGAGCCTAGGTGATGACGTGTACATATGCAGCTGCTCGTCCGCCACGGCCGAGGTTTAAAGAGGAACTAGGGTTAAACCCTTTTTTGCCGCTTAGATCGGCCCGTTGTAAATATTTTCTTGTAGTAGACTCTGAAATTATAATTTTGGGATCCCAACATATATATATATTTAACGTTCTAATGAAACGTTATATCTTATCCAAAAATTTTAATCCCTAAACCGCTAATCATACTTAGTTACACGATTTTGCCCAAATGACTCGAATAGCGAGTTTAGCACTGTTTACAAGGCACACCGTAACGATCCCTGGAGTTTAGGGTGTTATAGGGCCCGAGCTGGGTTTCCCAGCCTAGAAAGCCGTACAGAGGTCAGGAGCTCTGAGTTGTTCCATCACGTCGCCTGAAAAGAACAAAAAAGGAATTAGTTCATAAGTAAAGTAAAAACACATACAAAAAGAAAATAAATAAAGGTCCTACCCTCCGGGCTAGGGGAGGAGTCTATTATCACGACCTCCGGCCTTGTGACTACTGGAGGAGAAGAAGAGTCTACGATTAATATTTCTTGCATCCTAGGAGGTTCAGGCTCCGATTCTACCTCGAGGCTGGACTTATCTACATATTGCCTAATTCCAGGGGCAAAGGCGCCCTGGAGTAGAGAAGGCCAGCTCCTACAATTGATCCCATACTTCTCAAAGATGGCAGACCTAAAATTTAAGGTGTTATCTACAACAATGGTGCCCTTAGGGTAACTATTGTCATGACGCACCACCAAGTGGTCTACACACTGGAGCAGGGTGATATTTCAGTCTGGGTTATAGGATAACGACGGACGAGCTGATTTGGGTTAAACTAAAATTGGCCACAACCCTATCTAGTTCCCTATAAGGATATGGGTTACCTTGGCCGGAGGGGTTGGCTGCTGCCCCAGACGCAACTCGCTCTAAATTAGGTTCCCGAATAGCCTCGGGAACCCGCCCCTTTCGCACAAGAGGCACATCGTCCTCTTCCTTATCCTCACCGTCGATGGCCAGCAAGGCATCTTATTGGGAGGGGGGAGCTTGCAGATTACTGGGAGGGTAGCCCGAGTCCGTAAGGCCAACGTCTAGCTTTCACCAATCAATTGGCATGCCATCATTGTGACATCATTCATGATCTGGCGATAATCCTTCTCACTGGGGAGCAGCCCAGATAATTTCTCGTACTGACCCCCCAAGGTCAATGTTTTCGCCGTCCTCGCGAATATGGCTGCACGAAAAATAAACTCAGTTAATACAAGTACAAGTGAAATATCATAGAAAGAATAAAATTTCACGAGCTAAGTTCAGAGGATGAAGAACATACAAGGACGGTTGAAGTATCTGTCTTCACAGTTTCGGAACACGTTTGACATAAAGAACAAGTCTTTATAGTCATTAGGGTGGCTTGGGAGCTCGATGACGGGAGCAAAATTCGGGAATCTGGTGAGGTAGTAGAACCCGTCACCTCGACTCTTTGCTCTGGGCTGGCCTTCAGGCATAAAAAGTATAGAATATCTGTTGGAGTGGGGACCTCCCACTTCTGCTTTTAAAAATAGGTATTTCAGCCCCGCTAAAATGGGGCCAACTTCACGAAATTTAGGAAATCCGTGAAGTATTGGTCTAAGGGAAGGAAGACACCCGCCTTCAAGTGTTCGTCACTTCAGGCCGCGAAATCGTCCTGGAGAGGGGAGCAGCTTCATTCCCCTTCAAAGGTGGGTCAGGCAATGAGGACTCCAGTCCTCACCTCGATGTTGTGGCTCAGCATGATCTTGTTTAACCTCCCCTGGGTCGTGATCTTGGAGACGATTCTTTCCATCTCGAAGTAGGCATTAGGGTCCACCACTACTTCCTTTTCCACCACTGGACCGAAGTGGGGAATGGGAGACTCAGGGGCGACCTCCTTCCCCTTTTTATTTTGTTGAGAGGATGAGCTAGGTGCATTGTTCTTTGGTGTGTTCTTCTTGGGAGCCATCAGATCGCCTAACGAATAAAACGACCTAATTAGTGGGCAACCTAAGAGTTTTAAAGGTCATAGCGTAGAAGTACGGAGGGAAATGGTTTACTTTTGATACACGAGCTGAGTTGGCCTCAGCCGTGTTGTGTGATGCCACACGCTACCCTACGCTACACGCCTCAGTTTCCTAACAGACCCCTGATATTTAGGGGTTTGTGTGTAAGAAAATCAGGCCACTACCCTCCTTGGGAGGCAGTTTAGTGCAAAACCACCCAAGAAGCGTGACCCTTAAGCAACCTGGTTTGGACCCTAAAAACTTTTCATCTTCTATATCGCGAATGGGTATTTTCTAAATTCATCGTGAATTACCCCACTTTACCCAGAAATTACTCAGTCTTATGAATGCCGTAATTCTAAGGATGTTTTAGGACCTACTCATTGAATCTAAGTTGAATCCTATTTGCTAAAAATATCTGGGGAATGGCCTAATATTGACTATGGTGAAGTGCAGATGAGCATGATAAAAAAAAAAGACCAGTAAAAGAAAAGTTTCTTCAAAACTGAAAGAATGACAGCGTGTTCTTCGATAAAAGGAACTAGACTTTGCAGGGAAGAGGTCCTGGAAGACTCCTGAGTAACTGGTTTTCTGAAGGTTTTTGCAACAAACGGTTTTTGGGTTTTTCTGAGAAAAAAGAAGGGTTTGGAAATGCGGAAAAGAGAAGATGTAGAAAGATTTCAAATGAAAGGCGGTGAACCCTGAAAATTGCTTACCCTATTTATACGTAAACAACATAAATTAATTTGGGCCACCCGATTTGGTTAGTACAAAATCCAAGGGCTATGGTTCAAAAGACAAAACGACGGCAAAAAGGTGACAAGAAAATTATTGTAAGCCTCGAAACCTGAACATACGCCAATTGTGATGTACCACGTGTCCAGTATTTGAGTAGTGGACAAACATGGTTTAATGCAACAGAAGTCTAAGAGTCCCTACTGTGTAGGTCAGAAGGTGACGACATGGACCACGAGCAGGGACATGGGGGGCAAATGTTGTAACTTGATTTCAGCACGAGTCCTTCATTCAACTCGGGGAAAGCTGACAAATAAATACACGAAGAAATAACCAAGAAAATGATTTTTTTATTATCCATGTAAGAAACTTCAGTGTTAGGCATCCTGGGTTTAACCTGAGCTACAGAAATGAAGGTTATGAAGCATGAGCTCATGCTATTCAAACGGTTGCTGAAGTACGAGCTCGGAGAGATATCCAGTACGAAATAATTCAATTACACTGCGTACTCGCAGATCCCCAAAGACTCGGGTACTTTTATACGATTATATATGACCAGCTTGTCATATTTAATGTCCCAGATATTAGGAGACCATTTATTTTATGATCAAATCATATCCCAGTATAAATAGGAATTGTTTGTATTAAATGTAATAAATATGTAAATCCGTGATTGACTCACGCAGTTACCCAAACCTGTCCATGGAATTTCTCTTTAAATACTGAGAATATTGGACAGGGAAAGGGACAATTATTCTATAATACTGAAACTCTGCCAAAATAGAGAGAGAAACAATAATAATATAGACTCGTGGACTAGGTGAATTTTTAACCATTGAACCACGTAAAAAGATTTGTGTTCTTGTGAATTCATTTCATATTTTTGGTTTATTACTAAGCACTAATTCAACCTTATTATTTATTCAATACACTGTTGGCGAAAAACCGTGCCAACACCCACAATTTCATGCATTATTGGTGATCATTTTATTAACAAGGTTTTGCTTGATTTGGGTTCGAGTGTGAATTTATTGCCTTATTCTGTTTATAAACGACTTGGTCTTGGTGAAATAAAACCTACTTCTATAACTCTTCAATTAGATAATCATTATGTGAAAATTTCTAGAGTCATTATAGAAGATGTTTTGATAAAAGTTGATAAATTTTACTTTCCTGTTAATTTCATTGTTCTTGATACTCAACCTGCAGAAAATGTGCATGCTCAAATTCCTATCATTTTAGGTAGAACATTCTTATCTACATCTAATGCAATCATTAATTGTCGTAATGATGTTTTGAAATTATCTTTTGGAAATATGACTGTTGAATTGAATGTATTTAATGTTGATAAATCTGTTAAGTGTGAGGAAGTGCATGAAGTTAACATGATTAAGAATATTTTTGAAGATGATGGAATTGACTTGCTTGACTTTTGTGAAAAATATTTTGGTATGAGCTTACATGTTAATGATTCCATGAATGATGTGAATTCTTTGTTAGAATCTATGCACTCAAATGATACAATAATTGAACCTTTTTCACCCCTATAGCATATTCAATCAATTTCCGAGTCTCCAAAGTTAGACCTAAAACCTTTGCCAGAAAATTTAAAATATGCTTTTATAGGAGATTTTGAAACCTTTCCTGTTATCATAGCATCTGCCTTAGATAAAGAACAAGAAGAGAAATTGTTAGATGCCTTAGAAAATATAAAGAAGCCATAGGTTGGACCTTTGGAGACATTAAATGAATTAGCCCATCCATATGTATGCATAGAATCCATCTAGAAGAGAATGTTGAAACCTCTTGGGAATGTCAAAGAAGGCTAAATCCAAATATGAAAGAAGTAGTTAGAGAAGAGGTCATTAAACTATTAGACGTAGGTACCATTTACCCTATTTCTAATAGTCAATGGGTTAGTCCAGTTCAAGTTGTGAGAAGTCTGGGATCACTGTTGTTGAAAATGAGAAAAATGAATTATTCTATACTTGAGTACAAACTGGGTGGGGAGTGTGCATAGAATATAGAAAGCTAAATAATATTACTAGAAAATACCCATTCCCATTACCCTATATTGATCAAATTCTTGAACGTTTAGCTGGCCATACATATTATTGCTTTATTAATGGGTATTCGGGATATAACCAAATCCCTATTGCCCTAGAAGATCAAGAAAAGACTACATTTACATGCCCTTTTGGGACTTTTGCCTATCGTCGCATGCCTTTTGGATTATGCATTGCACCTGTGACTTTTCAAAGGTGTATGATTTCAATTTTTTCTGACATGGTTGAGAGATTTCTTGAAGTATTTATGGATGATTTTTCTGTGTTTGGATCTTCCATTGATGAATGTTTGCATCATCTTTCTCTTGTCTTGTGCTTAACTGGGAAAAATATCATTTTATGGTTAAAAAAGGAATTGTTTTAGGTCATGTGATTTCGTATGAAGGAATAAAAGTTGATAAAGCTAAAGTTGATCTTATTTCAAAACTTCCCCTACCTAACACTGCGAAAGAAATTAGATCATTATTAGGCCATGCCGGTTTCTATAGAAGATTTATAAAAGAGTTTAGCAAAATTTCTCTGCCTTTATGCTATTTACTTGGAAAAGAAAATGCTTTTGTCTTTGATAATGATTGTCATGTTGCCTTTGATAAATTGAAAAATCTTTTCACTACTGCACCCATTATTCAACCTCCTGATTGGAAAATACCTTTTGAGATAATGTGTGCTGCTTTTGATTATGCTATAGGTGCTGTCTTAGGACAAAGACTTGAAAAAATACCTCATGTAATTTACTATGCAAGAGAAGCTTTAAATGACGCTCAATTAAATTATTCCACAACCGAGAAAGAATTGCTTGCTGTTGTTTTTGCATTGGAGAAATTTAGATCTTATTTGATAGGTTATAAAATTATTGTCTATTCTGATCATGATGCATTAAAATATCTCTTGTCGAAAAAAGATGCTAAGTCTCGTTTGATCCGTTGGATCCTGCTTTTACAAGAATTTTACTTAGAAATACGTGATTAAAAGGGGTCTGAAAATGTTGTTGCTGATCATTTGTCTAGGCTAGTTGTTGAAAATACGCATGAAGGCACTCCTATCACTGAAACATTTCCTGATGAACAATTGATGCATGTTTCTTCCTTGCCTTGGTATACTGATATTGTTAATTATTTGGTCACTAAAGAAATACCATCTCATTGGTCTAAGCATGATAAATCTAAATTTTATTCTGAGGTGAAAAACTTTATTAGGGATGATCCTTACTTGTTTAAATATTGCCCTAATCAAATAATTAGAATATGCATGCCAAATTGTGACCAACCAAAAATCATATCTTTTTGTCATGATCATGCATGTGGAGGACATTTTAGTGGTAAGAAAATAGCTGCTAAAGTTTTACAATGTAGTTTTATTGGCGTACTATTTTTTGTGATACATATATTTATTGTAAAGCTTGTGAGCATTGTCAAAAGTTAGGAAGCATGACTAAAAGAAATATGATGCCTTTGAATCATATTCTTATCATTGACATATTTGATGTTTGGGGCATTGATTTTATGGGATCATTTCCTAACTCTTTTGGTAATCTTTATATTCTTACTGGAGATGATTATGTGTCTAAATGGGTTGAAGCTATTGCATGCCACACTAATGACCACAAAGTTGTGCTTTGGTTTTTGAAAGAAAATATATTTTTCCATTTTGGTTCACCACGTGCTATCATTAGTGGTAACAGTACACACTTTTGTAATAAGCCATTTGAACATTTGATGAAACAATATGACGTTACACATAAAGTCTCAACACCATATCACCAACAAACTAGTGGTCAAATTGAAGTGTCTAATAGGGAAGTTAAGCACATTTTAGAGAAAATTGTTAATCCAACTAGGAAAGATTGGTTCTTAAGACTCACTGATGCATTATGGGCGTATCGTACCATGTACAAAATGCCCATTGACATATCACCCTACAGACTTGTGTATGGGAGGGCGTGCCACTTACCTGTTGAGTTAGAACATAGAGCCTATTAGGCTATTAAGTAGTTAAATTTTTCTTTAGACAAGGCAGGTGAGAAAAGAAAGCTTCAACTAAATGAACTAGATGAAATTAGGAATGATGCATATAACTATTAAAAAATGTATAAGGATCGTATGAACTTTTACCATGACAAAAATATTTTGAGAGAAGATTTTTCTCCAGGTCAAAAAGTCATTTTATACAACTCTTAGTTGCATTTATTTCTAGGAAAATTACGTTCTAGGAGGACCGGTCCCTATATTGTTCGAGTCGTTTTTCCACATGGGGCTATCGAAATTGAAAATCCTAACAATGGTGATATTTTTTAAATTAATGGAAAAAAATTAAAACCATTTTTAGAATTACAAACCAATGAAGTAGACGAAATCCTCCTTGAGGATCCTATTTACCAAGTTATTTGATTTCTTGCGATTACTCTTGGTAACTTGTGTTCTATTTGCTTTAATGTTTTTTTTGTTGTTTTATGTGTGATTTAATTTGTGTAGCTTGTATTTGTTACTCTCTTGGCGATGCACCACATCAAGGTATGACCATTCTAAACTCTAATCTCTTGTAACTTTAAATTTATATTTATATTTTGACACATTGAGGACAATGTTTAAATTAAGTTTGGGGGTGGTGAGTTTATATTGTTATTATTCTTAGGAGAGTATGAGTTTTGTGAAAAAAAGTTATTGTGTTTCGTATTGTTTTGTTTAAAAAATGAAAAAAATCTTTGGTGATAGTTTTAATTCCAATGATAAGAACCTTGATTGAGTGTGATTGTAGTTCTCTTAAAAATATGAATATTTCTTAAGCTTTGTTTCTAATATTGGGCCAATTTTGCTTAAATTATATATATATATTTTTTCATAATAGAGCACTTCTAATTTTTTATAACTTTATATGAAAAAATAATTGCTCTTAAAGTTATATTTTAGAAAGCAAGATTGACTATTTGATTAAATACATAAGCTTAATCTATATTCATAAGTTTTTTAGAGCTATTATCATTGTGAAATTTTTGAGGAAATACTTAAGATCACCATAAAAAAAAATGTTGTGTGTTTTAATTTTCTTTTGCTTGAGGACTAACAAAACTTTAAGTTTAGAGGTGTGATAACTCTACAAAATAGAGTCATTTTACCACATTTTTATGCTAATTATTGCTTAGTCTTTGAGTTTTTAAGTAATTTATCAAGTTTTTAAGTAGTTTTGAATTTATTAGTCTTATTGTAATTTTTTAGATTTTTATGTTTTTATAGATATTTTATTATGATATGTTGTAGTTTAATTATTTGAATTAGTGTTGTATGATTAGTCGTAAAAAATTCACATTTATTAATCTCAAATGTCAAATTAAATTGAGTCTTAATTAATATTTTCAAGAAACTAATAGAATAAATTTTACAATTAAAAATATTTAGTTTAGATTTAATTTTATTTATTTTTGCACGAATTATGTTGTATTTTGATACTTGGGAAAGAAGATAAAAGAAAAAAATTTAAAGCTTAAAAGAGAAGTGAGAAATATGGAAAATCTGAAAAAAGAGGAAATAAATGGAGTTGGAGAGCCAAGCCCAAAGCTTAGCCCAAGCCCACGATGCCAGCCCAGCCCATGCCTGCTGGACCCGCCCGCACCCGTCGACCCGCACCCAGGCCCATCTCCGCATGCCTCCAAGCCCGCCTGCCTCACCAGCCCCCTGAAGCCCACGAGCCCAACTAAGGCCCAGCCGCCTGCCACATCCCAGCCACCCAGCTGCCTCCTCTCTTGAACCCATCAATTGTCCTTTTGTCCCTTTGCCCAAAAATGCCAATTTTTTACCCAACTTTTCTATATATTTCACGACAAAATCATCATTACACACTAGAATTACCTCTACATGGCATATTTATTTTATTTATTTAATTTAATCAATTTGATTAATTAAGTTGATTATTTTAATTCTCTCATTTTGGCTATAAATATGTAATTTCAAGACCATTTTTGGGGGCTTGAATTTTGTGGTTACTATCATCTTTTCTACCATTTCTCTCCTTCATTTTAGCATTTTTCAAGAGAATTTTTGTAGTGCACCAAAATTTTTTTTAGTTATTAATTTTTTTTGTGTTTTATTTTATTTAATTGTTAAGTGTTGAAAATTATTTTAGTTAATTATTTGTTTGTTGAAATTAATTGTTAGAATTGTTTGGTAGAATTTAATTGTTAATTGTTATTTATTTATTTTAATTAAAAATGTGATTATTTGAGTTTTGGTTGAATGCACTAAGGTGCATGGTAGGTAGTGATGTACCCTAGTTATTGAGTGTGTGCATGTGCATGGTTGCATGGTGCACATGTGTAGAATTTTCTACACACTTTGTAGTTACCTTTTATTAGATTATTTCATTGAATTAATTAAAAAAATAAAAATAAAAATAAGAAAAGGAAATAAAGGGGTGGACGACATAGAGTGGGAAATGGAATGGATTTTATTCCATTTATTTTTTTAATCAAATAAGCTAAAATTGGGTGACTAAAACCATTTTGGGTAAGGGGATTTGTTGACATGCTCTATTAGTTAAATCCTTTTATTATAATTTATTTTAGGCTTAATTAGAATAAATAATAAAGGGAACTTGCCATTTATCTTTATTGGGGTATTATGAGGGAATTAAAATAAAAAGGGAAGAGAGAAAATAAAGAGCATTATGCACTTTTTGGCTGCCGAAATTAGAGAGAGAGAGAGAGAGAGAGAGAGAGAGAGAGAGAGAGAGAGAGAGAGAGAGAGAGAGAGAGAGAGAGAGAGAGAGAGAGAGACGTGAGCTAGAGAGAGAAGGAGAAGAAGAAAGAAAGGAAGAAGAAGGAGAAGGGAGATTCAATTCTAGGGTATGTTTTTTTTTTTGTTTATGCTTGTTAATTTCTATTCTATTGATTCTAGTATTCTTGACTAGAGTTTGATTTTCTTTTTTTTATCATTCTCCTCATGTTGGTTTTCGAAAATCCTAGGCTTGAACAAAGGGGTGATATACTTTGAGTTTTGGCACTTTGAGTGTTCTTGATTTTACAATCAAGAGAGGTAATGGATCTTTAATGCTAATGTTATGATGTTTCTTGGATTCATGGATTGGTGGTTATATTATTTTTTATGATGATGCATAGGGGAATAGACCTAGGCGTGGCATGGGTATTCATGTTGTTTTGGTTTGGTTCTTATGGTTGTAATATTTATATGTATATTCATAGTATATGTATTGAGTTGATTATTGATATATGGTGTTGATGATATGTTGTTTAAAGATTTTCTATGACTTGATGATGGGTATGTTTTTGCTTAAATATTTTATGTGAAAGCATGCAAGGGTTTTAAATTGTGATCTATAAGAAAATGATGATGAGTATGTTTTTTTTTTTTTTAAAATAACATGAAAGGATTTGATTATCTTAGGCTATGGGGATTTCGGCCTAAGGGTGATTTTCAAAGCATGATGGTTATTTTTTTTTATGTTTTATGTCAATTTAAATTTTAGAAAACATGATAGGTTGTTGTAAGATTTTAAATGGATATATGTTGGTTTTGTTTCTTTGGAATACTTGCATGATGTAATATATCAAGAGTATATTTAAGACAAGATCAAAGATGATTATTTGTTTATGATTTGTGAATATGTTTCAAAGTGGTTGATGAATTATTGTATGCTAATGGTAACATTAAAATAATTAAAAAGGATGTAGAAACATGCTAGGGTTTGTGTTGGAATATTGTTAAATAAATATGTATGAATTTTGTGAAATACGATGAAAAGAATGAATTTCATGATTATGGTACTTGCTGATTTTTGTGTATGAAAGTTGTCAAAATGATGAGAAAAATATTTTTGAATGCTTAAGTAAATTTTACAAGTTGTTTTGATGATTTAAGATGTTAATGGGGGATTTTAAAGTGCCATGAGATGATATTTTGTGCAAATAATTACCTATAGATTTTTTTTTTAATTTTTTATATTTTGATGAAAATATGAATTTAAAAAAAAATAAAAATGGTGATTTTAACGGTATAATTGGTCGTTGGAATTTTTGTAAAAAAATGTGAAGTTGTATTTTTAATAAAAGAAATTTGATGTGTATGTTGAGATAAATTCATACCCCAAACTATAGAAATGTTAAAAGTGGTATTTAAAATATAACATAAGTGTTCATTTTAATAGTTATGATTTTTCCTTTATTTTAATTAAGAAAAATGGTGAATTTAATTTATTTGTGAATCTTTAAGTAAATCAAATAGTGGCTAAATGTTTATAAAAATATTTTAAAAATAGTTATTGAATTATTACTCGTGAATTAATTCTATTTAAAAATTTAGTCTTAAAAATAATACAAGTAAAAATGTATTTTTCCACATCTAAAAATTATACTTTTTCTCACAATAAATTTATAAATTTGTTAATTGGATTATAATGTTATTTTCTAAATAAACATTGTTAAATTATGAGTATTTTTCAAAATTTTTAGTCTTGGTTATTTTATGGAATTTAAAAGTAATAAATGGAGTTATTATATCTTAAATGATTAAATGAATTATTATTTTTTTGAAATAAAATAATGTCTTGAGAGATTTAATCAACCTAGTAATTTTAAAAGGACAAACAATGGTAATCAAAACATGTTACAAATTCATTATTTTCAAAACGATAGAAATAAGCGTGTAGGAATTATCGTTTTTAACGCCGCTTTTTAACAACGTTCCCACATATGCATGTCGCATACAATTTCACTTTTACGTTAAAAAATATGCCTATTATGAAACCATATAGTTTTTATAAAGAGACCATGCATGTAATATAGGTAGAATGTGCATTATTCTTTTATGACCTTATGTGTAAATATGCCTTGTTTAGATGTTGTGAGTAGTTTTCACCATGTGTGCATGGCCCATGCACACATTGGTTATATGAGTGAGCAAAATGGAGTTTATGTGATGCTAATGGGTGTTATTTTGGTTATGGTATAGACTCGTTGTGAAGTTGTCATTTTGCTTTGCTTGGACCTGAGGTAAGGAAGTTAGATAAATTTTTTGTTTATGTATGCTGTGAATGGTAAGATCGTTTGTATGAATGAGAATGTTATGATTAATGATACTTTTTGCGCTATGAATTATGAAATGCTTTATTGCGATGATGTGACTGGATTGTATGTCATTTTGATTGCTGTATGCTATGAATGGATGTTAGCGTGATGAATGCGACACATAAAAAATGGGTAGCTAAGGATATGAAGACGTAACCAGAGTTACTAAGGATATCAAGACATAGCTCAAAGGGCGGATGCGCCGAGGTTATTCAAGGACCAGAGATCCTGTTTACCTCAAGAGGTGACATGGACAAGTAGCGGGCCATGTTCACAAGGATATGTTGTTTATGTTATGATGTTATGATGATGATAATGACTTTGCATATGATGCCAATGTTGTGATGATTATGTTTATGTTTACGATAATGATGCTATTACGATAATGATGCTATGAAGTATGACGATGTATGAATGTGATTATGATTTGTTGTGATTTACTTGTGTGTTGTTTGTACTTCCTTACTGCGCTATTAGCTCACCCCCTTACTTTCCCTTCCAGGTAGCTAATAGGTTTCTCTATGGAACCCGTGGTGATGTGGGGAGTTCTATCGTCATGGTGTGTATGGCATGGGGGCATCCTATGGACGAGAAACGATTAGTTTAAAACGCCATTTAAAAATAATGTTAAGTTTATTTTAACATTCTAAACTTATCATTGAGACTTGAACTTTGGTTATTTTTAAGAACTTTCTATGAAAACTATTATTTTTCTTTTTAAACTATTGTGCCCAACTTGAATGTTAAAGTAAGGCCCCACTGGAATTTTATAACAAGTGGCTTTTCTCTTTTTTACCCATGAGTATGAGAATATTTTTATAAAGTACTAGATTAGGGCATTTTACAAATTTTCAAGTATGTATTCTTTTTGTTTTATAATTTCTATACTAGTTACGAGTTTCTAATATTTTTAAGATTATTAAGGTGATGATGAAACATTATGTAACTAGATAGTATTTATTTTGTATCTTTATTTTTCATTTGTGCAACAAAGTATATGGATTTTTCTTCTTCAAATATCTTCTTTTATCTTAAATATCATGTATTTTTTATTGTTAGCACATATTTACACTTTGTTCTTCATTAGTGCAAAATCATAATATTATTTTATTAAGGTGTGCCATTAATTGTGCACATCAAATGCTTAGAACAAAAATATTATGTTTTGCCTTATAAATAATATTCATTGATTTATTTGTTGTTTCTTTAGATTGATTCACACTAAATACTTTCAAATTATATCTTAAAAAGTGAAGATAAATCCTATATTTCTATAATAACTTTTGCTTAAATAGAATATCTAATTTGAATAAGTGATGGTTTGATTAATTTCTACTATTAATAAAACTTGGGTATCAATGTACTTATAAATATTATTAAACTTATATTTTGTGGATTCTATCATCTTAATAATCTTTCTTCTACCATCTTGTTTACAATTATTAATTTATTTATATATCTTGTCTTTAATTTCTTTATTATTGCCTTTATTTGATTTTCTTGTCACAATATCCCATCGTCAATCTTTGGAGCTAGGTTAGAGTTTATTAAAATAAAGTTTTAGCATTATTAATTTATTAAAGGAATTAAAAATACAATTTTAATTATTGAAAAATATATAATGAGGGTGAAAAAGGTCTTTCAAAAAATAAATTTGACTAAAATAAATCTAGAGTACCATTTCGGTATGAACAACGAAATAGATGATACCATTTTTGTATTTATGAAAACTGAAAGATAAATCTGGTATTTTGTATGAGTTTTTTTCAGTTGCAGTCCCCATTCTTTACACTTTGTAACACTTAGGTCCCAAAAGTTGATTTTGTATTAGTTAGGTCCCCTACCTTTTCAAATCGTATCACTTAGGTCCTTAAACATTATTTTTATTTTATTTTTCTTTTAAAGTACATAAAAAATAAAAAATAAATGGTTAATCATTATTAAAATATTTGGACATTTAATTTATGACAATAACAAACATGACATGAGAAAAAAAATATTTTAATGGCATTTTTAAAAATATTTACTATTTTTATAAATTAAATTAATGTTTGAGTAAAAAAACATATATTCTTACCTATATTTTTGTTTTATAATTTATTTTTAACTATATTATCTTGATTATCTTGATATTATGAATTTTTATTATGTTTATGCTTGTTTATTTTATACATTTAAAAAAAAAAACTTAATAGTGTATATAAAGTCATTTATGTACAAATACAAATATATATATATGATTAGTTATAAGTTGCATTATAGAAAAAAATTACAAAATAAAAATAATATGTACGTGATAAATATTGATAATCTCGTGATAGTTCAATTATTAATATTAAAAAATTTTGGTAAAATTTCTTTTCAATAAAAAATTAATTTAATTTGTAAAACTATTAAATATTTTTTAAAATGTCATGAAAATATATATTTTTCAATGTCATGTTTGTTATTGTCATAAATTAAATATTTTAAAATTATTAATATATATCATCTTTTCTACCATTTCACTCTACCATCCTCTCCTCCCTTTTAGTAATTTTCAAGAGCTTTTTTCAAGTATGTGTTTACTTTGTTTTGTAATTTCTATACTAGTTATGAGTTTCTAATCTTTTTAAGAATATTAAGGTGATGATGAAACAATATGTAACTAGATAGTATTTCTTTTGTATCTTGATTTCCCATTTGTGCAACAAAGTTTATGGATTTTTCTTCTTCAAATATCTTCTTTCATATTAAATATCATGTATTTTTTATTGTTAGCACATATTTATACTTTCTTCTTCATTAGTGTAAAATCATAGTATTCTTTAGTTAAGGTGTGCCATTAAATTGTGCACATCAAATGCTTAGAACAAAAATATTATGTTTTGCCTTATAAATAATATTCATTGATTTATTTGTTGTTTCTTTAGATTGTCTCAAACTAAATACTTTGAAAGTATATCTTAAAAAGTGAAGATAAATCCTATATTTCTATAATAACTTGTGCTTAAATAGAATATCTAATTTGAATAACTGATGGTTTGATTAATTTCTACTATTAATAAAACTTGGGAATCAATGTACTTATAAATATTATTGAACTTATATTTTGTAGATTCTATTATCTTAAGTGGCATGTTTTGAAACAAGTTTTGGAGTGCCAAGTAAGTGGCATTTGCGATAGGCGACGGTTTGCTCGGCTTTGAAAGAGTGGACCAAGCGTTGTGTCTCCTAGTACTAGGTGATGCATCGCATGGCAGGTGATGCAACGCCTGGTGCCAGGCAATGTGTTGCCTAGGTTGTCTGTACATGTCCGTATAGTGACGTGTTTTTGGCACCAAAATTTAAATTAAAATGCTCTAATATCATTGGTTGAGTCTAATGAGGTTCATATACTATCTAAATGGTTCGTTTGAGTTAACCTTTCTCTCTCTCTCTCTCTCTAAAAGAACTCTCTCTCTCTCTCTATAGCTTTCAAGATTACTAGTTTTCTCCAAGATTTTCATCAAGAAAACTTGACTTGTATGAAGGATCAAGGATTGTAAATCCCAATCTCATTCCATCGTTGTAGCTTCAAGAAATTCTAAAGGGAAGGATAGGAATAAAGATTTTTGGACAACAAATCTTCATTTGTGTCAAGCCTTGTAACATTTGTGGTTCACATAAAATCATAGACTTATGATTTTATGTTAGAAGTTCTTCTTCAAGAAAGGTCAAATATACACTCATTTATTTGTGTTTATGTACTTATTGATTATCTTCCATTAGAGTTAGATTACTTGTATTATTTCTTTGAGTTGTAATACAAAACCAATGTTTTAGCCTTATCCCCCAACAATCAAAATTCTCTATCTCTAAACCTTTGTTTTTTTTATAAAAATTTGTCTATCTCTTAGATTTTTCTACTAACCACAGGTATGGAAGAAAGCTGCTCAATCTCAGCCCTCAAGTTCATGTCTCAAGATCTAGTGAGACTGGATAGATTCGATGGCTCAAATTTTGTAAGATGGAAAGACAAGGTCAAGTTCCTCCTGACAAATTTGAAAGTGCATTAAATCCTTGACAAAGATTTGAAGACTTTGGAGCCCCCAAATGATGATGATACTCAAGTTGTGATCAAAGAAAGGAAGAAAAGAGAAGAGGATGAACTCATTTGTAGATGCAACATACTTAATGATTTGTTAGATCATCTCTATGATGTCTACACAAACACTACATTGGCAAATGAGATATGGGAAGCTCTTCAGAAGAAGTATAAAATTGAAGAAGAAGGTACCAAGAAATTCCTCATTATCCAATACATGGAATTGAAATTCTTTGATGGTAAACCCTTACTCCCCCAAGTACTTGAACTTCAAGTTATTGTGAATAAGTTTTCCACTCTTAAGATAACATTGCTGGAACCCTTCATTGTGGAGAGAGATTATAGCTAAGTTACATCCATCTTGGAGAAGCTATTGAAAGAAGATTCTCCATAAGAATTAAGAGATATCTTTGGAAGAGATCTTGAAGCACCTAAGGATTGAAGATGAGTCTCGTTCTAGAGATAAGTGTATGGAAGAGTCCAATGTTGGGACATCCAAGGCTAATGCCATAGAGAAACCCTCTCACTCCAAAGGGAAGAATCATAAGAAGCCATAATCAAAGAATGATACTTTCCTAGCTCCTAAGAATAATGAATGACAATTCAAGGGTATGAGAGGCCCTTGCTTTGTTTGTGGCAATAGTGGCCACATGGCTAGGGAGTGTAAGTATCAAAAGCCCCATAACCATGGATCCAAGGTCAACATAACCGAAGAGGAGATGGTGGCTACCTCGAGTGAGGTGAATGCCATCCAAGGGAAAGTACAAGGATTGTGGTATAGCACTTGTGCCACCATTCATGTGACATATCATAAAGAGGTCTTCAAATCCTCTGAAGAATCAAAAGATGGTCATGGGATGCAAATGGGCAATGAGCATAGGTCCAAGGTGTTGGGAAAGGGGAATGCTGATATTCACTTCACATCCAAAAAGAAGGCTTTATTAACCGATGTATTGTATGTTCCAGATATGATTATGAATCTTGTGAGTGGGCATATGTTGAGCAAACCGGACATCAAAGTGGTGTTTGAGTCCGACAAGATAATTCTATCCAAGGGAAACTATTTTGTAGGGAAAGGGTATGTGTGTGATGGGATGATAAAGTTGTGTACCAAAGACAATTGTTTTGATAATAATGCATGCTCATCTTCCTCTTATGTGCTTGGTATTGATCTATTATTTTGTGGCATAATAGACTTGCTCATATATGATTTAGTACAATTAAAAGAGTTATCAAATGTGGTTTAATTGTATGCAATGATGTTTATCATGATAAATGTGAATTATGTATTAAATATAAGATGGTAACTAAACATTTTCTAAGTGTTGAAAGGAAAACTAATTTGTTAGATTAGATACATAGTGATTTATGTGAATTGAATGGAATAATTAGTGGAGGTAGACAAATATATTTTATTACCTTTATTGATGATTGTTCTAGATTCACATATGTGTACTTGCTTAAAAAATAAGGATGATGCCTTTAACATGTTTAAAATCTATAAAGTCGAAGTTGATAATCAATTGGAAAAGAAAATTAAAGTAATTAGAAGTGATAGGGGTGGTGGATACTTTTCAAATGAATTCAATGTGTTTTGTGGGATGCATGGTATAATACATGAATGTACTACCCCTTATACACCCCAAAAAAATTGTATAGCGGAAATAAGGAATAGAACATATGTTGAAATGATAAATGCTATGCTATTACATGCAAATTTGAGTTTTGCATTGTGGGGAGAAACCTTGCTTACCACTCATCATATTCTAAACCAGATTCCTCTAAAGAAGAATCAAATTTCACCATATGAGATATGGAAAGAAAAGAGGCCCAACCTATGGTATGTCATAGCGAGGGGGCTCCTTGCCTATTGCAAGAGCACGGAGCCTAAAAGGACCAAGTTGGGTCCAAGGGCCATCAAATGTGTATTTGTAGGCTATGCTTCAAATAAAAAGGCCTATAGGCTATTAGACTTGGAGTCTAATGTGATAATTTAATGAAGAGAAGTTGAGCTCTTTGAGAGTTTGTTGTATAGTGACAATAAGCCTCAAGAATCGATCTCGTTAGAAGGAACTCAAGAAGAGTTACCTTCGAGGGTTATAGCGCAACTGATATTACCTAGAAGAAGCCAAAGGCTTAAAGAGAGTGGATCACAAAATGAAACTTCTCAAGTGGACACTCCTTACCTAGTAGAGGGAAACCATAAGGGAGTCACTCGAAAGTATCCCATGGTACTTCAAGTGGAGGATGATCATAAAAATTTCAAGTAAGCTATGTCCTCAAGGGACTCTAACTTTTGGAAAGAGGAAATAAATGATGAGATGGATTCAATTATGTCTAACCACACTTGGGAGATTGTTGATCTACCATAAGGATCAAAGCCAATAGGTTGCAAGTGGGTATTTCAAACAAAATACAACACTAATGAGACCATTCAAGCCTATATGGTCAAATGATTTAGACAAAAGGAAGGCATATATTATTTTGATATCTATGCACTAGTATCAAGGACAACATCTATAAGATTGTTGTTTTCCTTATCATCAATATACAACCTATATGTTCATCAAATGGATCTCAAAATGGCATTCCTAAATGATAACCTCAATGAGGAGGTGTACATGGAACAACTAGAAGGGTTTGTTCTAAAGGGAAATACATATAAGGTGTGTAAGCTTATTAAGTCATTATATGGTTTAAAACAAACACCAAAACAATGGCATGAGAAGTTTGATGATGCCATTGTCTTAGATAGGTTTAGACATAATAGTGCAGACAAATGCTTATGCTTGAAGACTTGTGATGACTATGTCATCTTAGTGTGTCTATATGTTGATATTAAGTAATGACATGAAAGGCATAGTAGAAACGAAGGTGTTTCTATCTTCTAACTTTAAAATGAATGACCTTGGAGAGGTTGATACCATACTAGGCATCAATGTTAGAAGAAACGTTGATGGTTATGCCTTCGGTCAAGATCATTATGTCGAGAAAATACTTGACAAGTTTGGTCATCTAAATGTAAAAGAGGTAAACACACCATTCGATTCAAGTCTAAAGCTTGAAAAGAATGAAGGGAGAGCGGTGGCTCTACTAGAGTATGCAAGTGCGATTGGGAGTTTGATGTATGCCGCTCATTATACTAGAGCGGAAATTGCATTTGCGATTAGTAAAATAAGTAGGCTTACTAGAAACCCAAGTATCTTTGGAAGGTCATGGGAAGAGTATTTGGATACCTTGAAAGGACCAAAGAGTTATGCCTCCAATATTCTAAGTTTCCTAAGATACTTTAGGGATATTCTGACAAAAGTTGGATATTCGGTGTAGGAGATAATCTCTCCACAACCGATTAGATTTTACCCTTGGTGAGGGTGCAATTTCTTGGGGATATAAGAAACAAACATGTATATGTCACTCAACCATGGAGTCCGAGTTTGTAGCTCTAGCGACAACCAACAAAGAGGCCGAGTGGCTAAGAGATCTCATGTTGAAGACACCAAAAACTGCAGTTGATGTATTGAAAATTTCGATACATTATGATAATCAAACCACTTTGATTAGAGCTTAAAACAAGATATATAATGGGAAGTCTAGACTTATAAGTCTAAGAAATTACTATGTGAGGGAATTGCTTGATAAGAGTATCATATCAATTTCATATGTGAAATCTCATGAGAACTTAGTGGATCCGTTTACCAAACCTCTTAGGAGAGGTTTGGTGAGTTCCACAAATAGAGGGATGAGACTAAAACTCTTTGGAAAATAGATTCCCTAATGATGGCAACCTAACTCAAAACTTGTATACATCAAGTGTAGAGTTCAATGGGTAAGAACAAGTCATTCATAAGGGAATAGTTTTTACATTAACAACTTAAAAATCCCATCAATGATGAGTTAATGTTGGTTGCTACCGAGCATGAGGGTTAAGCCATATGATTTTAATGAAATTCAGTTGAAGAGCAACAAACATCTCTAAAGGTAGCAAATATGTTGTAAGATTTTCACCTATGTGAACCTAGAGATGGTGCCGCCTCTCAAAAGAGTAGAAGTTTACTCTACAAATGATTCATGAATGGATCAAGCACAAGGCCATTCAAAGTGCTAAGCACAAAATATGGGAAATACACGAGTAATCATATAGATGTGTGTGAGACATTACTGGTTATTATCACTAGGAATGTTGGGATCAATCTTTTAAGAATACCTTAGCATTTCGGTAGAAGCTTTGTAGTGTTTGCACTAAGATAAAGTTCAAACCCAAAAGGTACTTCATTGTATGCACTAATATCATTTGGCTAAAGAATTGAGGATGTATTTACAAAGTGGGGGAATGTTATGATTGGTTAAATACATGGTGAAATTGGTTAGGCATGAAGATGTGCAAAAACCATAACGATTTCACAAAAGTCAACATGTGAAAGTTGACTTTTGGTATAGGAATTTATAAATCATCTTTTTGGGGCCAAAGTGTTTCTTTGGAGTATATAAGAGTACCGAAATTTTTTGGGAGCATTTGGGGATGTTTTGTGGCAAGTTTTGGAGCACCAAGTTAGTAGCATCTACGATGCGTCGCCTCTGGGAAACGACCCATCACTCGGCTTTGAAAGAGTGGACCAGGCGATGCATCGCCTGTTGCCAAGTGATGTGTCGCCTAGGCGGTCCATATGTGTTCGTACAGTAACATGTTTTTGGCTCTAAAATTCAAATTAAAATTCTCTTATCTCATTGGTTAAGTCTAATGAGGTTCCTATACTAATTAAATTGTTTATTTGAGTTAATTGGTGACTTGATTACTCACCTCTCTCTCTTTCTCTAGCTTTCAAGATTACTAGTTTTCTCCAAGATCTTCATCAAGAAATCTTGACTTGTCTGAATGATCAAGGCTTGTGAATCCCATTCTCATTCCATTGTGAAAGCTTCAAGTAATTCCAAGGAGAAGACTAGGAATATAAATTTTTGGACAACAAATCTTCATTTGTGTCAATCCTTGTAACATTTGTGGTTCACATAAAATTATAGAGTTACGATTTTATGTAGAAGGTTCTCTTTAAGAAAGGTCAACTCTACTTTCATTTATTTGTGTTTATGTACTTTGTGATTATCTTCCATTAGAGTTAGATTACTTGTGATTATTGCTTTGAGTTGTAATACAAAACCAAGGTTATTAGCTTTATCCCCCAACACCTTAGCTTAATCTTCCCCACAGGCTGGAGGCATGGGTGGCACTACAGCTGGGTGCACAGGTGGCATGCCAGTTGGCTGTTCTTACGCTATGTCAGCGGGATACGTGTGTAGCACACTCGCTGGTCTCGTAGGTGGCCCTCTAGCTGGGTGTGCAGGTGGCACAACAGCTGGTTGCCCAGGTAGTACTTCGCCTTGAGGGACCACTTGCAGCCCTTAAGCCGCCAAAGTTGTAACACCCTGGTTAGCCAAGACCATTACACTGTGTATTTTAAATAGGGCTAGGCTCGCTAATCGAGTCATTTGGCCATAAACGTGCAACTAAACGTGATTAACAGTGTTGGGTTAAAAATTTCGGTCAAAGGGATAAATATTTCATTAAAATGTTAAGCTGTACATGGAATCCCATAATAAAGATTTACAAAGTTGTTTAGAGTTCCAAAAGGGTAATTACAACTCAAAAGTTACAATCTGCCGACCTAAGCGGCAAAAATAGAGTTTAACCCTAGTTCCTCTGAGAAACCTTAGCCATGGTGGCCAAGCGGCCGCATATGTACACGTTGCCACCTAAGCTCTCCAACTCATGGCTGGTCTAGCTTCCCTTTCCTCTTACCTGGATCACATATCACCCTTGAGCCAATGCCCAACAAGAAATCATAAGCATGATCATAAGCAGTGAATAACAAGTTACCAAACCATAATTAGCATGCCTAGTAGTAATAACCCTACTCATGAATGTATACCATTCATATAAATGACTACAACATCATATGGGGCCAGCTGCCCTAAATAAATGATTAACTGAATCATATCTGGGCTCATTGCCTAAAATACATGATTAATGAATCATACCGAGGCTCAGTGCCCTAGGATGTGGAACTAATAAGTCACCCCGGGGCCCATTGCCTTATCATCTGTATAACCAGCCTTGGAGCTGGCCTAGTGTACCTAGTGTTTAATTTTCCACGACCATTGAGTCGGACAAGTGTATGATTCACTCCTGATTAGATTTAACCATATTGACCAGCACTCAGTGATAAACGAGTTTTAGGCTCATTAATGGTCTAGTTTAGGTTGGTTTTCGTTAGTTTAGGGTTATTTTATTGCAGAATTATGCTCGTTTGTTCATGTTTTAGGTTTTCCATGCTAAGTCAGTGAAAAGAGTGAAATGAAGTGAAAGTGGAAGGAAATATAGTTAATTTGGAGAAAATTGTGTTTTTGGGGGTTGATTTGTACGAGCATTGATACTGTCAATAGCGCTACAATGCTTTCAAAGTGGCGCCACAGCGCTAGGAAGGATATGATGGAGCCTATTGAATCTATAAGTAGCGCCCCAGCCCTACAAAGCAAGCGCTACAATGCTATCAAGAACATAAGCGCTACAACGCTAGTGAAACACTTTTTAGGGGATTTTGGCTCTGTTTATAGCGCTACAGCACTCAAGACATGGTGCTACAGTGCTATCAACACGTTTTTCAGATTTCAAACCACTTTTTCAAGGGTGAAATGGTCTTTTCACTTGGGAACCTTGGAAAACTATTTAAGCAACATTATTCTGCAATCAAAAAGTCAAACTTTCAAAACTATACCCATAGAGCCGATATATCGCCCACCCTAGGCGATATATCGCCTCCCCCAGTATTCCCGAGGCTTGTTCGATTGTTCGTGCAAAGTCGACGTGTTTTCCGTATCTTTCGTAGGCGATATATTGGCCCCCAGAACTCGGTCAAAATCGTTCAAAGGCATGTCTAAGTGGTTAAGGGTATTTTAAAATTCAAAAAGTCAAACTTTCAAAACTATACCCATAGAGCCGATATATCACCCACCCTAGGCGATATATTGGCATACATAGATATATTAAACACGTATTTGCACTTTTTCAGCATAATTGAATTGGATAATCAACTTTGACTAAGTCATAATTGTTGGATTAGCTTATACAGGATCTTTATTTATTTTCATGTATATCTAATATTAAAAAAATTAATACGAGATAGCCTAAAACATGTTTCTAAAATTGAATTCAAAGAGAAACAAATAATATAATACTTACAGTATACGCAGCGGAATTAAGAGTCCTTCCTTCAGTTTCTCTAACTCTTGTATCCTTTCTGTCGCAGAGTATTATCAAGAAACTGAACTGATCTTCTATTTTCTTCACGATCTTCCAATGTATCCTTAGAACCACCTAGACTAGTGTGGGAAATTCTCAACACATGAGATAGATATAGAGAGAAGAAGAGAAAATAACAAAGTGGCTTAGAAAAGGACTTGTGTTTAGAGAGAATATAAAACTATCAGAAAATCTGACTTGTGACTTATCTGTCGTCTCTGAAATCTTCTCTCTAAGCACTCCTTTTATAGACTCAATTAGGCCATTTAATTTAATTAAAAAATCAATAAAATAACAGCCATTTTGAAGCCCTAGGTCGAAATTATCATGGGCTATAGGCCCGTGAAATTTCCCATTTGATTATAAGCCCATTGGACTTAAAATCAAGGCCTGTATTATTTTCTATTGATTTAATTATTTAAATCCTTTATCAAATTAATTATTTATAATTTGAACCTTGATTTAAACTTATTTATTAATTTAGATACCAATTTATCTTAATTAATAAATCTGCCATAATTTCTCTTTTCTTCTCAAAATTACACAACTCTGTGAAACTATCCAAAATTGACCAGGTCAACTTTGATAATTCTAATTGATGATTAAATCAATTAATTGAGACTATCTAGATGATTTTATCCAAGGTACAATGGGGACCATGGGCCTATGAAATCAAGCTCCAATAAGTTATCATAAATCTAACAAATAAATTTACTAACTTATTAATTCCTCGTGACTCCACTATAGGCTTGGAATTGCACTCTTGAATTCATAGAACGCTCTATAACAAATATAGATACGCTATTAATTATCCATTGTTCCAACCATAATTGTCACTCAATCCTCTATAGACGGTCTACAATGAGATAGGACTAAAATACCGTTTTACCCCTCATTGTATTTTATCCTTAAAACACTTAGTTCCTTGTAAATGATATTTCAGTAAACTAATTTAATTACTGAAATGAGATCTCTATCATTTAACACCTTGAACCAAACTAAAAGGAAACCATCGTTTCACTTCTTCATCAGAAGCTATAGAAGTTCATATCTATGATTAACACTCCCACTCAATTATACTACCGAGTTCCCAAGATGTAAGTATGGGCTAGTCCGTAGGGTAAGCTGGTAACGAACAAGTCAAAGAACTCAAATAATACAATCAGTTAGAATACTAACCACTCAGAATTGAGATTGAATTGACCTATGGTCAACTATATGATATGACTAGAATAGATAATAATGGCATGTTTACTTATCTTATCAACTGTCAATATCGATCCTGTCCAATGTAACAAATACATCTGATCTTATCTACTTTGCTAATGTTCTGGAAAGAACATAACACTGTAATGTGTAAGTAGATCATATCGTAGATTGGCAAGTCAGAGTAAATCCGGTGCACTGACTAATCTTAGGACTAACTTATTTTGAACATATAATCATATTTATATTCCACTGTGATTACGTCACTATAAATAAGATTAGCTATATGCTCGGGATTTAATAGAAGTTTATATCAAACAAATAATCATGAAAATAAAACATGTGAGCAAAGTGATTGACCAAGTCAAAAAATGATTTCTATTATTTTATTGATAATAAAATGAGATTACAAAGAATTTGGGTTTTAATTAGGGCATAAAACCCCAACAATAATACGATCCTAATAGCTGCTTGAAGGTTCTAGAGCTTCTAGATCTTTCTTTTATTAAAACTATTCATCAAAATACTTAATTCCTTAATAATCATGATTATGAAAAGTGTCATGCTCTTAATGGCTCTATCTAAACTTAGGTTATAATAAATAATATATCTAGGACAAGCAATATTAATCAAACCTTATGTTATAATTAATATTCTTAAACTATAGGTTAAACTTCTAAAATCCATAGCTGTTGCTATGAGTTTCCAACTAAGTCCTGACTTGAACCAAAATCCATGGTAACTATCATACTACTAACTAATACTACTACTACTACTATCTATCTAGGCTAAGTAAACATTATGGGACTCTACAATTCTCCCCTACTACAAAGAATTTCATCCCCAAAATTTACTTACCAAACAATTCCGGATACCGAGCCTGCATGTCCTCCTCAACTCCCACATTGCCTCTCGTTCAGAACTATTACTCCTTAGGACCTTGACTATTAGAATACTCTTCGACTGTAATTCCTTCATCCCTCTATCTAGGATGCTAACCGATCGTTCCTCGTAACTCAAGTCTTGCTGGAGTGCTATCATATCATACTTGAGGACATGAGATGGGTCTAACACATATCTACACAACATCGAGATGTGGAACACATTATGGCTATCTGCTAGAGCTGGCGGTAGGGATAATCTATATGCAACTGCTCTCACTATGTCAATTATCTCAAAAGGACCTATAAACCAGGGTCTAAGCTTGCCTTTCTTCTTAAACCGCTTCACACCTTTCATAAGAGATATCTTTAAGAAGACTTGATCTCTGACTTTGAATTCCACATCATGCCGCTTGGCATCCGCATAACTTTTCTGACGGCTTTGAGTAGCGAGCATATGCTTTCTAATCAGCGCTACTGCATCCCGATATTCTCTAACAGCTTCGAGTCCAAGAAGTTTCCTTTCTCCTACCTCGTTCCAATGTAATGGCGATCGACACCTCCTTCCATAAAGTAGCTCGTAGGGTGCCATCCCGATTGTTGACTGGTAACTATTGTTGTAGGAGAATTCTATTAGTGGAAAATACTTACTCCATGATCCTCCAAAATCAAGTACACAAGCGCGCAAGATATCTTCTAAAATTTGTATGGTACGCTCGGACTGACCGTCTGTCTGAGGATGAAATACCGTACTAAGACTTAACTTGGTACCCATGGCTTGCTGCAAGCTTCCCCAAAATCTCGATGTAAACACCGATCCTCTATCAGATACCATTGTCTTAGGAATTCCATGCAATCTTACTATTTCTTGAACATAAATGTCTGCATACTGATATGCTATATATGTAGTCTTAATAGGCAGAAAATGAGCTGACTTGGTTAGTCTGTCTATTACTACCCCATGACGAGTCGT
This sequence comes from Humulus lupulus, assembly GCF_963169125.1. Classification (NCBI taxonomy): domain Eukaryota; kingdom Viridiplantae; phylum Streptophyta; class Magnoliopsida; order Rosales; family Cannabaceae; genus Humulus; species Humulus lupulus. Next base: position 39,145,267 of record NC_084801.1, on the reverse strand, counting down.
GCTGCTTATTTGTTCGTGGCAATCCTGTCACAAAATCCATGGCTATGTCATCCCATTTCCATTCTGGAATACTAAGTGGTTGCAATAAGCCTACAGGTCGCTGATGTTATGTTTTCACTTGCTGGCATACTAAGCATTTAGACACATACTCCGCTATATCTCTCTTCATTTCTGGCCACCAATACATTGCCTTAAGATCGTGAGTCATCTTAGTCGACCCTTGGTGAACTGAGTATGGGGTATTGTGCGCTTCTTCTAAAATCTTCATCTTAATCCCTTGATCATTCGACATGCATACCCATTCCTTATATCTCAAGAAACCCTGTCCTGATATCGAGAAATTCGTGGCCTTGCCTTCTTTAACTGCATCCATATGTGCTACTAATGTGTCATCATGCCCTTGCCCAATCCGTATATCCTCTAACAAACTTTACTGAATGGACAAGTTAGCTAGTTTACCAATGACTACTTCTATTCCGGCATTGATTAGCTCCTGCTGTAGCGACTTTTCTATTCCAGCTCACTCTGCTAGACTTCCATAAATCTTTCTACTTAGCATCAGAAACTACGTTTGCCTTTCCCGGGTGGTATAGGATTTCGCAGTCATAATCCTTCACTAGTTCTAACCACCTGCGCTGCCTCATGTTAAGCTTCTTCTGAGTGAAGAAATACTTTAAGCTTTTGTGGTCTTATAAATCTCACACTATTCTCCATAAAGATAATGCACCAGATTTTCAACGCAAAGACCACCACTGCTAACTCCATATCGTGTGTTGGATAGCATTGCTCGTACTCCTTCAGCTATCTTGAGGCATAGGCTATTACCTTGTCATTCTGCATCAGCACACAACCCAAACCTTGGTTCGACACATCACAGTAGACTACAAAATTGTCGTTGGGTGTCGGTACACAAAGTACGGGTGCTAAGCATAGCTTATCCTTAAGCAACTGGAAGCTTTCCTCACACTTATCCGTCTAGCTGAACCTTTGCTGTTTCTGGGTTAGGTTGGTAAGCAAAGTTGCTATCTTAGAAAAGCCCTCTACAAACCTCCGATAATAACCTGATAATCCCATAAAACTTCTTACCTCAGACGCGTTCTTTGGTCTTGGCCAATCCTTTACAACCTCTACCTTAGATGGGTCTACGAAAACTCCTTCCTTGGATACTATGTGCCCGGGGAATGCTACTTGTGAAAGCCAAAATTCACACTTCTTAAACTTGGTGTAAAGTTGATGCTCTTTCAATTGCAACAAGATCAACTTAAATGCTCCTCGTGTTCGACTTCATCCTTTGAGTACACCAAGATATCGTCGATGAACACTACGATGAATTTGTCCAAATAATCCTTGAAGACCCTATTCATTAAATCCATAAATGCGGCTGGAGCATTTGTAAGAGAAAAAGACATAACTAGAAACTCGTAATGCCCATAACGAGTTCTAAAAGCTGTCTTAGGAATATCCTCTTCCCGTACCTTGAGCTGATGATACCCAGACTGTAGATCAATCTTTGAAAACACGGTTGCTCCTCGGAGTTGATCAAACAAGTCGTCAATTCAGGGTAGTGGCTACTTATTCTTAATTGTTACCTTGTTCAACTCGCGGTAATCTATACACATCCGCATGCTTCCATCCTTCTTCTTCACAAATAGAAGTGGTGCTCCCCATAGTGAATGGCTCGGTCTAATGAAACCCAAGTCCAAGAGTTCTTGTAGCTGTGTCTTTAACTCCTTGAGTTCGGTAGGTGCCATCCGGTATGGTGCCTTTGAGATAGGCTTGGTGCCTGGTACTAGTTCGATTGTGAAGTCAATTTCCAGAGTCGGCGACAACCCTGGTAAGTCATCACGAAATACTTCTAGGAACTCCTTTACAATGCGAACGTCTCTAACCTTTACTGGTGTTTCCTTTACAACATCCGTGACGCTGGCTAAGAATGCTTGACATCCTTTTTCTATCATCTTCTGAGCTTTGAGAGATGAAATAAGCGGTGTGGGTAGTCCTGAAACTTGTCCCATAAAGCATAGTCTCTGACCTTCAGGAGTCTCGAATGACACTTGCTTTCGTCTACAGTCGATGGTTGCACCATGCCTCGCTAACCAATCCATTCCAAGTATCACGTCGAAGTCTTTGATCTCTAGCTCTATCAGGTCTCCTTCTAGTTCTACGTCCTCAATTTTGATCGGTATGCCTCGTACTATCCGTGATGATAGGACTACTTCGCCTGAAGGTAATTCTGTTACAAACCTAGTTCTAAATCTTTCACAAGGTTTTTCTAATTTCTCTATCATTCCTAACGAGATATACGAGTGAGTGGCTCCCGAATCAAATAATACTGTACATACATTATTCTGGATAGAAATCTAACTTGTGACTGCTTTATTTCTAGCGTCAGCTTCTCCTTGGGTTAAGGCAAAGACCTTGACAGGAACCATCTTGTCGTCCCTTTTCTCCTCTGGCTTGAGCTGGGGACATTCTTTCTTTCGGTGACCTTCCTGACCACAATTGTAGCATCCCTTGGTGTTTACATGACACTCACTAGGATGTTTCTTTTGGCACTTAGCACATTGCGGGTATTCTACATAACCCGACCTACTACCTCCATTGTTCGTTCGTGCTCTTATATTGTTGTCGGACTGCTTGTTGTCAGGATGCCATCTCTTCTGACCATTATTGTTGCTGGAGTGATGGTTGTTATGGTGGTTGTTTCGACCATTCTGAGGTTGGCTTTGCTGTTTAGGCTCAGGCTTACTGGCCTCCTCTTTACTAACATTCGCCTGAAGCCTTTCTACTTCTATTGCCGTTTCTAGAACATCGACATAGGTAGTATTTCCTGGGTTTTCTATCTTAACCCCTAGCTCAATCTTTGGTCTAAGTCCTCTAACAAACTTGGTAACCCTCAGAAAGTCTATTGGAACCATCTCTGGTGCAAACTTGGCTAATCGATTGAACTGCCGAGCATACTCTGCTACCGTCAAGTTGCCTTGTTTCAGACTAGCGAACTCCTCGACCCTTGTAGCGATGACTGCCGAGTTGTAGTACATTTTGTGGAACATCTCCACAAATCTGGTCCATGTCATGGTGGCGACATCGTGAGTCTGCTGAACTAATTCCCACCATATTCTAGAATCCTTCTTTACTAGGGATGAAACACTGGATATGCGGTCCGCGTTGACGAGATTCATGTGCACTAGGATTGGCTCTACATTTTTGAGCCATTCTTCTGTCTCGAAGGGGTCTGTTGTCTTTTCAAACTTTGGAGCGTTTTGCTTACGAAACCGCTCGTAGATTGGCTCTATGTACTGAGTAGGGCATGGCACATAGTTTGCCATTGTCCATCCCCCATAAGGACCTACGTGATGGGGTGCTTGAGAAATTTTTTGAGGCTGCAGTTGCGACTGAGGCAGAGGCTGAGTCTGAGGCTGAGCCTGTTGTCGCTGTTGCTGCAGTAATTCCTCCACTTGCTGTTGTAGTTTGTCAATTTCTGCAGTGTTGTCAACCGGTGGCTGTGCACTTCAATTAGTAGCAGTATTGGTAGCATGCGCTCCCCTTCTGCAAACTGGAGGGGCGTCGTTAGTCTCAGGAGCGACGCTAGAGGCATTGACATTGGTGCATGCAGAACTTCTGAGTGACATCTTCAGCAGAGTTCTAATAGTCGAGAAAAACATGTTAGAACTTACCCTAATAGGCTCTAAAACAAAACTTAATCTAAGAAAACATAACTCGGACCTATTAATTATGATTTCTTATGAAAAATTAGATAAGCCTTCTTTATCATTAGGGTGTGTTTCTATACTTAGAAAAATAAGCCATCTTTATTATTTTCTAAGTGTGTTTCTAATCATCCTATATGACTTAATTCTCAGGCTCGAAACTCGTCGTTGTTCCAAAGTTAACCATATTGATGGAGGGCTGGGATCAGTAAAATCGTTCCCACTACTATGGCCCCCTAACTCTCAATATAGAACCTGGTCCATTGATTTGTATCCACCCTCACCGAACTTGGTCATTATTTATTATAATTGTAAAAAAAATCAAACTCATACATGTCATTAAAAAATAACAATAATATTTATTTGGATAATAAATAATTGCAAAGATAATAAAAAAAATAAATAAAGAAACTAATCTAATCTAAAAATCAAGATCTTCTACATTTGACCCTTCATCTAACATATCATCATCTATCTCCTCATAAGCATCATTATCGTGAGCCTCAAAATTTCCTCTAGGAAGATTCGTAAAGACTCTATTTTTTTGCTCATTTGTGAATTGGAATTCCATGTTAGAGGTAAACCTAAGTATGAGAAAATAATATCTCATAGCTACTGGTAATTCATCTTCATCATCTATAGTCTCCCATATTTCTTCTAAAGCTGCAAGTAAAATAGAATAATATTTAAAAAGTCTAATCACTAAAACATATTGCTCCGTTGCTCTCATCATGATTTGTTTAGTTGTTTGGAGGTGACCTATCTCATGGTGGAATAAGAGTAATCTCAGAGTTATTCTTTCTAGCACTCCTACTATATTTCTTGGCTCTCAAATTCTTTTCAAGGCCTTAATGGCTCGGATATCCTCATAGGTTAAGGCTCCATCCATTATTAACTGAAAACATAAGGCTAAAATGTTAGCTAAACACATAAACATAATAAATATAACATAAACACTTACATTGACGGTTAGATTCAGAGCTTGAGCGTGTGTATCAAGGAGAACTTCATGCAAATGGATCATTGCTCTGATACCAACTGTAATGACCCAACTATTTCTAAGACCTAGGACCATTAAAAACTACTAGACTTAGCTACTACTTTTGGAGAAAACATAAGAAATAATCATAACTTTATTAAAACTCCAAAATAAATATTGTATCAATAACATAAAATTATAAATTTAAAATGTAATATGGCATGGGTACCCATTGTTTAGAAACATAAAACAATTCTTTAAATACTAATTGCAGAATTACATCAAAACATAATTTAAAAGACATAAAATAAATAACATCGTCCTCGATCAACACATAGTCCATTGAATCCATTCGTCCTTAACACACAAGGAAAGCTACCAAGAATCCTTCCGCCTCCATATCTATTTTCCTGCATCACACTAAAAATAAAGGAGTGAGCCTAATGCCCAGCAAGGAAAATCTACTAACGACCTAAATCATAAATCAAAAGCATAAGACTATATCATAACCACATACTATATAACATATATCACAACTCTAACCCATGATCATGGTAATCTTGGGGTTTGCTATTTAAGCAACTATAAGCCCCAAGCAACATAAAAACATTGGAGTTTGCTAGCTAAGCAACTATAAGCCTCAAATGACATAAAAGCATTGAGGTTTGCTAGCTAAGCAACTATAAGCCGTAAGGACTACAAGACATAATCATAAATATCATAACATAGACATATCATAACATAAACATATCATAACATAAAAACAAATAAAATCTATCCTATTTTCCTTACCAAAAGCCAGGATATTTGGAAACAAGAACAAGATTTAGAAACTCCTATAAACAAACAGTATAAAAGGGTGAGAATCTTTAAGAATAAAGATGAATATGGGAACTAAACCATTAAGAAGAAACTTACCAAGAAAGACCTTAAGTTTCAAGAACTTAAACACCTAATCAAGAATCAATAACAAGAGTTAGGATCTGAATAAAAGAAACTAAAGAAAACTAAATAATTATAAAGAACTGGACTTAAGGAATATGAATACCTTGAATGACCTTATGGATTGGTCTAAACCCCAATACCGAAATCACACTATTTCTCACTTCCCAAGTGTTTATAAAAGTTTAGAATGATTAAGCTATAACCCAAAACCCAAGTGTATCTCTCTATAGTAACACTAGCACCTTGGAGGCTCTGATCAAATGCTTGAAGAATGAAGAAAATGGCTGAGCACTAGGTCCTATTTATAGATTTCAAGGTGTTAAACAAACCCATTTTAATTTGAATAAATAAATGATTATAAAATGAAAAAGATTTGAATTTTCATTCAACTGATGCCTAGAACTCGGTCAAAATTGTTCAAAGGCAGGTCTAAGTGGTTAAGGGTATTTTAAAATTCAAAAAGTCAAACTTTCAAAACTATACCCATGGAGCCGATATATCACCCACCCTAGGCAATATATCGCCTCCCCCAGTATTCCCGAGGCTTGTTCAATCGTTCGTGCAAAGTCGACGTGTTTTCCATATCATTCGTAGGCAATATATCGGCCCCTATGCTGCGATATATCGGCATACATAGATATATTAAACATGTATTTGCACTTTTTTAGCATAATTTGAATTGGATAAACAGCTTTAACTGAGTCATAATATGATCCCAACAGCTGCTGGAAGGTTCTAGAGCATCTAGATCTTTCTTTTATTAAAACTATTCATCAAAATACTTAATTCCTTAATAATTATGATTATGACAAGTTTCACGCTCTTAATGGCTCTATCTAAACCTTAGGTTATAATAAATAATATATCTAGGCCCAGCAATATTAATCAAACCTTATGTTATAATTAATATTCTTAAACTATATGTTAAACTTATAAAATCCATAGCTGTTGCTATGAGTTTCCAACTAAGTCCCGACTTGAACCAAAATCCACGGTAACTATCATACTACTAACTAATACTAACTACTACTACTACTACCACTACTATCTAGCTAGGCTAAGTAAACATTCAGGGACTCTACAACTTGCGTGTTAAATTTTCACAGATCAAGTTTTTGGCGTCGTTGTCGGGGACTTAAATTCCAATATCATAGTTAATTGTTATTTGTTCTAATTTGGCTATTTTATTTTATTTCTGTTTAGCATTTATTTTGATTAAGGTTCTATTGTGTTTCAAGAATTGTTGGTATATGCGAAGCAATAGACAAAAGGAGATTATACCAATAGATCTTGAAATTGAATGAACGTCCAGACAGAACCGAAAAACAAAGAGGATATTGGAGTTTACCATGGATGACAATTTGGGAAACGGTGCTAATAATGGTCAAGGGGCTACAGAGGTTCCAAGGGAGCAAGGACCAAGAACATTGAGAGACTATGTACTTCCTACTGTTATAGGAGTGCATTCATGCATTAGACCTCCAACCATTGCTGCAAACAATTTTGAGATTAAGCCAGAAATCCTTCAAATGTTCCAATCAACTGTTTAGTTTGGGGGTATGCCAACGGAGGACCCCAATTTACACATAGCTAATTTTCTGGAGTTATGTGCTACGTTCAAGATGAATGGGGTGAGCGATGATGCTATAAGATTAAGGCTATTCCCATTTTCACTAAGGGATAGGGCAAAGAGTTGGCTGATATCTTTACAAGCGAATTCTATCACTACATGGGAGGAGTTAGCTAAAAATTTCCTTGCCAAGTTCTTTCCTTCAGTGGAGGCTGCAAAACTAAGGGGAAAGATCAATAATTTTTACCAGATGGAAGGAGAGTCACTGTATGATTCTTGGGAGCGATTTAAGGAATTGTTACGGAAATGTCCACATCATGGTATAGAAAAGTGGATGTTGGTGCATAATATTTACAATGGGTTGAATGGAACAACTAGAACATTTATAGATGCTGCGGCAGGAGGTGCTTTTATGAGTAAGAGTGCTATTGAGGCGTATGAGCTATTAGAAGAGATGGCGATGAATAATTATCAATGGCCAACTAAAAGAGGACAACAAAAGAAGGTGGCTGGAATGATTGAATTGGATGCTATATCAATGCTTACTGCTCAAGTAGCAGCCTTGACAAAGCAACTAGAAAAGACTACACTCCCATCTCAAGCTATGCAAGTTCAAAACCTATGTGAATTTTGTGGTACAACCCATCCACCCAACCAATGCCCTGCTCTAGATATGAATAACATGTCCATGGAAGAAGTAAAAGCTATAGGGAATTATCAGAGACAACCCAATACTCCCAATTCCACGACCTACAACCCAGGTTGGAAGAACCATCCCAATTTTTCCTGGTCCAATACTCAAAATACTCAACAACCTTACCCTCCACCTCAGCCACAATATCAACCTTCCCAAAATAAACCACCATATCAAAGAAACATTCATACCAACAACCTCCACCTGGATATTATCAACCACATAATAGACCACCACACCCAATGCCAATGAAACCAGCTGAACCCCAACCTGATGTACTTAACCAATTTATGACTGAAACCAGGGCGTCCATAAGGAGTTTGGAGACTTAAATAGGGCACTTGGCTACTTTAATGTCTAATAGAGCTAAAGGAAATTTGCCAAGCACTACAGAAGTTAATCCTAAAGAACAATGTCAAGCTATTACTTTGAGGAGTGGAACAAGGTATGAAGGGCCAAAGAAGAATCAGTCAGAAGAAGAAGGTCAGAAGGGAAATACACAAGGCAAAGAAGAAGAAAAGTCTAATGAAGAAAAGGTTACTGAAGACCTTAGCAAGGAAGAAGAGGTACCACCTGTGAGTATTGAGCATCATGTTAGAATTCCATATCCACAAAGGCTTCGCAAGCATAATTTGGATAAGCAGTTTGCAAAGTTCTTAGAGGTGTTCAAGAAGCTACATATTAATATACCACTCGCAGAAGCATTAGAACAGATGCCCAGCTATGTGAAGTTCATGAAGGAGATTCTGTCTAACAAGAGAAATTTGGGTGATTATGAAATAGTAGCACTGACAGAAGAGTGTAGTGCGATTTTGCAAAGGAAACTTCCTCAAAAGTTACGAGATCCTGGTAGTTTTACTATTCCATGCACGATTGGGAAGTTTGAATGTAAGCATGCACTTTGTGATTTGGGGGCAAGTATTAATTTAATACCTTTGTCAGTATTTCATAGACTTGGTTTAGGTGAAGCTAGGCCAACCACAGTAACATTGCAGCTGGCTGATAGATCTGTGAAGCATCCACGTGGAATTATAGAAGATGTGTTGGTGAAGGTGGATAAGTTTATATTTCCAACTGATTTTATAGTTCTTGAGATGGAGGAGAATGAGAATGTTCCTATTATCTTGGGGAGGCCATTGTTAGCAACTGAGCAAGCATTGATAGATGTACAAAAAGGAGAGTTAAGGCTAAGAGTACAAGGGGAAGAAGTGGTATTTAATGTGTTCAAGGCTATGACTTATCCTAGAGCAAGTGATAATTGTTTTTCAGTGGATGTGGTAGAAGAGGTAGTAGGGAGAAGAAAGTTAATTGAAGATCCTTTTGAAATTAGTCTTACAGTTGATGATGGAGATGGTGAGGATAGTGAAGAGGCATTGAGTTATTTGAAGTGGTTACAATCATATGAGTCGTGGAAGCATAAAAAGTTTGAAGAATTGGGCGAGGGACTAGAAAGACCATTACCATCGATTTCAAAGCAACCTGTGTTAGAACTGAAGGCTTTACCGGAACATTTACGCTATGCTTATCTTGGAGAGAAAGAGAGTCTTCCGGTCATAGTTTCATCATTTCTTTCGGAAGTAGAGGAGGAGAAGTTGTTGAGGGTGTTAAGGGCTCATAAAACTTCTATAGGGTGGACTCTTGTTGATATAAGAGGAATAAGCCCATTGATAGTTATGCATAGAATTCATATGGAAGACGATGCTAGACCGAATATTGATGCTCAACGAAGACTTAATCTGACAATGAAAGAAGTGGTGAGGAAAGAGATCTTGAAATGGTTAGATGCTGGAGTGATTTACCCTATTTCTGATAGTGCTTGGGTAAGTCCATTACAAGCAGTACCTAAAAAGGGTGGCATGATCGTGGTGAAGAATGAGAGTAATGAACTGATTCCAACAAGGAATGTGATGGGTTGGAGGATATGTATAGATTACCGGAAGTTGAATAAGGCAACTAGGAAAGATCATTTTCCTTTGCCTTTTATTGATAAGATGTTGGATAGGTTTGCGGGGCATAACTACTATTGTTTTCTAGACGGGTACTCAGGTTATCATTGCACTGGAGGATCAAGAGAAAACAACGTTTACATGTCCTTATGGTACTTTTGCTTTTAGAAGGATGCCATTCAAGCTATGTAATGCACCAGCCACATTTCAATGGTGTATGATGGCGATATTCTCTGACATAGTTGAGAAAGGGATTGAGATTTTTATGGATGATTTTTCAGTTTATGGGTCTTCTTTTGACAAGTGTTTGACTAATTTGGAGTTGGTTTTGAGGAGATGTGAAGAGTCGCATTTAGTACTTAATTGGGAGAAGTGCCATTTTATGGTGAATGAAGGAATTATATTGGGGCACAAGATTTCTAAGAAAGGCATTGAAGTGGATCGGGTCAAGATTTCTACGATAGAGAATTTTCCACCTCCACTTTCAGTTAAAGGAGTGAGGAGTTTCTTGGGCCATGCAGGGTTTTATAGAAGATTTATCAAACATTTCTCCAAGGTCTCGAAGTCGCTATCCACCTTGCTAATGAATGTGGTTCCGTTTGAATTTGATGAGAAGTGTCACCAAGCTTTTAAGATACTTAAGGAGAAATTGATTTCGACACCTATAGTTGTAGCACCTCAATGGGATTTGCCATTTGAATTGATGTGTGACGCCAGTGATTTTGCAGTTGGGGCAGTGTTGGGATAAAGAGTTGACAAGGTATTTAGAATGATTTATTATGCAAGTCGTACCTTAAATGATGCTGAAATTAATTATGCAACTACGGAGAAGGAGCTGTTGACCATAGTGTTTTCCTTTGATAAGTTTAGGCCATACTTGATTGGGAATAAGGTGGTTGTTTACACAGATCATTATGTAATAAAATATCTTATGACCAAGAAAGATTCCAACCCTCGTCTTATTCGGTGGATTTTGTTGTTACAAGAATTTGATGTAGAAATGAAGGATAAGAAGGGCACAGAGAATTTCGTGGCTGATCACATATCTAAATTGGAGGTTGATGAAGAGTCTCTTGATAAAGAAGTTCAGATTAATGATGCTTTTCCTGATGACCAGTTGTTTGAAGTAAGTGTTTGTAAAGATGTTCCATGGTTTGTACACTATGTTAATTTTTTGGCTGCAAAGGTTATACCTCCTGAGATGACAAGGCAACAATTGAAGAAATTCTATTCAGAGGTGAAGCACTATTACTGGGAGGAGCCTATTCTGTATGAACATTGTCCTTATCAAGTTATTATAAATGTGTGCCCGAAGAGGAGATGTTGTCTGTAACGCCCTACTACCTTAGAGCCGTTACTAAGTGAGTTTAAAACAGAAATTGTGCATCTAATTGACTCAAGTGGTTTCTAAAACCAAAAGTGTGAATAAACTAGAGTTTAAGGCTGTACTCTTTGAAAATGTTTAGTTTCATTAAAAACGTTAATTATAAAACATCTGGGATCCCAAAATAAGGTTTACAAAATATTTACAACTCAAAATAGATTTACACTTGATCAGCTATCAAAAGAATGGTTAAATACAGCCATATACAAAATGCCCCCAACCAAAGCAGTCGGGCAGGCCGAACATGTACGCGCCGCCCCCACGCTCTCCATACTCATGGCCGGTTGACTGACTCCTTGCTTTTACCTGCCACACGGAGCACCCGTGAGCCGAAGCCCAGCAAGAAAACCCAAATAACACATAACATATGCAAAGTAAATAGCTGGCAATAATTCACTGATACATAGGAAAACCACCATAATAAACAAGTACGGCCATGCCGCTCCCAAGGCCTTACCAAAGCCTGGAGTTTCGGTTCTCACCGCGAGGATAACTCATGTATCCCTTGGGTCCCACCCTGAATATAAGCATCCCATGTGCTGTGTTACTTTCGGCCCACGGCCGCCCCGGCCTATGCCGTACCCGGCCTCTGCCGCTCGTTTCATCATAATAACACATATAGTACATTCAAAATAAACATTCACACACATCATGGTTCATTTAAGTTTAAGCATTTGCACGTAATACAATCCGGGGCCACGCCCTACAATCACACAGTGGGGCCATGCCCTAAACTCGGGTGTTACGGTTTTCTTACCTGTATCTCGTGCTTTCCAAAGTACCACGGTCACGAGCACGGTCCTTTAGCACGAGCCTCTCCGAAATCCTAGTCACAACACACATAAAACACTTTTAATACTAACCAAACCCAAAACCACTTCCCGGGACCAATCCCGCACTCTCGGGACCTCTAAAACCTTAAAACAACACCCCGGAGGCATCCCACGAACCCCCGGAGCTAAGACCTAAAATTGCCAAAAAGAGCTACCCTGAAAATTGCCTTGTGCTGCGGCACCACATCCTTGTGCCGCGACACCCATCAGACAGAAGCTCCCTTGCCGCGGCACACAAAAACCCTGCCGCGGCACGCCTTCGCAGACCCAGAATTCTGGGTTTTTCCTGCAATTTTCCCCGAGCTTTAACCTCCCCAAATCATCCCAAACCAAAACCTAAACCCCAAAACTCAAATCCAAACCTCATATGAACAATCTAACACCCCATAAACACTAGAATCAAATCCAAAACATCAATACACACAAGATCCACTCCTTTGATTTCAAATTCAACAACCCAAATCAAAACCCATGAAAATCTTAACTCAAGCATTAAATTCCTCAACCAACACAGAAAACAAACTTAAAAAAGCATAAGATCCTTACCTCAAGAGTAGAATCCACCCTAAAAGTTCCCTTGATCTCCTTCTAAGCTTCCCACTTCAGCCCCTTTCTACACCTCTTCTTCTTTCTTCTTCTTTGCCCTAGCCTTTCTCTCCTCTTCTTTTCCTTCTCTTCTAATTTATCAAAGCCACAAGTGACCCAAATGCCCAAACCGTACCCCCTAAATCCCAGCTGCATAATGTCTATTTGCCTTGCCAAAAGACCAAATTACCCCTCCTTACTAATCCTTCTAAGCTAAACCTTCAAGGGTACTTAAGTCTTAACACTTTCATTTCAATTCTACCACTTCCTATCTTAAAACTTGTTACTCACAGCAGTTACAAATGGTTACCAAATTACCAATACTAATCACTCTTTCTAAACTCAACTTACAAGATTCCCGAAGTACCCCTGGGCTCCTCCCGAGCCGGGTACAACAACCCGTTGTGACTTTTAGACTAACTGGCTCACTAGGACCGTCCCGATGCGTGCATCCTGGTAAAACATCACACTCACATGGCACAATTCACATAGTATAATTATCACAGTTATGCCCTAACATGGCCAAGTTACAATCATGCTCATTTTAAGACAATCAGTTCTACATGCATACTGATTCACGTAGTCATGCATCTCAAATAATCCAATAGTCATATAACGTGCAATAAATCATAATGATGCATTAAACTTAATAAAGTCACACACAAAATCCCATCATGCCCTCCAGGCACACTACTCCAGGCCCTTAAGCCTTAACACTGAATTTGGGTCGTTACAACTATCCCCTCCTCATGAGAATTTCGTCCTCGAAATTTACCTGAACAACTCGGGATGCCGCTCCCGCATATCTGATTCCAGTTCCCATGTCGCCTCTTCGACCTTGCTGTTTCTCCACAATACTTTAACCAAGGGGATGGTCTTGCTCCTCAAGACCTTGTCCTTCCTATCAAGGATCTGAACAGGCTTTTCTTCGTATGATAAGTCCCGATCCAACTCCAAGTTCTCATAGCTCAACACATGAGTAGAGTCCGAAACATACTTCCGGAGCATGGACACATGAAACACATCATGAACTCCTGATAAAGCTGGAGGCATTGCTAACCTATAAGCCACCTCCCCAATTCGTTCTAGAACCTCAAATGGGCCAACAAACCTGGGACTCAGCTTGCCCCGAACGCCAAATCGTTTTACTCCTCTCAGGGGTGAAACCCTGAGGAATACATGATCACCAACCTGAAATTCTACGCTCCTGCGTTTCTGATCTGAATAACTCTTCTGGCGACTCTGGGAGGCGAGCATACGAGCTCTAATTTTCTCAAGTGCCTCATTGGTCCTCTGAACCATCTCAGGACCTAAATACCTTCTCTCACCTGTCTCATCCCAGTGAATCGGTGATCTGCATTTTCTACCATACAACATCTCATACGGAGCCACTCCGATAGTCGCCTGATAACTGTTATTGTACGAAAACTCAATCAGAGGGAGATACTTACTCCAAGATCCCTCAAAATCCAAGACACAAGCTCGTAACATGTCCTCCAGTATTTGAATTGTCCTCTCAGACTGTCCATCCGTCTGAGGATGATAAGCGGTACTAAACCGAAGCTGCGTGCCCATTGCCTTCTGCAGGCTCTTCCAAAACTTGGAAGTGAAAGTGGGGTCTCTGTCGGATACTATTGACCTCGGAGCCCCATGAAGTCGAACGATCTCCTTAACATAAAGCTCTGCATACTGCTCCACAGTATAAGTCGTCTTCACAGGTAAGAAGTGGGCGGACTTGGTATACCTGTCCACAATCACCCATACCGAGTCATGCTGACCCACGGTCTTTGGCAATCCTACCACAAAGTCCATGGCAATATCTTCCCATTTCCACTCGGGAATCCCAAGAGGCTGTAATAATCCTGCTGGCCTCTGGTGTTCCGCCTTAATCTGCTGACAGGTTAGGCATCTAGCCACATAGTCCACCACGTCCCTCTTCATGCCTGACCACCAATACAAAACCTTCAGGTCATGGTACATCTTCGTAGAACCTGGGTGCAAAGAGTAGGGAGTGGTATGAGACTCGTCCAAAATCTCTCGCCGAATGTCTGGATCAATCGGAACACAAATCCGTCCTTTGTACTTCAACAAACCCATCTCAGAAATAGAGAAGTCCTTAGCTGCTCCCGATAGGACGTTCTCTCAACGCTCAACTAACTGGGGGTCCTTTCCCTGTGCTTCCTTAATCCTCTCGAGGAGTGTTGACTGAAGAGTAATGTTGGCTAACCTCCCAACCACTAGCTCTATACCTGCTCTGGTCATCTCTCCTGCTAGTCTGTCAGATATCTGCCTCGAACTATACAACTGTCCTGGGCCCCTTCGGCTCAATGCATCAGCCACCACATTAGCCTTCCCAGGATGGTATAGGATATCACAATCGTAATCCTTTACCAGCTCAAGCCACCGTCTCTGGCGCATGTTCAAGTCCTTCTGGGTAAAGAAATACTTTAGACTCTTGTGATCAGTGTATATCTCGCACCTCTCTCCATACAGATAGTGTCTCCAAATCTTAAGTGCGAATACCACTGCAGCTAATTCCAGGTCATGCGTGGGATACCTCTGCTCGTACTCCTTTAATTGCCTTGATGCGTACGCTATCACTTTCCCAGCCTGCATCAACACGCATCCCAGACCCTGTCTGGAAGCGTCACAGTAGACCACAAACTTCTCATTATCTGTTGGCAGGCTCAGCACTGGTGCAGTAATCAACCGCCGCTTCAGCTCTTTGAAGCTATTCTCGCATCGATCTGTCCACACAAACTTGGTCTTCTTCCTTGTCAATTCTGTCAACGGAGTAGCAATTCTGGAGAACCCCTCTACAAACCGCCGGTAGTAACCTGCTAGTCCAAGGAAACTTCTAACTTCAGGAACATTGCTGGGTCTAGGCCAAACCCTCACTGCTTCCGTCTTACTTGGGTCGACCAGTAACCCATCCTTACTGATAATATGGCCCAAAAATGAAACTTGCGATAACCAGAACTCGCACTTACTAAACTTGGCATATAGCTTATGCCCTCTTAACCGCTGCAACACTAGACGCAGATGATGCTCATGCTCTGTCTCTGTCTGGGAGTATACTAGGATATCATCAATAAACACAATCACAAACTTATCCAAGTAATCCTTAAAAATTCTGTTCATCAAATCCATAAATGCCGCCGGGGCATTGGTTAATCCAAAGGACATAACCAGAAATTCATAATGCCCATACCGAGTCCGAAATGCAGTCTTTGGTATGTCCTCATCTCTGATCCTCAATTGATAGTAGCCTGATCGGAGATCAATCTTCGAAAACACTATACTCCCTTGAAGCTGATCAAATAAATCGTCGATCCTAGGCAATGGATATTTGTTCTTGATGGTCAGCTTATTCAACTCCCTGTAATCGATGCACATCCTGAGCGATCCATCCTTTTTCTTAACAAATAAAACTGGAGCACCCCACGGCGAGAAACTCGGTCTGACAAACCCCAAATCAAGTAGTTCCTGCAGTTGAATCTTCAATTCCTTTAATTCTGCTGGAGCCATTCTGTAAGGTGCTTTGGATACTGGCTCTGCTCCCGGAGCCAACTCTATGACGAACTCGATCTCCCGCTGTGGCGGCAACCCCGGCAGATCTGCTGGAAACAAGTCTGGAAACTCGCAGACGACTCTGGTTTCATTCGGTCCCACTGCCGCCACCTTAGAGGAATCCACTATACTTGCTAGGAATCCTATGCAACCCTCTTGCATCAGGTCTCTAGCCTTTAGTGCCGAGATCACAGGTACCCGCGGTCCATCCACCGATCCCACGAACACAAAGGGTGCCTCGCCCTCCGGTTCAAAGGTCACCATTCGTCGCCTACAATCAATTGTTGCTCCATATCGCGTCAACCAATCCATCCCTAGTATTATGTCAAAATCGTCCATATCTAGTTCAATCAGGTCAACAAACAATTCTCTACCATCTACCACTACTGGTAAGGCTCTAACCCACCTCCTAGAGACTACCAGCTCTCCTGTAGGCAATACAGTCTGAAAACCCCTAGCATACAAAATACTAGGTCTACACAGCTGATCAATCACTCTAGCAGAAACAAATGAGTGCGTAGCACCAGAATCAATCAATGCAGTAAACAAGGATCCAACGCTAAAAATCTGACCTGTGACCACTGATGGGCTGGCCTCTGCCTCAGTCTGAGTCAAGGTGAAGACCCTAGCAGGCGCGAGGCTGTCACCCTGCCTAGGCTCCTCCTTCTTAGCCTGCGGGCAATCTTTCTTCAAGTGGCTGGTGCTTCCACAAACAAAACATGCCCTGATGCCGGTACCCGCTCCAGAGGCGGACCGGCACTCGCCCTGATGCCGTCGCCTGCATCGAGGACACCATGGATAACTCCTCCAGTTGTCATTACCGCCCTGGCGGCCACCCACGGAACCGCGAACCCTCCTGTCGGAACCATAGGGAGTAAATGAGTCTGGTACTCTCCTCTTCTGCTCACTGGGGCCGCTGCCCCGACTAGGCCCAGAAGAAGAAGGCATTACCCTCCTGGTATCACGCCTAGCAGCGCTATCCTTCCAGATCTGATCCTCAGCCCTCTCAGCAGTGAGGGCCTTGTCTACCACTTGCGCATAGGTAGTCTCTGGAGCCATTGTAATACTCACGTCACGGGCGATCATTGCACCTAATCCCTGTACAAATCTGTCCCTTCTGGCCATATCAGTCGGCACAAGCTCTGGCGCAAACTTCGCCAATCTATCAAATATCAAGGCGTACTCAGTGACAGATAACCTGCCCTGAGTCAGACTGTTAAACTCATCCGCCATCGCCGCTCGAACGGCTACGCTGTAGTATTTCTCGTTGAAAAGGCTCTTGAATTCCTCCCAGGTCATAATAGCAGTATCCCTTCGCTGCCCCACCACCTCCCACCATATTCGTGCATCGTGTCTAAGCATATAACTGGCACAATCAACCCTATCCCTTCCTTCAACCCTCATGAAGTCCAGGATTACCGACATTGTACTCATCCACTGCTCAGCCTGCAGTGGGTCTGCTCCCCCCTCAAAGGTAGGAGGTTGTTGTTTTCTGAATCTTTCATATAGAGGTTCCAACCTGTTCCCAGTCACAGGTTGAACCGGAGCCGGTACCACACTAGGCGGTGGTGGTATCACAGTGGCCGGTGGAGGAGCTGGTTGCCTGTACTGACTAAGCTCATCCTCTATTTTCTTCAACCTAGCCTCCATCTCTGCTAAAATCTGTTGCCAGTTCTGAGGAGCAGGTGGAGGGTCCTGCCCCTGGTTATCATCCTCGGCCTGAATGCCGCGGAGTCTCGATGATTGGCGAGGCATTGCAACTAAATGCCTGCAATCGATGACACCGCTCATTAGGCATGATAACAAGGTCCAATTTCCACCTCTCAATCTCAACAACAACCAAGATCAATCGACCAAAGTGCCATACAAATATCATGCAGCATACAACGGACCTTGCCCTGGCATCATGCATATGTTATTTCAATGATCATGCTCATAATAATTTAGGCAGGCACACAAAGCATTAAACACATATTCATGAATATATCAACCGATCATACCAAACTACCCTGAGTCGAGCTTTTCCATGGCAGCGTGCGTACATGTTCGGTCGATCTCCAGAACCAATAAACCTTGGCTCGCTCTGATACCAAGTTGTAACGCCCTACTACCTTAGAGCCGTTACTAAGTGAGTTTAAAACAGAAATTGTGCATCTAATTGACTCAAGTGGTTTCTAAAACCAAAAGTGTGAATAAACTAGAGTTTAAGGCTGTACTCTTTGAAAATGTTTAGTTTCATTAAAAACGTTAATTATAAAACATCTGGGATCCCAAAATAAGGTTTACAAAATATTTACAACTCAAAATAGATTTACACTTGATCAGCTATCAAAAGAATGGTTAAATACAGCCATATACAAAATGCCCCCAACCAAAGCAGTCGGGCAGGCCGAACATGTACGCGCCGCCCCCACGCTCTCCATACTCATGGCCGGTTGACTGACTCCTTGCTTTTACCTGCCACACGGAGCACCCGTGAGCCGAAGCCCAGCAAGAAAACCCAAATAACACATAACATATGCAAAGTAAATAGCTGGCAATAATTCACCGATACATAGGAAAACCACCATAATAAACAAGTACGGCCATGCCGCTCCCAAGGCCTTACCAAAGCCTGGAGTTTCGGTTCTCACCGCGAGGATAACTCATGTATCCCTTGGGTCCCACCCTGAATATAAGCATCCCATGTGCTGTGTTACTTTCGGCCCACGGCCGCCCCGGCCTATGCCGTACCCGGCCTCTGCCGCTCGTTTCATCATAATAACACATATAGTACATTCAAAATAAACATTCACACACATCATGGTTCATTTAAGTTTAAGCATTTGCACGTAATACAATCCGGGGCCACGCCCTACAATCACACAGTGGGGCCATGCCCTAAACTCGGGTGTTACGGTTTTCTTACCTGTATCTCGTGCTTTCCAAAGTACCGCGGTCACGAGCACGGTCCTTTAGCACGAGCCTCTCCGAAATCCTAGTCACAACACACATAAAACACTTTTAATACTAACCAAACCCAAAACCACTTCCCGGGACCAATCCCGCACTCTCGGGACCTCTAAAACCTTAAAACAACACCCCGGAGGCATCCCACGAACCCCCGGAGCTAAGACCTAAAATTGCCAAAAAGAGCTACCCTGAAAATTGCCTTGTGCTGCGGCACCACATCCTTGTGCCGCGACACCCATCAGACAGAAGCTCCCTTGCCGCGGCACACAAAAACCCTGCCGCGGCACGCCTTCGCAGACCCAGAATTCTGGGTTTTTCCTGCAATTTTCCCCGAGCTTTAACCTCCCCAAATCATCCCAAACCAAAACCTAAACCCCAAAACTCAAATCCAAACCTCATATGAACAATCTAACACCCCATAAACACTAGAATCAAATCCAAAACATCAATACACACAAGATCCACTCCTTTGATTTCAAATTCAACAACCCAAATCAAAACCCATGAAAATCTTAACTCAAGCATTAAATTCCTCAACCAACACAGAAAACAAACTTAAATAAGCATAAGATCCTTACCTAAAGAGTAGAATCCACCCTAAAAGTTCCCTTGATCTCCTTCTAAGCTTCCCACTTCAGCCCCTTTCTACACCTCTTCTTCTTTCTTCTTCTTTGCCCTAGCCTTTCTCTCCTCTTCTTTTCCTTCTCTTCTAATTTATCAAAGCCACAAGTGACCCAAATGCCCAAACCGTACCCCCTAAATCCCAGCTGCATAATGTCTATTTGCCTTGCCAAAAGACCAAATTACCCCTCCTTACTAATCCTTCTAAGCTAAACCTTCAAGGGTACTTAAGTCTTAACACTTTCATTTCAATTCTACCACTTCCTATCTTAAAACTTGTTACTCACAGCAGTTACAAATGGTTACCAAATTACCAATACTAATCACTCTTTCTAAACTCAACTTACAAGATTCCCGAAGTACCCCTGGGCTCCTCCCGAGCCGGGTACAACAACCCGTTGTGAATTTTAGACTAACTGGCTCACTAGGACCGTCCCGATGCGTGCATCCTGGTAAAACATCACACTCACATGGCACAATTCACATAGTATAATTATCACAGTTATGCCCTAACATGGCCAAGTTACAATCATGCTCATTTTAAGACAATCAGTTCTACATGCATACTGATTCACGTAGTCATGCATCTCAAATAATCCAATAGTCATATAACGTGCAATAAATCATAATGATGCATTAAACTTAATAAAGTCACACACAAAATCCCATCATGCCCTCCAGGCACACTACTCCAGGCCCTTAAGCCTTAACACTGAATTTGGGTCGTTACATTGTCAATCTTGACTCATTGTCATACATTGTATTGTGGCGGTCATTTCGGAGGAACAAGGACAGTAGCAAAAGTTTTGCAGAGTGGGTTTTACTGACCTACATTATTTAAAGATGCTAATGTCTTTGTCAAAAGTTGTGATTGTTGTCAACAGACTGGGAATATATCAAGAAGAGATCAAATGCCAATGACTGGTATTTTGGAAGTCGAGTTGTTGGACGTTTGGGGAATAGACTTTATGGGACCTTTCCCGTCATCTTAAAATAAAAAGTACATTTTGCTTGCGGTGGACTATGTTTCTAAATGGGTAAAATCTGCAGCAACTCCTACTTGTGATGGGAAAGAGGTACTTAGATTCCTTCACAAAAATATCTTCACTCGGTTTGGCACCCCCAGAGCAATTATTAGTAATCGGGGAAGTCATTTTAGCAACATGTCATTCACTGCTCTTTGTGCTCGCTATGGTGTTCATCATCGAAAGGCGTTGTTTTATCATCCAATTGCGAATGGCCAAGCCGAGGTGTTAAGTAGGGAGATTAAAGGTATCTTGGAAAAGACTGTAAATACATCATGGAAAGATTGGTAAAAAAAGCTCGATGATTCGCTTTGGGCTTATCGCACTGCATTTAAAACTCTAATTGGTATGTCACCATATCGATTGGTGTTTGGTAAGGCATGCCATTTACCGATGGAACTTGAGCACATAGCTTACTTGGCTGTGAAAAAGTTAAACATTGATCTCTTTATGGCGGGACAAAATAGGCTTATGGAGTTAAACGAGCATGATGAATTCTGAAATGAAGCTTATGAGAATGCGAGGATTTATAAAGAGAAGTCGAAGGCCTTTCATGATAAGCAGATACTGAGGAAGGATTTTCAACTAGGAGATAAAGTGTTGCTATTTAATTCAAGACTTAAGCTCTTTCCTGGTAAATTGAAGTCGAGATGGTCAGGACCGTACACGGCAGTTGCTTCCCTTCCTTATGGACCAATGCAATATCATAGTGAGAAGAAGGGACACTTTAAGGTGAATGGTCATAGATTGAAGCATTATTTGGAAGGCCCGGTGCAAAAATGCAAGTCCGTGTTGATTTTAGAACAACTTTGATCTGAATACAAATAAGAGTCTGGCTAAAAGACGTTAAAGACAGCGCTCTTAGGAGGCATTCCTAAGTTATTTTTATTTCTTTTGTAATTTAAGTTTATGTTATTTTTTTTGTTTGGTTTGGAACAATGTTTAGGGAATTTCTTTTAGTGATATTTTTAGTTTTAATTAGAAATATTTTGATGTATTGTATGAACCATGAAAAACGTGAAAAAACGCAAGAGTTTAAAAGACAAAGGTTAGAAAATTGTTATTTTCTTAGGCAGTAGTGCTACAACGCTTGGAAAGAGGCGTTACGACGCTAGTTACAGAGAAGGGAGAATTTTTTTCCAACAAAGGGTGCTTTGGCACTATGAATGGAGCACTACAGAGCTAATCTCAGACGCAAAAAGGATTTTGAAACGGATGTCAGCGCTACAACGCTGCTTAAAGGGCGTTATACTTAGAAACGAAATGCCCAGAAAATCCTTGTAGCGCTCTAGAGCTACACATGTAGCGCTACAACACTGAGTCCCAAAATTTTTTTTAAAAGGGGGGGGGGGGGGGTTAGACTTCGATTTTTCCCCAAACCCTCATTTCTCTTTCTCCTATCCGTGTTCTCTCTCTCCCAACACCCCAAAACCTCCATAGATCCTCCATTACATCTTATTTCCAGAAAATATCATCCTCTCCTCCACTTTTCTTCTTCATTTTCTCTTCTATCTTAGCCCTTTTGTCCATTGATCAAATTCTTCCCTCTAAAATCAATTTCAACTTCAAAAATTCTATTTTGGAACCCTAAAAATTCAGACTTTTAATTTCTTGAAGAAGATCAAAATTTTTAAGGGGCTTTACTCAATCAAGCACAAGGGAGACCATTTCAAGGGCTAGTAAGTGTTTTCAATCCATTCTATTCCAAGATTTTTGCTGCATTTGGGGTGGGGTACATTGTGTTTGCTTTTGGTGGAATTTGGTTTTTGTTGCTGTGATTTGGAGATTTTGGGGTATTGTGTTTTGTGAAATTGAATTTATGAGGTGGTTGTGAAGAAGGAGAGTGTTTAATTTAAGGGGAGGTACTGTCAAAAATTTTCTAGGTTTGGGTGTGATTGAAAGTGTAGACAATGGCTCCTAAAAGTAGAGTGGGAAGGTCTAAGGATAAGGGAAAAGGCCAAGCTTCTGCCTCTTAACAAAGGGATGATAGCACGGAGCAAGAGTATGATGAAACTAGGTTTATAAATTTTCAGGCTCAAGAGCGTTATGAAAAGTTTGTAAGAAAAACATTGATTCCGGAACGTGAGGTAGAATATCAATCTGACCCTTTTGATCATCAGATTTTTGAATTAGTTAGAGCTAATCTCGCGGCTCGGAAGTGGGACAATTTTGTGAAAAAATTGGCTCAGGCAAATGTATCATTAGTGTATGAGTTCTATGCCAATTTAAGGGATAAACACAATGATAAAGTTTTTGTTAGAGGTAAGCGAGTCCCTTTTACTGCTGAATAAATTAATAAGGTTTTCAGCGTCCCGCATATAAATGAGCAAGAAGAGGAATATACAAGATTTTTGAAGGGATATATAGATTATAATGTTGTGGCTGAAAAATTATGCTTTGAAGGTGCTCCTTGGAATTTATCTAGTACTTTATCTAAAAGTATAACGTCCTATCAACTGAATATTGAGGCTAGATTTTGGGCTTTCTTTGTTTATGCTCGGTTTATGCCAGTAAGTCATGTGTCTGACATGACAAAAGATCGAGTACTACTGATGTATGCGCTCATGACAGGAATGACTGTTAATGCGGGTTCATGGATTAAGGAAAACATTGAGTTCATTGAAAAGGGCCTTACCATTGGAGGTTTGGGCCATGGATTTGTCATCACAATGTTATGCTATAAGGCTGGAGTTCTAGACTTTGTTACTGATATTTATCAGTCATTACAACAACCTTTGTCGATTACTTTGATGAAGGATTATCCCGAGCCTGCTCTATATGTGCCACAGACGAGAAAAAAGGGTAAACGTCGTGTGGAAACGGAGGTGGAAGAAGAGGCTGATCCAGTGATGTAGGGAGGTAGTAGTGACCAGAGCATGAAGAACGTCAATGATAAGTTGGATTATCTTATAAAAAGAAATCAATATATGGTTTAGCGGTAGCACATGATGAATCAATACATGGGCCAACGGTACGAATACAAGGTGAACTATGTGGCTCGCTTAAACAACTTGGTGAGTTGGTGGTCTTTAAATGAATCAGATCAAACTTATTTTGCTCCACCACCACCGTATCCACCGTATTCTCTATTTCACTCTCCACCTTTGCCTCCGTCATTTGCTGGATTTTCAGAACCACTGCCTTCGCCATCTCAACCTTTCGAGGGACCTTCGTCCCAGTCGCCACAACTGCCATAATGATGTGGCTGGTCATGTAAGTCTCTGTTCTCATTCTTTCTGTACTTTAACATTGAGGACAATGTTCAGTTTTAAGTTTTGGGGGGATATTTATTTTTGGTGTTCTTTGATGCATTTGCATTTGTTTTACGATTTGTTATTTTAATTTTCGTAAGTTGTTTGTTTTGAGACATGTTTTAGAGTGTAAATTAAGTTGATAATTATTGCCATTTTAATATGATTGATTGTTTTGTAGTATAATCCAAAGGAAAAATTGATGTGCTTCTGAAACAATGTGTGTGCTTGGTTAGATTACTTTGTTTTTTCACTGTGATTTGTTGACATTGGAGATCTATTGTTCATAAATTGCAAATGTTATAATTGAGTTTTTTTATGCATGTCGAATTTAGATTGTGGATTGAAAAGATTGAAAAAAAAGAAAAAATTCTAGAACATGTTTGCTTACTATTTGAGATGAAAGTTGAAACAATGCACATTTAGGAAAATGATATAGGCAATTTTTTTTGGATTGGTTGTGCCTTTCAAGCTAACCCTATTAAAATTTATCCTTAGTCAACCCTTTTGAGCCTTCCAACTGTTTTCTTGTTAACACATTCTTCTGAGCTTAACTATGATTTGGATTACCATTTACTCTTTTTGATCCATACCATGAGTATAAAAATTATTATATGAGGGGAGTGAATGTGTAATGGGATGTTTGTATTATGTGTTATTCAGAAAATTACTTGTGATTGAGAAAGAAAAAAAAATTGTGAAAGAAAGTGAAAAATGATTATGTTCCCAAACAATTATCTATTGAAAAATCAAAGTTTGGGGGAGTCTATTTAAAAATATATATATATTCTCAATCATTGCACAGAAAAAGGGGTAACAAGGGATGAGTGGTGTGAAATTTCGGGGAAAGTTTGTTTAGTTGGAATGCTTGTGGTATAATTAAGCCTAAAAATGTCTCTTTGTCTACCTATACCTAAGCCTTTTATTACAACCCTTATAAAGTCCTATTGATTCTTATCTGTGCATTTGTTTATATTAATGGAGAATAGTAAGTAATGCAGGCATATGAAAATATTTGGTTATGTGGTTAGTTGGTGAGAATTTAATGTGCATAAAGTGGTTCAATTATTTTATTTGTGAGTTATGAGTAAATGATCTTTGGTGTTGATAGATTGCAGAGAAAGGGTGAAGTAATTGAGACTGAAAATCTAGATTAATGTTTTAAATAACATGATTGTTTTTCCTGAGAATTATATATGCGTAGCAGTCTTGAGTGTTTGAATTGGTTAGTTATGTCAACTTGGTTTGTTTAGGTTTGAGTCTAGTTAGATTCTTTACTCGAGGGTGAGTAAAGGTTTAGTTTGGGGGAGTTTGATAAACGAGTTTTAGGCTCGGTTATGGTCTAGATTTTAGGTTGGTTTTTGTTAGTTTAGGGTTATTTTATTGTAGAATTATGCTCGTTTGTTCATGTTTTAGGTTTTCCATGCTAAGTTGGTGAAAAGAGTGAAATGAAGTGAAAGTGGAAGGAAGCATAGTTAATTTGGAGAAAATCGTGTTTTTCGAGGTCGATATGTACGAGCTTTGATACTGTCAATAGCGCTACAACGCTATCAAAGTGGCACGACAATGCTAGGAAGGATATGATGGAGCTTGTTGAATCTGTAAGTAGCGCCCCAGCACTACAAAGCAAGTGCTATCAAGACCAGAACATAAGTGCTACAACACTACATCAAGGGCGCTATAGCGCTAGTGAAAAACTTTTTAGGGGATTTTGGCTCTATTTATAGCGCTACAACGCTCCAGACATGGCGCTACAACGCTATCAACGCGTTTTTCAAATTTTAAACCACTTTTTGAAGGGAAAATTGGTCTTTTCACTTGGGAACCTTGGAAAACTATTTAAGAAACATTATTCTGCGATTTTTGGAGAGTTCTGATTTTGTAAATCCCTAGATCTAGAAAAGACTATTGCTTTAGATTGCTTTTTCTGATTTTAACTTTCTAGATTTTTCTTTTCATTTGAATTCTTTAGGTTATTTTTATGAATAATTATTTGAAGTTTATTTTCATCATGTTATCTATGAACTAATTTCATTTATCTAGGGATTAATGTAGTCACTGAGATTTCTATTTAATTTTATTATAATATTCTATTGATACTTTTCTTTATTCTAATCTATATGACGTTTGTTTAATGCTGGTAAATATTTGATTACTATTTACTTGATTTAATGGTTTTGATTCAAAATTTGAAAGATGAGAATGGAATATACTATCATTATATAGACATAGGTATCATATTGGACGAAAGTACGTGTATGACTTGTGTAGTAATTAGGTTTCTTTGCTTAATGCCTTCTATATGTTCAAGTTTATCACAGAAATGTTGAAAACTTGCATATAGATTGAGATCTTAAATGTTGAAAAAGAATATGAATCGATTATATTAACCTACTATTAGAATAGGAAGAAGAGATTTAGAATTGATTAGTAAAATTAGTAGAATGAAAAGTTGATTAAATTATTTCCTAGGATTTTTTTATTATTGATTTTTAATTAGTTGATTCATTATTTTGTATTCAGTTATTTATATTCTGTTCATAAATTAGAATAGTCATTTTAATTTTAATTATTCATTTAAGTTTAAGTTTACCAAATAGAAAGTTAAAGAACAATTAGGGGTATTTGGAAAGCAGTCTTCGTGGAATCAACACTCTACTTATTATATATTACTTGATTCGACCACGTATACTTGCGTGTTAAATTTTCACAGATCACTCAGTGCGCTATTACCGCCCTTGACTATAAGTCAATGCTTTTCAGCCAGCGCTCAGGGCTATTTCCATCCTTGACTCATAAGTCAAGCCTTTCTCAATCAGGTGATGCTAATAGGCATTCATTATATAAAAAATATCCAGATACAGAGCATTCAACATTCTTTATCAATCAATCACAAGAATAATCATAAGCATGCACATTTACAGGGGACCAAGCCCTAATCAAATCCATATTCAACATTTGGGCCAAGCCCTAATCATGTACATCACGTATTGGGTGCAGTTTTCTTACCTCAGGTTTGAGTGTACTGTAAAATAAGAACGGCCCTCGAGCACGATCCAGATTCCGAGTCCCTAGCGATAACCTAGTCACAACCAAGTATAACATCCAGTCAATAACAAGTAAATAAAGTCTTCCGGACCGAGTCCTAGCCTCTAGGACATCGAATCCTAATAAACAAGGTAGTAGGATCGATCCCAAGCCCTTAGGTTTGAGTTCCCACACTTAAAAGTTACTTGGCTAAAATTCTCTATGCGGGCCACGACTTGCCCCTGAGGGTCGTGGTACGCTTCCAATCTGAGGCACCCTTGCCTCTGCCTAGGGACACGCGCTGTAACTTAACCTAGAGGTTTGCGGCGCGCCTACTCCAAATAGAGCCTCTGTGCGCTGGGTTCACAAGGGTCGCAGCGCGACCCCACGAACCTAGAATTTCCCATGTTTTCCTTATCCAAAAGTCACCAAAAATCCTTTCCAAACAATCCCAAAATCACACCCCAATCCCAGAACAATATCAACACTAAACCAACAAGAAAAATACCAAGCTCAAACTCACTCAAAACCCCACCAAAAACTCAATTCAATACCTTGAACCTCAAGCTCAAGAAAACTCAAAAACAAAATATAATTCAATTAAAAACAAAGTTTACAACCTTACCTCAGTTGTGAATTCCACCTCTTAGCTGTAGCTAATCAAACTCTAGACTTTAAGCTTTCAATTCCCAAGCCTTAAATTCACTTAGTATCCTTAAAATTAAAACACCAATAATCGAGAGAACGATCGAGAGAGAGAAAGAGAGAGCTTCTTCTACATTTTTCTATTCTTTGGGTTTCTTGCTGCTAAAGGTTTTAGTGGCCTAAGTCACTACTTTTTCCCAAAAGATCTACATGCCCCTAGGCCAAATTTCTCTCTCGAAGACACTCAAGGGAAATTTAGTCTTTTGCCACCTGTCCCGTTAATCATAATTAACGCCTTCTAATCCCAATTAATTCCAATATCCTCAAATATTCATTCCCATTACCCAATATCCTGATAATGTACTAAGTTACCAAATTATTCCTAGGATCACCTCGAGCCCGGTATTTGACCTCGTTATGACTAAACCGCTAACTTGCTCCCTAGGATTGCCTCGTGCTGAATAACTCAAATATATCCACATAATAATATGGTTTCACACATATATCAAATATATGCCAAATATACCCATAACGAGCCAAATTATGAAAATTTCCATTCTGATAAGAAACTGGCCCACATGCATATTTAATACACCTAAACATGCATATCAAGTCATATTATAATATAACTCACATAATCATACAATGATACACATAAATATAACATAAACACATAATTGTCCATAGTTTGCCATCCTGGTCCCCTAATCAAGGCCCTAAGCCTTATTAGGTAATATGAGACGTTACAACTATCCCCTCCTTACAAAAATTTCATCCTCGAAATTTTACATGAATAGCTCGGGATACTGATTCTGCATATTTGACTCCAGCTCCTAGGTTGCTTCCTCGGCCTTGCTGTTCCTCTATAATACCTTAACCAAAGGTATAGTCTTGTTTCTCGGGACCTTGTCCTTCTTGTCTAGTATCTGGATTGGTTGTTCCTCATAGGAGGGGTCTACCTCAAGCTCCATATCCTTGTAATGGAACACATGAGTCACATCTGACACATATTTTCGAGGGACCAACATATGAAATACATTGTGTATGACCAACAGTTCCAGAGGTAAGGCCAATCCATAGGCCACCTGACCAATCCTCTCAAGGATCTCAAATGGTCCTACAAATCTAGGGCTCAGCTTGCCCTTCTTCCCAAATCTCCTCACCCCTTTCCATGGTGAGACTCTAAGGATGACAAAGTCTCCCACCTGGAACTCCACGTTCCTACGTTTCAGATCAGCATAACTTTTAGGTCTACTTTGAGAAGTGAGCATCCGAACTCTAATATTCTCAATAGCCTCACTGGTCCTCTGAACTGCCTCAGGAACCAAGTATTTCCTTTCACTTGTCTCATCCCAATGAATGGGTGATCTACATTTCCTACCATACAACATCTCATAAGGAGCCACTCCAATGGTTGACTCATAACTGTTATTGTAGGAAAATTCTATCAAAGGCAAATACTTACTCCAGGATCCTTCAAAGTCTAGCACACATGACCGCAACAAATCCTCTAATATCTATATCGTCATCTCAGATTGTCCATCTATTTGAGGATGATAGGCAGTATTGAACTTCAAATGTGTATCCATAGCCTTCTACAAACTTCCCCAAAACTTGGAAGTAAATGTGGGGTCCAGATCTGACACGATCGACCTTGGAACCCCATGAAGGTGCACTATCTCTCTCACATAGAGATCTGCATACTGGTCAACTATATAAGTCTTCCTCACTGGTAAGAAGTGAGCTAATTTGGTGTATCGATCCATGATAACCCACACTGAATCACGTTCACCCACGGTCCTGGGTAACTCCACCACGAAATTCATCGTGATGTCCTCCCATTTCCACCCTGGGATGTCCAGAGGCTGTAATAGCCCCGCTGGTCTTTGATGCTCAGCCTTGACCTGTTGACATGTCAAGCACTTAGCCACATATTCTGTTACATCCTTCTTCATCCTAAGCCACCAATACAGCGATCTCACATCTTGATACATCTTTGTGGTTCCAGGAAGCAAGGAGTAAGGGATCGTATAAGATTAATCCAGAATCTCCCGTTTGATAACAGTGTCCATCAGAACATAGATTCGAGCCTTGTACCTCAGCAATCCCATATCTGACACTATATAATCCATAGCCACTTTAGCTAGAACGTCACCTCTGATCTTTGTCAATTGTGGATCACCCAACTTACTCTCCTTTATTCACTCCAACAGTGTAAACTGCAGCGTAATGTTGACCAACGAGCCCACCAAAAACTTTATTCCAGCTCTAGTCATCTCGTCTGTAAACTCCCTGGATATCCATCGTGCACTAAGGCATCACAGTACACCACAAACTTCTCCTGATCAATCGGAAGACTTAAAACTAGAGTTGTGATTAATCGCCGCTTCAACAACTGGAAGCTGTTCTCACACTTATCTGACCATGCAAACTATTGATTCTTGCATGTTAGTTCAGTCAATGAAGTAGCAATCCTTGATAATCCTTCCAAAAAATGCCTATAATAACCTGCCAATCCAAGGAAGCTCCTGATCTGTGAGGCGTTCCTTGGCCTTGGCCAATCTCTGGCTGCCTCAATCTTGGCTTGGTCCACCTTGATCCCATCCCTACTGATGATATGACCAAGGAAAGTCACATGTGGTAGCCAAAACTCACACTTCCTGAACTTTGAAAATATTCTATGTTCCCTCAGCCTCTGTAGAACCAACCTAAGATGTTGCTCATGTTTTGACTTTGACTGAGAATAAACCAGAACATCGTTGATGAAGACGATCACAACCCGATCTAGATAATCTTTGAACACTCTGTTCATCATATCCGTAAAAGAAGCTAAGGCGTTAGTCAACCAAAATGACATGACTAAGAACTCACAATGCCCATGCCTGGTGCGAAAGGCAGTCTTCGATATATCTCCCTCCTTGATCCTCAGCTGGTGATAACTAGATCAAAGATCTATTTTTGAGAATACCATCTTACCTTGCAATTGATCAAACATGTCATCTATCCTTGGCAGAGGATACTTGTTCTTAATTGTTAACTTATTCAGTTCCCTGTAGTCAATGCACATCCTCAGAGAACCATCTTTCTTCTTTACAAACAGGACTGGTGCACCCCATGGTGAGAAAATGGGTCTAATAAAACACAAGTCTAACAGCTCCTGCAGCCGTACCTTCAGTTCTTATAATTCTACCAGGGCCATTCTCTATGGTGCCTTAGACACTGGCTCTATCCTTGGTGCCAGTTCAATAACAAATTCTTTCTCTCTGTGTGGAGAGAACCTTGGTAAATCCTCTAGAAACACATCCAGAAACTCAAAGACTAGTTTAGTCTCCTCTGGTTCCACTAGCACGAGTGGAGTGATATCTACCACACTGGCTAAGAATCCTATGCAACCACCTTGCAATAGATCTTTAGCCCTCAATACAGATATCATAGGTACACGGGGTCCATGCACTGTTCGACCAAATACAAAAAGATCCTCACCCTCAGGCTCAAATGTTACCATCTTCCTTCTGCAATCTATGGTTGCCCTATACTTTGCTAACCACTCCATAGCCATAATCATATCGAAGTTGGTCATAACCAAATCTATCAAATCAACTGACAAATCTTTGCCCTCCATTGTCACTGGCAATGATCTAACCCATCTTCTGAATACTACTAACTCCCTAGTGGGAAAGAAGGTCCCAAACCCCACAACATAATAATCACATGGTCTACATAGTCTATCAACAATTCTACTAGCAACAAAAGAATGTGTAGCACTAGAATCAATAAAAATAGTATAAGGAGTTCCAGCACTAAAAAGCTGACCTGTGACTACTGAGGGACAAGCCTTAGCTTCTGTCTATGTTAGTGCAAACACTCGAGCTGGGGTTGAGGTGTCTGCCTTTCTTGGTTATTCCTTTCTTTCTTTCAAGCAATCTTTCTTTAAGTATCCCACTATCCTGCACAAAAAGAAGGCCTTTGCCTGACACTCCCCTATATGGCGCACTCTGGAAAAGTCCTCCAGCCCTCATTATCGCCCTGGCAGCCTATTTGAATACCACGTGGTCTCCTGTCAGAGCCTGGAGCTAGAAAGGCATCAAGAGCCTCCCTTTTTAGATCACTGGGGCATTCAACCCTACTTGAGCTCATAAATGGAGGTCTTGTCCTCCTAATGTCTCTCCTGGCTGCGTTCTCACGCCAGATTTTATTCTTTGCGCTCTCAGCTGTGAGCGCCTTCTTAACAACCTGTGCATAAGTAGTCATTCCTAGCACAATAGTGATACAAACATCCCAGTCTATCATAGACTATAGCCTCTAGAGAAAACTCTCCCTTCTAGTCCCATCAGTGGGCACCAGTTCCCCAACAAACTTTAATAATTTGTCAAACTTCAAGGCATAATCGGTCAGTGACATATTACCTTGAAGTAACTTGCTGAACTCTTCAGCTTTTGCAGTCCTAATGGCATCATTATAATATTTTCATTAAACAGAGTCCTAAAGTGTTCCTATTCTAGGGTATTAACATTCCTGGTCTGGGATATCACCTCCCACCAGATTCGGGCATCCTCCTGAAACATAGTGGCACAAGCCACCCTCTCATTACAAACTACCGTCATAAAATCCAGAATGGTGGTAACCATGCTCATCCACTGTTCTCCCTTAGTTGGATCTACACTACCCTAAAAAACTAGAGGGTGATGTTTCCTGAACCTTTCATAAAGAGGTTCACATATTTTCCCAGCCTCTAGCGACTGCTCAACTGTTGGCACTATCACAGGTGGTGCCTCTGGGAAAATGTTCCGTGCAAGAACTTGTTGTTGTCTCAGAAGGCCGATCTCTTCTTCCTACCTCAATAGGCTGGCTTGCAAATCAGCAAGCACTTGCTGCCAGTTCTCAAGAGCCAACGGAGGGGTCTGATCCTGATTGTCATTCTAACCCTGTCTATCATTCTGACCCTAATCTTCCTTGCCATCTGATGATTCTATCTGCCTTGGAAGCATACTTCCAAGCTTATACCTTGATGCAATAATCAATTCAGCCAATTAGGTAGCAATAACTAAACCTCTTGTCGCCTCATGGTCCAAGACCAAGAAAATAATCATTCACATTCAACATGCATGCTAATAAGCATGTTAATTCATGTTCATATTCAAGCTTGGTGCTAATAAGCACTTCCTGACATTCATAACAAATAACAATGCTAATATGCATTTTCTGACATTCATAACCATATAACAATGTTAATAAACATTTTCTGACATCCATGTATCTATGACATCTCTAATGAGCGTGTCCTAACCTACATGTCCATATAACAATGTTAATAAGCATGTCCTTTGCATTCACAAGAAATATCAGTGCTAATAAGCACATCCTTTTAAATCATGTAGCAGTAAAGGGCTAGACCCTATCAGAATATCTCATGCTACCTAATAAGGCATGAAGATAAGGAATTTATATCCTATTTAAGCAGTTAAACACATAACTACATAAATAGTTACCAAACCCTAAGTTTAGCTTGTCTTTAGTGGTGAATGTACATGCCCAGCCTGCCCTCAAGAACTGTTAACCTTTGCACGCTCTTATACCAAGTTGTAACGCCCTGGTTAGCCATGACCGTTACACTATGTATTTTAAATAATGCTAGGCTCACTAATCGAGTCATTTGGCCATAAACGTGCAACTAAATTTTATTAACGATTTAGGGTTAAATTTTTTGGTCAAAAGGATAGATATTTCCTTAAAACGTTAAGCTGTACATGGGATCTCATAATAAAGTTTACAAAGTTGTTTATAGTTCCAAAAGGGTAATTACAACTCAAAAGTTACAATCCGCCGACCTAAGCGGCAAAAATAGGGTTTAACCCTAGTTCCTCTGAGAAACCTTGGCTGTGGTGGTCAAGCGGCCACATATGTACACATCGCCACCTAATCTCTCCAACTCATGGCTGGTCCAGCTCCCCTTTTCCCTTACCTGCACCACATAGCACCAGTGAGCCAAGGCTCAACAAGAAAACTTAAACATGCTTATAAGCAGTGAATAACACATTACCGAACCATAATAAGCATGCCTTGTAGTAATAACCCTACTCATGCTTGTATACCATTCATATAAATGACTACAATGTCATATAGGGCCAGCTGCCCTAAATAAATGATTAACTAAATCATATCAAGGCTCGTTGCCCAAAATACATGATTAATGAATCATACTAGGGCTCAACGCCGTAGGATATGGGACTAATAAGTCTCCTTGGGGCCCATTGCCCTATCCTTTGTATAACCAGCCTTGGAGCTGGCCCAACCTACTTGTCGCTTAATTTTCCACAACCATTGGGTCAGACAAGCGTATGATGTGCTCTTGATTAGATCTAACCATATCCACCAGCGCTCAGCGCACTATTGCCGCCATTGACTGATAAGTCAATGCCTTTCGGCCAACGATCAACGCTATTACCGTCTTTGACTCATAAGTCAAGCTTCTCTCAATCAGGTAATGCTAACAGACATTCATTATATAACAAATATCCAGATACAAAACATTCAGCATGCTTAGTCAATCAATCACAAGCATAATTATTGACCTGTGAAATTGGCCAATAGTCTTATGTACGATACACAACACCTTTTGAACGATATAAATGTAAATATACGATAGAGTACAAAATCTAAACAAAACACACATAAATTTATAGTGGTTCAGCCCTGTTCAGATGAACAATAATAACCTAATCTAGTTATTATTTAGTATTGAACCACTAAATTGACAATTACAAAGATGAACTGAAGAGTTCATTCTTCACAGATTTGCCTAGAAGTTAATCCAAATGTATCTCAATCCATCCTTCTTTTCAAATGTAGCCTTGGTCTTTTATTTATAGTACCCACGGGCTATTACATGATCAGCAAGACTGGGGATTTTGGTTTGGTACACGATCATTGGGAGAGGAGATACGTGTCCACCTTCCCATGATTATGAGAACGTGGGTCTTCTCATCGTTTCTCTGGATTATGATTGACCATGCACGATTGAAACCTTTGGAAAAATGCTAAGTCTTGGTTGGTCTATGATGCTTAGGTGCTAAGCCCGATGATCCTTTAGAGCTTGGGTGCTAGGCCTTTTGATCTTCTGGGTGCTAGGCCTATTGATTTTAGCTTGAACGAGCGTGAACTTTATCCAGCAAAGTGTATTTGGGAGTTTAGGGCGACCACCCTATGAAGAATAGGGTGGGTCGACCACCCCATGTGGTTCTTAGGTCATGCTAGGCCAACCACCCCTAGAGGTTGGGGTCAGGCCGACCACCCCTAGGGAGTAGGGCCAGGCCAACCACCCTAACGGGGTTTAGGCCTGGTCGACTTCCCTATAGGTTCTAGACCTATCCATCTTTGTTCATCAGTCTTTTTCAATACATTATCGTTTTTCCATGACTTGTGATGGCATGTGCCGCTTTGTCATTCGCCATGTGTTCTCTTGAATTTTGAGGGATAACATTTGCCCCCCAAGTTTATCGTACTGTGTTCAACATTACGGTAAAAGTGATCTGGCCAGAGAAACATATCGTAGCAGTACTCTAACAGCAAAGTCCCTCATGACATTAAGTAGTACTTTATCAACTATCGATAATTTTCTCAGCACGTATTTTTCAAGGATTCTAATCGTAAAAGTAGCTACATTTTTCAAAGAATTCGACTCCTATAAACATAATATGTCTTTCAAGGATTTGTTTTATTCTTGAAAACGATAATATTTTTCAAGGGAAATTGTAATTCCTTAAAATAATCATATTTTTCAAGGAAAATTAATTTCCTAAATATCTAATATATTTTTCAAGGAATTTTGAATTACTAAAAATATAATATATTTTTCAAGGATATTAATCCCTAAAAATACAAGATATTTTTCAAGGAATTTGAATTCCTTAAAATATGGTTAGCCTGAGAGGCTATAAGTATGAACTCACTCATCATATCCCTGACTTATGCGCATACTTCAAGGAAATTCTGAGCAGTGAAATTCTCCAACTCTTCATCAACTCTGTGTATCTTCTCTTGGGTAAGTATTCTCTCCCAATATTTACGTCTTTGATGAATCTATATGAATTTCCTTGCTTTGCTCTATTTTGATTTAAAACAACTGACTTGTTTGAATAAAAAAACTTGTTTTCAATCAAATATTTGCTTGATCCTCGTTTCTTTTTGCATGATGCTTTACAGTTTAGAGGTATTTAGGACGACCACCCTTAGATTTTCCATAGCCTAGGCGATTTCTAGGCCTACAAATCCCATCATAGGCCGATACCCCTAGGGTTTCCATAGCCTGGGCGGTTTCCAGGCCTACAAATGTCATCATAGGCAGACAACCCCTAGGGTTTCCCTAGCCTGGGTGATTTCCAGGCCTACAATTCCCATCATAGGCCGACCACCATACTCATTGGGCGATTTCCAGGGACCCAAAATCTAGGGTGGTCGGCCCAATCATAGGCCGACCACCCGGGACCCTGAATTTTTTCTTCTTCTTTTTATTGATCTTCTTAGGGTCTTCCTTGTTTTGTATGATTTATTGGAGACTTAAACCTTAGCCATCTGGAATTTTTCTGAAGTTTGCATCCTAAGGTGGTTGACCTAAGGTGGTAGGTCGACCACCTATGGCATTTCCTTCTCGTTTTGTAAGCTTAGGGCCTAGGACAACCCTCCTTTGTGACTTCGATCAATTTTTACTTTGATTTCTTCACATTTGCTCCTTAGTAACAGATATGCCCTAAACTTATGGCCTATATGGTTCGTGGTAGGGAGCTTCATTACGTTGATATACTAACTTTACTTTTTATCCTTCTTTGTTGCAGATGTCCAACTCCTCTTCATCTGACAAGTCATTGAGCGAGCGTACTCCCCAAGAGCTATTGGATAGGGTGAAAAAGACTCTTCCTCGTTCCGCTTTATATTTATTCAATGAAGAAGATTTCTTGAGAAGGTATAGCAAACAGACAACTCGACAACATTTTCAGGAATATCACTCAGGGCTCTTCGCCCGAATCTTCTCAGATCTCTTCTTAGCATAGTACTCCCCATGGCTTTCAGGGCACATCTCATCAAAGTGCATCTCAGGATCTCCGACATGGTACCACTCTACCTAGTGGTACTTCTGTACATCGAGGTCATTCTTCTCACCAGAGTTTTTCTAGTCAGCGAGACTCCTCGCAACGCCCTTCTCATTGAGATACTAGTCGGGTTCCCCATCATTCTTCTTCTCAGTGAGAGTATATGGAGGGCTCTCCTCACCAGACTACTCACCCTCAGGAGCGTTCTATTCATAAGTACTGGCCTAAGGTGGCTCGTACTTGTCCTAAGAGTAAGATAATATCACCAGCTGCGCAATAGAAGAAGAGACGACTGAAAAAGTTCCATCATTAGATTCCAGGGCCACCCTTACTAGAGAGATCATATAGAAACCGGTTGAGAACCCTCGCCTTGCTGATTACGAGGTGGTTTGGTTCAAAGGGGCTGCCTCTGACATGACTGAAGAGAAGGTAAAGAACTTAAGGAAGGCCTTCAACCTTTCTGGATTTTCCATCACTATCCTTGGTCCAGAAGACAGAGCTGAGGACCCCCCTTTGGGTATGTGCGCTTGTACACTCTCTACCATTAAGTATGGCACACTACTTCCTCTTCATCCATATTTCTAGAGTGTGGTAGATTATTTTGGTATTAGTCCCTCTTAGTTGGATCCCAACACTATCTTATTGTTATCTGCGATGTAAATTATCTATCATCGTAGAAAATGGCTGCTCCAGTACCTCATGAGATCCACTACTTGTTTGATCTAAAGACGAACCCTTCTCAGTGCAACTCGAGGTACTTTCACTTCCACCATTATACGAGCAAGGGTACCGACACCTCTTTGGAAGGGATTTCTGGAAACAATAAGGCATTTATATATGTCGACAACTATTTCTTCACAAGAGATGGAGGCCAACTACTCCAAGTTCAATCACCTCGGGCCTTTTTATAAACTGCTCCCAACCCATGCCGTGACTGTTAGGGCCAAGGAATTGATTTCCATGAACCCTGAGGAGAAGAACACCAAGGTTCTCCTTACTTCAAAGAACCTTAGGTAGGTCAGGTTGTTTCCTTCTACTGTCGCCAATGTTCTGGAAGAAGATGGTACCAGACCCGTGAACGCCATAGACTCCCTGGGGCCTATTCATATAAAAAATGTACCCTATTCGCCAGTGCTAGTTGGATGAGAGGGTGATGAGGTGGGTGAATCTACGCACTCACTGCTTGCTTCAGATGACTTTGATGAAGCCATGTTTGAACTCGAATCTCATTCAGAAGGTTCGACAATTTTATGATCTTTACTTTAATTTTCGTCTGTGTTTGATATCTTGTTAATATTTGATCTTCTTTTACAGGTTCAAATATGTTCAACTTTGTTCACACCCAACAAAGGTCAACTCCAATCGAGACTAGCCCTTCTGCCTGAGCGAGTAAGAGGGCCAGGGTTGAGCCTGAGTTACTAACGGAGGTCCCTCCTGAGATGCCTCCTTCGGCTCCACTAACGTCTAGTCCTGTCACAGACGTAGAGCCATCCTTGCCTATATCGGTTCCTCTCAGTATCACTAATGTGGGTGCCTCCTCCTCTGCGCCTGCTCCTTCATCTGAGCCACACAAGTCTGCCATACAGAATTTTGGTGCCATTATGGACCAAGCATCCCATCTGGAGCAGAAAACAATGACCTTTAATGGGATTAAGAATGATGACTTGAGCACCATCCTCATGAAGTCACTCCATGACATTCAAAGTGTAAGTCCTCTAAATTTTTCTTTTTGTCTGGTTAGCTTGTGCGTTGGTGTTATCTAACACCTGCATACTTTTTGCAGGCGTTGATGTTGGTCTCCCATGTTCGTGATAGGTCTATGGATTATACATATACGTTTTCCAACCTTCGCTCTGAGTTTGAAGCTGTCCGCCAGGAGGTACTAGACCTTAGACGCACTCTTGGCTCTAGGGATGTGAACATTGCTCTGAAAGATGAAGAGATCAGCACTCTCTGTAGTACCGTGGAGCTCAAATAGTAGGAAGTGACTAAGTTGACCCTCAGGGTAACCCAGGTGCATGGGAAACTTGCTGATCAGCTTATACAGTCTGAAGTTGAGAAAGAGAAGTTGATTTCTGAAATGGACCAACTGTAGAAGGATGCTCTTGTCGAGAAGGAGCAAGAGGTCAAGGCTGCCCAAGACAAGGCACGAGAGGAGTATTCAGAGACTACCTTCTCTTGCTTCTAATTGATCTGGAAGTCCAAAAAAAATATGAACTTGGATTTCCTCCCCGAGAAGACGTGAACGAAGGAGCTTAAGAAGTGTTTGGCTTGTGAGGCTATCGAGGTTTAGGGTGGTCTTTCAGATGATACTCCTCACCCTAGTTAGTCTTCTTTTGGTCTTTTATCCTTTGTCTTTTCTTTTGTGCCATTAGTGGGGCACCTTGTACTCGACAATTTTTACATATGAAATTTTATGCCTTTATGCTTTTTTGTTATGAGTACTCAGCGTATTGATAGAAATTTTTTATTTCCAATGCTTACTAAGTATATCAACTCACAACCCACATTGGTTCAGGTATTAGTATACTCTGAACACATGTATTTCACGCGCCATACTAACCTTACTCTTTTACGTTTTTCATGCTAACAACCATGGTAATGTTAGTTGTACAATACTTCACCAAGTACCACGAATCAAATGGTTAGGTCGACCACCCCATGGGTGATAGGCCAACCACCCTATAGGGTTGATGGTCTGGTTGACCACCCTATAAGGGACATGGCTAGTAGTCTCCCTACCAATGCTTATTTTGTTTTTGTTTTTTGCGCTTTCAAAACACATGTTGAAAAAATGTCCTAGAAAAGCTTGAGCTTGCTTAGTACTTAGGGTCACATCCTCATTGCTTGTATATACCCTGATCGGTATGTACTATATGCCCCCAAGTGATCATGGGTTTAAATGCCTTGGTCACTTACTACTTTAAAATGACTTGCTTCGAGCGTTTAGACACATAGTACTATCCTTTTCACCCAATCATGCAAGCAACAAATGCTTGTCCCTCATTGGTAGTCGGGTGATGGTTTCATACTCAGTTGTAATGATACATATACACAGATGCAGATTGTGTAGCAAGTGCTGACCACGATCCCCGTAATCTTTCGTGTACTCGTTATAATGATTATAGACAAAAGTGTCTAAGTTTGAAAAATCGAGTCTTGATGGGCTAATAAAGCCTGTAACGAGTCTTAGATCAAATTATTGATCGGTCCCTTAAGGAACAGATTCGATTATGATTCGATGATGGTGATTGGTCTTTGGACCAGTCTCTCTTTGATCGTATGAGTCAATAGGTTCCTCAAGAACAATGATTGAACTTGATCAAACAATTTGGCGATAAGGTCCTAGGATTAGTGTCTCTTATTGATCATATGGGTCGATAGGTTTCTCAAGAACCAGGATCGAACATGATCAAATAATTTGGGGACAAGGTCCTAGGACCAGTCTCTCTTGTGGATCGTACGGGTCGATATGCTCCTCAAGAATCAAGATCGAGCATGATCCATAATGGCGACAGGTCCTCAGGCCAGTCACTTGTTTGGATCTTATGGGTTGATAGGTCCCTCAAGGACCAGAATCGAACATGATCCAATGGGGTTGACAGGTCTGAAGTGATTAGTCCCTCGTTGAAAGAAATTTAAATAATTAAGTGAAACTTAAGAAATTAAATTCATTCATTGTAAGCATAATGGTTATTACGTAGATAATTCAAAGATAATACATTTGCAAATTAAAATTTGTGTCGCTGCTGAACAACTTTACTGATAGTACCGGCGGAGGTGTTCGTCATTCCAATTGTTTTTTATTAGTTCTCCATTTAGTCGAGCTATCTTATATGCCCTTGGTGGGATCACCTACTCCACAAGGTATGGTACTTACCAATTTGGTCCTAGTACCCCTGCTGTAATGTCCTTAGTGTTTACGAAAACCTTCCTGAGTACTAAGTCTCCAACTTGGAATTTTTGATCTTTCACCCTGGTGTTGAAGTATCTGGCCACTTTTCGCTGGTGTGGTGCTATTCTAAGACTTGCCTTTTCTCATCTTTCTTTGATTAAATCAAGTGACTCTTCTATTAGTTGATTGTTCCTCCATTGATTGTATGTCTCTCGTCTATGCATTGGAGGAGTGAGTTCAACTGGCAACATGGCTTCATACCCAAATGCCAAAGAGAATGGTGTATGGCCTGTTGTTGTTCGAGTCGTTGTTCGATATGACCATAGGACCTTCAGAAGTATTTCTTGCTAGGCTCCTTTGGCTTGTTCTAGGCGTTTCTTTAGAATGTCTTTGATAGTCTTGTTCACTACTTCTACTTGACCATTGGCTTGGGGGTGTGCTACTGAGGAAAAGCTCTTTCTGATTCAATGCCTCGTACAAAATTTGGTGAACATATAACTTTCGAATTGAGTCCCATTATCCGAGACAATCTTCTTCAGTAGACCGAATCGACATATGATATTCTTCACTACAAAGTCTAAGAATTTCTTTGAGGTGATGGTGGCGAGCAGTTCTGCTTCAGTTCATTTGGTGAAGTAGTCTATGGCTACAACAACAAATTGGACTCCTCCCCTTGCCGTGGGTAGCTTCCCGATCAGGTCGATCCCCCATATAGCGAAGGGCCAAGGGCTTTGCATTTGTGTTAATTCATTAGGTGTCGCCCGGGGTATCTTGGAGAACATCTGATATTTGTGGCATCTTCTGACATACTTCATCGAGTCTTCGTTAATCGTCAGCTAGAAGTATCCTTGCCTTAAGATTTTCTTTGATAGGCTCTACCCTTGAGTATGATCTCCACAAAACCCCTTGTGTACCTCGATCATTATCATCTTTGACTAGTCTGGTGTAACGCACCTTAGGAGTGGTAGGGAGTACCCTCGTCGGTACAAGACCCCTTCGACTATCATATATCATGCAACTTGTCTCACTAACTTCCTTGCTTTGTTTTGATCACGAGGTACTACTCCTTGGGTGAGATAGTTAATAATAGGGGTCATCCATGTATCTCCTAACTCAACAGGTAGTGCCTCCTGCTCGGTTATGCTTATTTCCACCAAGTATTCAATGGGAATGACATTCAGGGTGTCTCTTTGGCACTGGCAAAGCTTGGCTAAGGCATCATCATTGGCATTCTGCTCCCTTGGGACTTGTGTGATTCAGTATCCTTTTAATTGTGCCAACAAGTCCTTCACCTTGTTCAGGTATTGCACTATCCTGAGTCCCTTGGATTGATACTCCCCAATACCTGGTACACTACTAGTTGGGAATCGATGAATATCTCCAGGGATTATGCATGCACATCCCGGGATAAGCATAATCATGCTAGCAATGCCTCGTACTCAGCCTCGTTGTTTGAAGCATTGACTCCAAATATGAGAGCTCAGTGGATTCGATGATTCTTTGGAGTGATCAGTATGATTCCTGTGCCTGAGTTGTGTTCATTGGATCCTCCATCAACAAATAGCTTCCATACAAGAGTATCTCCTTCTTTCTCGGTATCTCCATTCTCCAATTGGTAGGAAGGGTCTTCTAGGTTGGTTCCCTTGGCTATGAAGTCTGCCAATGCTTGTCCTTTTATCGCCATCCTTGGATGATAAGTGATATCAAACTGTCCTAACTCCACTTCCCATTTGAGTAACCGTCCTGAGGCCTTTGGCTTCTGAAGAACTTACCGTAGTAGTTGATCGGTTAGGACTCGGATCGAGTGAGCTTGGAAGTATGGACGCAAATTATGAGAGGAGATTACTAAACAATAGGCTAGATTTTCAAGAGGGGGATACCTAGACTCTGCACCTACTAGCCTTTTACTGATATAGTACACAGGGTGCAGAACCCTGTTCTCTTCTTTCACCAAAGCAGTGCTGATTGCATGCTCGGAGATTGCCAAATAGATGAATAACACTTCACCATCTATTGGCTTCACTAGGATGGGAGGTTGATCGAGATGCTCCTTCAAGGCATGGAAAGCTTTCTCGCATTCCTCAGTCCATTGGATCTTCTTCCTGCTCCTCAATAAGTTAAAGAAGGGGACACACTTGTCCATAGACTTCGATATGAGCCTACTGAGGGAAGCTACTCTACCTATTAAGCTTTGCATTTCTTTGATTATGGTAGGTGACTTGATGTCGATCAATGCTTTGATCTTCTCGATGTTAGCCTCGATTCCACATGAATTGACTATGTATCCGAAAAAATTACCATAACCAACTTTAAATGAGCACTTAAGAGGATTTAACTTCATGCGATACTTTCTAAGTATGGCAAAGCATTCCTCAAAGTTTTGAACATGCCCTCCAGCTTCTTTGGACTTGACCAACATGTCATTGACATATACCTCCACATTTTTGCCGATCAAGTCTCGGAACATGCCATTCACTAAACATTGGTAGGTGGCTCTTGCGTTCTTCAAGTCGAATGGCACTACCTTATAACAGTACAATCCCTTGTCTATTTGGAAGCTGGTATGTTCCTCGTTGGGAGGGTGCATACTTACTTGATTATACCCAGAATATGCATCCATGAATGAGAGTATTTCATGACATGCAGTTGCATCGGCCAATTGGTCTATTCTGAGTAGTGGGAAGCAGTCTTTGGGGGCAGGCCTTATTTAGATCTGTTAAGTCCACGTATGTCCTCCACTCTTCTCGTTTGGTTTTGGGACCAGCACGGGGTTTTAAACCCAGTATGGGTAGTAGGCCTCCCTTATAAATTTTTTTTCTTTGAGCCACTCGACCTTCTTTTTAAGGGCTTGAGATCGGTCTTTGTCATGCAATCTCCTATTTTGTTGCACCAGTGGGTAGTTTTTCTCCACATTGAGGACATGGCTTATCACGGATGGAGAAATTCCAACCATGTCCTTATACGACCAGGTAAAGACATCCTGGTTCTTTTTCAAAAACTCTACCAACCGTCCTTCCACCTTTAGTTTCTTCCCTACTTTGATTACTCTAGTCGGGTCTTCCTCACCTAGAAGGACTTTGTCAAGATCTTCGACATGTCCTACCCCCATGACATCATCCCCAAAGTGAGGAACGATGTCATTTCCCTCGCTTTGGGAAACTTGTTACAATAACAAATCTTCGTTAAAAGGAGCCCCCAGCTGCAGTAGAGTGTTTCCTTCAATGTCAACTTCCATGTTGACAACCTCATTGTTTCCTTCATTCCCTTTGCAACAGGTCACCACCATTTTTTTTACACATGGTCCTTTCTTTGCTTTCACCATCGACGTGTTATAGCATTCCCGTGCCTCCCTTTGGTTAACCTGTACGCATCCTTGCCTTGCGCTTGTGGGGAACATCAAAGACAGATGCCAGATAGGCTTTGTTGTGTGTAATGCCACCAGGAGGGTTCTCTCGAGCACTACGTTGTAAGCCATTGAGAAATCTACCACCAGGAACTCTGTCATCATAGTCTTGTGCCTAGGGGCATCCCCCACCGTGACTGGTAGTTTGATAGTTCGTGCTGGTGCTAGGCATTCTCCTGTTAGCACATATATCACTTGGGAACAAGGTTTTGGGTCCTTTACCATGAGCTTCATCTTCTCGAGGGATAATTTGTAGATGATATCTATTGAGCTTTCCGTATCCACCAAGCATCTCTTCACTCGAGCATCGACGATTTGAATGGTAAGAATCAGAGGGTCATTGTGGGGTTACCTCACATGCCTACCGTCATCCTCCATAAAGTGAGAGTTTCACTTTCATACTTCAGAATTTTCAGAGACCGTTCCTCGACTGCCATGCACTAGGAAGACTCCCCTACCTCATGTCTTAGGGTCCTTTCATATCGCTCACGAGTGTTGTTACTGTTGCCTGCTATGTGAGGCCCCCCACATATGGTGTCCAATGTGAAGTCCACGGTATCTGGCTCCAGTGGTGGACTCATTTGCCTTTGGAACTCTGGATTCTTGCTTGGGGTTTCGGTCTTGACTCGATACCTCGAGAGTTTTCCTGATCGGAGGAG
Organism: Humulus lupulus; assembly: GCF_963169125.1. Taxonomy (NCBI): domain Eukaryota; kingdom Viridiplantae; phylum Streptophyta; class Magnoliopsida; order Rosales; family Cannabaceae; genus Humulus; species Humulus lupulus. The sequence goes on along the minus strand of NC_084801.1, from coordinate 39,100,487 downwards.
AAACTCTATCTCATCCTTCAACTATTTTCACTCGTTCGTGTCGTGCCCATATTCATCATGGAACTGACAAAACTTGTTCTTGTCCCTCTTTCCTTCTGAGCGCAAGGGTGATGGCTTTCAGTATGGTACTATGATAACTTCATTTTAGGGTCATTTTAGAATGTGTTTTTATGGTAATCTTGAGTTTTTATGTGTGTTTTGTGCACGATTACACTTTTGTTTGTCTTTGTTGTAGGTTGGAGTGATGAATCATGAGAAAAATGCAAAATGAAGCGAAAATGATGGGAAAATGAGGCTCTTGGCGCTTATTGGACTAAAAATGATACCAAGGATGCTTAAAGGATGGGTTTTGATGAAGAGATGAGTTCAAAGATCTAATTTGAGAAAATATTGAATTAAAGTCCTGACTTGGGATTTTGAGTCGTGACTTAAGGTGAAGTCAGAGGCACATAGCTTGTTGGACGGAATTAATGTCACGACTTGGGCTTACAAGTCGTGACTCAAGAAATAACAGAGGTTTAGCTAGGGGGAAACTTAGACACGGGCCGCGACTTGAGATTCATGAGTCACAACACCTTAAGCCATTACACGAAAGAGAAGGGCCCCAAAACAGACACGGGCCACGACCTAGAGATGGACAAGTCGCGGCCCTCACACAAAAAAACACAGACTCTTTTAATTTTTTACTATAAATTTGTATTTAGGGTTTAATTAAGTCATTAGGTTAGTTTTTAATTACGTTTTTAGAGACTAATTTTGTTTCTTAGGCTAGTAATTATGTAGTTTTATATTTTTCTTTCTTCTTTAAGTTTATGAATCTTATATTCTTTAATTATTATTTGATTAATTTAGTCATGTCTGATATGAACTAAACAATTTTTATCTAGGGTTTAATGTAGTCACTTGGATTTCTATCTACTTGAATTATGATGTTCTATTGATTTTTCTTCTCTATTCTAATCTATGTAATGTGTGTTTAATGCTAGTAAGTACTTGATCACTGTTTGCTTGATTTAATAATTTTGATTCAAAATTCGAAAGATGAGAATTGAATATGCTATCATTATATAGACATAGGTTGCATATTGGATGAAAGTACCTATATGGCTTGTGTAGTAATTAGGTTTCTATGCCTAATGTCTTCTATATGTTTAAGTTTATCACGGAGATGTAGAAAACATGCATATAGGCTGAGATCTGATATCTTGAAAGAGAATAGGAATCGATTTATGTTAACCTACTATTATAATAGGAAGAAAAAAAAATCTAGAATTGATTAATAAAATTAGTAGAATGAAAAGTTGATGAAATGAACACCCTAGGTCTTTTTCATAGTGATTTAAATCTTTTATTTAGTTGTTTTTGTTTAAAGTTATTTTCAAATTTAAAAATAAAATTCTTATTTGCCAAATAGAAATTTAAAGAACAATTAGTGGTACTTGGAAGATAGTCTTTGAGGGAACAATACTTTACTTATCATATATTACTTGAATCGATTGCGTGCACTTGCGTAAATACATATTTTCACGTTCATACTCCTGGTATGCTGCCAAGTAAATCTCAGCCCTTGTTGTAGTTAGGAAAGTATAGTTGGTGAACCTGGGCTGGTAGGGCTGGTGCTTAGGCTGTTTGTCGCTTTTTGCTGGCTTAGCCTTCATTACTCGGCCCCTGAGGTACTCCTCCTCTTACAGTTGCCCCCATTGCTGCCCTGAGGATTTGCGACGTTCTTGCTTGCCTTGATAAGGGTCGGATGGTTTATGCCTTTTTCTTCCTTCATGATAGCGTCATTAAGCTTCATGTATTTGTCTGATCGGTCCAGGAACTCCTGCAAGGGGTTGGTGGGGTTCCTATGGATGCTTTCCCACAAGGGACTACGATAAATGATTCCTGTCGATATGGAGATGAACTTCCCTTCATCTCTTACCGTGGATGCTCGGTTTGCTTCTCTCATGAATCTTTGGATGTAGTCCTCTAGGGATTCATCCTTCCCTTGCTTGATGTTAGCTAGCTATTTGGCATAAACTGGTTGAATCCGTCTGACACTGAAGACCTTGCAAAATTCCTTCCTAAATTGCTCCCAGGAAGTGATGGATCCAGGTTTGAATTTCCAATACCATTCCTGAGATGGGTCAGAGAGAGTGGTAGGGAATACCCTATAGATATAATCATGCTCCACATCGAGTAACACCATCTGATCCTATAACTTTCCAATGTGTTGCACTGGGTCCTCCTTCCAAGTGTATGTTGGAGGTTTCGTGGTCTTGTACTTTGGTGGTGGTTGAGTAGCTTGGATCTTGGAACTGAAAGGACTCCCACTTCTATGAGCCAGCTTGATATCGGAAGGTTTCTTTGTCAGGCCTTGAACAACCGTGGTGAGTGCATCTATCTGAGCCTGCACTGCTTGTGGGATCGCTGCTCCAGGTGGGGTCCCCGGTACCCCCTCCTAAGCACTGGTTGTCCTATTTGCGACTTCCCTCAAATCTTGAGGTTGTGCATCTTTCATGAGCCTATCGAACACGGTATTGGTGTTGTTCATCGTTTCCTTTCCCTTACGAGACCGAGGGTGTAGGGATGGTAGGTCCGCCTTGCTCTTGCCGGTGCGATCCTGCCCCCGAGCATCTACTCCTACATGACTCTAAGACTTTGAGCGACCATTTCCATTCTTGTCACACTTCTTAGATGTCTGACCTTCCTCTCCTGTGCCGTTTTGTCTGTCCCCCTGGGAGGGGGCCTTTCGGTTGGTAACACTCTTACTTCGAGAGGAAGTGTTATTCTTCTTAGTCATGGAAGAGGCAGTCTTGGACTGCACCTCTTCATCCTTTTTCTAGGAAAGTGGCTCTGAGAACATCCTTGGGGTTCGAATCCTCCCCTGGGACTCCCTGTTACTGATGTCACGCGTCCCAGCTGCTTCGGCATGAGCCTCCCTCATCGCCTGAGCAGTAGCTTCAGCATTAGCTTGGGCTAACTGGGTAGCTGCCTCCAGGGCCACAACAGTTTCGTGGTCCCTCCGGTCAGCTTCCTACTCTATCTGGATCCTCTTCTGGACCAGCTCATCTATCTCCCGCTGTTGTCGTTCCATAGTCACCCTCTAGAGGGTAATTTTTGCAGCAAAGGCTTCCTGCCTCACCAGAAACGGTGCCATCTCTTCTTGGTGAGCTTCGTGTGGATTATCCGCATCAACTTGATCTCCAACCTCCACTTGAGGTTCGTTAACAGGATCAACGGGATCCTGAGTGGTGGAATCTCTAGGAGTTGTCTTCTTTTTCTGACTGGGTTTTGGAGGCATCATAAAACTGATGAATGTGTGTTTCTTGAGTTCAACTCTCAATGAAAGCACCAAAATGTTGACATGTGAAATTGGCCAACGGTCATATGTACTATATACAACACCTTTTGAACGATATAAATGTAAATATACGATAGAGTACAAATATCTAAATAAAACACACATAAATTTATAGTGGTTCTGCCTTGTTTTGATGAACAGTAATAACCTAATCCACTTAGTATTTGGTATTGAATCACTCAATTGACAATTACAAAGATGAACTGAAGAGTTCACCCATCATAGATTTTCCTAGAAGTTAATCCAAATGATCGATCCAATAGTCTCTCAATCCATCCTTCTTTTCAAATGAAGCCCTGGGTCGTTTATTTATACTACCCAGGGGCTGTTACATGATCAGCAAGACTTGGGATAGTGGTTTAGTACACGATCATTGGGAGTGGAGATACATGTTCACCTTCCCATGAATATGAGAACGTGGGTCTTCTCGTCGTTTCTATGGATCATGGTTGACCATGCACGATTGAAACCTTCGGGAAAATGCTAAGTCTTGGTTGGTCTATGAGACTTAGGTGCTAGGCCCAATGACCCTTTAGAGCTTGGGTGCTAGGCCTGTTGAGCTTCTGGGTGCTAGGCATGTTGATCTTCTAGGTGCGGTGCTAGGCCTGCTGATCTTCTAGGTTACAGGCCTGTTGAGTTTAACTTGAATGAGCATAAACTTAATCCAGCAAAGTGTATTTAGGAGTTTAGACCGACTACCCTATGAAGAATAGGTTGGGCCGACCACCCCGTGTGGTTCTTAGGTCATGCTAGGTTGACCACCCCTAGGGGTTGGGGTCAGGCCGACCACCCCTAGGGGGCTAGGGCCAGGCCAACCACCACAAGGAGATTTAGGCCTAGTCGACTTCCCTATAGGTCCTGGACCTATCCATCAGTCTTTTTCAATACTTTGTCGTTTTTTTCCATGACTTGTGATGGAACATGCTGCTTTCTCATTCGCCACGTCATCTCTTGAATTTTGAGGGATAACAATATTCATAATCATGCACATTTATAGGGGCCCAAGCCCTAATCAAATCCATATTCAATATTCGGGCCATGCCCTAATCATTTACATCACATATTGGATGCAGTTTTCTTACCTGTAAAATAAGAACAATCATCAAGCATGATCCTGATTCCAAGCCCTAGCGATAACCTAGTCACAACCAAGTATAGAATCTTGTCAATAACGAGTAAATAAAGGCTTTCAGACTGAGTCCCAGCCTCCGGGAAGTTGAATCCTACTAAACGGGGTAGTAGAATCAATCCCAAGCCCTTAGGTTTGAGTTCCCGCACTCAAAACCTAACTTTGCTAAAATTGTTTATGCGGGCCGCGACTTGCCCCTGAGGGTCACGACACGCCTACAATCTGAGTCACCCCTACCTCTTCCCAGGGACACGCACTGTGACTTGACCCTGAGGGTCGCGATGCCCTAAGAATAATGTCGCAACGCAACCCCACGAACCTAGAATTTCCCTTTTTTCCTCAGCCAAAACTCACCAAAAATCATTTCAAATAATCCCGAAATCACACTCCAATCCCAGAACAACATCAACACTAAACCAGCAACAAAACCTAAGCTCAAACTCACTAAAAACCCAACCAAAAAATCAATTCAATACCTTGAACCTCAAGCTCAAGAACACCCAAAACCAAAACAGAATTCAATTAAAAATAGAGTTTACAACCTTACCTCAGTTGTGAATTCTACCTTTTAGCTACAGCTAATCAAACTAGACTTCAGGCTTTCAATTCCCAAGCCGTAAATTCACTTAGTTTCCTCAAAATTTAAACACCAATGATAGAGAGAAAGAGAGAGAACGATCGAGAGAGAGAAAGAGAGAGCTTCTTCTATATGTTTCTATTCTTTGGGTTTCTTGTTGCTAAAGGATATAGTAACCTAAGTCACTACTTTTGCCCAAAAGACCGACATGCCTCTAGGCCAAATTTCTCTCTCAAAGCCCCTCAAGGGCAATTCAGTCTTTTGCCACATGTCTAGTTGATCATAATTAAAGCCTTGTAATCCCTGTTAATTCCAATATCCTCAAATATTCATTCCCATTACCCAATATTCTGGTAATGTACTAAGTTACAAAATTATTCCTAGGCTCACCCTGAGCCCGATATTTGACCTCATTATGACTAAACCGCTAACTTGCTCCCTAGGATCACCTCGTCCCGACTCAAATATATCCACATAATAATGTGGTCTCACATATATGCCAAATATACCGATAACGGGCCAACTTACGAAAATTTTCCTTCTGATAAGAAACAGGCCCACATGCATATTTAATACACCTAAACATGCATATCAAGTCATATTATAATATAACTCATATAATCATAAAATGATACACATAAATATCACATTAACACATAATTTTTCATAGTTTGCCATCATGGCCCCCTAATCAAGGCCCTAAGCCTTATTAGGTAATTCGGGACGTTACAAAAGTGGCCCTCACGACGTTAAGCACCTCCTGTAAGGAAACGATGTGACTATTTTGAGCGTCTATTTCCCGTTGCTGAGAGGCAACTTGGAACTTGAGTGCCACCACTTCTGGTGGCTCCTTCGTTTGGCATGATTGTGAATATTCAATTTCGCAGTTGTCTATATCTTCTCCATCGTTATCATCGTAGCCCTCATTATCGAACACCATCGGATTAAATGGTGGAGGTGGTCGGCTAGGTTCTTCTCCCATAGCGGAGATGATGGGAGCATTGTCAGGGAGATTCCTTCTTGTGGTTTCCATTGTTTCAACTCAAGCTTTTCTTAAGCTCTCAATGAAAGCACCAAAATGTCGACTAGCGATTTTGCCGACAACTAAATAAACGAAGCTGAAAGAAATAGAGACTGAGACACAAGTGTTTATGTGGTTCAGGTCATGAATTAACCCTAGTCCATGAGTCACTTGTATTTTGGATGTTTAAAGCTTGCAAATGTCAAGCTTCTATGACGGTTTTCAGGCAACATTTAGGCAATGCTCTGAAAACAAGAAATGAGTCAAAGATCCTTTACAAAGTGTGCTCTAGCCCTATTTATAGATGGTCGAGGATAATTAGTTCCCTAATGATGGCTAATAGCAATTATCCTCCTATAATGGGGACTTACGTGTACAAGAAATGATAAATTCCCTCAGTTACAATGCTGGTGGGTCTCTGCATATTTCAGTGGGCCCAATACGGTGTAACAACCCACTACTTTATTCGGCAACATGCTCCTAACAGTGTCAGGAGGGTGGCTCCATGTTTCCCCATGTCAGGCAGCGTCGTGAGATATCCTGCTTGTCACTTGTATGGAATCGACACCACGATCAATGTAACATTGAATGACAGATGCCTGCTTATGGTCTAGGGTCACTATGTTTGGCACCTGGAATCTCTATTCCAGGTCCAAAGGATGATTCTTGTAGACTTGTATGACGTGAGTAGAAGAGACATTCTTGTAAAAAGGCCTAGAGCATTATCCTGGAATGTGACCCTCGAGAGTAGAATTTCCATGAGGACGTACTCCTTCGGTGGTGGTGAACTATGATTGGAGGCAAGGCTTACCTCCCATGGAGCTCTAGGCAAGCTTCAAGGGACTTAATTAGCTCACGTGAAGGCTCAATTACTGTTTAATGTGTACCACATGTCACTTGGTGAAAACATGGACAACAATATTGATTTCATAATCATACATAATCGCTCTTCAAACATACAGAATGACTTCGTTAAAGGAATAAAGAGTGTGTCATAAGTATTTTATTCAAAATAAATGGTATGTTGTAGCTCGATGCATGATAAAGAAAATGAATTATATAATAAGACACCGATCCAAAGATAAGGATTGTTTGTTACCTACATGTAGGGAAGAATATCGCTCATGTATTAGAGCCTTTCCTTATATTTTTTTTTATATGAGATGTCTATATTTCGCTACACTATATGTAATAAAACCAAAAATTAATTTTGATTTAATTTATTGTTTTTTTCAATTGAATTTTTTTATTATTATAATAATTGTTGTACCCTAAAAATGCGAGCTCAATTATCTTGCTCGGGGTACACCCGAGAAGTAATAAATAAAGGAAATTGGACTATGGAGACATTTCATTAACTCCAGATCAAATAGCTTGAGGTTATGTCGCCAATGTTGGGACAACTTGAGATCCTTTAGATCGCCTTAGATGGCAGTGGCAGAGATTGAGATATATGGTGTCCAGATCACCCTCATCAAGCTCCAAGTATGATCCAGACCAGATCTTCATGCTCCCATAACATCCAGTTTGAGTAGCGCATCTAGCTTGTGGAAGTCCAATGACGAGCATAAGGAAGAATCCTAATAGAATCAAAGATTCTTCATGCATAATAAATGTTTATAACCAGCTGAGCTCGACCCAAAGCTTGCGTTCCAATCCTCAGCCCGACCTACGTGCCCATCTAAACGCGTAAAGAGGACAGTCAGCCCACTACAATGATCCAAATGATACTCAGATGATGGGAGATCCATCAATCATGCACGATAATAGGAATGTCTCGCCTAATCGGGCTCCTGCTTGGGAGGAAAATAACCCACATAATGCGCAAGATAGGATGGGAGCAGGTAACTAGTTCCCAAATAACCTAGAGACGAAGGATCCAACCCTTGAACTGATGGCCTTGATGGAGGAACAAATGAAGAGACTTCTTTCCGGGAAAAACAAAGAGACTCCTCATATCCCAGCAACTCCCTATTCCATAAGCTTCAAAATGCCTAACATGCCTACGTATGACAGGACAACTAACCCATCCAACCACATTTGGACCTTCAAAACTTTGTTGAGAGCCCACAATGTTGACATCGACCTGCGTTGTGTCCTGTTCCCAACGACATTTATAGGACCAGCCAATTTATGGTTCAATAAGTTTAAAAGGCACTCGATCACTTCCTGAAAATAGCTATTAGCTAAGTTCAAAAAGTAGTTTCGAGCTACAAAAGAAGTTCAATTAGAGGCCAACTGCTTGGCCAATAAAAAACAACAACTAGGTGAATCCCTTAAGGAATACACCAACCAGTTCAAAAACATAGTAGCTCAAGCTAGGGAGGCAGATGATAGTGCCAAGCACATGGCCATGTTGTCAAGAATCGTTGTAGGAGGTAAATTGTGGAAGGAACTTCAAAGGAAAGGAGTGAAGAGTATGGATGAGTTCTTGGCTCGAGCTCAAGAATTGATCAACTTGGAGGAAGCAGAGTTTGCAATCGTTGGAACCAGCTAGACCCTTATTCCGCCCACTGGAGTGGCGACGAATGTTGTAGCTAAGGCTCAGCCCGTGGTCCATAACAACTAGGCAGGGAATAACAAAAGAAAGAGGAATGGTGAGGGCGACCAAATTGGGTCCAAGAAGAATAAGCCCGAGGAGAAGTACACTACCATCTTCACCGTGTATACCAACCTAATAGATATGTAGGAACACATTTATCTGGCTAATTATAACTACCTTTCGTGGAAAAATCCAAAGCCACTGAGACATCAACGTGAAAAAAGAGACCTAACCAAATTTTGTCATTATCATAATGACATTGGTCATAACACTGATGATTGTCATAAATTAAATGATGAGATCGAGAAACTCATCTGTGCTTCACTATTAGCACAAATTCCTCAGCCAGCAGTGCAAATTCCTCAACCTGCTCAGGGACACCAAGCTAATTCACCACAAGCTCTCCCAGCTCCAGGAAACCAGGTGATCCCTCCTCCTATCGAAGGAAGGGATATAGTCACCATTACAGGCAGACCTCATTCAGTAGGTAAGAGCAAGGGAGCACAAAAAAGATATATTCAGAAGCTAAAAACTAATGAGGATGCGGCATTTACTCTGGAGCAGAGGTTATCTAAACAATAGTGATTGGATAAACAACCAATCATTTTTACGGAAGAAGACACTAGCCACATTCAATTCCCTCATAATGATTTGCTGGTGATAACTATTCAGCTCGCTACTCGAAGGGTAAGAAGAATCCTAATTGATAATGAAAGCTCGGTGAATGTGCTATTTAGGCCCATTCTTGAAAACATAGGACTGTCTGTAGCTGATATTAAGGCGACCTCCATGACTCATTATGGGTTTTTGAGAGAATTAATGAGAACAATACAAATGATCGAGCTCGTAGTAACTCTTGGAGATGAAACAAGAGATGTTGCGAAGATGCTCAAGTTCGTGGTAATTGACTGTCCAGCTGCCTACAACACAATCTTGGGAAGACCAGAACTCGCCATTTGGCCATAAAGTTCCCCACGTCCTTGGGGATAGCACTGTAAGAGGGGAACAACTCGCTTCCAGGGAATGCTACAACATTGCCATGAAGGGAAAATCACAACTCGGGCAACAAGTCATGGTGATAATTGAAGAGAATGAGAAGCCTCAGGTGGCAGAAAATGAAGTTTCCCAACCAAAGGAAATAGGCCCAAGAATAGGCGAGGATCGATTTGAACTCCATTCTCTTGCGGAGCTCGAAGCAATAATTCTTGATCTAGAGACCTTCTAGAGTAGTAAAGATTAGAAAAAATATAGGAACTGAATGAAAGAAGAAACTGGTCAAGTTTCTAAGAAAAACCTCTACATCTTCGCCTAGTCACACAAAGATATGGTGAGAATAAGTCCGAGTGTGATTATGTATCTAGCTGAAGTCCAGAGCCTAACTAGAAAATTTGCGGCCTTAAATCAGTTCATATCCAAGCCCATAGAAAAATGTCTCCACTTCTATAATCTGCTGAGGGTAAACAAACGATTTGAATGGACCAAAGAATGCGAACATGCATTTCAAGATCTAAAGAAGCATCTGGCTGGGCCCCTGTTTTATCAAAACTAGTTGCTGGGGAATGTCTATACCTAAACTTTGCAATAACGGAAAACACAATTAGCGTTGTGTTTGTTTGAGAAGAAAATTGGGTGCTGAAACCAGAATACTACATACCTAGGAAGCTTCTAAGATTGTAACGCCCTAATTTCTCATAAAATTATCGAGAACACAGTGTTGGATCATAAACATAAATATTGCTCTTTTATTTAGACAAATCAGATTAAGCAAAATGATCCCATGTCTTTACAAAAATAAAATAGTAGTCTTTAACATAATAAAATGAGAAACACTATAAATAAAAGAAAAACTTTAAAGGAAACGCTTTGGAAAATAAAATCATAGGCTCGTTTATCATTCCTCGGCAACATGGTCCCCACGAATGCATCACTAAGCTCTTAGGTCCCACTCGCCACTGACATTTCTATCCTCAATTGTCTGCACAATAATATCATAAGGAATGAGCTTCTAAACCCAGTAAGGAAAATACAAACAAGCAAACATATAATCATATAATCATATAGTCATAAAAAACATACCATAAGTTCATACAAGTATTCATAACAATGCTAATTTACTAATCATACAAGATCATAATATATTCTAGGTCATAACATATATCATAATCATAAGTCATAATAGGTCATAATGGGTCATAATCATAGGACATAATAGGTCATAACAGGTCATAATCATAGGTCATAATAACAAGACATGTATAAGAAAAAGATAAGTGCTTATACAAGGGTAGCAATTAAGCCTCGGACATAAGTCTATCATACAATTTTGGCAACCGCGCCTACCAGACATCAACTTAGATCCGTCATACATTTCTGAACACCTTAGGTCCAACCACACTAATCTTCTTAATGTACCTAAAATGTTAGGGTCATACATATCACAAAACTAGGTCATAACTAAACTGCCTATTTTTCCTTACATTGAGTGAAGAAATGAGAGGAAAAAGAGAGATTGCTTTGCTATAGAAAAACACCCAAAAACTTACATATAACATAAAATATTTAAGATTTGAGACTTATAAAAAAACTAACTTCCAAAATCTCTAAACCTTATAAAAGTCATACCTTTAACCTAGAACTGAAAGATCGAAATCTCGAGCAATCTATAATGCCTATCTCCAACACAACACCAAGAGCTTCAATACTTGGACTATTTCGGCCATAAGGTGGTTAACAAGGGCTTAGTGTTTCAGCTATGTGCGGTTGATATTGGCTCAAGTGTTTGAGTCTAATAGAAGAAAAATAATTCCCAAGAACTATTAAGGATATAGTGGTTCGACTATATAGTGTGTTTATGGGGCAAGAAGATGAGAGCTTTTGGGAGAGTGGCTTTAAAAAATGATGAGCACTTGAAGGCTTGGATTTGTATGAAAAATGAATGGTGAGGTGAAAGGCTCTATTTATAAGATCTAAACCCCAACCTCCTTCCTTAATCCTCTCCACTCTTCTTCAACAAAAATTTAAATTCAAAACTCCCTCCCCAATAGTAGGTTTTGGCCACCCCATTTTCTACCTATTCAAAGTGTTAAAATTACTCCATTGATGCCACACACACTCACTTGTAACCATATGTGGTCAAAGTCCTATCTTGCTTACCTAAAGAGTCTCCCACGCTTACACCTAGCATTTTTAAATTCAAAAGCTTTCAAATGGTTTAAACTATCACTAATATAACTACTTGATTTAATCCTAGGGTGACACTTCATTGTGTAAATTCAAAATGAGCCAAAAACTAGCCTATTTTTATGCTACATTCCCAAGACTAGGTAAGTCTCTACTTGGTTCTTCAATTTAACTCTTTATACTTAATAAATAAATTCATAAAAATAATCCACCTAATAAAACTATAGGGTATTTCGGCCATTATTTTAAATAAATGAGACATAATTTAATGTCACATGTAAAAATCCTTAGACCTGCAAAAATATGTGCATTAAAACTATATTCTAATATAATTAAAATCTTAAAACTATACACTAATTTAAATCATATTCTAAAATCTTATAAATAATAACTAAAATATTTAAAACTATTATAATTATTTTCTAAATCATGTCCTTAAAATAAATAATTAAATCTTAAAGCAATCTTTTTAATTTCAACCACTCAAACTAAACTATAAACTAAAAAAACTAACATATAATCATAATTAAGGAGAAAAATAATAACCTTAGTTATTACAATCTTCCCTCCTTAAAGAAATTTCGTCATTGAAATTTTACTTAACAAATACCTCAGGATACCATTCCCTCGTATCTTCCTCCAATTCCCATGTTTCCTCTCTTTCAGTGCTATTGCTCCACGAGATTTTAATTATAGGGATACTTTTGGACCTTAACTCCGTAGTTCCCCGCTCTAGAACGTGTACTGGTCGTTCTTCATAACTGAAATCTTGTTTCAACTCTAGAGCCTTGTAATCGAGCACATGGGATGGATCTGATACATACCTTCTCAACATGGATATATTGAAAACATTATGCATTTCAGCTAATGATCGTAGTAAAGCCAACCGATATGACATTTTCCCTACTTTGTCCAATATCTCAAAAAGGGCCTATAAACCTTGGGATTAACTTTCCTTTCTTTCCAAAACGCATAATCCCCTTCATCAGAAATAATTTGAGAAAGACTCGGTTGCCTACTGAATACTCAACATTTCATCTTTTAGCATTTGCATAGCTCTTCTAGCGACTTTGAGCGGTAATCATTCGTTGTCTTATCTTTTATATCGCCTTTGTTGCTTCTCTTATAGCCTCGGGTCATATGTATCGTCTTTCACCAACCTCATCCCAATGAAGTGGTGATCGACACTTCCGTCCATATAGCATATCATAAGGTGCCATTCCTATCGTCGCTTGATAACTGCTGTTGCAAGAGAATTCTATTAATGGAATATACTTGCTCTATGATCTTGAAAAGTCTAAATCACACGCTATAATGCCCTAGATAACCAAGATCGTTACACTGTGTATTTTAAAATAGTGCAAGACTTGCTAATCAAGTCGTTAGAATAATAATGTGTTCCTAAAGTCAACTATCAGGTTAGGGTTAAAAGATTTTGATCATAAATTGTTAATTTTCATTCAAATAAACTTTGGTACATGGGATCCCAAAAACAAGGTTTATGAGAAAATTTACAACTCTCAAAATGCTTTATACAAACAAAAGCCACTCTAATGGCAAAACTCAAGTTTTAGGCTCTGTCCCTGAACTTTCCCTCAGCCGTGGCGGACGAGCAGCTGACATTGTACACTCCACCCCTAGAGCTCTCCAACTCATGGCTTGTCCAGCTATCCCTTGCCTTTACCTGTACCACGTAGCACCCATGAGCCAAGGCCCAACAAGAAAACCATAAACAACAACCACATATATAATAGTAGCATCCAATCAATCTCAGTACAGTCATTTAGAAATTCAACAGAATATAAAGCATCAAGCTAATAATAGTAAACATGTATTTTCAAAACATATTTTAACCAGTGATACAAATACTCAGGTTTGGCGCCCTTAGGTCAAGTCCTCTATTAACTAAGGTAACCTCGACTCGCTTAGGTCGAGTCTATTGTTTATTTAGCTGACCCCGACTCACAGTGGCCAAGCCGCATCCAATGCGCTAATCATCAGCCCCGACTCCCTTAGGCCATACTTTAATCTTTCACATAATAATAATGAAGTTACACAACACATATATTCAGATACAGGGAACCTTAGTCCCAAGCACAACCACATGGGTGCAATTTTCTTACCTTTAATTTCGAGCAGAGAATGAAGAGCGGTCCCGAACACGACCCTCAGTTTTGAGCCTTAGCGATAAACCTAGTCACAGTGTCAATGGGTAATCATCAATTTCTAATCCAAATAACTACTTAGGAGACAAAAGCTAGCTTCTTCAACCTCGAATTCAACTAAACTAGGTATTAGAAATCGTCCTGAGTGCTTAGGTACAAACCCCCGAGCCTCCCAATCCTAAAAGCCAACCTAGGCCAAAATTCCCTAGTGGGCCGCGACCTGGACCTAAGGGTCGCGACGCACACTCAAGACAGAGACATGGGCCCCATGCATCTGGGGGAGGCAGGCTACGGCTTGCCCCTAGGGTTGCGGCGCGCCCTCAGAGAGCCCTCCCAGGGCATTCTGGGCATGCGGGCCGCAGCGCCCATGAGCTGGGTCGTGGCGCGCCCCACGAACCCAGAATTTTCTTGGTTTTCTCCTCGTCCTTCCCAGCCAAAAACCACAAAAATTCAACCAAACTCAAAACTAATCCCGGAATTCTTATCCCCACAACCTAATCAACATATCTAATCTTATAAGAAATTCTTATTCTTCCTAACACCCAAAATCAGTTATCAAATTCCCACTTATGCAAGCTCAATCCCTTAAACATAAACTCAATAGAATTAGAGATTGACTTGAATTTTTACCTCAAATTACAGCCTAGTTTTCCCAGCAGTATCTTTGAATGAACACAACTTAATCCTTAGGTTCCCACAGCTGAATTCCTTGGTTCAAAACTTCAATTCGTCAAAAATTCCTCAAGCATGAGAGAGAGAGAGGAAATCGTGAGTGAGAGGGTGAGAGAGGGTGCTGATAAAATTCCTCAAGGTTCCTGATCTTTCCCTTCACATCTGAGTATATCTTTAGCCCAAAAGACCTTTTTGCCCTTCAAGTTTATTCACCCTCTAATGGTTTCTAAAGGTAGAACGGTCATTTTCCCCAGTTCCTGCTAATTCTTCAAATGTTCCTACTGTTAACCAATTTACCCTGTCACGTCTATTTTGTTACCAAATATTTATTCATTACCTAATAGATCCCAAAATATTTTCTAAATTCCCAAAAATACCCCCAGGCTCCCCCGAGCCGGGTATTTAAACCCCGTTGTGACTATCTCGCTAATCCGCTCACTGGGACTGTCTCGAGCCATATACTGCAAATATATCCACATAATAATGTGGTCTCAACCATATATCACATAAAATCACATTTATGCCCTTAACGGGCCAAAATTACAAATATGCCCTTATAAGCTATAAAGGGCCCACATGCATATCTAATACATTCATATAATCATATTAATCATGCATACCACATAATCACGCATTTAACCAATTAAACATACATATATCCAATTATGCCCTCCTGGCACGCTAACCAAGGCACTAAGCCTTATTAGAAATTTTGGGTCGTTACACACGCCTTCAACATATCTTCAAATAGTTGTATGTTACGTCCTGACTGACCATCGGTTTGAGGGTGAAATGTCGTACATAACTTTAACTTAGTGCCCATTGCACGATGTAGACTTTCCCAAAACTTTGAGGTAAAAACCGATCCTTTATTAGAGACTATCGTCTTTGGAACTACATGTAGTCTCACTATATGTGCCACGTAAAGCTCTGCGTATTGCTCCGCTTTGTAAACCAATCTTACTGGCAAAAAGTGAGCGGATTTCATAAGTCTGTCTATAATCACCCACACAGAGTCATGCTGCTTGGTGGTTCTTGGTAACCCCGTCACGAAGTCCATCACTATTTCTTCCCATTTCCATTTGAGAATCTCTAACGATAGCAATGTTATAGTAATTCTCTGATGTTCGGCCTTAACTTTTTGACATGTAAGGCATTTTGCTAAAAATTCTACTGTGTCTTTCTTCATTCCTAGCCACCAATACATTTTCTTGACATTGTTGTACATCTTGGTAGATCCCGGGTGAAGCGAATATGGAGTAGTGTGCACTTCCTTCATAACACTATCTCTTAATTTACATTTTTATGGCACACACACTCAGTTCCTATATCATAGCATGCCTTCTTTTGTCAAGGAAAAATCAGCATTCTCTGAGCTTTGTAATGCTGCCCTCTTCTTAAGAAGAAACTCGTCCTCTTGTCGTTTCTCCTTAATTTCCTCCATTAGTGTTAACTTGATCGTGAGGTCAGCTAGTTGTCCAGTTATTAACTCAATTCCAGACTTCTTAATATCATCTTGTAAGTGTTACACTACCCCCTTAAGTGTTGATATTGTTTCGTAACTTTGTCTACTAAGCGCATCTGCCATGACATTAGCCTTTCCCAAATGATACGAGATCTCAAAATCATATTCCCTTACTAGCTCCTGCCACCTTCGTTGCCTCATATTGAGTTCCTTTTGCGTAAAGACATACTTTAAACTCTTGTGGTTCGTAAAGATTTTGCACTTTTCTCCGTACAGACAGTGCCTCCAAATCTTTAGAGTGAACACCACCGCTGCTAATTCTAGGTCATGGTTTGGGTACCGTTCCTCATACTCCTTTAGTTGTCTCGAGTCATATGCGACCACCTTTCCATCTTGTATCAAAATGCATCCAATTCCTTCTTTTGACGTGGCACAATATACTACAAACTTGCCCTTATAGTTTGGAACACATAGAACTAGGGCTCATCTGAGCTTGTCCTTTAATGTTAGAAAGATTTCTTCACACTTCTCCGTCCATGTGAACTTCTCCTACTTCCTTGTTAAATTTGTTAAGGGTGTAGCTAATTCGGACAACCCTTCAACAAATCATCTATAGTATCCCTCCAAGCCTAGAAATCTTCTCACCTCGGTGGCACTCTTGGGTTTGGGCCAGTCCTTCATTGCTTCTATCTTGGGTGGATTTACTTCTACGCCATTTTTATACACAATGTGTCCTAGAAATGCCATCTTCTTTAGCCAAAATTTGTATTTCTTAAACTTAGCATGTGCTCTTCATGCTTGGCTTTCGTCTTTGAGTAGATCAATATGTCGTCTATGAGCACCACAACAAACTTATCCAAGTAGTCCTTAAATACATGTTTCACAAGATCCATGAAAGTGAGTAGTGTATTCGTTAAGCCAAAAGACATTACCAGAAACTCGTAGTGTCCATATCTTGTCTCAAAAGTCATCTTTGAGATATCTTCTTCTTGTATTCTTAGCTGGTGGCACCCTAACCGTAAATCTATCTGTGAGAACACTATAGATCCTTGTATTTTATCAAACAGATTGTTTATTAGGTGCAAAGGGTATTTGTTCTTGATCGTTACTTTATTTATTTCTTCATAGTCGATGCACATCCTCATGCTCCCGTCCTTCTTTTTGATAGAAAGCACTAATGCACCCCAAGGTGAACAGCTTGGTCGGATGAAACCTTTGTCCAATAGCTCCTGTAGTTGTATTCTTAACTCCATTAACTCTGTAGGCGCCATCCTATAGGGAGCTTTCAAGATTGGTGCCTTCTCTAGCACTAACTCTATTTCAAACTAAATTTCCTACTTAGAAGTAATCCTGGTAGATCTTTTGGAAATTCGCATACAATATGTACGTCTTTTGGTTCGATCTGCGTCTCTTGTGACTTGTCCACCATGTTAGCTAGAAATATCCAGCAACCACTATTAATTAACCGTTAAGCTTTGAGAGTTGAGACTATCGGTATGCAAGTTTGAGATTCTTCACCTTTTTAGGTGAACTGTTCTCTGCCTTCTGTTTGAAAGTTGACGATCTTACCCTTATAGTCTATCATTGCCCCATGTTTTGCTAACCAGCCCATGCCTAATATTACATCATAATCCTTAAGGTATAACTTGATCAAATCTGCTGGTAACAAACTTCCTTTGATTCGAACTACAATGCCATGCAGTCCTCTACTAGATAGCATTCTTTCTCCGATGGGTAACTCCGTGACAAACTTGTCTCTAAAAGTTTGGATGGTTTATCTAAACTATTTATCATATTCATATATACAAAATAATGCGTAGCTCCTGAATCGAATAAAACATTACATGGTTTGCCAGAGATAGTGGTCTGACCTGATACTACAGTATTGCTAGTTTTTTGCCTCACCTCTTGTAAGAGCAAAAACTCTTGCTGGTACTAGTTTCTCATCCTTCTTCTGGTTTCTTAATTTTGGGCAGTCCTTCTTAAGATGACCCTCTTCTCCACAATTGAAGTAGCCTTTTGTCTTATATTAGCATTCTCTTGAATGCTTTCTCTTGCATATTTGGCATTGGGGATATTCTACATAAGGCTTTTTGTTTCCATTGCCTTCCGGCGTAGTCTTTCCTTTCTTGTCAACCTTCTGGTTTTGACCACCATCATATTTCCTTTTGTGATCGTTTTCTTTGTGGTTATTCTTTTTGGCCTCCCTTCTGGCCGCACCTTCTTTCCAGATCCTTTCCTCTGCCTACTCGGCCTCTAAAGCTATCTCTAAAGTTTCTGCATAAGTAGTTATTCCTCAAATCAAATTTACGTCATGGGCTATCATAGGTTTCAAGACCTTTACAAATCTTTGAATTCTTAGCATCTCGGTGGGTACCATGTCCGCCACGAACTTAGCCAACCTATCAAACTTCCTTGCATACTTTGTCACAGTCAAATTCCCTTTAGTAAGCACGATGAATTTGTCCACCCTTGTGGCTAGAATTGCAGGATTGTAATACTTCTTGTAGAACACTTGCATAAACCCGTCCTATGTCATAATGTTCACATCTCGAGTCTGCTTCAATATATCCCTCCAGATGCGGGTGTCTTTCTTTAGTAAACTCGAAGCGCACGAGACTCGGTCCTCGTTCCCCAATCGCATATGTTCTAAAATTGATTCTACTAAGCGAAGCCATTCTTCTGCTTCTATTGGGTCTAATCCGACATCGAAGTTCAGCGGTTGCTGCTTCCTAAAGCATTCATACACTGCCTCATAACGAGGTTCTGCACACTGTAGTAATTGTGCTAGGGGAATGACTTGTTGCGCCACTTAATGTTGTTTTCCTTGGTTTATTCAAAATTCTTCTTCTCTCCTCTTTAGTTCTGCCCTAAGACGAGCATTTTCTCTTTCCAAGTTTTCTCGAGTAGCAGCTATCTGTTCTTCCGCTTCATTAGGTGCTTTTGGCACTCCCGATGATGCTGACATGTTTTGAAATTCTTCATGTATATGGGTGGTGGCTACTCCTCTTCCTCGCCCTCTTCCCCTTCCTCGGCCTCTTCCTTATCCTCTTTCTTGGTCATTTAGTCTTTGAGATCTTCTTGGTTTCTGCTCCATATTTCTTTTTTTGTTTCCCCAAAAGAGAAAAAATTGTAAAATTTAAGACAAAAAAAAAACAAGTAGAGGTAATAACTTAGCCTATTGTACAACTTTCTATTAGGTCTTTCCATCTACTAAAACTACCCTATTACAATTAAGTCCAACTCAGGTAAATGGGCCTTAACAATTGAATCTTCCATGGAGGAGGGTTGGGTTCAGTACATCGTACCCACTACTAAGGTCCCCTAACTTCTACTTGAACCCAAAAGACAGGAATTTGAACCATTGCTTTGTAAATTGTTATTCATTTTAATTAGATCCAATCTAATAATGCAAAGAAAATGGGCCTTCACAAACGGGCTAACCCATAAGAGAGCAATTTAAACTGTACACTTTCAATTGAATCCGAAATTCTTAACATTCCCTAAACAATGAACACAAAAAAAAGAAAGTAACATGTTTTATTAAATAAGAAACTATTTACAAACTAGTGAAAATTTTCTAAAAAGAATAACATAAAATAAAACTTAACGATGTGTTCTTATATTCGTTTAATCCTCCACATTGGATCCTTCTTCTAGCATATCCTGCGTGAAGTCCTCATAATCCTCTTGAGTGTAGATAAACCTTGAAGTAAAAGGAACATGACTAAGAAATCCTTCCCTAAGGTTGTCTGGTAACTGATGAACCCTTTCTCCTATTTCTCCAATTGGTAAGATAATATCCTCGAATATTCTAAAATTTCCTGCAAAACTATCCATAAATATGTCATATTTATCTTCAATAGGTACATCATTATCAAATAAAAATTCATTCCATGGTATCTTTAAACTTCGTTCCGCTAGCAATAGTTTGGCTAAGGGCATGAAAACTATGAACTTTTCATGTGATATTAAAAAGGCTGTATGACTATCGATAATCTTTTCTATCTCCTTGTGAATTCAGTTGATTCTAAGAAACACTCTCTCGACCTCATTCTCATACTCAGGGTCTAGTATTAATCTTATTGCTTTAACTATTCTAACCACACTTGAGTCCATTGAGCTAAATTCTGAAAATAGCACAAGAGAAACATTACAAACATACTTCTAAAAATGTGTATTCTTCCTTGGTAGTGAGTTGGTCCTTTGTAGCTGTCGTCTGTATTTCGTGAGAATGTTCAGGATCAATATAGTCATTGCTTTGATACCACTTGTAATGCCCTAGATTCTCATAAAATTATCATGAACGCGGCGTTGGATCATAAATATAAATATTACTCTTTTATTTATAAAAAATCTGATTAAGCAAAGGGATCTCATGTCTTTAAAAAAATAAAATAGTAGTCTTTAAAAGAATAAAATGAGCATCATTATAAATAAAAGAAAACATTTAATGTAAATGCTTTGGAAAATAAAATCATAGGCTCGTTGATCATTCCTCAGCTATATGGTCCCCACGAATACATCACTAAGCTCTTAGGTCCCACTAACCACCGACCTTTCTATCCTCAATTTTCAGCAAAACAATATCATAAGGATTGAACTTCTAAGACCACTAAGGAAAATGCAAACAAGCAAACACATAATCATATAGTAATAACAAACATACCATAAGTTCATACAAGTGTTCATAACAATGCTAATTTACTAACTAATTTACTAATCATACAAAATCATAATATATTGTAGGTCATAACATAGATCATAATTATAAGTCATAATAGGTCATAATCATAGGTCATAATGGGTCATAATAGGCCATAATCATAGGTCATACTGGGTCATGATCATAGGTCATAATAGGTCATAATAACAAGACAGGTATAAGAAAACGATAAGTGCTTATACAAGGGGTAGCAATTAAGCCCCAAACATATGTCCATCATACAATTTTTGCAACCGATCCTACCAGACATCAACTTAGGTCTGTCATACATTTCTAAACACCATAGGTCCAGCCACACTTATCTTCTTAATGTACCTGAAATGTTAGGGTCATACATATCACAAAACTAGGTCATACCTAAACTACCTAATTTTCCTTACCTTGAGTGAGGAAATGAGAGGAAAAAGAGAGATTGCTTTGCTATAGAAAATCGCCCAAAACCTTACATATAACATAAAATATTTAAGATTAGAGACTTATAAAAAAACTAAACATCCAAAATCTCTAAACCTTATAAAAGTCATATCTTTAACCTAGAACCAAAAGATCGAAATCCAGAGCCTTCTATAATGCTTATCTCCAACACAACACCAAGAGCTTCAACACTTGGACTATTTCGGCTATAGGGTGGTTAACAAGGGCTTTGTGTTTCAGCTATGTGTGGTTGATATTGGCTCAAGTGTTTGAGACTAATAGACGAAAAACAATTCCCAAGCACTATTAAGGATATAATGGTTCGACTAAATAGTGTTTATGGGGCAAGATGAGAGCTTTTGGGAGAGTGACTTTCAAAAATGATGAGCACTTGAAGGCTTGGATTTGTGTGAAAAATGGATGGTGAAAGGATCTATTTATAGGCTCTAAACCCCAACCTCCTTCCTTAATCCTCTCCACTCTTCTTCAACAAAATTTATATTCAAAACTCCCTCCCCAATTGTAGGTTTCGGCCACCCCATTTTCTACTTATTCAAAGTGCTAAAATTACTCCATTGATGCCACACACACTTACTCGTAACCATATGTAGTCAAAGTCCTATGTTGCTTACCTAAAGAGTCTCCCACGCCTACACCTAGCATATTTAAATTCAAAAGCTTTCAAATGGTTTCAACTATCTGTAATATACTTACTTGATTTAAGCCTAGGGTGACACCTCATTGTGTAAATTCAAAATAAGCCAAAAACTACCCTATTTTTATGCTACACGCCCAAGACTAGGTAAGTCTCTACTTGATTCTTCAATTTAACTCTTTGTATTAATAAATAAATTCATAAAAATAATCCACCTAATAAAACTATAGGTTATTTCGGCCACACCTTTTATTTTAAATAAATGAGACTTAATTTAATGCCACATGTAACAATCCTTAGACCATCAAAAATATGTGCATTAAAACTATATTCTAGTTTAATTCAAAACTTAAAACTATACACTAATTTAAATCATATTCTAAAATCTTATAAATACTAACTAAAATAATTATAACTATTATAATTATTTTCTAATTCATAAAATTGTATCCTTAAAATAAATAATTAAATCTTAAAGCAATCTTTTTAATTTCAACCACTCAAACTAAACTATAAAATATAAAAACTAACACATGGTCATAATTAAGTAGAAAAATAATAACCTTGGTTATTACAAGCGTTACCTTTCAACCTTTTCTAAGAACCTCGGGGACTTCTAGAAAAGCTCTTGGGCCTAAAGTGGTACCTTGGCAGCCTTCCCAATTGGCTTTGGAATATTTTTGGTGTATATTTATTACACTATTACACACTTGCGCTTATAATACTTACAAAAGAAAAAATCAACGCCACGAAATAGAGACGCACTAGGGAGATTCGTGAGACAACAAGTAGAAGCTTTAGAAAACTCTCCAAACTCATCATCTTCTTCCATTCGTTCACATTCACCCAATTCACCGAGACTTCCTGAACCACCCATGATGGCTCATCAAGATGAAGTTCAACCAAGAATGCTACAGGATTATTTACATCCTACGTGTACAGCCACACCTTCATGCATAATGTATCCTAAAAATATGCCAAATTTTTATTTCAAACCCAGCATGATTAACCTCTGACCAACATTCCATGGTTTGGAAAATGAGAGTCCATACGTGCATATATGGGAATTCGAAGAGGTGGTGGCTACATTGTTGAACCGAGCTGATGAAACCAACATTATGAGATTGAAGTTCTTTCCTTTCTCTCTCAAAGACAAAGCAAAAAGATGGTTGTATTCCTTAAGACCTAGATCTATCAGAATATGGGACGAAATGACAAAAGCATTCTTCGCCAAATGTTTTCCACCCCATAAGACTAGCAGCCTTAAGAGGCAAATCTCTACCTTTATGCAGAAAGACCATGAAACTTTCCATCAGGTCTAGGAGAGGTTTAGAGATTTGATAAATTAATGCCCACATCATGGATACAAAAACTGACATCTGGTCAGCTATTTCTATGATAGTGTCACAACTTGACAAAGACAATTTATACAAATGGTGTGCAATGGAGAATTCCTTGAAAAAGATCTCGAAGAAGCTTTCAAGTACCTTGATGATCTCACAGAAAATTCCTACACATGGAAGGGACTGAGTCCTATGTACAAGCCATGATCAACCATAATCTACCAATTGAGGGAAGATGACAACGTCAAAAGCCAAATTGAATCATTGAAAAAAGAATTTGAGGCTTTCAAAACTTAAGATGGTAGAGGAATCCACATGGCCGCAAAGGTAGAGACAATAGATTCATGCTTCATCTGTGGAGGGACTAAACATCAACCGCAAGAGTGCCCTGCTTTTCGTGAGTTTAGAGGAGGAGATGAGGGACAATGCAATGCTTTAGGGGATTACAAGAACCCTTATAACCCTTTCTCAAACACTTACAGTCCTGGTTGGCGCAACAATCCAAATTTCAGCTGGAAGGATTCAAACCAATCATCTGGGAGCCAATGGAGGCATGAGCAGCAACAACCGCCAAAAGCATACATTGCTCCTCAAAATAACATGCATTCAAGTAATACTCTTGAGAATACCTTGCAAAATCTTGTGCAAACACAAATAGCCTCGACTCAAGAACTCAAATCTTGTCTCCCACAAATGGTGGAGAAAATGAAAGACATAAAAATCCAAGTGACAAAGTTAAACACTACTTTGACAATTCAAGAGCGTGGTAGACTTCCCGCTCAACCTCTAATCCATCAAATAGGGCAACACATGGCACAAATCTCCTCCTCTACACATACAAATATCAAAGAGGTTAATTCCATCACTACTTGATGTGGTCAAAGGACAGTTTCATGGTTAACTAAGACAACAAGTACATCAATGCCCGCTCCAGACTTAGGAGCAAGTGTAAATTTCATGCTATATTCAA
The DNA here is from genome assembly GCF_963169125.1 of Humulus lupulus. Lineage (NCBI taxonomy): Eukaryota > Viridiplantae > Streptophyta > Magnoliopsida > Rosales > Cannabaceae > Humulus > Humulus lupulus. Next base: position 39,076,282 of record NC_084801.1, on the reverse strand, counting down.
TATACATGCAATTAGGTCTAGGGGAACTCAAGCCCACATATGTTGTGCTACAACTAGTCTATCGATCAGTCAAGAAACCTCGGGGAATAGTTGAAGATGTTCTTATTCAAATTGAAAAATTCTATTACACTATTGATTTTCTCATCTTGGACAATCAATGTAAAGTGAGTATAGAGTCTGAAATTCCCATCATTCTCGGTAGAAATTTCCTCGCAACAGCAAATGCACTCATTAACGGTTGGAGTGATCTCATGAAAATCTCTTTCAGGAACATGACTCTAGAAATAAATGTTTTCCACATTTGCAAACAACCACCTGATAACGATGAGTGTTTCCAATCATATCTGATCGATACACTTATTTCGGAAGAGGTCAAATTGAAATGCACTTATAATCATTGTAATCACCTCTTCCACATTTCTGAAAGTTCTGAGCCCGATGAGTCTGAAATCAACCCTGAAATCATCAAAAACTCGTAGGCTAGAAGAACCATGTTCTAGAATCCAATCTTTGGGGAACTCCCTCAAGATCGAGAAACACCAAAACCCTCCACTGAAGAATCTCCTCAACAAAAGTTGGCCCAACTTCCTGAGGGCCTTAAGCATGTTTTCCTAGGAGCTGACAACACTTTTCCTTTCATAATATCTTTCAAGATCAACGCACAAGAGCACCAGCTCATCAATGTGTTGCAAGAACAAAGAGATGCATTAGGATGAACGATAGCTAACATCAAAGGTATGAGTCCTTTGATTTTCTCCCATCACATTCAATTGGAAGATGGGGATATACCACGTCGTGACCTCAAATAAGATTAAACCCAATGATAAAGGAAGTAGTTAAGACTGATGTCTTGAAACTTCTTGATTCTGGAATGATCTATCCTGTTGCTGACAGTAAATGGGTTAGCCTAACTTAGGTAGTTCCCATGAAATTGGGAGTAACAGTGGTGCAAAACAAAAAAGGGTAACTCATGCCTTCATTGCCTATTATGCAAGTAGAACTTTTAACAGTGCTTAGATGAACTATTCTACCACTGAAAAAGAGCTACTTGTAGTATTCACACTTGAGAAGTTTCATTCCTACCTGATTGGTTCACCTATCACAGTCTTTACCGACTATTCCACCTTAAAATATCTCATTTCCAAAAAGGATGCTAAGGCGTGTTTAATTTGGTGGATTTTTCTGTTATAGGAATTTGATCTGACCATAAAGGACAAGAAAGTAGTTGAAAACGTGGTAGCGGACCACTTATGTTGTCTTGAATTTTCTGATTTCGCTGATGGCCCAGCCATTCGAGATGACGTCTCTGATGAAATTCTCTTTCCAGACACTAAGTTGCCATGGTATGCTCATATCGTTAATTACTTAGTGACTGCCGGACTTCCAACTGCATGGAGTGCACAAGATAAATGTAAATTTTTGGTCGAGGTTTGTAACTTCTATTGGGACGATCCATATCTTTTTAAGTATTGCCCCGAACAAATTATGAGATGTTGCATTCGAGATGATGAAATTTTTAGTGTCCTAAACTTTTGCCATAATGATGCTTGCGGTGGTCATTTTACTATGAAAAAGAGTGCTACAAAAATCTTATAGTGTGGTCTTTATTGGCTCACTTTGTTCAAAGACACTAACAATTTATGTCGCTCATGTGAAAGGTGTAAGAAATTAGGTGTTATGTCCCAGCGACACATGATGCCATTAAACCCAATTCTTGTAATAGAAATATTCAATTGTTGGGGGATAGACTTTATGGGACCATTTTCACATTCTTCTGGCTACCTTTACATTCTCCTCGCCAAAGACTATGTCTCAAAATGGGTGAAAACACAACTGTTGTAAAATTCTTAAAGGAAAATGTGTTATCTAGGTTTGGTACACCACGAGTTATCATAAGTGATCAAGGCACCCATTTTTGCAATTATTCTTTTGAGACCTTAATGCAAAAGTATGGTGTAATGCATAAGGTTGCATTGCCTTATCATCCACAGAAAAATGGCCAAGCTAAGTTAGCTAACCGAGAAATTAAGCAAATCTTAGAAAAGACGGTTAATCCTGACCGCAAAGATTGGTCCTTACGACTTGTTAATGCTCCCTAGGCATACCCCATTGCTTACAAATCTTAGCTTGGTATGTCTCCTTACAGGCTAGTTTATGGCAAAGCCTGCTATCATCCTATTGATCTGGAACACAAAGCTAATTGGGTAGTTAAAAGCCTGAATTTTGATCTCAAGGCGGCAGGACTCAATCGTAAGCTTCGGTTGTTAGAAATTGAGCAGTTAACGAACAATTCTTATGAAAACTCTAGGATCAACAAGGCTAAAATGAAAGCGGCTCATGACAAGCAGATTCTAAGAAAAGAATTTGAGCCAAACCAACGAGTGCATCTTTATGACTCTCATTTGCATCTCCACCCTGGAAAGCCGAGATCGAGGTAGACTGGCCCATATGTTGTGAAAATCATTTTTCCCAACGGTGCTGTTGAGGTCACAAACCCAACTGATGGGAGAGTATTCAAAGTAAATGACCGTAGTCTGAAACACTACATAAAGAGGGTGACCCAGCCTGAAGAAGTCACTCTCGTGGAACTAGTTTACCAAGTATGAGTAGAGTTCGAAATTGTTTGTACATATATTTTTTTTTATATTTATTGTCCTTTTCCATTTTATTTTATTTGTTATTATTTTGTGTTTTCATGTTTTAGAGAATCAATATTCACTCTATCACTCGACACTCACTATCCATGTGTTCTCTTTCCCTGCTCTTTTACATTTGTTATATATTTAGATATTGAGGACACTGTCTAATTTTGGTTAGGGTGGTGAGCATATTTATGCATGTTTATGTTTATTTTTATCATATTAATATTTTCATGGTCAAATTTTTTAAAAAATTACTTATTTATTCTTACAAAATGTTACTTTAGAGTCAATTTTTGTTATCTTTATTACTAAAAGTTTCTCTAGAGTTATACAATGAACATGCCAAACATTTTTGTAAGATGGTTGTTAGCACATATTTGCTTAGAAATTTTCCATGTTCAAGAATTCATTCTTTTTTGTGAGAGGTGAGACTTGAGAAAACAACTTTTGAATTTTCATTGATTCTTAGAAATGGTTATAATTATTTGGATAATGTATTGTGGTATGAATGGATGATGTTTTAGGGATAATATTTTGTATAGACAAATCTTATTAGAGAGCCTTTTTATTATGCTCTTCATGAAAGAAAAAAAGGCGAAAAAAAGAAGAAAAAGAAAAGAAAGACACAAGAGCAATAGTTCTATCATTTTCAATTATGTTGTCTCTTGTGTCCACGTCAAAAAAATGTGTTTATTAATTTCAAGTTTTATTTTATGGCTCTTAAAATAAATATAAAGATTGTTTAATTAACTTAGAATTTTCGAAAATCTAGTTTTGTGGTACTCTTTATGGTGGTTATCCAAATAGTTTATTTCCTATCTTCGTTTCAATGATTATTTAAAAGTTTGTCCTAAATATATATCCATTTGATGAGTGCTTACGTCTTTATTTCCAACTCCATGAGAGAAACCCTTAACTTTAAATATTTTCAATTGCGTGAGAGGTTAATGGAGTTGAGACTTTTACTTGGCATAATTTCGAAGGATTTATGTGCTATGGTTTGTGGTAAGAAGGTACAATTTTGGTGCACACACTCACAACTCTAGATTTGTTCAAAGTAATTTTGATAACTCTTATTGACTTGTTACTAACATTTTGTGTTAGTACTTAAGTTCTTTTATAATTTTTGGCCTGAAATATATCATGTTGACATCTATCATTTCACTTGAATTGCTAGAGACTAGCAATAAGCTGGTTGGGGGTAGTGATTAGTGCTCAAAAATATCATTTTATTAGGTTTAAAGTTTAAAATAAATTAAGTTTTAATTAATATTTTCATGGATTTATTGTAATATATTTTATATTTGAAAATATTAATCTTAATTTAAGTTGTGTTCCATTTTCAGGAAATAAAATGTATTTTGACACAAAGAAAAAGATAGAAGAAAGAATAGAAACAAATGGCATTTTTAAAGACATTTGTTGAGCAACTTAGGCCCAAAATCGTGCCCAAATAGCCCAGGCCCAAGCCTTCAGCAAGTGCACACGCTATCCCACCAGCAGCTGCCACGCGTCCCATCAAGATGAGAAAAGTCGAGCCACGCAAGCCAAGCCAAGCCACACATCTGACTGCCGCCTGACGCGCCTGACCACTCCACCTGTTGAAGCCTCCAAATGCCGACACATTCCCACGTTGTCCCACCAGCGCCTGCCACCTCGCCTCAGTGCCTGCCATGTCATGATTGTGTCCCCCACTCCACCTGCAGCCTTTTCCAAAGCCAATCTAAGTGTGACATGGTCCCACTTGTCCCATTTTCATAAGCTTTTTAAGTCATTTTTCCATTTCTTGTTTACACAATTTTTACACATTTTGGGTCCTATTTTCACTATATATAGAGAGCCAAATGGAGTGAAAAATCATCAGATGGTGGAATTAAGAGTAGACAGTAGAGTTAGAGAGAAATACACTTATTTCTTATTTTTCTTTTATTTCTTTTATACTTTTTGAGTGAAAACAATGCATATTTTAGGCTAAATTCTTTTGTGGAAAGCCTAGAGTAGAGTTCATGTTTCACATTATATTTTTTAATATATTGATTCTTTTTGTTCTTCATTTCTATATATTTGTTACAATTAAATTTATTTTCTTCTAATTTTTATTCTAAGTTTATTGGTGTCTTTTACATAAGTCTAGTCATGCTCTTCTTATGTAATTTATGCTCTTGATTTGATTTAGGATATTTGTTATATTATATGCTTTTTACTGCATTCTGTCATTGTTATTTTGTCGCTCTAAGGTATATAGTATGATATGTTTTTAAAATTAGAAGTTAGTATAATTTAATTAAGAACATATTTTGATGGTTTGATTTATTATGTGTATTTTACAACTATAATTAATGATATAGAATTATAGTTGAGTAGAATGAATCAATTTTATTAATATATATATATATATATATATGTTTGCATGAATAAAAATTGTGCCTTCTATATTTTCTTTTTTATTATAATTCTTTAATTTTTTTTATTTAGTGTTTAAAAATTATTCTTTCTCAAAGTTACATTATTTCTAAGTTTCTTATATCTAATTTACTAATATTTCTTTTTACTAGTATTTTTACCTATCTGTGGATACGACATAGCCTGATTACTACTGCAACCACTTAGGAGTTTATTGGGCGATATCACCCGCCTCAAGGGCTGGATCTTCAATGGGAACTAAGGCCTAGGCCAAGGAGACCACTGTTAGGAAAACTTATATAGGATCTTAATTATTTTCATGTAAATCTTATATTAAACAAATTAATATAAGACATCCTAGAACATGTTTCTATTATTGAATTCAAACTGCAATAATGATAAGAACACTTACATTATACGCAGCGGAATGAATAAGTCCTTCCTTCAGTTTCTCTAACCCCTAAATCCTTTCTGTCGTAGAGTATCACCAAGAAACTGAACGGATCTTCAAATTTCATCACAGTCTTCCAAAGTATCCTTAGAATCACCTAGACTAGAGTGTGCAATTCTCAACACATGAGATAGATACAAAGAGAAGAAGAATAGAAGAGAATATTGAGGCTTAGAAAATGACTTATGTTGTAGAGAGAATCTAAAACCTAGAGCATCAAGAATATAACTTTTGATCTTCTGTCAAATAGTCTTTCTAAAATCCTATATTTCAACTCTCACTTAGCATTACTTTTATAGGTTCAATTAGGTCATTTAATTTAATAAAAAAACATAAATAAAATAATAGATAATATCAGTCTAATGGTCAAAATTATCATGGGCTTTAGGCCCGTGAAATTTCCCATTTAATTATAATCCCGTTGGACTTAAAATCAAGGTCTTGATTATTTTCTATTGATTAATTAGTTAAATAATTTTTTAAATCCTTTATCAAATTAATTATTTATAATTTGAACCTTGATTCAAACTTATTTATTAATTTAGACATCAATTTGTCTTAATTAATAAATCTACTCTAAAATCTCAATTATTCTCTAAATTGTAAAACTCTGTGAAACTATCCAAAATTGATATGATCAACTTTAATAATTCTAATTTATAATTAGATCAATTAATTGAGACTATTAAGATGATTTTATCCAAGGTAAAGTGGGGACCGTGAGCCAATGAAATCAAGCTCCAATAAGTTATAAAAAATTTAACAAATAAATTTACTAACTTATTAATTCCTCGTGACTCCACTAAAGACACAGAATTACACTCTTGAATTCATAGAACACTATGTTGACGGTGAAATCTCGTCAACGAAATTAGATCGGAAAACTCAAAGATATGTATGGAGATATTTAGATACGAACTTAGAATAAACTTTAAGGAAAAGTAAGCACAAATCAACAGTGGAGTAAGCCTTTTAATATTGCTTAATAGCCTGAGTGTACAATGAGTTTTCCAACCCCTTATTCTGAGGGGTCAAGCTCTATTTATAGCTGGGCTCTAATGGCCCCTTATACATAGTGGTCCCTTGGGACAAAATAGTACATGAGTACACTATCAGGGTAATAGCACAGGTGGTAGTGATGTTGAAAGAGTGGTGGTCTGCTCTAGTACGTTTCAGGGGTCTGCAAAAGTACTCTTGTCTTGGTACCATATTATGCCTCCACTACTTGTTGGTACGGACCTCATAAGCATGTTGAGGGAGTCCTGACCATGTACCATTCTTATACTGCCACTACCTGTCTGGCGTGGATACCACATCATTCGTACTCTAACTCTTCTTAGTCTGTAGGCTCATTCTGTATCTCTTCTGGCTTCATGCCAAATCGTTGTGAGGCCTTTTCTGACCTTCCCCGGCTGCATGCTCAAGAGGCCCTTAGTGCGAGGCCATGGGGCGCTTGGGGTGCTTGGTCGTCGAGGTGAGGTGCGCCTCTCTTGGCGCGAGACACTTGGCCTTAGTATGCGAGGCTATGCGAAGGGTGCCTCACTTGGCGTGAGACCCATGGCGCGAGAACCTTGGTGCGAGGCCCCTGGGTGCGCGGGGGTGTGTCGTCTCGCGAGGCGTAGGTGGTGCGAGGCACCTAGTGCATGCAGGCGTGTCATCTCGCGAGGCGCAGGTGGTGCAAGGCACCTGGGTGCACGGAGGCGTGTCATCTCGTGAGGCGCCTGGTTCATGGGGGCGTGCCATCTCGCGAGGCACAGGTGGCACGGAGGCATTTCATCTCGTGAGGCGCCTGGTTCATGGGGGCGTGCCATCTCGCAAGGTACCTGGTGCGTGGGGGTGTGCCATCTCGTGAGGCGCTTGGTGCGTGGGGGCGTGCCATCTCGCGAGGCGCAGGTGGCACGAGGCACCTAGGTGCGCGGAGGAATGTCATCTCGCGAGGCGCAGGTGGTGCGAGGCACCTGGGTGCACGGAGGCGTGTCATCTCGTGAGGCATAGGTGGCGCGAGGCGCCTGGTGCATGGGGGCGTGCCATCTCGTGAGGCACATGGTGCGTGGGGGCGTGCCATCTCGCGAGGCATAGGTGGCGCGAGGCGCCTAGGTGCGCGGAGGCATGTCATCTCCCGAAGCGCAGGTAGTGCAAGGCACCTGGTTGCACAGAGGCGTGTCATTTCGCGAGGCGCAGGTGGTGTGAGGCACCTGGTTGCGCAGTGCGTGTCAACTCGCAAGGCGCAGGTGGCGCGAGGTGCCTGGTGTGTGGGGGCGTGCCATCTCATGAGGTGCAGGTGGCACGAGGCGCCTGGTGCGTGGGGGCGTGCCATCTCACGAGGCACAAGTGGCGCAAGGCACTGGGCATGGCCAAGGCCCTTCACAAGATCTAGGCGCGAGGCATTTGATGCCTTGTGTGAGGGTCTTGCGACGCGAGTGGGCCTTATAGGAGTTTGGACTTGATTGCTTGGGAATTTTTTACCAGTGTGGAATCCTTGTCCCTTATTTGGCATAAAGTGACTTTGTGAGGCCCAGGGTCTTACAAATATGCGGCTTCTTGGGGGCATGTGATGACCTTCTAACTCTACAGCGTACTTGGCGCCTTCAGTGCCCCTTAGCTGTTCACTTCAATGAGGGACTAAAAATCTTTTTTTTCTTGGTGGATTTTTGGTATCCACACACTCTATAACCAATATAGATACGTTATTAATTATCAATTGTTACAATCATAATTATTACTCAATCCTCTATAGACGGTCAACAATGAGATGGGACTAAAATACAATTTTACCCCTCATTGTGTTTTATCCTTAAAACACTTAGTTCCTTGTAAATGATATTTTAGTAAACTAATATTAATTACTAGAATGAAATCTCTATCATTTAGCACCTTGAACCAAACAAAAAGGAAATCATCGTTTTACTTCTTCATCAGAAGCTATAGATGTTCATATCTATGATTAACACTCCCACTCAATTATACTACCGAGTTCCCAAGATGTAAGTATGGGCTAGTCCGTAGGGTAAGTTGGTAACGAACAAGTCAAAGAACTCAAATAATACAATCAATTAGAATACTAACCACTCATAATTGAGATTGAATTGACCTATGGTCAACTATATGATATGACTAGAATAGATAATAACAATATGTTTACTTATCCTATCTACTGTCAATATCGGTCCAGTCCGATGCAATAGATACATCTGATCTTGTCTTCTTTGCTAATGTTCTGGAAAGAACATAACACTACAAAGTGTAAGTAGATTATATCGTAGATTGGCAAGCAAATGTAAATCATGTGCACTGACTATTCTTAGAACTAACTTATTTTGAACATATAATCATATTTATATTCCACTGCGATTACATCACTATAAATATGATTAGCTATATGCTCGGGATTTAATAGAAGTTTATATTAAACAAATAATCATGAAAATAAAACATGTGAACAAAGTGATTGACCAATTCAAAAGTGATTTCTATTCTTTTATTGATAATAAATGAGATTGCAAAGAAATTGAGTTTTACTTAAGGCATAAAACCCCAACAAACTCCCACTTGTACTAATTAAAACTAATGCCTTAATTCTACTAATCTCATTTCCTTGATATGATTATCAAATGTAGTTTTTGGTAGTGTCTTTGTAAACGGATCTGCAAGATTGTCTTTAGATGCAATCACTACAACAAAAAAGGCCATTTGCGACAGTTTAGCACTGCCACAGTTGGGTTTTTGCGTCAGTTTAATATGTGACGCTATTGCCGATGACGCAAACTAGAGTGGAATTTGCGTCAGTGGAGCACTGCCACAAATGCCAAATTTGTGACAGTGCCCCACTCACAAATTCCAGTTTGTGGCAGTGCCCCACTGACGCAAATGACACTCGGGTTTGCGTCAATGGGGCACTGCCACAAATGTTAAAAACGAGTATTTTTTGTGTCAGTTGGGCACTGTCACATAAAGTATTAACCAGGGAAATTGCAAATGTTTATGCCAATTTCCCTGGCCTATTTTGATAAAAAAAAAAAAAGCAGCAGAAACTAAAAAACAGTATTATGAACAGAAAAACAACAGTATAAGTTTTTATAAACATTTATCTAGAGTTAACATTTGTGATCAAAACTATAAAAGTAATTCAAATATCAAAGTTAATATATGTACTCTTGTGTTCTAAATTTGTAAGTGTTAAACCTACTTAAACTAAAATTTCCTCACCCACTTGCTCATTTGCTAATTGAGATACGCCATAATTGATTTAGTCCACTCATCCCATATCTCGTTGATTTCGTCAGCCGAATATGGACTCGTATTCGTAAACTAATTAGAAAATATTTAAAATAATAAGTTAGAAATCATCCAAATAAAATCGTGAACGATAGTTTAAATGAAAATTAAAAAGCAAAACAATACCTCGTTTTTCAAGTAGGCCTTCGGTCTAGGATGTGAAATCAAGTCTCTAGTAAATTTCATAATGTAATCAGACATGCAATTGCATCAACAAATCTCTTTCGATATAAGATGAAATCGTTAGGACAAGCATGTATTTTTTCATATTGCATGCCTAACGAAAGCAATGTCTTCTTCGCTTCATAAAATGAAGATGGCATTTCATTTCCTTCGGGTAATAATTCTCCTAAAAATGTTAACAACTCTGTCATTCCCTTATCACTCCACCCATGTTTGGCTTTTAAGTTATACAACCTAAGTTGTGCTGATAATTTAGTGAACCTTGTACAATTAGGGAAAATAGGTTTCTCAGCATCTTCTAAGATTGACTGAAATTTAATTGGATCAACATGTGATTCATATTGTGCATCATCAATCATATCTGCAACATCATCAACTTCGTAATCAACATCAAAATACTTATTATTCTTAGATGGTCCTTCATCAGTCCCTTTCATTCTTTCACCATGCAAAAATAATACTTTATAACTTTTGTCTATTCCATTCCTAAATAAGTAGTATTTTATTTGATTACTTGATTTCCCAAAATTTTAATAAACCTATATTCATCACATAAATACAACAAACCAATTAATCAATCAAACATGCATAATTCTCAAATTACTAAATCTTACAAAAAAAATTGGGCAGCATTTCCCCAATTTCTATCATATTTCCCAAAATTTAAATAAACCTATATTCATCACATAAATACAACAAATCAAGTAATCAATCAAACATGCACAATTACAGCCTTATATCACCGCAGCACACAGTCCCAGATCCTATCTCCACTATTTTATAATTCGTACATGCTACTAAGTTCAATATATTAATTATACATCAAGGTTTAAAATATTACTTCTAATATAAAATCCTCCAAAGCTTGATCTCACCAACAAAGTTGTCAACAAAATACCTACTCAAATATAACAATATACAAAAAAATAATAAAAAATTTAACAAAATATAAAGAAAAATATCATAAAGCTATATTGTAACTAAATAAACAATAAAGTGCTTAAAGAAAACAAATAATTTGTTATATGTACTCATTTGTTTACTTAAACCCGAAATAATTATTATTTTTTTAAAAAAAAAGTTAACAACTCACATAAATAAAAACCGACTATAATTATCCTAACTAAATCAATAATAAAATATAACTTAAAAAAACAAACAATTTTAATATATACCTATTTAACCAATTAAACCCAAAATTTTAAAATAAATTAAAAAAGTTAACAAAATATAAAATTTTTTTTACTAATAATAACCAAATTAAACAATTAATAAAACGAAACTTATACAAAATATATACATTAATATATATATACTCATTGTGGACGCTCAATATTCCGCGCCCATAAAAGGACTACGACAGGCGCTAAGGACCCTCGGAGGCCCAAGTGCATACTTGAGCCACGAGGCGATCAAGCCGCCACCTTCTCGCAACGGCCTAATAGGCCTAGGATCATGTCGCGCAAGGTGATCTCGCGCACATAGGCTCATGCCCCGTCACCTATAGGCTCGTGTCCAAGCTTGTATGGCCTCGGTGAGGCCTCTCGGCGTCGCGCCCATGCCCTCGCCCAAGTAATATGGCCTTGCGTAGCCTCGCCAGGTAGGGCCTCGCGTAGCCTTGCCAAGTAGGGCCTCGCATGGCCTCGCCAAGTAGGGCCTCGCATGGCTCGCCAAGCAGGGCCTCGCATGGCCTCGTCACGCATGGCCTCGCCAAGTAGGGCCTCGTGTAGCCTCGTCTAGTATGGCCTCGCATGGCCTCGCACGGCCTCGCCACCATGGCCTCGCCAAGTAGGGCCTCGCATGGCCTCGTCACGCATGGCCTCGCCAAGTAGGGCCTCGCATGGCCTCGTCACGCATGGCCTTGCCAAGTAGGGCCTCGCACGACCTCGTCACGCATGGCCTCGCCAAGTAGAGCCTCGCTTGGCCCCGTCACGCATGGCCTCGCGTGGCCTCATAAGAGGAAAGGGGCCTCGTGAGCAGTTAGGGAGCCGAGTCACCAAGGAGATCGCAAGGAGGGCGTCTCGCCACGCATCCTTAGACGTCTGCCAAGGCCACATGCCTATCAACCGGACTCATGAGTGACCTCGAGAGGCTTCAGGCATCTCGTGCCAAGGATCCAAGATCTCCACCTCACGCCGGGACCATAACACATACCCAAGGTCCCATTCCTTACACCTTGAGACCCCTATACTTAGAGGCTCTAGTATGAGTCGAATGGGACACATTTGTACGATCTAGTACTGGGTACGGATGTCAGTGCCAGTGGGACTGCTGGGAAAAGAGTTATGGCCCGTACGTCTACGGCCAAAGGTCAGAGCCGACACCACTACCTCCTGCGCCACTACGCCTGCCACCACTCATCAGACATGGGTACAAACAAGTAGTGGAGGCATTCCCTTGACACCTGCTCCTGTGCTGGATGTATGGCCACAACCTCTGAAGCCACTCCCCTGACATAGTACTTATGTACTCCATGGTCTCCTGGACCACTATGTACCTAAGGCCATTAGAGCCTACTATAAAATGAACTATAAGACCACCTGAAATGGGGTTGGAAATTTTACTGTAGCTGAGGCTTGAGTGTGAATGAAAGACTGAATTCTCCATTATTGTTCTATCATTGTTCTTGAGTTATTGTTCATGTTTTTACAGCTTTCTGATTAGTGATCTTGATTTGATCATTTTTCCAACTCAACTTAGTTGACGAGTCCTCACCGTCAATAGTTTGGCGCCGTCTGTGGGAAGGTTAGTTTCAAGCTACTGTTCCACCATTGTTTCCAGCAAGAAGAAGATGCCAAGACATTCAAAGCGACTGAGGCAGCCACCGGAGGTAGAGGTTCACCTGAACGGAGTCCAGCTGTAGGCCTCCATGAAGGACGCTCCTCCACCTAGAGACGTGGAGCCCTCGAAAGACCCTGAGGTTCACGGAGGTGATAGGGTGGCCTCGTCACCAGCCGCTCCACCTGGAGGAAGTCCTCCAAGAGCACCACTGGTAAACGCTGACGAGTTCCGTCTTCCAAAACCACCGCAGGCACCGAACTCCGGCCGACAAGACCCGGGCCCTTCTGCCCGTAGGCATGATAAGCACCCCCGGGTCCACTCCGTGAGCTCGAGTTCGAAATCCTGGTTTTACGAAGAGGAAATACGTGAGCTCCACCGCAAGAACCAAAGGTTGGAAACCACCTTGGAAAACATGCAAGAGATCCTGAACGGCCTGCTGCAGGGTAAGTCGAGCATAACCTTGCCTAAGAGGAAGGAGAAGGGCAAGGATGGGGTGGAGACCACTGTATCGGTAGATGATGGGAGAACCCGAAATTCAACCAGTAACACCCCCCGAACGAAGCAACGTGATCACCCTGAACTACCTAAGCAGGCCCAGAAGCCAGCGCCGAGGACCAACGCTGCCCCTCACAATGAGGACGAGGTCACCTCTAAAAGAGCACCCTCAGACTTGCGGGAGGAGCTCAATAAGAAGAAGGCGGGTAAAGGGACCACGCCCTTTTGGCGTCTCGAGACGGGAAGGGAAAGGCGGATCTTAGCCCATTCGCTTTGAGGGACACTCTCAGCAAGAGGAGGCAGGACCTAGACACGGAGATGAGGAGCCTGCGGAGCAAGATCGTCACTGCGTCAGGCGGCCAGGCCTTTGAGGTGGACTTCGACCATGAGTCGCCATTTGTGAGAGAAATTAAGGCAATCCGACTCCCTGCCAATTTTAAGGAGCCCAATATGACCCCTTACAAAGGGAACACGGATCCGAAATACCACTTGGATGCGTTTAATGATCTGATGAAACTGAGGGGGATCGAAAGTGGTCCCAGGTGCTATTGCTTCGCTGTTACTCTGAAAGGACCCGCCTACAAATGGTTCAAAAGACTAAGGCCGGGGTCCATCAGGTCCTGGCAGCAGTTTTCTGACGAATTCCTCCAACAGCACCATGCCGTGCGGGACTACATGATGCCAGGTACCAGCCTGGCCAACGTAAAGCAAGGGGAGAATGAGAGCCTGAAGAGCTACATTCAGCGGTTCAATATGGAGGCCGCAAAAGTGGGGAGCCTAACGCGCCGAGAGTTAAAAATGGCCATTACCGCTGGAGTGCTCCCAGGAAGCAAGTTGTGGGACAACATGTTAAAGAGGGAAGTCACCGACTTAGATGACTTCTATGAGAGAGCGCAGAAGTACATCCGTGTGGAGGATGGCCACGCAAACCTAAAGGTGGGAAAGGAGGAGCCCCACGCGAAGCCCCCAACTAACGACGGGTCGAATGTAGCGAAGAAGAAAAGGACGTATGATGGGTCAAGAGATGACCAGCAGAGGAAAACCAAACGAGGGGTGATCATAGGCAAACGGCTTACACTTACTATACGAACCTCACAGATACCAGGGAGCATATTTACATCACCAACGAAGATCGAGTGCCCTTCGAAAAGCCCCCACCAATGAGAAAGGATCGGTCCAAAAGGGACCCCAGTAGATACTGCCAATACCACAAGGACATCGGACACACCACGACAGAGTGTATCCGTCTGAAGGAGGAAATTGAGGAGCTCATCCGCCGGGGACACCTGGGCCGCTATGTCAGGAGAGAAAGGAAAAGGCCAGAGGACGAGCTCGCGGCACCCCAGGCACAAGAGCGAGCCCCAGAAATACAGGGGGAGGTCCGAACCATTTTTGGAGGTCCAGGATTTGGGGGAGACTCTAGGAAGGGGCGAGATAGATATGCAAGAGAGGCTCGGCGAAGTCCGCCTCCCTGCGTCATGAGTTTAGATCAGTGACCCCCAAAAAGTTTCAAGAGTGAAAACGACTCGATAACGTTCACTGAGGAGGATGCACGGGGGGTACACTTTCCCCACAAGGATCCGCTGGTTCTGACAGTTCAATTGGCAAATATGCGTGTGCATCGAGTCCTAGTGGACAACGGGAGCTCGGTAGACATCCTATATCACCCTGCTTTGGAAAAGATGGGACTGGGCATTCGTCATCTGAAGCCTTGCCAGTCGTCCCTATACGGATTCACAGGGGACTCAGTGCAACCCCTTGGAATGATCGAATTGACACTTACCATGGGGGAGCAACCCCGGCAGACTACAGTCATGTCTAACTTTGTTGTAGTAGATTGTGCATCAGCTTTCAACGCGGTATTGGGGAGACCCTCCCTAAGAGATTTGAAAGCCATAACTTCAATATATCACTTGGTGTCAAGTTCCCGACTCCAGGAGGGGTCGCTAGTATGAAGGGAGAACAGAAGGAGGCGAGGGAGTGCTACAACACCTCACTCCGCGCGCCTGCGAAACCGCGTGAGCCAATGGCCATGGTGATACATGAGGCGCTGCGTATGCCCACGGGGGGTCCGCAGGAGCTGGACCCTCGGGTCGTGGATGAGTCAAGAGCGAACCAGTAGAAGAAGTAGAGGAAGTTACGGTGACGGAGGAACCCCTAAGGAAATTGAAGATAGGGAGAAACCTGCAAGGTGACGTGAAGGAGGAGTTGATGAAATTTTTGAAAGATAATCTAGACGTGTTCGCATGGAGTCATGAGGATACGGTGGGTATAGACCCCAGTGTGATGTGCCACCACCTGAATGTCTCCCCAGAAGCAAGGCCCGTCAGGCAAAAGAGGCGGGCGCTAGACCCAACAAGATACGCAGCATTAAAGGAGGAGGTTGAGAAGTTGAAGGCCAACGGTTTCATCCGTGAGTCTCTCTACCCTGTGTGGGTATCGAACCCAGTACTCGTGCCGAAGCCGAATGGGAAATGGAGAACTTGCGTCGATTTCACGAACTTGAATAAAGCTTGTCCTAAGGACAGCTTCCCACTTCCCAGGATAGATCAGCTAGTAGATGCGACGGCAGGACATGAGTTACTAAGTTTCATGGACGCCTACTCAGGATTCAACCAAATCCCAATGAACCCGGCAGATGAAGAGCACACGTCATTCATTACAGATAAAGGGCTCTACTGTTACAAGGTGATGCCCTTCGGGCTCAAAAACGTGGGAGCCACCTTTGAGAGGTTGGTGAATAAAATGTTCGCCAACCAGATAGGAAGGAATATGGAGGTGTATGTGGATGACATGTTAGTGAAGACCAAAGAAGCAGCAGAGCTCAACAAAGACCTTGGTGAGATGTTTGACACGCTCAGGAAATACCGGATGAAGTTGAATCCAGTCAAGTGCACCTTCAGGGTATCCTCAGGAAAATTCTTGGGCTTCATGGTCAATTACAGAGGCATTGAGGCCAATCCTGACAAGATAAAGGCACTAATAGAGATGAGCCCACCAAAGCATAAGAAGGAGGTGCAGTGCCTAACGGGAAGGGTGGCGGCCCTTAATAGGTTTATCTCAAGGTCCACCGACAAGTGCCTCCCATTCTTTGACATCCTCAAAGGGAGCAAAAAGTTCGCTTGGGATGAAAGATGTGAGGAAGCATTTGTCAAGCTGAAAGAGCACCTGGGGAAGCCACCCCTGCTGGCAAAGCCAGAGAAGGGCGAGAAGTTGTACCTGTACTTGGCAGTGTCTGAGCATGCCATCAGCGCAGCCTTGGTTAAAGGAGAGAAGAAGCAGCAACAACCCATATACTATATCAGCAAGCGTTTGGTGGACACGGAGAACCGGTATCCAGAGATCAAAAAATTGGCCTATGAACTAGTGGTGGCTTCGAGGAAGTTGAGGCCTTACTTCCATGAACATACAATTGAAGTCCTAACAGATAGTCCTTTGAGACAGGTCTTACATAAGCCTGAGACTTCAGGGAGACTGATGAAATGGTCGATCGAGCTAAGTCAATTTGATATTGTATACACTCCAAGGGCTTCCATCAATGGACAGGTGCTGGCAGATTTTATAGTAGAGCTCACCCATCAGCCGAATGAAGGAAGGTATGAAGAAGGGGAGCAGCCTGTTATGGAGGAAGAGCTAGGAGGTTTAGAGGAGTGGAGTTTGCATGTTGATGGGGCGTCGAATGAAGGAGGATCAGGCGCGGGCATCATGATGACTGGGGCCGAGGGACACATAATGTATTGCGCAATCTGATTTGGGTTTGAGGCCTCCAATAATGAGGCAGAGTACGAGGCACTCCTAGCTGGCCTACGTTTAGCCCAGGAACTGAGAGTGACGCGCCTTCATATCTTCAGTGACTCTCAATTGGTAGTATGCCAAGTAAAGGGGGAGTACCAGGCGAGGGGACCCAAGATGGCAGCCTACTTGGAGAAGGTGAAGGGCTATCTGGGACGGTTGGTGGCATATACTATAGAGCAAATCCCCAGAGAAAAGAATATCCATGCCGATGCACTCGCAAAGCTGGCATCTACCAAGGATGGTGATATCTTGGAGTCAATACCCGTGGAGTACTTACCCAAGCCAAGCATCGAAGGCGCGGATGTGCACATGATTAGTGTCCCAAGGGAATCATGGACCGAGCCAATCAAGAGGTACCTGGAAGAAGGAACCTTGCCTGCAGATAAAAACGAGTCCTGGAGGTTGGTGTACAGGGCCACAAGATACACCCTAGTAGATGGGGTCCTTTACAAAAGAGGACTCTCAATGCCACTCTTGCGGTGTGTAGAAGAGGAGGAGGCGTTGAAAGTGTTACATGAGATACATGAGGGAGAGTGCGGCAACCACGAGAGCGGACCCTCCACGACTAGGAAGGCCATGAGACAAGGATACTACTGGCCCTCCATGGAGAAAGATGCACATGACTTTGCCACGAAATGCGACAAATGCCAGAGGCACGCCAACTACCCTCGGAAACCCCCAAGTGAACTGACCAGCATGACCAGCCCCTGGCCCTTCACTATCTGGGGGATAGACTTGATCGGCGCTCTTCCTACAGGCAGGGGTGGAGCGAAATACGCGGTGGTGGCAGTGGATTATTTCACTAAGTGGGTGGAAGCAGAACCCCTTGTGAAGATAACCGCCAAGCACATCATTTCTTTCGTCAACAAATTCATTATTTGTAGATATGGAGTACCCTACAAAATTATTTCCGACAATGGTACCCAGTTCGAGGGAGGAGCTTTCGATGAATATTGTAGAGAAAGGGGCATAAGGAGGAGTTTCTCCGCGGTTGTGCACCCCCAGGCCAATGGACAAGTGGAGGCCATAAACAGGGTCCTTAAGAAGAACTTGAAGACAAAGCTAGAAAAGATGAAGGGAGCCTGGGTAGACGAGCTACCAAATGTGCTGTGGGCTTACAGAACCACCCCACGCACGACTACTAGGGAGTCCCCATTCTCCTTGGCCTATGGGTGCAAGGCCGTGCTCCCAGTCGAGATGCAAGTCGAGTCCCATAGGGTACAGGCATATGGAGACAAAGCCAACCGCGTAGCCCTGGCCAAAATCTTAGACATGCTTGAAGAGAAGAGAGAAAAAGCACAAATGAGGGTGGCGGTATACCAGCAGCACGCCGCAAGGTACTACAATTCGAGGGTGCGAGAGAGAACTTTAAGAGTTGGCGACCTGGTGCTAAGGAAGGTACTCCCTAACACATGAGACCCAAGCGCAGGAGTGCTGGGGGCGAATTGGGAGGGGCCCTACCAGGTTGCTCAGTGCGTACCCCCGAACACTTACAAGCTAGCGCGCATGGACGACACCATCATACCCCAAGCATGGAACGCGGAGCCCCTGAGGAAGTACTACCAGTAAGGCGCCCACGTCCGATGGTAAAAGGACAAGTGTTGCACACTGTCTTAATGTGATAGGGAGAAATCAAAGAGGTTACTTAGACAGCCTCCTCAGTAGGTGTGAGTCTTTTTATTTCTGTTTTCTATGAAAACCTTATATGTACCGTTGCAACTATTTGTATGAGACTGTTTATTATGAATGTGATGAATGGAACTGCATGTTATGGGTGAAACTGTTCGCAACCTCATGTATTATTTTCCTTCGCTACGTGGGCATCGGCCAAAGTGCCTGCCGAAATAAATTTCACCAGACACTTGGGGGGCAGGATAGAAGGCGACAGCAGGCGGCTAGCAAAGGGAACCTAAAAAGGGCCCTATAACGAAGGATCATAAAAAGGGCCCTACATCAGCCAAAGTGCCCTCCAAAAAGTGAGGCCCCTAAAAGGGACCCTCTACCAAGAGGACCCCTAACCCTCCTAAAAAGGAGGCCCCTAAAAAAAGGACCCTCTACCAAGAGGATCCTAAAAAAGGGCCCTCTATCAAGAGGAAGTGGCCCAAAACCAAAGGGACCCCCTATACTAGAGCCTTAAACGAAGTCCTTAAAAGGCATCCCTTGGGATCGCAAGGATTAGATACCCTTACGAACACCAAGGGAGGCCATAGGGACTTACAGAAAAACGTATGGTGACGATAATAATAATAAGTCTAGAGCGGCCACCAAGCCGCCTAGCAAAAAAGGGTCCCAAAGAAGACCCTTGCAAAAATAGTACTATGAATAACGACGAGAAGGACGCTTCTCGCAAAGAAATAATAAGCGCGCGCAAGAAAAACATAAAAGGATAACTAAGACCCAAGGGGTCAAAATATCCTTATAGAAGCAACCAAGAGGCACCAAAAGAGGTCCCAGTGAACCTTCTCGCATGGGTTCCAAAGGACCTCCCGCCTGGTAGATAAAAGAGGGGAACCAACCAAACCCCATCATACAGGCTTAAAAGAGCCTCAAATGCAATAGAACAAGAAATAAACAGCAACATATGCATTTATACATTAAAAAAAAAAAAGTTCTTGAGATAGTACAAGAATTACCAAAAGAAAAGTAGCAGTGATAATGATATTACAAAGTTAAAAGAGAAAAAAAAAAAGCAAGACTATTTCAAGGCCTCCTAAAGTGGGCACTCCACCAGGCCGCTCGGGCAACGGCCTGTTCACCAAAAGAGGAGAAGTCGAAGTTGGGATCCTGCCTCCACACATTGTAAAGAGCACGATCTATAGACCTGCGCTCGGTGGTGATCCTATCCGCCTCCAAAGAAGCCCTCGCCGCCTCCAAGGAAGCCCTGTCCGCCTCCAAGGAAGCGTTCTTCTCCTGAACTGACTGTAGTTCAGCCCTAAGGGCCCCAACTTTGGTCTCCAGTTGATTAACCCTCTCCTGCGACGCAGCCGCAGTGGCCTTGGCCCCCTGGAGCTCGCGCTCCAAGCGTCTAGCCTTGCCGTTTTGCTCATTGATCTTGGCCTTCGCTTTCTCCCTCTTTGAGAGAAAGTTGGCAGACTTAGTCCGGGCCTTTGACAATTGGACCTTGGTTTCGCTAAGCTCATTTTCGAGCTCCTGGACCCGGGCCATGAGGCAGTCCCTCTCAGCAGTAGATGCGGAGAGGATGTCGGACGTGTCAGCATGCCGAAGAGACACGGTGTAGATCTGCACAAGAAAGTCAATGGCGTCAGCGATAAGTAACAAAAAGAAAAACACATGTACATCTATAAATAATACTAATCGACGCAAGGTACAAGAACTCACCCAGGCCGCGGCACGCCTTAGGGTTTCCCCAAGGTCTGGTTGAGTCACATTCCCTAGACCCCTCCAGTCGGAGACAGGGAGGCCCGAGGCAATTTTAATGTAACGCTGCGCATAAGATGAGGCCATCCTAGTCACCCAAGGCTCCGCCTCCACGCTAGGAGCATCTTGTTGGACAGGGACGGACGACCCGCTCGCCGAAGCAGGAGGAGGCACAGGGAAGGAGAAAAACTGAGACCCTGGTGGATTAGAAGGGGGCTCCGCGAGGTCGACGAAATCAGCATCCGGTAAGCCAATATCATGAGGGACCTGAGGGAAGGCGTCACAGCCATCAAGGCCAGGGGGAGCGTAACATCCCGCTGCGGCCTGCGGGTCCAGAGATTGAAAGGCCATGTCTTGGTCATGGGAGCCATAGGGGGGGCATCCCCCGGGGGACAGGGGGCGCTGATGAGATCCCCCACATTCGAGGGGGGCATCCTCCATCTCCTCCTCGGCCTCACCGTCGTGTAGGGACGGCTCAGCCGGCATAGCCATAGCCTTCTTAGACCAAATAACTGACCACAGGAGCTTGGGGTCAGAGACCGGGGACAGCTGGTGGCGGTTGAGGTTCGCCACAGTAAATAGGACTGCCGCCTTCTTCAGGGCAGAGTCTGCATTAATGAGGTTGTTTATGGCCTCCACCTCCGGCCCAATGACCGAAGGATCAGCAAATTGCCCTGCATGATCCACGCCAATGTCAGTACAAGTAAGAGTACAAAACAGTAAGTTCTAATAAGAAGAAAAGAAAGACCAGGGTACTTACTAGGGCCGGCGCGAAAGTCTTCACGAACAGAGAGAGGGCCCTCTACCCAGAAAAATTCTTGTTTCCAAGGCCCTGTGTTAGACACTGAGCCCTCTATCAAGGGAGCTCGTTGTTGGCCTTCTGCAGGTAGTAGAAGCCCTTGGACTTGTGCACTGCCATGAGGTTATACAGGGAATGCACCTCTTGCGCCGTCGGGGCGCGTTTGACATTTCCCTTGAACCAAATGAAAAGGCAACTTAAAGTCAACCAACTGTTGGGTGACAGTTGAAGAGGGGCCAAGTCGAAGTAGTTGAGAACCGCCACGAAAAACGGGTGCAAAGGAATGGTGCCACCCGCCTTCAAAATCTGCTCACTCAAAGCCACAAAACCCTTCTCATGGCGGTCGGCCTGGCATGCCTCCTGAGGAGCATATAGAGTGTATTCTGGAGCAACGCGGTAGTGCTTCACAATCTCCTTCAATTTTTTCGCAGACACATGTGACACTAGACGGGACGCCAGTAAAGGGGCGTCATCCTCCTCCTGGACAGACACCTGTCGGCGTGCTTTCGGCATATCTGCAAAATCAAAAGGAAAATGTGAGGAAGAGGCAGAACACTTGACCCTCCATTTTTTCATCCTAGCAAGAGTTTTCCATCGAGGGAGCGACGGCGGAAGCACTAAGCTGGGAAAAACCGAGGCTAGGGGCCGGGGAGAGGCACTAAAAGCCCCACGACCATCATTAGGCGAGGATGGGCTGGGAGGTTCTGGCGGAAGGCGTCCCTCCATAAATTCTAACTCCCACCGCAATTCAAAAAGGGTCGTCCTAAGACGCGCTATATGGTTACTAAGGTCTGGGGGTGAAGGTCCTCCATCTCCTCTCGACACTGAGTCAATTTCGCTCTCCACCACCCAAATTTTATGCCTAAGTTCGGCCATGCACTCAAGGTGGCGGATGCGGGCTTGCCTTAAGGAGTCATAGTCCTGGTGAGGGTTGCCCTTAGGGGACTCTGAGTCTGAGGACAGGTCAATAAACTCAGCCCTTGGGGGTATGTCGGACGGGCCGTCACTGGCCATGAAACCACGTCCCAACAGCAAAAAGGGGCTCACGTATAAACGAGGGGAAGGCTACAAAACACAAAGGAATAGGCTTAATACCTCTAGATGCAAACACCCTAAATGGGCTACTACAGGGTATAAAAAAAAAACAAAGAGGAGGGGCGTGCATATGGTCAAACTCACTACAAGCTCAGACTAATGTACCCCATCCCAAGTACTGCTAGTTTGGACGCGATAAAAAAAAATAAAAAAAATAAAAGGGAGAAGGAAAGAAAATATACCTCAAGCGATTAAGAGAGCGAAGTTGGGGTCCTAAGGAGGTCGGGGAGCGAAAAGCACCAAAGAGTCGAAAATGCGCGTCTGCAAGAATGGACCAGAAAGATATGATAGTCATAAAATAGACACACCAAGAAATTAGCTCATATGTAAAAAAAAAAATGATGATGAAATGAAGTGAAAAAAATAAAACAAATGAAACTATGGTCAAAATGAGGTTGTGAGGGATTGAACCCCTCACCTCTTGAAAAAAGAAGGGCTCTCCAAACCAATAAGCCAAAGAAGTGAAGTGAAGATTTTAGGCCATGTATGAGGGCCTATTTATAAGAATTAAGGTGAATAGTCTACAAGACCACCTAAAGATCCTCTCCTAGACTGGGGGGCAAGTGTGGAAGCTCAATATTCCGCGCCCATAAAGGGACTAGGACAGGCGCTAAGGACCCTCGGAGGCCCAAGTGCATACTTGAGCCACGAGGCGATCAAGCCGCCACCTTCTCGCAACAGCGTAACAGGCCTAGGATCATGTTGCGCAAGGTGATCTCACGCACATAGGCTCACGCCCCGTCACCTATAGGCTCGTGTCCAAGCCCGTATGGCCTCGCTGAGGCCTCTCGGCGTCGCGCCCATGGCCTCGCCCAAGTAATATGGCCTCGCGTAGCCTCGCCAGGTAGGGCCTCGCGTAGCCTCGCCAAGTAGGGCCTCGCATGGCCTCGCCAAGTAGGGCCTCGCATGGCCTCGCCAAGCAGGGCCTCACATGGCCTCGTCACGCATGGCCTCGCCAAGTAGGGCCTCGCGTAGCCTCACCCAGTATGGCCTCGCATGGCCTCGCACGGCCTCGCCACGCATGGCCTCGCCAAGTAGGGCCTCGCATGGCCCCGCCAAGTAGGGCCTCGCATGGCCTCGCCAAGTAGGGCCTCGCATGGCCTCGTCACGCATGGCCTCGCATGGCCTTCTCACGCATGGCCTTGCCAAGTAGAGCCTCGCATGGCCCCGTCACGGATGGCCTCGCCCAAGCATGGCCTCGCGTGGCCTCACAAGAGGAAAGGGGCCTTGTGAGCATCTAGGGAGCCGAGTCACCAAGGAGGTCGCAAGGAGGGCGTCTCGCCACGCATCCTTAGACGTCTGCCAAGGCCACATGCCTATCAATCGGACTCATGAGTGACCTCGAGAGGCTTCAGGCATCTCATGCCAAGGATCCAAGATCTCCACCTCACGCCGGGACCATAACACATACCCAAGGTCCCATTCCTTACACCTTGAGACCCCTATACTTAGAGACTCTAGTATGAGTCGAATGGGACACATTTGTACGACCTAGTACTGGGTACGGATGCCAGTGCCAGTGGGACTGCTGGGATAAGAGTTATGGCCCGTACGTCTACGGCCAAAGGTCAGAGCCGACACCACTACCTCCTGCGCCACTATGCCTGCCACCACTCATCAGACATGGGTACAGACAAGTAGTGGAGGCATTCCCCTGACACCTGCTCCTGTGCTGGATGTACGGCCACAACCTCTGAAGCCACTCCCCTGACATTGTACTTATGTACCCCATGGTCTCCTGGACCACTATGTACCTAAGGCCATTAGAGCCTACTATAAAATGAACTCTAAGACCACCTGAAAGGGGGTTGGAAATTTTACTGTAGCAGAGGCTTGAGTGTGAATGAAAGACTGAATTCTCCATTATTGTTCTATCATTGTTCTTGAGTTATTGTTCATGTTTTTACAGCTTTCCGATTAGTGATTTTGATTTGATAATTTTTCCAACTCAACTTAGTTGACGAGTTCTCACCGTCAACACTCATTTACATAGTAAATTCGAAATTTAATTAAATTTTAAAAAAAAGTTAATAAAAAATAAATAAATTATATTAAAAAAATTCTAAAGAAATAAAATATTAAAATGCAAAGTTTAAACCTAAAACAATTTCATAATCATTAATATAAGGCTATCTAAAATTAAAAATCCAAAATATAGTCAATTTATAAAATAAAAAATCACAAAAATTATATTTAAATCCTAAAAATTAATAAAATTACACTTACTTGTGGTAATTGAGCAATGTGGGTTCTTGATGTAGAAAACCCCATAAAACCAATAAAGATTATGAGTTTTCAAACTATAATCTTCAAAAAACAAAATCTATACAAAAAATTAAAAAAAAACTATATATAAGTTTCATAAACATATACAAATCATTATTTTGACATTAAAATTGAAAAAAAAAGGATAAAAACGTACTTAAATGAGTAGAACTTCGGTTGGGCGCCGCTGGTTTGTGAAGGAAACGATTCTGAAATGTTTTGAGTGAAATGGGGCTCGGCTGGGGACGATGAGGGTTTTATGAAAAGGAGGCCCAGTTGAGTCAGTGCCCCACTGACGGTAATGGGCATTTGCGTCAGTGCCCCACTGACGCAAACGGTCCCATTAAACAGCGTCAGTATATGTTATGACGCAATTGGACCCTCATTTGTGGCAGTAACCAACTGCCACAAATGTTAATTCTTGGTCAACAGCGTCAGTCAACTGCGTTGACTGACGCATTTGACTGACACAATTGCCCTATTTTGTAGTAGTGAATCATCATAACCTTCACATCTCCCATGGCCAAATATTCTCATATTATGTGATACTTCCTTTCTATATGCTTACTCCATTTGTGACTTTGAGGTTATTTTGAGTTGGCTATAGCCCCTGTATTGTCACAAAATAGCACAAGTTATTTATCTATATCTAGAATGACACCAAGATCTGAATAGAACTTCTTTAGCCAGACTATTTCCTTAGCAGCTTCAGACGCAGTAATGTACTTAGCCTCTATGGTGGAATCTGAGATTGCAGACTGCTTTATGCTTCTCCATATCACAGCTCCACCACCAAGAGTAAACACCATTCCAAAAGTAGACTTCCTATCATCTTCATCAGTCTGACATTTGAAACGGTGTAGCCTACAGGGTTCAAAACACCACCCTTGTAGACTAACATTTAATCCCTAGTCCGCCTTAATTACCTTAGAATATGCTTAACTGCAATCCATTGTTTCGGTCCTAGGTTTGATTGATACCTGCTCACTACTCCCACTGCATAGAAAATATCTGGTCTAGTACACAACATAGCATACATCAAACTTCCAACTGCAAATGCAGAAGGAACTTTTCTCATTTCATCTTCCTCTTCAAGAGTCTAGGGAGACTGCTTCTTTGAAAGATGAATTCCATGGTTGGACGGTAGACGTCCTTTCTTAAAATTTTTCATTGAGATGATCTGGATACCTAAAACACAACTTGCTTCACCTAAATCCTTCATCTAGAATTGAATGTTCAACTGATTCTTCACATCTGACAATTTCATAACATTGTTTACAATGAGTAAGATATCATCTACGTAAAGAACCAGGAATACCACTATTTGATTTGCCTTCAGTTGGTAAACACAAGTCTCATCAATACTTTTTTCAAAGCCATAGGTATTGATTATTTCATCAAACGTAAGGTTCATGGAACAAGAAGCTTTCTTAAGTCCATAAATGGACCTATTCAACTTGCAAACTTTTCCTTCTTGTCCAGCTATTTTAAATCCATCTGGCTGATCCATATAAATGGCTTTGTCAAGCTTCCCGTTAAGAAAAGTTGTCTTGACGCCTCTCATAGTCGAGAGTAGCTGCTATGGATAAGAGGATATGAATGAACTTGAGCACGGCTACCAGACTAAAAGTTTCCTCATAGTCCATGCCTTCTCTTTGGGTATAATCCTTTGCCGCTAATCGAGCTTTATAAGTTTCAATATTACCATCAACACCTTGTTTCTTCTTGTAGATCCACTTGCACCCAATGGCCCTAAAGTCACTAGATGCTTCCATAAGATCCCAGACAAAATTTGAGTACATGGACTCCATTTCCTGTTTCATGGCTTCGAGCCATAGTTTCTTTTCAAGGCTAGCCATTGCATGTTTGAAAGACAATAGATTATTGTCACTAGTGTCACCAACAACCATATTGGTTTCACCATCCAAAGCATAGCGAACTTGGTTCCTAGAAACCCTCCCACTACGTCGAGGCTCCGTGTCTGTTTGCTCGACAACAGTGGTACTTTCTTCATTTAAATTGACTTGCGTCGGTTGGACGTGAAGGGTGGGAACTTCATCATCAACTTGCATTGATGAGGAGGGAACATTGGTTGGAGTCAATTCTTCAACCATCTCCTCTAAAACAACTTTGCTGCGTGGTTTGAAGTTTTGGACATAGTCATTTTCCAGAAAAGTATCATTCATGGAAGTAAACACTTTAGGACAGCCAACAAACATGCAAACTTCGGTTCACAGTTCTAGCTTTCCTTCCCTTTTCCTCAGGACATGGGCGGGACACCCCCAGATTCTAAA
This sequence comes from Humulus lupulus, assembly GCF_963169125.1. NCBI lineage: Eukaryota > Viridiplantae > Streptophyta > Magnoliopsida > Rosales > Cannabaceae > Humulus > Humulus lupulus. Next base: position 39,049,426 of record NC_084801.1, on the reverse strand, counting down.
ACAACGTAAACTAGGTTCATGACCATTCCAGCGTTCTAAAGGTGTTTTGGGGATTGATTTGGATGGTACGACATTTAGAATGTCGTTCACAATTTCAATTGCATGTCCCGAGAATGAAGTCGACATAGTTGAGTAACTAAGCATGCATCTAACCACTTCCAATAAAGTTTTGTTTCGGCGTTCCGCTACACCATTTTTTTGCGGAGTACCCAGGGTAGTAAGTTGTAATAAAATCCCAAGTTCAGTTAAATGATCTTGAAATTGCATATCCAAATATTCTCCACTCCTATCAGATCGCAAGATCTTTAACATTTTACCTAATTGGTTCTAAGCCATAGCTAGGAATTCTTGAAACTTTGAAAGTGTTTCTGATTTCCTATGCATTAGGTAAAGACATGAGTATCTAGAGTAATCATCATTGAAAGTGACAAAATACTCAAAACCACCCCTGGCTTGTACATTCAAAGGTCCACAAACATCTAAATGAACAAGTCCAAGTGGTTCCTTGGCCCTATCACCCTTTGTAGAGAATGGACGCTTATTCAGTTTTCCTTCTAGACAAGATTCTCAAACAGGTAATTCATGTAAGGTGAGTTCCCTCAAAGGCTCATCCTTTGTAAGTCTTTGAATTCTATCATAGCCAATGTGAGCTAGTGTCAAATTCCATAAATACATCATGTTTTTGTTGTCGATCTTTTGACGTTTATTGGTCCTAGGTTTAGCTAGTTTGAAATAATCATTGTTAAGATCGAGGGGTTTGTTAGGTCGCAGAATATAAGGCCCTCTTTCCAAACATGAAATACACAATTGTGATCCATTGAAATAAATAGATATATTAAAACTTGTGAAAGTCATAACAATTTGTTCTAATTGGAACATGGAAATTGAAATTAAATTTCTACTAAAATCAGGAATAAAAAATACATCTTTCAAAATTAAATATTTATTTCCGAACTTCAGGTGAGCTCTTCCTCTAGATTGGACCACAACGAACACTACGCTCCCAACTCTAAGCATTACCCCGCCTCATCCACTTCCTCCCACGATTCAAGAAGCTATAAAGAGTTATAAACATGGCTAGTGGATCCAGAATCAATAATCCAAATGGAATTATCATTCTCTAAAACACATGTTTCTAAGATATATGAACTATAATCTTTACCTTTGTCTTTTGCTACTAGAAACTTAGGGCAATTCTGTTTCCAATGCCCCTTCTCTTTGCAGTGAAAACACTTACCTTTACCTTTCTTGTTTTTCTTTTTCTTCCCCTTAGGCATCTGTGCACTAGGTTGTGCACTCGTCTTTGCAGCATTTGCAGACCTGGGGTTGTTGTTTTGTCCATCTTTCCTCTTGTTTCCAACTTTCGATGACGAAGCTTGGTTAGCTTCAGCCTTAGCTGGATCAATAGCAACAACAGTAGTCTTCTTTAATCCTCCCTTGCTTGGTCCACCCATGATAGACTCAAAAGTCTAAAGCTCCTTCATGAGTTGTGTTAGACCATAGTTGAGTTTATTCATCACATAGTTTGTGGTCAACGGTAGGAAAGCAGGAGAGAGACTATTGACGATTAAGCCGACTTGAGTCCCCTCATCTATAATTGCTCCATGCAATCCAGCTTCCTGAAAGTAGTTGGTCATCTTGATCAGGTGATCACGAATGTGCTGAGACAGTCCATCTGAGCATTGGCATATTTCTTGGTGGCCTCAAAATGAGTCTGAACAGAATTTGCACCGAACATGTCTTGGAGCTGATCCATGATTTTGTAGGCCGTCTCAACATTCTCCATCTTTTTCTTGAGATTGTCGACCATACTAGTCAACATGTAGTATCGTGCCTTGCTATTAGTCGTCTGCCAACACTCATATTTGTCTCTGATTGACTTGGTAGCTCTTTCAGCTGGAACTTCTGGGGATTCCTCAATCATGACTAACTTGGAGTTGTCACCAATCAACACTATGTTGATGTTCTGCTTCCACTTAAGGAAGTTTTCTCAAGTGAGTTTCTCCATCGAAAGTGGAGAAAGGATGGGAGTAAACACAGCCATACTTAAAACTACATATTATCAATAAAATCGAAATCAATCACTTTTACTCAATAAAACTTCTATTCACTATAATTTCAAAAAATAGAACAACATATACAATAAATATGTAAGATATGAAAAAAAAATACCAAAATGATCATATCTCTATTTCTTTAGGTTTTTAACTATTCTATGATACCGTTGTCCCGGTTGGCGAGAGTAAAAAAATATCATTAGTTAACTAGAGTTGTAAACTCATTTAATAATGGCCACCACTATTAACAACCTACTATTTAATCAAAATAAGAAAACAAATCTCTAATTTTATGAGCTAGACCCATGGTTTCGATATTCAATAGATTTAATCCTAGTAGTCACCTTAGGGGTGAGTCTAGTAGAATTTAACCTATAATTATCTATCTTTCGAAATCTAAAATTGTCAAAATAACTAATGAACACCTTCTGTAGGGGGACGAATCATAGCGTCATGAGGCCCCATTAAGCTATTAACCTTGTTAAACCAACAATGGAGAACAAATATAATTCTTAAAATAAACTCATTATAAAAATAGTATTTTTATTATTAATTTTTTAAATTTAATGACGATGGTTCTCCAAAAAAATTGTAGAATTAAAATTTATAAAACCAAAGTCCTATAATCTTCTATTAATTCTAAAGTGTCACATTGAAACAAATTCAATTAAATTAGAATTAATTTGTTGCTAATCAATATTAATGTTTAACTATTATAATGAACCTATACAATTAAGTCCAACTCAGGCAAATAGGCCTTAACAATTGGGCTTGTATGGAGGAGGGTTGGGCCCACTATGTCGTTCCTACTACTAAGGCCCCCATACTTCCATACAAGGTCCAAAAGACAGGAAATTAAACCTTCGTTTTATTAATTGATTAGGCCCACTATTGTCATGCAAAGCAAACGGGCCTTCACAAGTGGAACCACCCACAAGAGAGGAATTTAAACTTTGCATTTTCTAATGGGCTCAAATAAAACCTATCATTTTATGAATGTTTTATTTATCAAAATCCATATATTTAGCAAACATATGGGCCACTACATGCATCTAAGTCCAATTGCAAAAATATAACATATAGTGCAAACAGACATGTTATAATTGGATGGGCCTAATCATGTTACTATATGAGCAAGTCTTTGAATTTATGCAAAAATACCATAATTTATTTCATTTGAAAAAATACCACAATTAATTTTTTAGAATTTATCTAAAATTCGAATAAATTAAATTCAAAATAAATAAGTTAATTTAAATGAAATTTATCAACAATTAACCAAAGTTAATTTAAATTTCATTTATCAACAATCAACTTAGTTTAGGTCATTTTGAAAAATATTAATTTAATTTAAATAGGATTTATCAACAATTAACCAAAGTTAATTTAAATCCCATTTTTTAACAAAAATATTTTATTAATTAGTTTGAAAAACGTGATATTTTAAAAAATTTAACCAGTTCTAAATTTTTAAACAAATATCACTAGCTGTTTTTGAAATAATATCTTAAATAATTAAGCAAATTCAATTATATATAAAATATCTAGCCAATAAATTTTCAAATTTCAAATAATTTAAATATTGAAATCCATAGAATAATCAGATATTAATATCTTCAAATATCATATTTCAAAAAAATATAAAGTATTAAAAAATATCTTTAATATCTCACAGCTTAATTCTAATATTTTAATATATTAAAATATTTAAAATTAATTAGGTAACCTATTTTTAAATGAATTAGAATCTTTGTAGAAATATATATTTTTTAAAAGATCAAGCAACAAAAATATCGTATTTCAAAAAATATATTTTTAAATAATAGAAAAGATCTGATATTTTTGTATCAACCCATTAACAAATACAATCAAAAATCAAATTTTAAGAAAAAATTTATCGCAGGTCGTGACCAGTGAAAGTTGTGGTCGCGGCCACGAGACCAATCTGGGCAAAAAAAAAACGTGTTCTGGTTGTGGCCAGTAAAAGTGGTGGTCGCGACCACAGCCCAAAAAAATGTTTTCAAAAAAAATTGTGTAATTTTTTCAACCCAAAAACATTTTCTAAATAATTTTTACCATGTTTTACATCAAACAAAGCATTTATGAAATATTATTTGCAAAGAAAACACAACAAAATAACCCAAATTTGCTAATGGTCACATGAGAATCAATATGCTTCATAAAAACATGAAATCCATCAAATTACTCAGCATATAAAATAAATCAATTTTTTTAACATGTTCATACATGAAAATAAAGATTACCAAAGGCTTTGAGGTCAGTTGTTAGGGAAACTTATACAGGATCTTAATTATTTTCTTGTAAAACTTATATTAAACAAATTAATATAATACAACCCAGAACATGTTTCCATAATTGAATTCAAACATAAATAATGATAAGAACAATTACATTATACGTAGCGGAATGAATAAGTCACTCCTTCAGTTTCTCTAACCCTTGAATCCTTTCTGTCGCAGAGTATCACCAAAAAACTGAACTGATCTTCAAATTTTTTCACAGTCTTCCAAAGTATCCTTAGAATCACCTAGACTAGAGTGGGAAATTCTCAACACATGAGATAGATACAAAGAGAAGAATAATAGAAGAGAATATGGAGGCTTAGAAAATGACTTATGCTGTAGAGAGAATCAAAAACCTAGAGCATCAAGAATAGAACTTTTGATCTTCTGTCAGATAGTGTTTCTAAAATCTTATATTTCAACTCTCACTTAGCATTCCTCTTATAGGCTCAATGAGGTCATTTATTTTAATTAAAAAATAAATAAAATAATAGATAATATCAGCCTAATGGTCGAAATTATCATGGGCTTTAGGCCTGTAAAATTTCTCATTTTATTATAAACTCGTTGGACTTAAAATCAAGGTCTGTATTATTTTCTATTTATTAAATAATTATTTAAATAATTTATCAAATTAAATATTTATAATTTGAACCTTCATTTAAACTTATTTCTTAATTTAGATACTAATTTATCTTAATTAATAAATCTGTCATAATTTCTCTTTTTTTCTCAAAATTACATAACTCTGTGAAACTATCCAAAATTGACCTGGTCAACTTTGATAATTATAATTGATAATTAAATCAATTATTTGAGACTATCTAGATGATTTTATCCAAGGTACAGTGGGGACCATGGGCCCATGAAATCAAGCTCCAATAAGTTATCATGAATTTAACAAATAAATTTACTAACTTATTAATTCCTTGTGACTCCACTAAGGACTCAGAATTGCACTCTTGAATTCATAGAACGCTCTATAACTAATATAGATACCTTATTAATTGTCCATTGTTACGACCATAATTATCACTCAATACTCTATAGACGGTCTACAATGATATGGGACTAAAATATCGTTTTACCCCTCATTGTATTTTATCCTTAAAACACTTAGTTCCTTGTAAATGATATTTTAGTAAACTAATATTAATTACTAAAATGAGATCTCTATCATTTAGCACCTTTAACCAAACTAAAAGGAAACCATCATTTTAATTCTCGATCAAAAGCTATAGATGTTCATAGCTATGATTAAAACTCTCACTCAATTATACTACCGAGTTCCCAAGATGTAAGTATGGGCTAGTCCGTAGGGTAAGCTGGTAACAAACAAGTCAAAGAACTCAAATAATACAATCAGTTAGAATACTAACCACTCATAATTGAGATTGAATTGTCTATGGTCAACTATATGATATGACTAGAATAGATAATAATGGTATGTTTACTTATACTATCTATTGTCAATATCGGTCTAGTCTGATGAAACATATACATCCGATCTTATCTACTTTGCTAATTTTCTGGAAAGAACATAACACTACAATGTGTAAGTAGATTATATCGTATATTGGCAAGTCAGTGTAAATCATGTGCACTTACTAATCTTAGGACTAACTTATTTTGAACAGATAATCATATTTATATTCCATTGTGATTACTTCACTATGAATATGATTAGCTATATGCTCGGGATTTAATAGAAGTTTATATTAAACAAATAATCATGAAAATAAAACATGTGAGCAAAAATGATTTCTATTCTTTTATTGATAATAAATGAGATTACAAAGAAAGTGAGTTTTAATTAGGGCATAAAACCCCAACAACCACATCCTCGCAACCATAATCTTCAATGGTAATTATTAAGAATACTCCTCCCCCAGCTCCCCGAGTGATTGATTCTACAGAGTAATTCATGAAGGAGTTTGATAAGGTCAGGGACAGGTGCAAGCAGATCGAGGATGCAATTTCTAAGGAACTGGAGCAAGCTCGCGAAAATACATGACTGCTTGAGGTGGATCTAGAAACTTTTAGGAAAAATATAAATAGTGCCAAGGAGATTTCCATGGAAGTGATCCAAAGTTGCGACCAGCTTCAAGTGAAAGTCGAGGAGCTCCAACTGAAGGATAAGAGAGCTGATGTAGAGCTGGTAGAGTCCCTTGAACACATTTTTTACAAGGTCGTGTGCTTAAACTAGGAAGGTGACTTCTCCTTCTTGGATGCCAAGCTATAGGAGTGATACCTCACCAAATTCCAAGATCAGCTGGCAAAAGAACCGACCGAGACAGTGGACACGACCTCAGGGGCTAGAGGAAATGAAAAGGAGGACAAGATATCTTCTCATGAGCACGTTGTCGGAGCTCATAGTTGAAGGCCTTTCCCATTTATGCTTCATATGTTTTTCTTTTTGGGGATGCTTCCATCCCTTTTAATTGGGATTTTTAGGCCGCAAAAATTGCCTTAGGGCACTGTTCAAGGTTAATTATCCTTGTTTAATTTATACATACTTTCTTTACATATGTTGGTTTTTATGTTCGATCTTTCTGCTCCCCCTTTTTTATAAATTTATTATCATGTTTATAAACCTTGAAGTTTTTATACACTTGCATTGTTGTAGGGAGTGCTTTTTAGATCGAGACAGGTGCCTAATGGCTTGACCAGTTAATTTCTAGCCGTTCCCCTGGTTTTATCTAAGAGTTTTGACCGCCTATTTGCACATACATGTTAGGATTCGGGCCTCAGACCTGGTTTAGCTCCATGATTTTTGTACTTAGTTAAATTCAATGATTGTTGTTTTTGCTTTGAATTTTCATAAGTTAGTTCGCATTCAAAATTGCTTTAAAAACTCGAGCTTTAAAAAGCCGCAAACTTTCCAAATTCTAAGTTGAAAAAATTTATCTTAAGTTTGAAGAATATTTCAAAGACTTTCGAGGGTTATAGGTCCCCCAAGTGATCAAAATTTATAAATATTCTAGATCATTTTTACATAATTAACTCGTGCTAAACAACAATCTGGTACTATGTTTAAACAACACAACAACCTTTTTTTAATTCAAATTCAAATAAAAGACATGGTTTTTATAATTAAGCCTTACAAAAGATAATATAAATGGATTCTAATAAGATTTCCTATTACTAGTAGTACTTTTTTAGATGCAAGGCATTCCAAGTTCGTGGAACCACCTCTCCATTTAGTCGTGCTAGTTTAAAGGTCCCTTCTTGTAAAATTTCTACGATTTGATAGGGTCCTTCCCAGTTTGGCCCAAGTAAACAATCCTTAGGGTCTTTGTTGGCTAGGAATACTCTTCGTAGCACCAAGTCTCCTAGCTCGAGCTTTAAAAAGTCGCGAACTTTCCAAATTTCCAAATTCTAAGTTTGCAAAAATGTATCTTAAGCTTACAGAATATTTCAAAGACTTTCGAGGGTTATATGCCCCCAAAGTGATCATAATTTATAAATATTCTAGATCGCTTTTACATAATTAGCTCGTGCCAAATAATAAGAATAAATAGAAAATTCGAGCATTGTGCTTAAATTACATATCAACCTTATACTATTCAAATTCAAACAATAGAAAAACATGTTTTATACTTAAGCCTTACAAAATATTAAATAAATAGAGTCTAACAAAAATTCCCTATAACTGATAATATTTCTTGAGATGCAAGGCGTTCCAAGTTCGTGGAAACATCTCTACATTTAATCGAGCTAGTCTGAAGGTTCCTTCCCATAAGATCTCCACGATCTGATAAGGTCCTTCCTAGTTTGGTCTGAGTACACCATCTTTAGGGTCTTCGTTTGCAAGGAATACCATTCAAAGCACTAAATCTCCTAGCTCAGGTCTCCTCTCCTTGACCTTCGAGTTGAAATAACGCGTCACCCTTTGTTGGTAATGGGCAAGCTATAACTGAGATTCCTTTTGTCCTTCATCAACTAGATCCAGGGATGCATTAAGCAGGCCATGATTCCATTCATGGTCAAAGGTTCTCTACCTGTGTGATGTCACCATAGCCTTGACTAGGAGCATAGCTTTGCGTCCAAAAGTTAGAGACAAGGGAGTATGCCCAGTGGAGGTGTGATGTGAGGTTCTATAGTCCCAGAGCACTTGTGGGAGTTGTTCAGCCCATAGCACCTTAGCGTCCTCAAATCATTTCTTTAGACTCACCTTAAGAGTTTTATTTACTGCCACGACCTACCCATTGGCCTACGGGTATGCCACTTAAGAGAAACTCTTAATTATGATATATTTCTCGCAGCAATTCATGAACAGATCGCTATCAAACTGAGTTTCATTGTCACACATGATCTTCTTTGGGAGTCCAAAATGACATATTATGTTCTTCACTAAAAATTCCAGTACTTTTTTGAGGTTATAGTCGCCAAATGTTCGGCCTCAACCCACTTTGTAATGTAGTCGATTGTGACAACCGCATAGTGAACTCATCCTTTCCTAGTAGGCAACGAGCTAATTAGGTTGATCCCTCATATAAAAAATGGCCAGGGTGAGGAAATCATGGTTAACACTACGGGTGCAGCTCAAGAAATGGAGGAAAAGCATTGGCACTTGTCACACTTGAGGACATATGAGGTCGAGTCCTTTTTAAGTGTGGCCCAAAAGTAATCCTGTCTTATAATAATCAAGGCCAAGTTTTCCCCCAACATGGTCTCCACAAAATCCTTCGTGGATCTCTTTGAGGATAGCCTGCGCTTCCTCAGGCAGAACACACCATAAAAGAGGATGGAATGACCTTGCCTGTATAGAATTCCCTCGACTATAACATACCTCTGGACCTAGCATAGCAATTTTCGTGCGTCCTTCCAGTCTTTGGGTAGTTTTTTGGATGTGAGGTATTCTACTATTGGGGTCATCCAAAACGGACCTTCACAAATCATTCCAACCTACTCAGATCTTCCTCTAGGCTCGACTTTTCTAAGAATTCCACGGGGACCACATTCAATTTCTGCTTCTTTGATGGTGGCGAATTGGGCTAGAGCATCTGCATTCGTGTTCTGCTTGCGTGGAACTTGCTCGATGGAATAGAACTCAAATTCTGACAGTTCGCTTTTTACCTTAGCCAGATAAGCTGCCATTTTGATTCCTTGAGCTTGATATTCCCCTAACACTTGATTAACCACGAGCTGAATCACAAAAGCATTGACTTGCTTTCTCTTTTAGCTCATTTGATACCCAAACTCCAGAAACCAAAGCTTCGTACTCTGCTTCATTGTTGGACGCGTCAAAATCAAATCTGAGAGCCGTATGTAAGCGATGTCCTTTAGGTGTAATTAGGATTATTCCAACTCTAGATCCATGTTCGTTGGATGGTCCATCAACGAAGAGTTTCCACAATTCTTGTACCAGTTCCCTCATAGGTTCGTCCTGGAACTCGGTACATTGAGCTATGAAATCGGTGAGCTCCTAGCCCTTATTGTTGTTTGTGGCTTGTGCAATATCTCAAACTGACTGAGCTCGATAGCCCACTATAATAGATGCGTCAATGCTTCAGGCTTTTGCAAGACTTGCCTTAAAGGTTGATCAATTACGACTTGTATAGTGTGGGATTGAAAATACGGTCTGAGCTTCCTCGAGGCCAAAATCAGGCAGAATGCGAGCTTCTCCATCAAAGGATATCGGGACTTAGCTCCTAGAAACCTCTTACTTATGTAGTACACAGGTTTCTGTTCCCGATTTTCTTTTCGAACTAACACAATGCTAACTGTGTTATCTGTTATTACAAGATAGAGATATAGACATTCCCCAGCAACTGATTTTGATAAAATAGGGGTTTCAACTAGATGCTTCTTTAGATCTTGAAATGATTGTTTGCATTCTTCTGTCCATTCAAATTTTCTATTTCTCCTGAGCAGATTATAGAAGGGGAGACATTTGTCTGTGGACTTCGATATGAATCAAGTTTAGGTCGTGACTTATCCAGTTAGGCTCTGGGATTCTTTTCACGTCCTAGGCGATGACATTTCTAACAGTGATTTGATTTTTTCAGGGTTTTCCTCGATCCCTCTTGAGTTAACTATGAAGCCTAGAAATTTCCCCGACGAGACGCCAAAGGTACATTTCTGAGGGTTCAGCTTCATATCATATTTTCTCAACATGCCAAAACATTCTTTTAGATCGAATAAATGGTTATTGGCAGTTTTTGATTTGACTAGCATGTCATCAACATACACTTCTATGTTTTTCTCAATCTGGTCCACGAACATTTTGTTGATGAACCTCTGATACGTGGAACCAACATTATTTAGCCTAAATGGCATGACTATGTAATGACCCAACTACTCCAGACTTTTGGACCATTAACGAAACTATACATACAAATCCTTAATAAAACTTACATTGCGAAAATACCATAATTTTATTAGGAAGCTTGTAAAAATAAGAGTTACTTACAAAAAAATATCAAGAAGGATATGGGATCCCATTGTTTGAAAAACAAAACATAACATGATTTATAATAAAAAGAGATTACATAATAAGTGCGGAAAATACATATAAAGACCATAAAAAAAAGCAAGACTACATCCTCGAAAATCGAACTCTCGACTCCTTGAATCCATTCACCACCGATACACATTCCCCAAGCATCCATGAATCTTACCGCCGCTATAGCTATTTTCCTGCACATATAAACAAAAAGGAATGAGCCTAATGCCCAGCAAGGAAAATCTAACACATACTTCATAAACATAAATTTCATAAGAAACATAAAGACATAACATAACACTTTATCATACACATACTATAATGGCCATTATTACTTGGGGTCCCATAGACTAAACAAGTCATATGCCCATGAGATTAGTGGGGTCCTACTAGCTAAGTAGGTCATATGCCCATAATCTATTTGGGGTCTTGTTAGTCATATGGGTCATATGCCCAAGCCTACAAACATACATATCATAACACTTATCATAACATAAGAAACATAAGATAACATATAAAACATATAACATATGCATTTCTATCCTATTTTCCTTACCAAAGTTACCGGGATGTGAGGACAGAGTTTGGACTTTTGGAACACTCCTAAAACCATATATAACAGGGTGAGTAGATTTGAAGAAAAAGAAATGAAAGGAATGGAAGGACTAAACCATTGAAAAACATACTTACCAAAACCTTTTTGCTCAAGAGCTTAGATTTCCTAACCAACATAAAAATTAAGGTTAGAGGCTGAGTAGAAGACTATGAGAACTTAAAAGAACAAGTACAGGAATGAACTAGAGTTTTGGGTTACCTTGAAGACTTGTAAGACCAATCTACACCTCAAACCGAAATACTATAAAACCTTACTTCCCAAAGTGTTTGATAAGCTTATGATTCCCCAACCCAGGTGTTTACACTCTCACACTCACTTAGCACTTGCAGCCTCTGAACTTAGAGCAAAAGATGAATAATGGCTGGGTACTAGGTCCTATTTATAGAGTTTAGGAATGAAAGGATCTTAATTTTACTTGAATAAAAATAATAGCTTTTTAGGTGAAAATAGTTTGAATAATCGTTCAGCAGAGGCTGAAGACTCGTTCAAAAAGATGCTGGACTTATCAAGAGGTTGAATGGCTGAATGGAAAACGATTTCAAAATGTTTCAAAATATACTGAAGGAGGCGATATATCGCCTGGGCCAGTATGCCCGAGGCTGTCGTGCATTGTCTCGTGTTTTCCGTATCTACGTGCTGCGATATATCGCCCCCTATAGCTGCGATATATCAGCACACGCTGATTATTTAAACACGAAATTACACATTTTTAGCTAAGTTTGAATGGAGTAAACAGCCTTGACTAAGCCCTCAACGTATTCAAAGCTGCTGACTGACCTTATAGCATTCAAACTTTTACCCTTATTATATTTAATCCTCAAAATACTTAATCCTTAATCATCCATTCATAACATGTGCTTAAAATCCTATTGGTTCTTATCTAAACCTTATAATATAATAAGTATTATCCTTAATATCAATCATATTAATCAAACCTTAGGTTAAAATTAATATTCTTAAACTATAGGTTAAACTTAGAAAAATCTACAAGTACTACTATGAGTGTCCAAATTAATCCCGGTCTGAACCAAAAATCCACAATTACAAAGATAATGCTATAAATACTATAATACTACTATCTATCTTAGCTAAGTAAAGTTCTTGGACTCTACAATTCTCCCCTACTAAAAAGAATTTCTTCCTCAAAATTTACTTACCAAATAATTCCAGATACCGGCTTTGCATGTCCTCCTCCAATTCCCACGTTGCCTCTCGTTCAGAATTGTAACTCCATAGGACTTTGACTATAGGAAAGTTCTTGGACTGTAACTGCTTCATCCCTCTATCTAGGATGCTAACCGGTCGTTCCTCGTAACTTAAGTCTTTCTGGAGCGCTATTGTATCGTACTTGAGGATGTGAGATGGGTCTGACACATATTTGTGTAACATCGAGATGTGGAAGACGTTGTGACTATCGGCTAGTGCTGGCGGTAGGGCTAGTCTATACGCAACTGGTCCCACTTTGTCCAATATCTCAAAAGGACCTATGAATCGGGGATTGAGCTTGCCTTTCTTCCCGAACCGCTTGACACCTTTCATAGGAGATATCTTCAGGAAGACTTGATCTCCAGCTTGGAACTCCACATCGCGTCGCTTGGTATCCGCATAGCTTTTCTGATGGCTTTGAGAAGCAAGCATACGTTGTCTAATAAGCGCTACTGCTTCTTGAGCTTGTCTAACAGCTTCGGGCCCTAGAAGCTGCCTTTCTCCTACCTCGTCCCAGTGCAATGGTGATCGGCACCTTCTTCCATAAAGCAACTCATAAGGTGCCATCCCGATCGTTGACTAGTGGCTGTTGTTGTACGAGAACTTGATCAGCGGCAAGTACTTGTTCCACGATCCTCCGAAATCAAGTATACACGCGCGTAGCATATCCTCTAAAATCTGAATCGTACGCTCAGACTGCCTATCTGTCTGAGGATGAAAAGTTGTACTAAGACTTAACTTAGTACCCATAGCTTGCTGTAAACTTCCCCAAAATCTTGATGTAAATACTGATCCTCTATTTGACACTATTGTCTTGGGGATTCCATGCAACCGTACTATCTCTTGGATGTAGACGTCAGCATATTGGTCTGCCGTGTATGAAGTCTTAACAGGCAGAAAATGAGCCGACTTGCTTTGTCTATCTATTACTATCCAAGCGGAATCATGCTGCTTATTCGTCTTTGGCAGACCCGTCACGAAGTCCATGGCTATGTCGTCCCACTTCAATTCTGGTACGCTAAGCGGTTGCAATAAACCTGCCGGCTGCTGATGCTCCGCTTTCACTTGCTGGCATACAAGACACTTAGACACAAACTCTGCTATGTCCTTCTTCATCCCTGGCCACCAATATACTGCCTTGATGTCATGAGTCATCTTGGTAGACCCTGGGTGAACTGAGTACAGGGTACTGTGCGCTTCTTCTAAGATCGTCTTCTTAATACTTTGATCATTTGGCACGCATACCCGATCCTTATATCTCAATAAACCTTGGCTAGATATTGAGAAATCTGTAGTCTTGCCTTCTCTGACTGCATCCATATGTGCTGCTAGCGTGTCGTCATGTCTCTGACCAATCCGTATGTCCTCTAGCAGATTCGATTGGATAGACAAGTTAGCCAGCTTGCCTACAACCACTTCTATTCTGGCACTGATAAGCTCCTGCTGAAGCAAATTTTCTATTCCCGATAAGGCTGCTAAATTCCCATAGCTTTTCCTACTAAGCGCATCGGCAACTACGTTCGCCTTTCCTGGGTGGTATAGGATTTCGCAGTCGTAATCCTTTACTAACTCTAACCATCTGCGCTGCCTCATGTTGAGCTCTTTCTGAGTAAATAAGTACTTTAAACTTTTGTGGTCCGTATAAATCTCGCACCGCTCTCCGTAAAGATAATGGCGCCAGATTTTTAACGCAAAGACCACCGCTGCCAACTCCATATCGTGCGTTGGATAGCGCTGTTCATATTCCTTTAACTGTCGTGAGGCATAGGCTATCACCTTGTCATTTTGCATTAGTACGCAACCCAATCCTTGCTTCGGTGCATCGCAGTAGACAACGAACTTATCGTTGGGTGTCGGTACACTGAGTACTGGTGTTGAGCAAAGCTTATCCTTAAGCAACTGGAAGCTTTCTTCACACTTATCATTCCAGTTAAACTTTTGTTGTTTCCGGGTTAGGTGAGTAAGCGGAGTGGCTATCTTTGAAAAGCCCTCTACAAACTTCCTATAATAACCTGCTAACCCTAGAAAGCTTCTTACTTCAGATGCGTTCTTTGGTCTGGGCCTATCCTTCATGGCCTCTACCTTTGATGGATCTACTACAACTCCATCTTTCGATATAATGTGCCCGAGGAACGCCACTTGCGAAAGCCAAAATTCGCACTTCTTGAACTTTGCGTAGAGTTGATGTTCCTTCAATTGCGTCAAAATCATCCTCAAATGTTCCTCGTGCTCTACTTCATCCTTGGAGTATATTAAAATGTTGTCGATAAACACAACGACGAATTTATCTAAGTAATCCTTGAAGACCCTATTCATTAAGTCCATAAACGTGGCTGGTGCGTTAGTAAGACCAAAAGACATCACCAAGAACTTGTAATGTCCATAACGAGTCCTAAAAGCTGTCTTAGGAATATCTTCTCCCTTTACCTTGAGTTGATGATACCCGGACCGTAAATCGATCTTTAAAAATACAGTCGCGCCTCGGAGTTGATCAAACAAATCATCAATCCGAGGTAGCGGGTACTTGTTCTTAATCGTTACTTTGTTCAGCTCACGATAGTCTATGCACATCCGCATACTTCCGTCCTTCTTCTTCACGAATAGTACCGGAGCTCCCCATGGTGAATGGCTTGGCCTAATAAAACCCAAGTCTAGGAGTTCTTGTAGCTGCGTCTTTAACTCCTTGAGTTCCGTAGGTGCCATCCAATATGGTGCCTTAGAGATAGGCTCGGTGCCTGGTACTAATTCTATCGTGAAGTCTATTTCTTGAGTTGGCGGCAATCCTGGCAAGTCATCGGGAAATACCTCTGGAAATTCTTGGATAACTCGAACATCTCCAACCTTGAGTGGTGTTTCCCTTTCCACATTCGTGATGCTGGCTAAGAACGCTTGACATCCCTTCTCCATCATTCTATGAGCTTTGACAGATGATACTAACGGGGTGCGTAGTCCTGAAGCTTGTCCCATGAAGCATAGTTTCTGGCCGTCAAAAGTCTCGAACATCACGTTCTTGCATTTGCAGTCGATGGTTGCGCCATGCCGTGCTAGCCAATCCATCCCTAGTATTACGTCGAAGTCCTTGATCACAAGTTCTATCAAGTCTCCTTCTAGTTCCTTGTCCTCAATCTTGATTGGTACGCCTCGTACTATCCGTGATGATAGAACTACTTTGCCCGAAGGCAACTCGATTACAAACCTAGTTCTAAATCTTTCACTAGGTTTGTCTAGTTTTTCTATCATTCCTAACGAGATATACGAATGAGTGGCTCCCGAATCAAATAATACATGACATAAGTTATTGAGGATAGAAACCTGACCTGTGACCACCTTGTTGCTAGCATCGGCCTCTCCTTGGGTTAAAGCAAAAACCCTAGCAGGAACCATCTTTTCATCCTTCTTCCCTTCTGGCTTTTGCTGAGGACAATCTCTTTTACGATGCCCTTCTTGACCACAGTTGAAACACGCCTTGGTGTTGGCGCGGCATTCTCCAGGATGCTTCTTCTGACACTTAGCACATGGCGGGTATTCCACATAGCCCGACCTATTTCCTCCATTATTCGTACGTGCCCTTTTATCGCTATCGAACTTCTTGTTATCCGAATGCCGTCTTTTCTGGCCGTTACCGTTGTTGCTGGACTGATTGTTGCCATTATGGTTGTTGTTGTTCCGACTGGCCTGAGGTTGGCTCTGCAGTCTAGGTTCAGGCTTACTAGCTTCTTCTTTGCTTACATTGGCCTGCAACCTTTCTACTTCGATTGCCGTTTCAAGAACGCCGGCATATGTAGTGTTCCCCGGGTTTGCTAGCTTAACCCCCATCTCGATCTTCGGTCGAAGTCCTCTAACAAACTTGTTCACCCTCATAAAATCGGTTGGAACCATCTCAGAGGCGAACTTTGCTAAGCGGTCGAACTGACGAGCATACTCTACCACCGATAAAGTACCCTGCTTCAAGTTGGCGAACTCCTCAACTCTCGTAGCGAGTACAGCCGAATTGTAGTACTTTTTGTGGAACAGCTCCACAAATCGGGTCCATGTCATGGTGGCAGCATCATGGGATTGCTGGACCAAATCCCACCATATCCTGGCATCCTTCTTGAGTAAAGACGAGACGCAGGATATGCGGTCCGTATTACTGAGATTCATGTGCGTCAGAATCGGCTCCACATTCCTTAGCCACTCTTCTGCCTCAAAGGGGTTCGTAGTCCCTTCGAAGTTTGGAGCGTGCTTCTTGCGGAACCTCTCATACACTGGCTCCATGTTCGGTACTAGATATGGCGCGTAGTTCGTCATAGGCCATCCCCTATATGGACCAACTTGTTGGGGTGCTGGGGCCATTTGCTGTGGCTGCAGCTGCGGCGGAGGCTGAGGCTGAGGCTGAGTTTGAGCCTGTTGGCGTTGTTGCTGCAGAAGTTCCTCGACTTGCTGTCACAGTCTAGCGATCTCTGCAGTGTTGTCAGCTGGCTGTGCCGGCGCATTGCGGCGGGCAGTAACACGTACTCCCCTTCGGCGAACTGGAGGGGCTTCATTGGTTGCTGGGACGGCATTGAAGGCGTTTCCATTGGTGCGTGCAGATCTTCGGAGCGACATCTTCAACAAAGTTCTAACAGTCAAGAACATGTTAGAACTTATCCTAATAGGCTCTAAGGCAAAAACTTATTCTAAGAAAAACATATCTCGGACCTATTTATTATGACTTCTTATGAAGAATTTATATAAGTCTTTATTTATTAATTAGAGTGGGTTTCTATACTTAGAAAAACAAGCCATCTTTATTTTCTAAGTCTGTTTCTAATTATCCTATATGACTTAATTCTCAGGCTCAAAACTTATCTTTGTTCCAAAGTTAACCATATTGAGGGAGGGTGTAAAGAACGCCCTAGACTAATACTTACAAAACATTCGCATAACATAGTTTATAAAAGAATACCATTCATTATCAAAGTCTCAGTGGGACTTGTTTAAAACCATGCAAGTTGGCACCATAAGTTTTAAAATAAAACATAGATTTTTATGCAAAGATCAAAGAAACCAAAAATTTAAATAATTGAGTCCCACTGATAATTTATGAAAGTCTCTTAAAAACAAAACATAATTTAAATGGCGTTCTACGTTGATCGTTTTTCCGTCCATAGGAATACCCCACGCCATACACCCCATGATGAAAGTGTAACGACCCGGATTTTCAAGACTCGATAATGTGGAAATATAAATGTTTTCATTTAACAAAATGTCTCAAAAACCCATAGAAAAAAAAACTTTTTAAAAAGTCGTATGGCCATACTTAACATTTAGTTACAAACATGTTTTATAAAGATTAGAGTGAGCCTAGTTTAGGAAAATTACACAATATTTCCAAAAATAAAAAGGCTTCCCAAAAGGTCGGTCCACATGTACATTTGCAAGGAAGACTCCAGCGCTCACTGCTCTGCCCTGCCCTTGCCCTTACCTACAACATGAAACAACTAGGTAAGCGAAAACGCTTAGTAAGATCAACTTTCAAACAAAGCAGATAGAGAAATAGGGATCCGGACCCATCCGGACCCTACACAATCAATTTCAAGAACGCTAAAGCGTCCTGGCAAACTTATGGTCATGCCTGATAACCAAGGATAAATTAATTCATATCTAGATAAAAATCCTGCACTCAGAAAAATCCCAGAACAAGCAGATATATTATATCACAACTATATCTTATCAACAATTATATCCCTGCACTCAGAAAATCCCAGAGCAAGCAGATATATTATATCACAACATAATTCGAGACCAACGCTCGACAATTTCTAACAATTCATGCGTAACGCGCCCTCCAACATAATTGCTAATCTGTAAAAGAGAACCAAGTCTCCACACTAAGATCTAGCCAATAAATATTCTCATCAAGGGTAACTATCGTGTTACCTAGGGCATCGCTACTTATCCAAGAGCGAAATCCAATTTACACGGTTTTACGGAGACTTCTATGTTAATCAGTGGTGCTGGTGAGCAGCTGCCCCTAGGGTGTTCAACCTCACTCTATCTTGGCAACCCCTAGTATCTCTAGGCACTCTCACGGAATGGCCAATATTCACGGCTGCTATCCGGGAATAACTTATCAGAGCACTTGCTCGGATTCTAACCGTCCAATGATTAAGTAAGCATGAGGGCCCCTAGGTCCCATTTATCTTGGCGCCCCTAGGTTTAACCAGCTTATCCTCATCTCATGGCCACTCGTCGCGGTAATGAACCGGACATAAATAAAATCAAGTAGTGTGACGGGGATCAACCGTCTAGGATATGACGGACTTCTACCGTTCATATTTTCTAAATCAGCACTCACTAGACTAACGTCTCTAAGCAACTTTCTATGACAGCCTATATATGTGCATGTATCCCTATACTAACATACAAGATAATAATCATTTCATGTTACAGCCATACAA
Organism: Humulus lupulus; assembly: GCF_963169125.1. Taxonomy (NCBI): domain Eukaryota; kingdom Viridiplantae; phylum Streptophyta; class Magnoliopsida; order Rosales; family Cannabaceae; genus Humulus; species Humulus lupulus. The sequence goes on along the minus strand of NC_084801.1, from coordinate 39,030,374 downwards.
TATAAGTTGACTTACTTGGAGTCCTTAGCGCTCAGCAAGTTTTTACCCTCCAACGTTCAGTCCAGTTACGCTTAGCCAATACTGTAGTTATCCATACAGTATACTCGGATTAATTATGGCACTAATAATTCATTATTATTATTTTGGGCAGTTTGGTCATTTTAATAAAAGTCATTTGTAAGGATTTATAATCCTTATTTGGTTTTAAACCTATTAAGGAAAGTTATACAAAATATTCGAGACTAAACCCTAAGTCTCGGGGAGACCTATCCTAAGGTCTCGATACCTAGGCTCGGGTATCACAATGGTATTTCCCCACAACCCGCTAAAAATCTTACTCTTTCAAGGTATCGCTATTAACCCGCACTTTCGACTAGTCGGTTAAAATATGTAAGATTTTAGCCGGTATTATATCCAGAAAATACAAATAAATTCCTTAATTATTTTTAAAGAAAATAAACTCTTTAAATTTTCCTTTTATTTTTCTTAAGGTTTTAATATCTAAAAACCGTTTTAAGAAAATTGCCTAATTTGTCTTAATTAGGAAAACCGTTATAAATTTCTCATCTTGACTAATTAATTTTCCAAAAGAAATTAATCAATTTTACTTACTAGAAAAATCATTCATTTAATTATTTTCTCAAAATATAGGGTTTTAAACCCTCTTTTAATTTATTAACTATTAATAAATTAAATCTCTTATTTTTAGAAAGAATAAAAACTCTTTAATAAAAATAATTCATTTAAACTCAAAGGGTAAATTTTAGTGAAAATATGATTTCAAGACTTACCATTTTATATCTTGAAATAAACAAAATTTTACTTTTTACCTTATGTGCCAAAATATCATTTTTACACTAAGTGTGAAAAACCTATTTTTCACATTTTTAACTACATACTTCGTTAGTTCATATCTTGAAATTTACTTACCCAATTGTTACCAAAATTTCCCAATTCCATTTTTGTTATTCCATTTAGGTCTTTGTAAAATCTTAGGTCAAAATGAGCATTTTTGATTGGTGAAATCATTTTCCAACAATGAGGTAAAAATTACCTTATTTTCAAGTCCTTATTTTTTCCAAACTTTGACAGTTAATAACTTTCAAACCGTTTAATATTTTCTTACCAAATTTTACAGTGGACTAATAGGTTATGCCAGAAATATTTCCACAAAATTTTAGAAAAAACGGGGTTCATTTGCCCTATACAGTGGCTGTCCAAACTTGGTTCCGAAAATGAGAATACGAAAAAACAGTTTTTTACCTAAACTTTGAAATAGCATAACTTACTCATTTCTAAACATTTTTTAGTGTTTCAAAAGCTCATTTTTATGTACTCAATCTCAACAACATAACAGTACAATATAATTTTACAAAAACAATATACAGTGGCTGCTTGACCCCTTGGAAGTCACAGCTTAAAACATGTTTTGTTTTAGGGTATCCTACAAAACCCTTGGGGGTTTTGGTTCCCATTTTCAAAAATCAATACACATGCATCATAAAAATTATTAAACAACTACCATAACCTTATTACATCATCAACAAGAAACTCTAAGCATTAGATATACAAAATAATGCTTAAAACTAAAAACCCTACAACAAACTCATCAAAAGTAAACTTTTTACCTCTTTGGTGTTCTTGCTTAAGGTTTGGACCTTCCTATAAGCTTTGACTCCTTCAAAACCTTTCAAAAACCCTAACAAACTTCCCCCAACAACATAGTCAATTAGCTATTTGAAACTCTATGCTTAAAACTTTACAAAAACCTAGATTAGTGAAAGTTTACCTTAGGGAAAATACTTCCTAGACCAAGACTTAGCCTCAAAGTTTCCTTGGTGTTCTTGGGCTTGAAAAATGGAGAGAACACTTTGAGAGGTCTTCAAAAATCAGATGATTGAATGTGAGAGAGTGGTGTGGTCGGTTGGGGAGGGATGGAAGAGTTATATACTATCTAATTTACCCTAAAAACACTCAAGTGTTTTACCCACTTGCTTTTATCCCTAACCTTTAATTAAATGGGATTTAAATCTTATAAAAGTGGGTTCACACAACTCTAAAAGACCACTTGGCCGGCCACCCTTTGCCATATATGATCATTTCATTTTTTTTTTTAAAGGGTTAATAAATGTTTCATAAGAAGAAAAGTCCAAATTGACTTTTGACACCTTTTTCACTCTTATTAAGTTTTAATTACCAAACTTAACATTAATTAATTAAATTAAATGTCTCTCACATTTAATTTAATTAATCACATAATAAAATTTAACCTAAGGTCCATTCATGGAATAAAATTCCCCATTTCGGCAAAATTAGGCATTTAACACAAAATGCCTTAAAATTTCCATTTTCTTTTAGGTTTATTATTTTTGACCAAACTTTAACTTTTATGAATGTATTTTATGCCCAAAATATAATTGCCATGATTTTTCGTTTTATTTTCCGAGATTTTTACCCGATCAGGGTTTTTGTGTCGGTCCAGGACCGAAAGTCTTATCTTGACTTTTAAAATCACAAAATTCATATTTTGGCTAGCAATAACTCATGGAATACTTACAAACAAAATATAATATTATTTAAAATAATATTCTTAACCCGGGGGAAAAATCCCGACCCGAGTCGTTTAAAGGTACCCAAAAACGTAGGACGTTACAGAAAGAACTCCTCACGTCACCACGCGTGCCATAAAGAAATCCTATTTGCTACCTGGAAGGAAAGTAAGGGGGTGAGCTAAAAGCCTAGTAAGGAAGTACAAACAAATAAGCAAGTAAGAATACAACAAAAACAAACACTAATGTTCATCTAAAACATCATGGTATATCATAACATAATCGTAACATATCATCATATCATAACATAATCGTAACATATCATCATATCACAAACATACAGCATACATGATGAGCATGGATCGCTAGTTGTCCATGTCACCCTATGAGGTAAACAGGAGATTTCTGGTCCTTGAATAACCTCGGCGCGTCCGCCCTAGGAGTTACGTCTCAATGTCCTTAGTAACTCGTTCGATGTATCTGACATCGTAATCTGTTTGATGTATCTAACATCGTAATCTGTTTGATGTATCTGACATCGTAACTGGTTTGATGTATCTAACATCCATACACATATCACATTCAACATATCATCACGTTATGGCATTCATAATTCATAACAATTTATTCACACAACAGTCTTACCATTCATAGCATAAAATCATAGAATCTATCTAACTTCCTTACCTCAGGTCCAAGCTAAGAAATTTCACAATCTTTCAACGAGCCTATATCATAATCAAAATAACATTTCTTAGGTTCATAAAATTACTATTTTCCCCTTCCATACAACTCATGTGTGCATGGGCCATGCACACATAATAACAGTTACACAAAACATGCAATTATCGCCATAAAAGAATAATGCTCGTTTTACCCATTTTACTAGCATGATTGTTTTATAAAAAACCACATAGTAAAATAATAAACATAATTTTGGACGTAAAAGTGGAGTTGCATGTAACATGCATACGTGGGAACATTGCGTAATAGAAACGTTTTCAAAAACGATAATTCTACATTTCTTACTTTTATTGTTTTAAAATCAATAGACATATTACATGCTTTATTTTTCTTAAAAATTTCTAAGTTGATTAAATTTCTCAAAACATTATTTTATTTTATAAAAATTATTTTATTTTAGCTTAAAAATAAAATATGTGACATTTTCATTTATTAATCTCAAATTACAAAGAATTAACCAAAAAGCTTGGATTTAATTAAAATACCTATTTTTAATATGTTTCTTTAGAAAAATAAATTTGATCATTGTGTTACATAAATGATGTGAAAAATATATTTTTAAGTGTGGAAAATATATTTTTATTTAAATTATTTAAGACTTAGTTTTATGTAACAAAATCCATATGTGACAATTAAATAACAATTTTTAACCTTTTTAAAACAAACTTTCAGCCATCATTTATTTTCTTCAAAAATCACAAATAAATAGAATCTAAATATTTTTCTCAATCAAAATAAAGGAAAATCATAACTTATCAAAATATGCATTCATACCATTAAAAATACCATTTTTCAATATTACCATAACTTAGGAAAAATAATTTGTTCCAAAAACTCATCAGATTCATTTTAGTGAAACTCACTTCATATTTTCTTACAAAAATTCCAGCAACTATTTTTATCATTAAAAATCATCATATTCAATTTAAAAGCTCATATTTTCTCAAAAATTCAATAAAAATTCTGTAGGTAATTATTTGAGTCAAATATCATTTTAATGGGACTTAAAATCCCCTTTTAATTCCATAAAATTTACATAACATCAAGGACATTACTTATGCATGCAAATCATTTTTAAATCAAACTTTTACCCAATTATTTGCAAAAATCAGCAAGCTTAATTTCTCATGAAAGTCATCTTTTATCCCAAAAATTTCACATAAAATCATACATGTCCAAAATCCCATCATACTCTTATTATATACATGATTCTAATATTACTAACATATTCACATGAAATCTTATAAAACCAATTTTCTATTCCATTGAATCTACACATGAAATCCAACAACAAACACATGGCAATAGCATACATAAATTCATAAAACCATATCTCATGAACATGCCTTTACAAAAACCCTAACATAATTCTTATCATCATTTACCATTTTACATAAATCAAAGATTAAAAAGATAACCATAGCAATATAAACATAACATATCTCCTCATTATAAACCCTATTAAATCCATTTCCTCAATCATACCCATGAACCCTTTTTAAACAAATCATATTCTCAAAATATACAAATCATAATCATCAATCCTACAATAATCAACCATTAGCATCACCATCAAAACCTCAAAGACAAACCCATCAAAACCAATATATAGGCTAAGAAAGACCATTACCTCTCTTGATTGTAAAATCAAGAACACAATAAGATCAACACCCAAACTTCACACCCTTGTTCAAGCCTAGGGTTTTTTATTTGAAAACCACCATGAGGAGGAGAAAGAATGTAATGACCCACTATTCTAGACTTTTTGGACCATTAATGAAACTATACATAAAACTTACATTTTTGCGAAAATACCATAATTTATTAGAAACTTGTAGAAACAAAAGTTACTTTTATAAAATAAATAGGATATGGGTACCCATTGCCTTAAAAACAAAAATAACTTAAAGTAAAAAGAGTTACATAGAAAATGCGGAAAATACATGTAAAACCATAAAAATATAAACAAGACTACATCCTCGAATCGAATAACGCTCGGCCCCTTGACTCCATTCACCATCGATACACATCCTCTAAGCGTCACGAATCTTACCGCCTCTAAAGCTTATTTTCCTGCACATAAAACAGAAAGGAATGAGCCTAATGCCCAGCAAGGAAAAATCTAACACATAATCATACACATAAATTTCATAATAAACGTAAAGACATATCATAACACATAATACACTTATTATAATGGCCATTATTACTTGGGGTCCCATAGACTAAACAAGCTTATGCCCATGAGATTAGTGGGGTCCTACAAGCTAAATAGGCATATGCCCACAATCTTTTTGGGGTCTTGTTAGTCAAAAAGGGCATAAGCCCAAGCCTACAAACATACACATTCATAACATATTCATAACATATCATAACATAACACATAAGATAGCATAAACATAAACATATAGATTCTAGCCTATTTTCCTTACCCAAGTTACCGGGATATGATGGATTGAGTTGGGACTTTTGGAACACTCCTAAAATCGTATGAGAAAGAGTGAGTCTTATGAAGAAGAAGAAATGAAAATGAATGGAAGACTAAACCATTGAGAAATATGCTTACCACAACTTATGTGCTTAAGAACTTGGATTCCCTAACCAAAATAAGAATGAGGTTAGGAAACTGAGTAGAAGACTAAGAGAAGGGAAACATAACATAAATCAAATGAACTAGAGTTTTGGGTTTACCTCAAAGACTTGCAAGACCAATCTATACCACAACCGAAATACTCACTTCCCAAAGTGTTTGATAAGCTTATGATGTTTAAGCTTATGATTTCCCAAACCCAGGTGTTTAACTCTCACACTCTCCTAATACTTGCAGCTTCTGAACTTAGAGTAAAAGGTGAATAATGGCTGGGTACTAGGTCCTATTTATAGAGTTTGGGAATGAAAGTATCTTGATTTTACTTGAATAAAAATAATGGCTTTTTTGGTGAAAACCATTTGAATAATCGTTCAGCAGAGGCTGAAGACGCGTTCAAAAGATGCTGGACTTATGAAGAAGTTTGAATGGCTGAAAGGAAAAGAATTCAAAAACGTTTGAACATATGCTGAAGGAGGCGATATATCGCCCCCTGTAGGCGATATATCGCCTGGGCCAGTATGCCCGAGGCGACCGTGCATCGTTTCGTGTTTTCCGTATCTACGTGCTACAACATATCGCCCCCTATAGCTGTGATATATCGGCACACACTAAATATTTAAACACGAAATTACACATTTTTAGCTAAGTTTGAATGGAGTAAACAGCCTTGACTAAGCCCTCAACGTATTCAAAGCTGCTGACTGACCCTATAACATTCAAACTTTACTCCTTATTAAATTTAATCCTAAAAAATACTTAATCCTTAATCACCATTCATAACATGTGCTTAAAATCCTATTGGTTGATATCTAAACCTTATAGTATAATAAATATAATCCTTAATATCAGTCATATTAATCAACCTTAGGTTAAAATTAATATTCTTAAACTATAGGTTAAACTTAGAAAATCTATAAGTACTACTATGAGTGTCCAAATGATTCCCGGTCTGAAACAAAAATCCACAGTAACAAAGATAATACTAAACATACTATAATACTACTAAACAATTAGCTAAGTAAAGTTCTTGGACTCTACAAAGAACCCAAACACACACAGCAAATAAACAAAGTCAATAACATAATCAAGAAAAAGAGATTTAACAAACCAAAAATACAAGAAAACATACTCTAAAATGGGTTCCTCTTCACCTTCTTCTTCTTTCTTCTTTCTTCTTCTCGCTCTCGCTCTACACGCCACTCTCTCTCTCTCTCTCTCTCTCTCTCTCTCTCTCTCTCTCTCTCTCTCTAATTTCGGCAGCCACAAGAGCAAATGGCTCTTCTCCTCTTTCCTTTCCCCTTTATCCTTATTCTCTCATAATGGCTTAATAAAAAGAAAAGGTAAGTTTCCTATTCTCTCCATATTTCCTCTTAATTTTTGTATAATTGTGTTTATCTTTAAATGGCATGGAATAAAAAGATGATCACATCCTTACTTAAAATAACCATGGTCTTCTAATTTTAATTTATTTGAATCAAGAAAATAAATGGAATAAACCATTCTTTTCCCACTACACATACACGTCCACCACATGGTTTCCCATTCCCTTATTCTTCTTCTTTTTTTTTTTATTTAATTTCATACTTATTAAAATAAACTACCCAAAAATATCATAAATGGCAATTATAAAATGTGTAGAAAATCCACACATGTGCACCTTATCACCATGTACTAGCACACACTAAAACACTAGAGTGCATCACTATCTTCCATGCACCTTAGTGCACTCAACCATAGCTCACATAATTACCTCAATTGTCACACTTATTTAAAATGTAACACTAATAGTAAAATAAACATGTTACACAATTAATCACTTATTAAATTAATTAACCAAACAAACAATTAACAAATTTAAATTCAAAAGATTATACCAAAAAATTCTAACAATTAAATAAAATAATAAACAATCAAATAAAACAAACAATCAACTAAATAAAATAACAACACTTAAATAAAACAATTCATCACACTTAACATTTAAATAAAATAAATCACAAAAATTTAAATAATCTAAAAAAAAAAAATTTGGTGCACTACAGAGGGTTGGGATCAGTAAAATCGTTCTCACTACTATGGCCCCCTAACTCTCAATAAGGAAACTTGGTTCATTGATTTGTATCCACCCTCATCGAACTTAGTCATTATTCATTTTATTTATTACTTATTATGATTGCGAAAATAAAATCAAACTCATACATGATAATAAAATAGCATGTTATTCATTTGGAAAAACAGTTTTCACTTATTACAATCATAAAATAAAAAGTAAATAAAACAAACAATAAACACTATTAATCTAAAAATCGGGATCTTCTACATCCGACCCCTTATCTAGCATATCGTCATCTATCTTCTCATAATCATCATTGTCATGAGCATCAAAATGTCCTCTAGGAAGGTTTGTGAGAATCCTATGTTTTTGCTCATTTGTGAACTGAAACTCGAATTTTGTAGTGAACCTAACTAAGAGGAAATAATATCTCATCGCTAATGGTAATTCATCCTCATCATTCATAGTTTCCCATATTTCTTCTAAGGCTGCTATTACAGGATGGAAATCTTTAAATAGCCTAATTATTAATACATATTGTTCCGTTGATCTTAACATTATTTGCTTAGCCTCTTGAAGGTGACCTATCTCTTGGTGGAACAAGAGCAATCTTCGAGTGATCCTTTCTAGTGCTCCTACGGTGTTTCTTGGCTCCCTTATTCTTTTTAAAGCCTTAATGGCTCGGATATCTTGATAGGTTAAAGCTCCATTCATTCTTAACTGAAAACATAAACACTAAAGTTGTTAGCTAAACACATAAGAAAAATAACTATAACTTAAATACTTACTTGGCGGTCAGGATTCGGAGCTTTGAGCGTGTGTATCGAGGAGAACTTCATGCGAAGGAACCGTTTCTTTGATACCAACTGTAATGACCCAACTAACCTAGACTTTTGGACCATTAACGAAACTATACATACAAATCCTTAATAAATCTTACATTGCGAAAATACCATAATTTTATTAGGAAGCTTGTAAAAATAAGAGTTACTTACAAAAAAATATCAAGAAGGATATGGGATCCCATTGTTTGAAAAACAAAACATAACATGATTTATAATAAAAAGAGATTACATAATAAGTGCGGAAAATACATATAAAGACCATAAAAAAAAGCAAGACTACATCCTCGAAAATCAAACTCTCGACTCCTTGAATCCATTCACCACCGATACACATTCCCCAAGCATCCACGAATCTTACCGCGCGCTATAGCTATTTTCCTGCACATATAAACAAAAATGAATGAGCCTAATGCCCAGCAAGGAAAATCTAACACATACTTCATAAACATAAATTTCATAAGAAACATAAAGACATAACATAACACTTTATCATACACATACTATAATGGCCATTATTACTTGGGGTCCCATAGACTAAACAAGTCATATGCCCATGAGATTAGTGGGGTCCTACTAGCTAAGTAGGTCATATGCCCATAATCTATTTGGGGTCTTGTTAGTCATATGGGTCATATGCCCAAGCCTACAAACATACATATCATAACACTTATCATAACATAAGAAACATAAGATAACATATAAAACATATAACATATGCATTTCTATCCTATTTTCCTTACCAAAGTTACCGGGATGTGAGGACAGAGTTTGGACTTTTGGAACACTCCTAAAACCATATATAACAGGGTGAGTAGATTTGAAGAAAAAGAAATGAAAGGAATAGAAGGACAAAACCATTAAAAAACATACTTACCAAAACCTTTTTGCTCAAGAGCTTAGATTTCCTAACCAAAATAAAAATTAAGGTTAGAGGCTGAGTAGAAGACTATGAGAACTTAAAATAACAAGTACAGAAATGAACTAGAGTTTTGGGTTACCTTGAAGACTTGTAAGACCAATCTACACCTCAAACCAAAATACTATAAAACCTTACTTCCCAAAGTGTTTGATAAGCTTATGATGATCAAGCTTATGATTCCCTAACCCAGGTGTTTACACTCTCACACTCACTTAGCACTTGCAGCCTTTGAACTTAGAGCAAAAGATGAATAATGGCTGGGTACTAGGTCCTATTTATAGAGTTTAGGAATGAAAGGGTCTTAATTTTACTTGAATAAAAATAATAGCTTTTTAGGTGAAAATAGTTTGAATAATCGTTCAGCAGAGGCTGAAGACTCGTTCAAAAAGATGCTGGACTTATCAAGAGGTTGAATGGCTGAATGGAAAACGATTTCAAAATGTTTCAAAATATACTGAAGGAGGCGATATATCGCCCCCTGTAGGCGATATATCGCCTGGGCCAGTATGCCCGAGGCTGTTGTGCATCGTCTCGTGTTTTCCGTATCTACGTGCTGCGATATATCGCCCCCTATAGCTACGATATATCGGCACACGCTGATTATTTAAACACGAAATTACACATTTTTAGCTAAGTTTGAATGGAGTAAACAGCCTTGACTAAGCCCTCAATGTATTCAAAGCTGCTGACTGACCTTATAGCATTCAAACTTTTACCCTTATTATATTTAATCCTCAAAATACTTAATCCTTAATCATCCATTCATAACATGTGCTTAAAATCCTATTGGTTCTTATCTAAACCTTATAATATAATAAGTATTATCCTTAATATCAGTCATATTAATCAAACCTTAGGTTACAATTAATATTCTTAAACTATAGGTTAAACTTAGAAAAATCTACAAGTACTACTATGAGTGTCCAAATTAATCCCGGTCTGAACCAAAAATCCACAATTACAAAGATAATGCTATAAATACTATAATACTACTATCTATCTTAGCTAACTAAAGTTCTTGGACTCTACAGACTATGTAGCAGTATACATTGTGTTCAGTCATAAAGTTGGTGTGCTCTTGTTCCGCAGGGTTCATTACGAACTAGTTATATCTAGAATTTGCGTCAATGAAGGACATGAGTTCATGGTCGGTCATGGCGTCAACTAGCTAATCTATTATTGGTAGTGGAAAACATTCTTTTGGTTAGGCTTTGTTGAGGTCAAAGAAGTCAATGGAGGTCCTCCATTTTCTGTTTGGCTTTGGAACCATAATGGGGTTGGCAATCCAAGTTAGATGCTTTGCCTCCCTAATGAATCCACATTTCAGTAGGTGAGCAACTTCTTTCTCTAAAGCTTATCCTCGCTCCTCCCCCAATAGCCTTCATTTCTGCTGCTTTGCAGGCATGTTTTTGTCAAAGTTTAGGGTGTGCATAATCACATTCGAACTTATTCCCACATTATCTTTGTATGACTAGGTGCATAATCACCTTCTTTCGTTCAACTCCTAGAATCTTTCCAACCTTTACCACATTCAAAGGTGTCTCTAGATCGAGAATTATTTCTTTTAGCTCCTCTAAATCCTAGAGCTCATATCGGTCTTCACCTATCATTGGGTCTATCTACTCTAGTTGGGCAACCTTGTTTTTGGCCACATGAGGTTCTTCCACCTCTTCAGCAATTACCATTGCCTGAGGCTCCTCATTCTCTTAAATTACCACCATGGCTTTCTATTTGGGTTGGGATTTTCCCTTCCTGGAAATGTTGTAGCATTCCCTGGAAGCGAGCTGATCCCCTCTTACTGTGCATATCCCCAAGGATGAGGGGAAATTTATGGCCAAATGGCAAACAAAAGTTATGACTTCAAATGCCATCAATGCTGCTCTTCCCAAGAATGTGTTGTAGGTAGCTGGACAGTCAATTTCCACGAACTTAAGCGTCTTAGCAACAACTCATGCTTCATCTCCCAAAGTTCCTATGAGCTTGATCATTCCTATTGCTGCCATTCCTTCTCCCTAAAATAGATAAAGAGTCATGGAGGTCGCCTTAATATCGACTATAGACAGTCCCATCTTTTCAAGAGTGGACCTGAATAGCACATTCATCGAGATTCGATTGTCAATACATATTCTTCTTACTCTCGGGTTAGCGAACTGAATTGTTATCACCAGTGGATCATTATGAGGGAATTGGACGTGGCTAGTGTCCAATTCCGTAAAAATTATTGGTTGTTTATCCAATCGTTATTGTTTAGATAACCTCTACTCCATAGTAAATATTGCACCCTTGTGAGCTTTTAGCTCCTGAATATATCTTTTCTGAGCTCCATTGCTCGTACCTGCTGGATGAGGTCCGCTTGTAATGGTCACTATATCCCTTCCTTTGACTAGAGGAGGGATGATTTGGTTGCCTAGAGTTGGGAGAGTTGGTGGCGGATTGGCTTGGTGTCCTTGAGATGTTTGACAGTTTTGGAGTGCTGGTTGAGTAGAAGCTACCCTGTTCCGAGCATATTGCGCTAACGATCCAGCTCGGGTGAATGTCTTGATCTCATCCTATAATTGACTACAATCGTCAGTGTTATGGCCAATCTCATTATGATAATGCCAAAATTTGGCTGGGTCTCTTTTTGCCTGTTGATGTCTCAGGGGCTCTAGATTTTTCCACGTAAGGCGGGTAGAATTAGCCAAATAAACGTGTTCCCTCATATCTGTTAGGTCGGTATACACGGTGAAGATAGAAGTTTACTTATCCCTAGGCTTATTCTTCTTGGACCCAGTCTGGTCAACCTCACCATTCCCCTTTCTTTTGTTATTCTATGCCTGGTTGTTATGGACCACGGGCTGAGCCATAGCTACAACATACATCGCCACTCCAGTGATCTAAATAGGGGTCTGGTTGGTTCATGCGACTGCAGACTCTGCTTCCTCCAGGTTGATCCATTCTTGAGCTTGAGCCAAGAACTCATCCGTACTCTTCACTCCTTTCCTTTGGAGTTCCTTCTATAGTTCATCTCCCACGGTGATCCCTGTCCTCATGGCCATAATCTTGGCACTATCATCAACATCTCTAGCTCGTGCCACTATTTTGGTGAATCGATTGAGATATGCCTTCAGGGATTCACCTGGTTTTTGTTTTATATTGACCAGGGATTTGGCCTCTACTCGAACTTCTTTCACAGCTCAAAATTGTTTTTTGAACTCGGTTAATAACTGTTTCTGGAAAGTGATCGGGTGCCTTTTAAACTTGTTGAACCATAATTTGGCTGGTCTTGTAACATAATTGGTAACAGGACACAACGCAGGTCGATGTCAACATTGTGGGCTCTCATCAAAGTAATGAAGGTCCCGATGTGGTTCGACGAATCGGTGGTTCCATCGTACATGGGCATGTTTGGTATTTTGAAGCCAATGGGATAGGGAGCAACTGCAATGTGATGAGAAAAAGGCTAGAGCTCTTCATTAGAATCACAATCATCCATGTTTTTTTCCTTAAAGAAGTCTCTTAATTTGTTCCTCCATCAAGGCTAGCCGTTCAAGGGTTGGATCCTTCGTCGCTAGGTTATTTGGGAACTTGTTACTAGCTCCCATCCTATCTTGCACATTATGTGGGTTATTGTCCCTCCAAGTTGGAGCTCGGTTAGGTGGGACACCCATGATTGACGGATCTCCCATCGTTTGAGCATAAATCAAATCATTGTAACGGGCTTATTGTCCTTTTTGCATGTTTAGATGGTCACGCAAGTTGGATTGAGGATTGGAATGCAAGCTTTAGGTCGAGCTCAACTGATATCTCAAATCGCTCTAATGTCTGTGGGAGTGTGTGTTGTGTACACTCCTGGCTCTGACCCCACGATGGCTCTTCATCCAATATCTACCATCCACGAAGCTTACCACTCGCGGTTGAGGTCGTGAAGCTTGATTGTTCCCATGAGATCACAGGATGTATGTATCTTCTACTGGTACAAAATTTATCTTTTCATTCAAGCAAACTGAATCATTCCTCAATGGGTGAGGATGTGTTAGATGACATATAGGCGATTGAGGATGCCTTATTGGTGAGGCAATTTATCTACTGTCCGGACACACCAGATTAGCTTGCCCATTATCTAATTTAATTTCTCATATTAATTGTATCTGAGCTACTGGTCGAGGTATTTTTGGATTTGTAGGGACCTCCGTCCCTCTCGATGCGGTCCCAGCTCGCCTTGTCTGGCTAGGCTGATTTCTGGGGTGTGAGCTGCTTGTTCATTTCTACGATTGTTAGCAGGTGGGTTGTTTCTAGGAGTCCGCTCACAAAGCACGGAGCTCGGGGTTGTTGTTTTGACAGAACGACTCACGTTGGGTCGATTATTCTTGTGGGGCAGAGATTGGTGGGACCCACTTTGCCACCTTCCAACATTCTCGTCGGTTGCAGGGAGAGGTAATCGAGCTATTATCTTGTCTATTCGCCTATTAGCTTGGGCAATTTAGCTCCTTAGCTAGGCATTCTCCATTTTAATTGCAGTCGGATACCCATGATTTGGGTTCGAAGGATGCAAAGTTGAACTTCCAATATCGTCCTGGTTCGCGTGTTGTTTTCCAGGACGATGCTGCATAGAGGTGCCCTCTCCAGTAGGGTTAGCCGTACGGTAATCTCCATGATCACCATGTCTCTTTGATTTATTTTCATGCATAGAACAAGTTACCACCATTCTGATTGTTGTGTCGAATATTCTAAGACAAGTTTCAAGCCTAATCTGCTCTCACTGAAAGCACCAATCTATGGACGTGATTTTTCGCCAACAGGGGATTATGAAATCTGATTAGAGACATTAATCTTGCTAATAAACTATAAATATAAACTCACAAAGTTTTAACGTGGTTCAGTGGTTAAAATCCACCTAGTCCACGAGTCACTCTTATTCTTGTTTAGGAACTCTTGAAGAAATTATTTATGACAATTTCAGTAGAGTTTTGGCATACAAGATGTTGGTCCCTTTTACTGTCAATTCCCCTTATATTTATAGGGAATTCTAGAGGACAATATTGGGTAATCGTACAATAAATAGTAACTTACAAAATTGGGTAAATTCCCAAATAAATGGATACATAAATTCTCTAATTAAGTCTATTATTGTTATATTGATCTTTGAATATATAATGATTATACACATTTATTGCACATATTGGGCATCCGAGTCTGTTGGGATTCTTCCATATGCGCGTCCTTGAACCACCACAAGCTAGATGCAACTCTCGAACTGGATATGATTGGAGCAGGACAACTTGAGTTAGATAATGCTCGAGCTTGATGAGGGCGATCTGGACACTGGATACCTCGATCTCTGTCATTGGCATGTCAAATAATCTGGAGGACCCTGGGCTATCCTAGACTCAGTGATGCGGCCTCAGCAGTTTGATATGGAGTTAAAAAATATCTCTGAAGTCTTGTAACATTTATTTATTATTTGCCAACTGTACCCCAAGCAAGATGATCGAGTTCGTATTTTTAGCGTATAACAAATAATATTTTCTATGTTTTCTCCTCATTGAGAGAGAATTGTATCGTCTTCTTAGCTAGTAAAATATTTTTTCATTCTTTTCGATTTCAACTTTAAGTTGTCAAACACCTCAACTGCCTAACAGTGGCATCAGAGCTTTTGGTTGCAGATGATTGTTATCGGTGAATAGGAAAGCCAATTCAAGTTAGAAACAAACGCAGTCAAGAAAATGGCAGCAAAGTTGAAATTATAAATAATGAAGAAAATATTTTACTAGATAAGATAAAGATATAATTCTCTCTCAATGAGGAGAAAATACAGAGAAGAAATTTATTCTCTAAGAAATGTGATGATTATGATATTATTTAGAAATGATTACAATACCTTAATTTATAGGTTTATCTAATGCGTATTAATCACAAATAATAATTAGCTAACCTATAAATAACAATTAATATAAATTATTCTTTAATTTAGTAAAAACTAAATTAAGAATTTCCTTTGTAAAGAATTAACTAATTTGACTTTACTATTTTAACATTCTCTCGCTTGAAGTGATACGTCTTATTCCCATGTCATGTTGCTTACGTATCTACTAGACCAACAGACGATCAACACCATATGAACTTGTCATTATTGATCAGTTTTGTCAAAGCATCTGTTGAGTTGTCTTTCGTATGGATTTTTTAAATATCCACACTTCCACATTTTCATGAACAAAATGATATTTAACTCATATGTGTTTTCTCTTTGAGTGAAATGTTGGATTCTTTGCCAAGTGCAAAGCGCTTTGACTGTCACAAAATAGAGAAATCTTCTCTTGTTTGTGTTCAAAATCCTCTAGTAGAATTTGCAACCATATTGCCTATTTGATAGCTTGTGTAGCTGCAATGTATTATGCGTCTGTCGTTGAAGTAGCCACAATAGACTGCAGTTTTGAAATCCAGCTTACAGCTCCTCTAACAAGAGTAAACACATAACCGATGGTGGATTTACTTTTGTCAATATCACCTGCATAATTTGAATCAACATAGCCCTTTAAAGTAAAGTCTGATCCTCCATAACATAATGCAACATTTGAGATGCCCTTAACATATCTCAGGATCCTCTTTACATCACTCCAATGTACTATACAAGAATTCGCCATGTATCGACTAACCGCTCCCACTGCTTGTGGAATGTCTAATCTTGCGCATATCATAGCAAACATTAAGCTACCCACTGTTTATTGCATACGGTACTAGAGACATTTCCATCCTCTCCGCTTCACAGCTAGTGCTCATACTTGAGGATAACTTAAAATTAATAGGAAATGGGGTAGGAATTGGCTTAAAATCTTGCATGTTGAAGTGACGCGGGATTTTGTTAAAGTAGTTCTTTAGAGAAAGCCAAATCTTCCTATTATTTCTGTCTCGATGAATTTGCATCCCTAGAATCTTGTTTTCTGGTCTTAAGCCCTTCATTTCAAACTCCCTAGCCAACTGAGCCTTCAATACTGCAATACGGTCATTGTTGGGGCCTGCTACCAACATGTCATCAACATACAATAGTAAAATAATGAAATCACCATCACCAAATTACTTGTAGTAAGCACAAGGATTGGAACTAAGACTATTGTATCCAAGGCTCATCATGAAGGAGTCAAATATCTTATACCAACATCTCGGCGCCTGCTTGAGACCGTATAGAGATTTGTAAATGTAATGACCCACTACTCTAGACTATTTGGACCATTAACGAAACTATACATAAAACTTACATTTTTACGAAAATACCATAATTTATTGAGTAACTTGCAAAATAAGAGTTATTTACAAATAAACAGAATACTAAGAAGGATTATGGGATCCCATTGTTTTTAAAAACAAAAGATGATTTAAAATAAAAGACATTACATAATTGGTGCGGAAAATACACATAAAATCATAAAAACATAAAATGAGACTACATCCTCGAATCGAATAACGCTCGGCCCCTTGACTCTCATTCACCATCGATACACATCCTCTAAGCGTCACGAATCTTACCGCCTCTAAAGCTTATTTTCCTGCACATAAAACAGAAAGGAATGAGCCTAATGCCCAGCAAGGAAAATCTAACACATAGTCATACACATAATTTCATAAGAAACATAAAGACTTAACATAATACATATAACATACACTTATTATAATGGCCATTATTACTTGGGGTCCTACTAGCTAAGTAGGTCATATGCCCATAACCCATTTGGGGTCTTGTTAGCCATATGGGTCATATGCCCAAGCCTACAAACATACATACATATCATAACATATTTAATAACATAAAACATATAGATAACATAAGCACATAACATATTGATTCTAGCCTATTTTCCTTACCAAAGTTATCGGGATATGTGGACTGAGTTGGGATTTTTTGGAACACTCCTAAAACCATAAGAAAGAGTGAGTCTAAAGAAAGGAGATGAAATGAAAGAGATGGAACGACTAAACCATTTGAGAAACATGCTTACCGAACTTATGTGCTCAAGAACTCAGATTCCCTAACCAAAATGAAGATTAAGGTTAGAGATTGAGTAGAAGACTATGAGAAAGAAAATAACATAATACAGAAAGGAACTAGAGTTTTGGTTACCTCAAAGACTTGAAAGACCAATCTACACCTCAACCGAAATACTATAGAACCTCACTTCCCAAAGTGTTTGATAAGCTTATGATGTTTAAGCTTATGTTTTTCCCAAACCAGGTGTTTATACTCTCACACTCACTTAACACTAGCAGCTTCTGAACTTAGAGCAAAAGGTGAATAATGGCTGGGTACTAGGTCCTATTTATAGAGTTTGGGAATGAAAGTATCTTGATTTTACTTGAATAAAAATAATGGCTTTTTAGGTGAAAATCATTTGAATAATCGTTCAGCAGAGGCTGAAGACTCGTTCAAAAGATGCTGGACTGTTGAAGAAGTTTGAATGGCTGAAAGGAAAAGAATTCAAAAACGTTTGAACATATGTTGGAGGAGGCGATATATCGCCCCCTGTAGGCGATATATCGCCTGGGCCAGTATGCCCGAGGCGACCGTGCATTGTCTCGTGTTTTCCGTATCTACGTGCTGCGATATATCGCCCCCTATAGCTGCAATATATCGGCACACACTGAATATTTAAACACGAAATTACACATTTTTAGCTAAGTTTGAATGGAGTAAACAGCCTTGACTAAGCCTTCAACGTATTCAAAGCTGCTGACTGACCCTATATCATTCAAACTTTACCCTTAATTAATTTAATCCTCAAAAATACTTAATCCTTAATTACCATTCATAACATGTGCTTAAAATCCTATTGGTTGATATCTAAACCTTATAATATAACAAATACTATCCTTAATATCAATCATATAATCAAACCTTAGGTTATACTTATTATTCTTAAACTATAGGTTAAACTTAGAAAATCTATGAGTACTACTATGAGTGTCCAAATAATTCCCGGTCTGAACCAAAAATCCACAGTAACAAAGATAATACTATACATACTATAATACTACTAAACAATTAGCTAAGTAAAGTTCTTGGACTCTACAGTAAACCTGCAAACCAAGTTCTCTTTTCTTTTTTCTTCAAATCCTCCTAGTTGGAGCATACAAATTTCTTCTTCAAGTTTTCCATGAAGAAATGTAGTTTTTACGTCTAACAGCTCTAAGTGCAAGTCAAATGAAGCTTACATTGTTAGGACCACTTGAACTATTGTAAGTCAATCAACAAAAGAAATATCTCGTTGAAGTCAATGCCTTCATTCTTAGCAAATCCCTTCACCACCAACCTAGCACGATACTGCTCCACTTGGTCATTGCCATCTTAGTTGATATTGTAGACCCATTTATTCCCAATTTCCTTCCTTCATGTTGGTAGTGGAACAAGATCCCATGTTCCATTCTTATGGAGAGTTTCCATTTCTTCTTTCATTGTTGTCATCCACTAAGAAGCTTCTTGAATTTTTGTAGTCTCATGGAAAGTTGATGGCTCTCCATCCTTTGTTGGTAGGCAGTATGATTATGTGAATTTCTTGGGTTATATTATTATATAGTTGATTATGCATGTTTAGGTGTAATAAATGTGCGAAACAACCCCACTTTGATCTAAAGAGGGCATATTTGTAATTTTAACCCGTTGAGGGTCTAATTGTAATTATATGATATTATGTGATTAAGACCACACTATTATGTGGATATATTTGAGGTATTCGGCAGGAGTCGGTCCTTTCGAGTAAGATAGAGGTTTAGTCACAATGGGGAATTTATACCCTGCTTGAGGTGAGCCAAGGGGTATTTTGGTGAGTTACCGGGACTCACAAGAGCATGAGCTATATTTTTAGAGAATTAGTGATATTCTGGATTTAGCGGAATTAACTGGGAATTTTAAGTGTAATGAGAGACGGGAGTGCAAATGATAGTTTTGCCCTTAGTAGGCCTTGAGAGAGAAATTGACCTTAGGGGATCTTTGGTCTTTTTGGACCCTTATGCTATTTTGGCAGTTGAGTTTATCAAGTAAAGGGATAGGAGAAAATAGAGGACAACACACTCACTCTCTCTCTCTCTCTCTTGCGTTCACTCTCATTCTCTCTCTAAGGAATTTATTTCTTAAAAAAAAAAAAGAACACTTGATCCTTGAGGTTTGAGGCAGACTTTTGGTAGATTGAAAGCTTATAGGCTTAAGGAATCATAGCTGGGGTTGAACTCGATTAGAGGTAACTCAATTATTTGAGTTCAGTTTTGATCTTAATAGTTTTCTTGAAAGTTATATTGAATTCTTAATTTGAAGGGATTTTGATTGAGTTTAGAATGTTTACTGTGTTTCTGAGTTGCTGGGACTATAATTGGTTGAAATAGGTGAAAACCATGTTTTGGGATGGTTTTTGGAGGATGGGAGATTCTTAATATCGCTGGTTTCCTGAGTTTGCTATGTCACATCACGGCTCTATTCTTGGGTGTCGTGGCCCTTATGAACCCTAAGGGACAAGCATGTGCCTCAAACCGCCTTGGCGCCGCAGCGCCAGGCAAATTATGCTGCGGTGCGTGCCCTGTGGTTTTGGGCTCAGGGCTCTCTGACTTGTTGCGTTGCGACCATAATTGAGAAAATAAGAAAAAAAAAAAGGGTTTTGGGAGCTGGGAACCCAAGTAGAAAGGCTCAGGAATGGTTCTACTACTGAGTTAGTAGAATACATGGTCCCGGAGGCTAGGACTAAGTCTGGAAGCCTTTATTAGTTCATTCCTAATAGTTATTCATTGTTATGGTTGTGGCTAAGGTGAACCATTAGGCTCAAGAGGAAAGGACCGTACTCGGGGGTCGTCAGATACTGTTTACTTAGAACCTGGGGTAAGAAAACTGCATCCGGTCTGTTAGGATTAATGCCCTAAAAGCACGTAAAGTGTAACGACCCAAAATCGCTATTAAGGCTTAAGGGCCTTGATTATTGTGCCAGGAGGGCATGTTGGGATTTATGTGTTATTTTATGAGTTAAATGCATGGTTATGATTTAAAGCATGTTATTTGACTAATTGTTTATCTGAGATGCATGACTATGTGTATTAGTATGCATGTAGGCCCTGATTGTGTTTGAAGGGCATAATTGTAATTTTAGCCCGCTGAGGGCATATATGTGATAATTGTATTCCGTGATTTGTACCACGTGAGTGTGGTGGTATTATTGTGATGCACGTGCCGAGACGGTCCTAGAGAGAAAATTAACTTGAGAGTCACAACGGGATTTCTATACCCGGCTCGGGAGGAGCCTAGGGGTATTTCGGGGATTTCGTAACTTAGTCCTTGAGGGATTTTGGTAACTGGTAATTTGGTAACTTATGTGACTGTTAGTAACCATAGAGAGTAACATGTTTAGATGGTAAAATGGTAGAATTGTAATGGATAGGAAATGAAAAGTAAGCCCTTGAGGTTTAGTTAGGAAAGGATAGGTAAGGAGGGGCAAAATGGTCATTTGGCATAGGGTTTAGACATATTGCAGCTGGGTTATATGGGGTACTCGGTTTAGGCTTGGCCATTGGAGGGTTTTGTTAAAATTAAGAGAAGAAAATCTAGAAGAAAAGGAGAGGAAGAAAGTAGCTGAAAATTGGGTAATTTAGGAGAAGAATCAAGAGGTTTTGGCTTGAAGCTGGATTTGGAGAGGGCTCAAAGTTGAATTCTTGATTGAGGTAAGAGTTTTAAACATCCTTGGGTTTTCTTTTCTGTTGTGGTTTAAGATTTTGGATCCATGGTTTAGGATTTTCAAGCTTGGGTTGTGTTTTTGGCCTTTGGGTTTGAGTTTTCTGAAATTTGAAATCAAATGGGTGATTTTGAGTGTGATTGTGTTATTGAGTTGGGTTATGATGTTTATGGGTTGATGTATGGTCTACTTGGGGTTTTGATATGGTTTTGGGGTTTAGGTTTGAGTTTGGGATGATTTGGGATTGTTTTAGTTCGGGAAAAACGCAAGAGAAAACCCAGAAAATCTGGGTTCGCGTATGAGCGCCGCGGCCTTGTTCTTGGGCGCCGCGGCGCGAGGTTGCATCAGGAGGAGGTCAGGCTGCTGGGCGCCGCGGCCCTTGAGGGGAGTGCCGCGGCCCTAGGCCATTTTGGCAGGCAAAAATTCTGGTTTTTAGGGCTTTTGCCCGGGGACTCGGGGGATGGTTCCGGTGTATTGTTTTAGGGAATTAGAGGTCCCGAGAGTGCGGGATTGGTCCCGGGAAGTGGTTATGAATTGATTAGTATTTAAGGAAGATTCTTGTGTGTTGTGACTAGGATATTGGAGAGGCTCGTGCTAGAGGACCGTGCTCGCGGCGTGAGTGCATCAGGAGGCTCGGAATACAGGTAAGAAAACTACAACACCCGTAGGATGGGGCATGGGCCCATAGTGTGATTGCGGGGCACGACCCTATATTGCATGATGAGATGATTGCTGGGCATGGCCCTATATTGCATTACATGTTAGGGTGTAGACTTAATGAATTAATATTTATTGGAATGTTGTTGTGTTATGCTATATGTGTGATTATAGTAAATTGATCGGCAAGGGCCGAGTGCGGCGTAGGCCGGGTACGGCAGCGGGGCCGAAAGTAACACTCAGCATGGGATGCTTATATTCAGGGTGAGACCCAAGGGATACATGAGTTATCCTCGCGGTGAGAACCGAAACCCCAGGGCTTTGGTAAGGTTTCTGTGGCGGCATGGTCGTGTTTGCTTAGTCTAATGGTTGACGTGTTTATATGTGGATTATCTGTTATGATAAACTGTATAAATTGCATATGTTATGTTCTGCATGAGTTTTCTTGCTGGGCTTCAGCTCACGGGTGCTCTGTGTTGCAGGTAAGGGCAATGACTGAGTCAACCAACCATGAGTACGGAGAGCGTGAAGCGACGCGTACATGTTTGGCCTGCCCGACTGCTTTGGTTGGGGGTTTATTTGAGAATGGCTGTAATAATCTATGATTTTAGAACTGATCAACTGTAAACTTATTTCAAGATGTAAATAGCTTTCAAACATTATTTTGGGATCCCAAATGTTTATTACTTGAAGTTTTTATTGAAACAATGCATTTTTAAAGATTACAGCCTTAACTTTTAATTAGTCACACTTTTGTTTCAAAACCTCGGTTAGCGAGTTCATTGCACACTGTTTTGTCTTAAAACTCACTTAGTAACGGCTCTAAGGAAGTAGGGCGTTACATAAAGATATTTTATTGATTTTAAATAAAAGTATAATTTTATTATATTTGAATATTATAATTATTGTTTGAATTAATTATATAATAATATCAAGAAAATTCCCTATTCAATTATAAGAATATGATCTTGTATTAGTACGAGAGAATTAAGATCATATATAATGAATAAAATAGTTAGTAACATATTAAAGTATGGAATATTTAATGAATGGTTACTAGTACAGTTTGCTAAGCATACGAGATGCAAGTAATCTATATTTGGATTACTGATGTGGATTGACATCTTAGTAAAGGTATTGTATATAATAGAGATTAATTATCTTTATAAACTTACTGCTTGACATAAAGATTTAATTCTTATCATAATAGATGATCATTTTTAGATCAGTCTAAATTCTGAGTATTCGTGAACTCCTGTTTATGTTTATTGGATCTTTTGATTCACTCGTTAAGGTCTCTTAGAATAATGAGGCTAATGACTTTTGTTTTGGAGATTCAATATCATGAATGGCTGGGAACATGAAGTACAATAATGGAATCCATGATTTCCTAACAGATCGAATATTGGTTCCCTTAAGGGTTAATTCTGGAACTGAATAGTTATTGAGCTCAAATCTACAATTAGATTATAGATTAATTATTCACTAGTGAATTAATGGTACTTAAGGATCAAGAGGTAATTAGAAGGGCAAAACGGTAATTTTGACCAGCTCTAATTAATGAACCAATAATGGAGGACAAAACTACATATATTGATTATATCAATGGACTACAAGAGAAAACTCTATAAATATAATTCTATAAATACTTAGAGTTAAATTCCATATTTATAGTGGAGTAATCATGGAATTAATAAATAAGATTATTAGAATAAATAATTTAATTAATAATCTGGTTTATTGAAGCTTTGTATTATAGGTCCATGGTCCCCAGATCACCTCTGTCCTACACTATCAAGGGTAAGGATGTCAAAAAGAAAGGTTTCAGAAGAGAAAGGACTAAATTGCGAAGGAATTAATTTTCCATGGCAAGGAAATAATTATGTGTAAATGATTAATTGTGAATTAATTAATTATTTAACTATATAGTTTTTATTTTGAAAAACTATAGGTTAAAATTAATATTACTCTTGTTTGGAATAATAAGAAGAGAGAGAATAATAAATATCTTATTTACAATATGATATTTATTTATTTAATTTAAAACTGATATTTTGAGATAAAGTAAATTTTGAATTAACTGATATTTATGTTGGGATAAATATATTGTCTTAAAGATTGATTAAACAAACATATGAGAAAAATCAGGGAAACCCTGATTAGGTTGGGCAACACACATTGTGCAGCATAGTGTGTGGTGCCTAATTCAGGGATTTTTATCCATGGGATTTAAATTTTGAATTTCAAATAATTTTGTTTAATTAGTTATTTAATTATTCTTTTTTAAATATGATTTAATTAAATAATTAAATGTAAATATCTTATCGGTTTTAATCTGAATTATATTTTTAATAAAATAAATATTATTTAATTAGATTAAATATCTTTATATAAGTCTGATAGTACGTGACTTTTAGAATAAGCTTTATTATTATTTTTGAGAATAAAAATATAGAATCTCTCTCTAAAGCAATAGTTTTCTCAAAACCTGAAAACTATTCTAAACATGTTCTCTATAAAACTTCTCTATATCTCATGTGTTGAGTACATCTAGAGAGTCATATAAATCAATTTTTTAAATCCTACGTGCCCACACACGTCCTTGTGTGTTTAGGATTGGTCTAGAAGATCAGGGTGTGAGCTTTCAGATTGCTAGATTGGATGATCGTTGATTTTATACAAAAAGATTCACTTGATAGGCTACAATAGGTAATCCATGATCTGTTTTGTATGTGATTTAATATTTTTATATGTATATGATCCTAGCTGGGATTAATATTTATTGAAATGGGTCTATATATTCTGCTGCGTACTTTTGATTTGATCATTTAATACCAACACGGTCTGTGTTTAGGGCTTGGCCCGGTTATAGTACAGGGTTATTACTATGCTGAGAATGTTTTATTAAACATGTTAATTATGTTGTGTTTACATATTTTAAATAATAGCTAGTTATCTAGTTATGAAGCTTGGCTTATAAGTCGAGGATTCATCTTTGTTATTTGATGAAAAGCTTGGCTTAATAGTCATGGATATACTTGTTGTAAAAGACTCAAATTTATGGGGTGGCAGGTGATGACAGAGTGACTTGTGCCACATTTATGTTTCGGGAGGACTCCCGAATCTGGTGGGAAGTGGTATCCCAGACCAGAGATGTAAAGACTCTGAGCTGGGAGGAGTTCAGAGAATTGTTCAACAAGAAATACTATAACAATGCAGTCATAGCTGCAAAGGCATATGAGTTCAGTAATCTGGTGTAGGACTCCATGACTGTTACAGAGCATGCCTGAAATTTGATAGGTTGGCCAAGTTCGCTATAGACTTGGTGCCAACAGATATGATAAGAAAAGATAGACTTGTTCGAGGGCTAAACATTATGATATCCTAGGATGTTAACATTACTTCAGTACCTGGAGTGACGACTTATGCTCAAGTAGTGGAGAAGGCCCTTACTTCTGAGGGCGCTGGAAACAAGATTTGGTGCGAGAATGTGGCCAGAAGGGACACTAGGAGGGTGGAACCTCCCTTTATTGGATTTGGAAGGGGTGGAGGCCCTAGTGGCCAGAAGAGGAAGACCCCAGACACAATTACACTTCCAAGCCCAGAAAGAAGGCGACGGGATATATAGGTTGGCCGCCAGGGCGGCAATGAGAGTTTGAGGACTTATCAAAAATGTGTCAGATGCAGGAGACGTCAGCTTGGAGAGTTTTGGGCGAAGGCCTGCTTTTTATGTGATACAGTTGGGCACCTTAAGAAGGATTGCCCAAGTGACAGCTTGGCTCAAGTTCGAGTGTTCGCATTGACACAATCAGAGGTTGAGGCTTGACCCTTAGTAGTGATAGGTCAGCTTTCTAGTGCTGACACTTCTTATTCTATTTTGATTGATTTTGGGGCTACACATTCATTTGTATCTAGTAGGGTGATTGATAGGTTGTGTCGACCATGTGAATACTATGCAGTGGGATTTGGGACTTTATTGTCTACTGGGGATATGGTAGTCTCTAGGATGTAATATTTGTTTTCCCGAAAGGGTAATTTTGTAATTTCTCCACTGAGGGCGTTTTTGTCTTTTTTCATATTTTTTAAATTTGAGATGTATGAACTTGTGATGTCAATAAAATTTCCAAGTTCTATAGTGAAACATTTCTTTTTTTTAATGGTAATTAAATCCCGCCATGAGTATAATGCCAAGCGAATAAATAACAGTTCATGTTAGGTCGTTATTTATTTAATTGAATATTATTACTATTATTGGCATAATAGTAATAATAAGACGCATGAAATTATTTTATCATATGATGTGTAATTTTTGGTTTTCCATATTATTATTATTATTATTTAATTTAATTAAATAATAATAACTGATTGACACTACAAGAAAAAACAGTATTCATAACACTTAAAAACTGCGAACTGGGAGTATTGATAACGCTTCTGAAAACACTAACATAGCCCCTGTTATTAAAAGTCCTGTCTTTTCTATAACATTATTCGAATGTTATGTTCGATGTTATCTTAAACTATTCAATAACACATTTTTAGTTGGTATAATATTCAAATAATAACGTTTCCAACTGTTATGAAAATTGTTATACTTTATGCATAACACTTTCCAACTGTTATGAAAATTGTTATATTTGATCATTTTATAACGTTTTTAGTTCATTCTATTATATAAATCATAACTTTTTGTCCCAATTATAATATATTATACAAAACAACCATAATTATTGTAAATTCTCCCAGTAATAACATTTTGTTATTTTGTAGTATGCTTTTTTAATTGTTGTAAAAAAAATTATTATTATATTTTGCTTAAAAAAATCACAAGTGTAATATTAAATAGATCAAAAAATTTTAAATATTCAATATATATATGATAAACCATGGGTAGTTTTACATTTGAAGACGAACTACTTCAAACCATGACACTATCCACTTCAAAAGTTCTTAGTTCTAACTTAAGTTTGAAAGCATACATAATAAAATTCTTTAGTCTTGCACATCTTTTGCTTCAAAAGTAAAAATGAGAAACATAGCAAGATACACAAAAAGTAAACCATGAAGCTTAGCTACACAAGAGTTTAAATAATTAATGCTTCAACTTAGAGTTAATAATAAACTAAAAGAGTACAAAAAGAAAGAAAGTTAATAACCTCATTAGGACTTTATAAGTTGGTCATGCAATTACACTAACTAAAGCACATAGGCATGAAAGATTGAAGATTTATGCTTGGTAAAATACTCATTAGAAAAGTTAGCTCAAACACTTTATGATTATAAAATGAAAATGCAAATGATACACCAACCAAACATATAAATATATATATATACAATACAACAACTAATTTATAAAGAAAACCCAATAGCATAGACACATGAACTAGAATTAGATCAAATATAAAGTTCCAAATAACAAGAGCAATGAATTTGCCATTTTTATTGTAGATTTCACTACTTGACAATTAAAGGTTTCTCAAAATCCTACAGACCTAGTTTCCATAAGCTAATCAACACCAACAATTCAAACAAATCAAACAACACACAGGTTTTCATCCATATATAACCGCAGCACACAGAATTCTCAGAACCTACTTCACTAAGACATGCAAGTTTTCAACCTTCCGTTATCACATCAGAACACAGAATTCCCAGAACCTACTTCACTACGGATGAATATCTAAGATATTCAAACTCCTCTAAATTTATACAAATTCTATTCAAAATTATAAAAGATTGAAAATTTTAAAAAAAATATCAAATACAACATACCTCTTGCAATTAGCTACAAATCCAATGCTTTACAAGAATCACTAAAGCATTTATAAATCATAAACACATTATAAAGACTATCACCAAAAAATCTTCCTTAGTGTTCAAATGGGTAGTAACATAGAGCTAAAAGCTAGTGAAAAACCAGATAATCTCATAAAGAATGCTATAAAACAGAACGACTATTGATTTACCTGTGGGCCTTGTTCAATGCTGCCTTGAATGGATCACCAACAACACGTTTCATTGCACGTGCCTTCACTTTTTCAACGAACTCGTCATACACACGCTCATGGAAATAATTTCTTGAACCAGCACAACAACATTGTCCCTGCAAAAGGGAAGGGATTCGTTTTCAACAATGATTTTTTTTCTTATTTAGAAAAAAAAAATTATGTCATACTTGATTAAATGCAACAGTCTAAATTTTGTTCTTGCTCTCCCATCCTATATCAAACAATTTGACCAACTTATAAAAAAACTAAGATAAATACATACCATGTTGAGCAATTGGAGATAAATAGTTGGGCCAAAAGGCAATGATTAATTGAGTATTTCAGGCAAAAAGAGAAGTAATAAATCAGATTAACAAATTTAAGAAACATGAAAAATTTAAATTCTCATTTCATAAACAAAAGGATCTCCACTAGTATCCCTTGTTATCTGCAAACACCAATATAAAGGTTCGGGACATAAGTTGGAACATACCCTTTCAGATATTTCAAAATCTAAAGCAGGCATAAGCCTTTAGTTTGATGATATGGTTGAAAATGTTTTACATTTCAGCATCCTTATTATGATCTTTAATATGTACACACCACTCGGATCAAAGACTCATCAAAACCAAAGAAAGTTAAAAAAAAAAAAAGCTAGAAATATTTTCTAACTACATGAAAGAAGAAGAAATCAGATCCCTACAGTGAAGATAGAAATTAATTACAGGTGCTAACTCAAATTTTAATTTTTTGGTATTAATACAGCAGAAAAGTAAGCTTAGCCAAAAAAAAAAAAGAGAAAGAAAAAAAGAAAAAAAAAACAGAAGTTATAACATTACAAAAAAAGGCAATGAGCAAAGGTAGGTCAAGTATTTAATTTAACAGGTCCAGTTTCACACCCAATGCATGTCGCTTGCCAGAGAAGGATCTAAAATTTAGGAAAACATTATCAGGCTAACTAAGTGGGGGTGATAATCTGATTTTATCTATATTGATGTGTTAGTTTTTAATAGAGGTTAGTGAAAAAGCTTCTCACTTTAGGGTAGGCACTATTAAGAATAAGATCATATCCATTCTAAAATATATGCAAATTTCTATATATGCAAATCAATAAAATTACTCGTAAGCAAAGGAGATTACATAGCAAAAAGAGATTGAGGCATAGAGAATGTTTCAACAATTTACACTAGCAGCAATTTATTGTTTCAACAATTTACTAGTTGCTTCATTAACATAGATATGAATATAGTAGACAATTTTATAGAGAGAGCTATACAAAGAAAATGCCAAGCTTGAAGAATTGCTACCAAAGTGAGCAACGAGCAACTTCCATTTCATTTATCTAACCATCTATTTCGCTTGAATTTATTCACAAATGGGTGAGAAATACAGTTTTTTCCTGCTATGATAACCATTAACAGCCATAAAATCTGAGTTATTGAAAATAATTAGCTTGGCAACAAGAAAATGAAGAAATAGCAGTGAAAGTAATGTAGCACTTTCTTGTAGTTATTGAAAACGATTTCAGGCAATAGTAGTGAAAGTAACCAACACATATATTAACATCAAAAGAAAATAATTATAATAGAATCAATGATATTACCTCAAGATCTTAATCATATTAAGTCACACAATAGCAGAGTGAAAAGAGCTTACCCCACAGCTCAACAACATTTTCCAATTTCTAAAAACAAATTCTGAAATAGAATTGAATAGAGAGAAGTTAGGGCAAGAGATTGAAATAAAATAGAAAGATTCAGATTTTACCCAAAATTACAGAAAAAAAAAGATGAGAGACTTGGATTTCTAGAGAAAATCTAAAATGACAGAGAGAGGCTCAAATTTTACACCTCAAATATGAAATGTTGAAATGAGATAGATAAATGCTTCAATACAAGGGAAAAAATTGCAGAACAGAGCTTGAAATGAGATTGGCCTTCTTTTTATTGTTCTATGCAATTTTGTCTAGTTATTTGTTTCAAGTTAAAATCCTTCACACGTCCTTTCTCAATCATATCACAATGCCTAAGTACCACTAGGCAAGGATTCCAAACATTTTTTAAAACAAGTAATCTATATTCATAATTCTACTTTGGTTAGGAGTGCCCAGCAAGAGTAATAGTTGCACACTTAATTGCTACATTGTACCTAAAGAGATGAAATGATAAAAGAAAAATTATGCCAGACATAAAGAGTATAAGAAAGTGAAAATGATTTATATTGGGAAAGACAACCAAAAAAAAAATTACTTTTTGATTCATAATTGTGTTGCCTAGACATAATTAAGGAATTCATCACAGCACAACATCAATATGAGAAATGAAAAAATAAAATTAGGAATTTTGAAATCTTAAATTTCATGGCAAACAAACAACAATCAATTTCACAAAAAATAAGAATCATCAATTCCGAATTAACAAGCAAAACATAAAAATATACATGAAAGAAAATACTAGAGAAAAGCTATACAAAATATGCTGTGAAAAATTGGGCCCTCTTAAGAGAAGCTACATAAACATTCAGCACATACATTGAATATAATAACTTCAGCATTGAGCCTAGGAAAGTTGTGTATGTGCATGAAAAAACCAATAAATCAGATAAACTCAGACTGCTAGATCTTTGTGTAAGTTATTTTAACTAAACAAAAAGACAAAACAAATAAACTCTTACTGCTAGATCATTTGCAAAAATCAAATAATGTTTGCATTAGATATCAAAAGGATTTTAGATCAAGGTTATATGTACAGAGAAGATTCACTCCATCATGGTGAGCTCTAGATTTTATAAGTGTGTCCATTTCTATTAATAAATCAAGTTCAAACACACACTCAATTGAAATTTGTAATGTGTCTTGACAAAAATTGATTGGCTCGGACAATATTCAATGCAACAACAGATTTTTCTGATTTATAATAATTGACAGCAATATCATTTACTAATTTGAAATGAAACTTACAACAAATTTTTCTGATTTACTAATTGGGAGCATAAGCACATTGGTCAATTTAAGATGTATATTTTACATGATAAATCAGTAATGTAGATAATACTAATCAAAGGGAACATACATACCCAACGTGTAACATTGTCAATAGAGTCCACCATGCAGTAAGCGTAATCATAAATTGGATAGACCATCAATTATATTAAAAACCAGTACAAATATTAACAAGATTAAACCTGAACTAAAGGGGAAAGGGCTTACCTTCATTAACTGCAGCAAAAGAAACTATAAAAAACAAAAGCAATAGCACAAACCAAAGAAATAACCTTTAAGAAAAACCAACAAATTAAAGCCCACTTAAAGGATCTTAAAGAACAATACGAATTGAGTGAGCACACAAAAATGTAGAACAATAGAGTCTACTTCAAACCCAGAACCCCAAATCTGTTTTTTTTTTTTTCCCTTCAAATGCAGACCCCAAAACTGAAAAAATAAGAACCAATCCTAACCAATAAACTAAATCAATTTCATATAACACAACCAGACCTAAGCCAAAAATTGGTAGAAAAATATTAATAAAAATCATAAACTCTTTGTCAATGTCGAAGGAGAAATAAAGATTACCCTTTTTATTTTACTATTCTTCAACGAGGGAAAAGAGTGAGAGAAAGTGCAAAAAGAAAAAAGCATATGCAAAATAATCTAATGAGTCGCAAGTCATCTCTTTTGCCAAACAAATTGAAACAAAGAATGAAAAAATCGCTTTCTAAATCAAAGAAAGACTCACCTCAACTACTGCGTGGAAGACATTAGCCCTGACAAAAATCCCACCGACCCTCCAAGAATGGCAACCGGATTAGCTTGAACAAGTAAAAATCCCATAAAAATTGAAGCTTGGAAAAACCCCCAGAATCCTTAAATTGAATAAATAAATAATCCCAAATTCAAAGCTCAAATGCTAGGTCTTATCAACTACAATACACAAATTCTTAAAACTTGAGACTCACAGCAAGAAGAAGGGATTCTTTAGCGTTTAGCCTCTCCATTTCTTGGGCGTAAGCAGCTGGAGCTCCTCCCTGTACAGCCTGTTGGACCTTTGCTCTGCAAGTCAATCTCCGTCAGAGTCAGCGAAACATGGGGAGGGAAGTTGTGGTAGATGAGACGGAAGAAGACAACGAACAACAGGAATAGATTGTAGAGACAACAGATAGCTGGTACAAGACAGTGGTAGACCCACGAGTCGAGCCACACCGTAGACCCACCAACGCAAGCACCGTCACACCCACGAGCAAGCCACGTCGTAGACCCACGAGTCGAGCCTCCCTATCACACGACCCAAGCCGCAGTCCCCATCACCTTGTTACACACCTGCAACAAACAGGGATTCAACCTTAGAGAGATAGAGTTACTGAGTGTGAGAGAGAAACAGAGGAGGCGTGTAGAGTAATTAGGGATTCAAATTTCTTTTGTCTTTCATTTGGCGCCTGTGTATTTCATTTACCGCCCATTTTCATTTCATTTAAGTAAAATGTCCGTGTCTTTTTCTATTACCATGCGACAATAACACTTTTTAAAATATGTGATATTTTAATGTAATATATGGGCATAATTGTTGTAGTGTGAATTTGCAAAAAGACCATAATACCCTCAAGTTTGGGATTGGTTCAAGGGGCATATTAGAGACTTTATTCTAATTATTTTATATGATAAAAAACCACAAATAATTGGTTAACTTTTCAAAATCCAGCTGATGATATCGATTGTGGAATTGTTCCACGTTATTTTTTTAAAATTAAATTTTTATAAAAGAAACTCCTTAGAAAGAGGATCTTAACACTTCAAATGCTAACTTATTTCTAAACCTTTTTAAATCATCTTTACCATGATAATCTGAAGGAAAGAAATCATTGAAACCAAGAGAGAAGCAAAGGGTTGAAGAGAGAGGGAGAGGTATTATCATTTTTTTTTTAAGAAAAGAAATAGAAAATTTTGAATCCTTGCTTTGGGAAAATTCTGGGTAGTTTTGGGTTGTCTAGAATCGTTCTAGGGAAGAAAATAAACTCTTTCAACATGGGAAATACAAGTGTAAGGTCCCAAATCTCAGTTCTCCATTTTTATCCAAGAAAAAGCATAGTCTTGGATAATTTCGGATTTGAGGGAGTTGGCATGAGTTATGGGTTCATGTAAGGCTTTGGTTAAGGTTGGGGGACTCCAAGGATCACATGAAGTGAAAGATCAGAGCTTGAAGGTTGAGAACACAAATTACAAACTTTTACACCATTAAAATTGGTGTACTAGACTTGAGGGAGACAAGTTCGAACAGAGGGCTTCCAATTATTTTCTTCGGCTGTTCTTGGTTGGGAAGGAGTGCTGGACATTGTAGGGTCATTTTCCAATCGAAAGGAGGCTTCAAACACTGTCGAGGAGGCTGGGAAGAGGCTCCCGGCACCAGAGAAGGAGAGCCACGGCGGAGCTCCGGCCAGGTTTCAAAGTACGTGTTTTTCTAGGGTTTTGTTTGGTTTTTCAATCCTAAAAATTATTACATTAATGTTAGAGTATTTTCAAACTGGTTTGGTATTTTTCTGATTTTCCTTGAATTACTATGATTTATTGAAGATTAAATAGAGATTAATTATGAAAAATATTTTTATTATTCAGAAAAATATAATTTTATGTTTGAATGATCTCTGCAAGATTTAAAATGGCTTTGTATTTTTAGATTTAAGCTTTGATCTTGTTTCATAATTTTCTTGAATTATTTTCTTTTAAATATGTGATTTAAAGAGATAAATGTGGAAAATTATTAAAATATTCTAAAATTCTGGGAATTTTTGTATATGTTTTGAATGAGATTCGAAGGCTCTCTATATTTTTTGGATTTCAAATTTGTATCATTTATGTAATTTCCATGATTTATTTGGCTTATTCTATATTTTAAGTATAAAATATATTAATACTACTGTTTTAAACGCTAGATAAATTATTGTATGTTATTGTAGGGTGTAGAAACCAGTCTATATAGTTAGATTTTATTTTTAATCGTTTATGTATTTTTCTTGAATTAATTTGTTTTTCTATTAAATTAATTAAGAAAAATAGTTATTTTGTCCAGAAAATTCTAAAATAATTTTTATAAGTTTATTTTGGCTTTTTAAACATTTCTGCATGATTTTTTTGAAATTTTTTCTGGTTTTATATTTATTTTAAATTATTTGAATTATTTGGATTTTATATGGGAAATTGAAAAAAAAAATTCTAATTGTTAAAAATTATTTTTCTAGTCTTATATGAGCCTTTGTTGATTATTTAGGTTTTTGGAAAGTTGTTTGTTAAATTTTTTTGTTATATGATAATTTTTTAGAAAAATTATTGAGTTTTTTATGTAATTATGATATTAAGGACATTTTGGTAATTTTTCACGTAAAAAGTATTTGTATGAATTCATGTTTTACGTTAAAAACATCTTTGTTTGTGCATGTGACATTATGGTTCGAACATTTGTGAAAAATAATTTTAATTTACGTGTCATCCATTTTAAAATTGCATAGTTAAATTATTTCAATAATTAAGGTTTTGAAATAAAACCCTAACGTCTATTTTTACTTTATTCTGAATTGTCGCTTTGTAGTTGGACGTCTAGGAGCTAGCAGTCATCGAGGTGATACAACAAGTGGTTCAGGACAAGTCAGCGGACAATGCACTGCTTAAGGTAAGAATAGTGGACATCTACGCACAACCTTGTTTTCTTATTTGTTTAATTATGTAATTATATTTGTGACGTGAATTATTGCACTAGATTGACTAGCATGAGGATATTGCTAGGGATTTTAGTTAGTAGACATGCTTAGATGAGAGCGTAGGTGTGCTACTAGATTCTAGCTGCTTGTGTGAGTATAGCACTTGCATGAATTATCTTGGGTGTGTATAACTCAGGATAATAGGATGCCCCCACGGAACTGCTGAGTGTGAGTACAGCGCAGGCAGGGCAATGATGTCTCAAGGGAATGCCAAGTATGAGTACAGCACAGGCTAGACTAGGTGCCACCGTGGGAATGCTGAGTGTGAGTACAATGTAGGCATGGCAGATTACATTTCATGTCCGATCAACATGACTTGTTAGTATTTATGTGTGTGAGTGTAACACACATTATGTTAGTGTGATATTGTGTTTATATATTTCACGATGATTATTATGCTTATGATGTTTATTTATGTTTAGTTGAAAGTTCATGTTTTCTGGTTTGGGGAGTATGTCCTACATAGCTCTTCTTACTGGGTGTTAGCTCACGGGTACTCTGTGTGCAGGTAAAGGCAAAGCGAAGCAGTGAGTGGTGTGGGCTCAAGGCATGGACGGAACATGTTAGAGGCAGGGCTCCAATTATTCTATGTTTTTAGAAATAAATGTCATGTTTTTAATTTTTCTGACTTGAACGATTATTTTCTTTATGTTGTTGTTATTAAACCTAGCGTCCAACATTTTTATTTTTAAATAATGAGATCTCATTGTCTGTTAAAATTTTAAATAAATATTTATTTTTAGTGTCTTAAAGTATTTATTTGTTTATTATTTAAAATGGACTCCCTAAGTACCGTCTAGGGAAATCGAGGCGTTACATAGGAGATGGGTCAGGTCATTACCAGTGGAAGTGGATAGCAGAGAGCAATCAGTAGATCTCATTGAGCTGGTCATGGAAGACTTTGATATGATATTGGGTATGGATTGGCTAGCCAAGTATGGGGCAACCATAGATTGTAAGAAAAAGACGGTAACATTTGAACCTAAGGGCGAGGACCCGTTTGTATTTGTGGGAACTGTGCACGAACCCCGTATCCCTATGATATCAACATTGAG
Organism: Humulus lupulus; assembly: GCF_963169125.1. NCBI lineage: Eukaryota > Viridiplantae > Streptophyta > Magnoliopsida > Rosales > Cannabaceae > Humulus > Humulus lupulus. The sequence continues at coordinate 38,994,553 of NC_084801.1, read as the reverse complement.
AGCTAGAGACCTATTACGAGGTGGTTGCATGGGATTCCTAGCCAGTGTGGTAGATACCACTATGGTTGTGCCAGTTGGACTCGAGGAGACATGTTGGCTACTGAGTTTCTAGATGTATTCCCATGACAGTTACCAGGGTTACTGCCCCACAAAGAGATAGAATTTTTCATTGAATTGGCACAGGAAACAGAGCCAGTATCTAGAGCACCATACAGGATGGCTCCAGCAAATTTAAAGGAACTGAAGGTTCAGTTACAGCAGTTACTGGAGTTGGGTTTTATCAGGCCCAATTTTTCGCCATGGGGTGTGCCAGTCTTATTTGTGAAGAAGAAAAATGGATCTCTAAGGATGTGAATTGATTACAGAAAGTTGAACAAGATGACTATCAAGAACAGGTATCGACTGCCAAGGATCGATGATTTGTTTGATCAGCTACAGCATAAGACTGTATTTTCAAAGATTGATCTTCGATCTGGTTATCACTAGTTGATGATCAAAGATGAGGGCATTTCGAAGACGGCCTTTCATACCAACTATGGGCATTATGAGTTCTTAGTCATGTCATTTGGATTGACTAATGCCCCGACAACTTTCGTGGATCTGATGAACAGGGTGTTCAAGGATTACTTGGACAAGTTTGTGATAGTTTTCATTGATGATATTCTGGTTTATTCTCAGTCGGAGTTAGAGCATGAGCAGCATCTCTTGTTGCTATTATAGAGGTCGAGGGAGCACAGATTGTATGAAAAGTTCTAGAAGTGTGAGTTCTGGTTATCTCAGGTGACGTTCCTCGGTCACGTAGTTAGCAGAGATGGAATTACGGTGGATTAGGAAAAGATCGAGGTCGTCAAGGATTGGCCAAGGAAAATGAGTGCTTCAGAGATTCGAAGTTTCCTTGGATTGGCAGGATATTATCGACATTTTGTGGAAGGATTCTTAAAGATTGCAACACCATTGACAAAATTGACCCGCAAGAACTTGAAGTTTGTGTGGTCAAATAGGTGTGAGAACAGCTTCCAGGAGTTGAAGCGGCAATTGATCACTGCTCCAGTTCTGAGTCTTCCTTCAGATCAAAAGAAGTTTGTGGTTTACTGTGATGCATCGAATTAAAGGTTAGGTTGTGTCCTTATGCAGGCTGGAAAGGTGATTTCCTATACATCATGACAATTGAAGGATTATGAACAGCAGTACCCTACACATGATATGGAGTTAGGAGCGCTAGTCTTTGCTTTGAAGGTATGGCAACACTACCTTTATCGGGAGAAGTGTGAGATGTACACTTAACACAAGAGCTTGAGTATTTCTTTACTCAGTAATATCTTAATATGAGACAGAGGCACTGGCTGAAGTTGGTGAAAGATTGCGATTGTGAGATTCTTTACCACCCAGGGAAAGCCAATGTGGTGCCTGATACCTTGAGTCGGAGAGGTTTGGAACAACTGTTTTGCTTGAAGCAAATATCAAAGGAGTTGGCAAAGGAGATGACTAGAGCAAATATAGAGTTGGTGGTGGGCCAGTTAGCTAACATCACCTTGCAGTCCACTCTCTTGGAGAGGATTAGAGAGGGTCAGATGAATGATCCTCCATTGAGGAGGCATAGAGAGGACATCCTAGCTAGAGTGGCTAGGGATTACATTGTCTCAAAGATGGGTTTACTGAGATACATGGAGCGAATTTGTCTTCCGATGGACTCTGCTATCAGACGAGAGACTTTGGATGAATCTCATATTCTTTTGTACTCACTCCATCAAGGCACCCCGAAGATGTATCAGGATTTGAAATCTCTATATTGGTGGCCTGGATGAAGAAATATGTGATTGAATATGTGGTTAAATGTTTATCGTGTCAGCAGGTGAAAGATGAACGCCAGAGACCAGCCAGGCTATTACAGCCCTTGGGTATCCCTAGTGGAAATGGGAGGACATTACTATGGACTTCGTATTGGGGTTACCCAGGACAGTGGGTTAGCATGACTCAGTATGGGTGATTATGGATCGATATACCAAATCAGTAGTGCACCTTCATGGGACTCCTACGTCTATTGTGTCATACTGGGACGGAAAAGTGATGGGTGTCGTATGTCGTATCAAATTTTAATATATATTATCAATCACTTACACCAGCTACTTCAGTATAGCGGTAAATAAGGGTCGAACCCACGAGACTATGATCAAACTATTATTCAAAATAACAACTAAACAGAAATAAAATAGGGGTTTAAATTTTAAAAACTGAAAACATAAAATACAATAACGATCAAAGATTATATAACTAAGGATAAAACGATATTAAAGAAGTAGTCAAGAATTACTCTCCACCTTCGACAATCAATCTATCAACAATGACAAATAATATCCCCTATTCCTAATTAAATTATTAACCCCGCAGATGATAACACTTAAGTAGTCAATTATCTCAGTTTCCCTACCTAAGTGCTTTTAATTAATCCTTTTTACCTAGCAATAAACTCATTAAGCATGAGATCTATTTAACCTATTAAAAGCATTACAGTTTATGGAAACAAGTTAATCTAGGCAATAAATTCATTAAGCATGCAATTCATTTAACCTAGGTTCTATTTTTCATCACAATCAAGATACTCGTCACAATACCATAATTGGTAATTTATCACTCTACATAGAATCCTAAACTATTTGGTGAATAGCAATCCTAAGATGATAGTAGAACAATGCAAAACCTTAATTAGCAGCCGTCTAAATAAGATTTTACAAGATCCATGACATTCAAGTAGAAAAATAGAAGCAATTTAATATAAAGGAATAAAATTCATCAATGCATTCAAGATCACATGTCTAGGGTTTTGAAATATCCCTCAACTATATACATAAAAAAAAAACTACTCCATAATCACATTCATATTCATAAATATAAATATTCAATGAAAATAAAAGAGTTTTGAGAAGAAAGAAAAACTAGATTGAAGAATGTATATGCTGATGTCTTTTCTCCTCCTCTGTTGTTCTAGCCTCTAAAATTCACAATCCAAAGTTGTTATAAAAATCAACCCTAACCCCTTTAATATCCCTTTCAAAAATACATTTGAAATTAAAAAATTAATGGAAAAAATCTATCACTGACCGCGGCCAATGTTTCTTATCAGTCACTGCCATTGGAACATGTATTTTCCAGAATCGGGCTCGGACTACAGATTGGGACATTGCTGGCTACGACCACTACGTTCTGTCCCCCAGGTCGCGGCCTAGAATAAGGCTGGCCACCACCATAGTAATTGTTCCATTTTTCCAGTTTTCTTCAGCTACAGCCAGTGACGGTATTTTAACAATAGCTTCCTGGATATAGCTCGGAATTTGAAGATTCAAAAAGCTGTGGAAAGCTAGGAAAAGATCTAAAACTTGTATTTCTTGAAATATTTTCAAAAGAATATTGGAAAATTATCAAAATCAAGTGTGAAGTTTCAGACTTGTAATTCCGAGCTTAACCATTGCTTGTAAAACATCACAAATTCATTATTTTTCACCCAAATTTCTTGGAAGTCCTAAAAATACAAAACAAACTTACTAAACATATATAAACAAATAATCAAGTGAATAATCATAGATGAATAATTAATTAAAAATAGACAAATTCGACACTTACCAAACTCCCCCACACTTGACATTTGTTTGTCCTCGAGCAAACAAAATAAAAATTAAACACATAAGCAATGGTTTTGTCCAAAGCGCTAGTTGTCTCAAAAATTGATCAAACAAATAAGTCATAGGAAAAATTTGAATTCCACATTCCTCAGAATTTCAACTAAATGCCCGTTACCACTTATACTCGATCTCTTTATGATTATGCACAATCAAGCTTACCAAAACATAAACATTCAAATCAATTTATACATGTCAAAGTATGTTTTAAAGTCTCTTGTATAGTAAAAATTTTCATGAAATGCATCCACTCCATAGACATTAACCAATTATTCTCCACTAATGTAAACACACATAATCAAGAATCAAAAGTTCTTTAAAAGCTTGTAATGTAAGGCTAAGGTTAAAGACATATGAAAATTGAATATTTAAGCTTAAATCACACCATAACCTATATTTTTGTCTATTCTCTAGATCTTCCCACAAATTTCTCATAAAATTCAAGAAAATACATATAACCTTTCCTTTTTTTTTCTTTTCACATCGATCATACTATTTCCCCCACACTTATACTTTTGCCAACTTTTCTTCTTCTTCTTTTTCAATGCAAAACTTTTCTTCTTTTTTTTTTCTTTTTTTTTTCAACTTCATTGGGAGAAATATTATATCATATACATTCACATTAAAATCTAACAAACCAATACAAATTGTCCTTCTTACAATCCATAACTCAACCCACAAAATTAAACAATCATGTAAAACTATGGTGTAATGGGTCACAAAAAGAGATAATATTTTCAAGCTACAAATGTTTTAAATTGGCTTATAAAAGAAAAAGATTAGTCATTATGGCTCAAAAATTGGAAACTAGGGTATTCAATTTCATAGGTAAGCTTGAAAAGCTCAAACGATCCAAAGAACATGCCTTAATCATCTTCCTAATCATGTGTACTTAGGATTTCGCCTCAAATAATTAATCAATGATTTCTAGAGTGGTCGAGACTATATATAAGTAATAGCATGCATAAATATCTCCAAATACTAATGAAAAGGTAAATCTAATTGTACGCACATTATGGTAAAAAAATTGAAGATCAAGCTTAAGTAAAAACCACACAAGAGTTAAGCACACAACTCATCAATTTCCTAGAAGTAGTCTCATCTCAATCAGAAGTTTTATCATTGACAGACAACTTTCAACACAACCATGCTTTTGACAACCTAAAACAAACTTTAAAAAATAACTAAACAACATAAACACAAATAACAACTAAAGAAGTGACAAATAAAAATAAAACAAGCAATTTTCCCTTCCCCCACACTTAATTTAAGCATTGTCCTCAAGGCATATACTAAATAAAAATAATCAATGCAAAATAAAAAGATAAGGATAAGAAAAACTCCTGCAAGTTTGCTTTATTTAACGTCGTTAGCTCGACTGAATGCTGCTCTCAAGATCTTTATGTTGGGTATTTCAATGAAGTCCCTTCCCTATGATCTTACTAGGAGAATCAAACACATTGAATTTGATAACTTCACCATCGAATTCCATTGTCAGCGTTCCTGCTCTAACACCTAGCTTTGTATTTGTTGTCATCAATAATGGCCTCCCTGTAATGCCCCGACTAACTCTAAGACCCCGTACCATTAAAACTTCTAAGACATAGCTACCATTTTTGGAATACATGCATATAATAATAGAACTTTATTATAAAAATCCAAAATACGGGATCCCATTGTTATTACATAAAAACATAAGAAAAACAAAACATTTAATTAATTGTTCAAATACTAAATGCGAAAAAATAAATACATAAATTAAAAAGACTCAAAATATAAACTTCATCCTCAATCTTTTCCAGCAGTCCATTCATTCCTTTCTCTCCCAATACACATGCCAAACCTGTAATGAATCTGTCTCTCCATCCAAGCTTATTTTCCTGCACTATCTAAAATAAAAAGGAATGAGCCTAATGCCCAACAAAGAAAATCTACTAAAACATATCATAAGTCATAAGACTAAAAACATATGTCCTAAAAATGTATGACGTAAAATGTAAATCATAAAAACATAGGACTACAATATTAATGGCCATTAACTCATTATCGTAGTATGTGATAGAAACCATCTAGGTCCACTTGCTACTATTCGAGGTAGGTTTAAACACAATATAGTATATGATAAACCATCTAGGTCCTCTTGCTACTATTGGAGAGGGGTTAAATCATAACTATAATCTACAATAATGATACAAATCTTGGGATTTTCTTAATTTATATCTAAGCAACTACATTTCCCAAGCGACTACGACATAAACATATACATATATACATATAAACATAACATAATCATAACACATAAAAGCTAACCTATTTTCCTTACCAAAAAACGGAGATATTGGAGATAAGAACGGGATGAAAAACTCCTAAAATCAAACATTAAGATCCATAAGTTTTCTAAAAAAATGGAGATGAAAAGAAGATCTAAACCCTCTAGATAGATACTTACTGGAAACCTTAAGTTTCAAGAAACTTAAACACCTAACCAAAAGTCGTAATAACAAGTTAGGATCTAAAAGAAAATGAAAGAAAATAAAAGAACTATAATGAAATAAACCTGAGGATAAGAATACCTTGGATAGACTAGAACTTTGATCTACACCTCAATACCGAAATGTCACTCTTCCTTACTTCCCAAGTGTTTAGAAAAGCTTAGATCGGAAAGCTTTTAATCCCAAAACCCTAGTGTTTTCTCTCTAGAATAAACTTAGCAGCTTGGAGGCTCTGAAGAATGCTTGAATGATGAATGAAATGGCTGAGTGAAAGGTCATATTTATAGGGTTCAAGGAGTGAAACTAATCCCTTTTAAAAAGAATAAATAAATGAATTTTAATTGAAAAAATTAGAAATATCTATTCAACAGATGCCCAGAAATCGGTCAAAAACATTCAAGAGCAAGTCCAAGTTGTTGAGGGTTATTTCTAATTCGTTTTCCACAAAGTTTCAAAAATACCAAAAAGAGTCGATATATCGCCCCCGATAGGCGATATATTGCCTGCCCTTATGTTCTGAGCCTACGTGGTTTCGTTCATGCGAAGTCGACGTGTTTTCCGTATCAACCATAGGCGATATATTGGCCCCTATACCTATGATATATTGGCATACGCTGATATTTTAAACATGTTTTTGCACACTTTCAACACACTTAAAAATTTTTAAAACTACTTTGGCTAAGTAAAATGTGATCCTAACAGCTGCTGGAAGGTTCTAGACCTTCTAGATCTATCCTTTATTAATTTATTCATCTGAAATTCTTAAATAATAAATAAACATGCATGTGACAAGTGTCACGTTCTTAATTATTCTATCTAAACCTTAGGTTATAATAAATATCATTTCTAGGACCAACTATATTAATCAAACCTTATGTTAAAATTAATATTTCTAAACTATAGGTTAAACTTATAAAATCCATAATCTATGAGTTTCTAACTAAATCCCGACTTGAACCAATTATCACAAAAACTACAATACTACAAGCTACTACTACTACTTCTACTATCTAGTTAAGTAAAATTCTGATACGCTACTATTCTCCCCTACTTAAAATAATTTCTTCCTCGAAATTTACTTACCAAACAATTCCAGATACCGTGCTCAGATGTCTTCCTCCAACTCCCATGTTGCCTCTCGTTCTGTACTATTACTCCATAAGACCTTAACTATCGAAATACTCTTAGCCTGTAATTCTTTAGGCTGTAATTCTTTTATCCCTTTCTCTAGGATACTAACCGGTCGTTCCTCATAACTCAGATCATTTTGAAGTGCTAACGTATCATACTTGAGAACTTGGGATGGGTCTGACACATTTCTACGCAGTATCGAGAGGTGAAACATATTGTGGCTATCTGCTAGAGCTGGTGGTAGGGCTAATCTATATGCTACTGGTCCCACCTTGTCCAATATCTCAAAAGGACCTATAAATCGGGGACTAAGTTTGCCTTTCTTCCCAAACCGCCCACTCCTTTCATAGGAGATATTCTTAAAAATACTTGATCTCTGACTTTGAATTCCACTTCTCGCCGCTTGGCATCCGCATAACTCTTTTTTCGACTTTGAGCAGCGAGCATACACTTTCTAATCGGCTCTACTACGTCTTGAGCCTCTCTAACATCTTCGGGTCCAAGAAGTTATCTTTTCTCCTACCTCGTCCCAATGTAACGGCGATCGACACTTCCTTCCATAAAGTAACTCATAGGGTGCCATACCGATAGTTTCCTAGTAGCTATTATTGTAGGAGAACTCTATAAGTTGCAAATACTTACTCCACGATCCTCCGAAGTATAGTACACAAGCACGCAACATATCTTCTAAAATCTGTATGGTACGCTCAGACTATCTGTCGATTTGAGGATGAAATGTTGTACTGAGACTTATCTTGGTACCCATGGCTTGCTGCAAGCTTCCCCAAAATCTTGATGTAAACACCGATCCTCTATCAGATAAAATGGTCTTAGGGATTCCCTGCAGTCATACAATTTCTCAAACATAAATGCCTGCATACTGGTTTGCAATGTACGCAGTCTTGACATGCAAGAAGTGAGTTGACTTGGTGAGTCTATCCACCACAACCCAAGCTGAGTCGTGTTGCTTATTTGATCGTGGTAATCCTGTCACGAAGTCCATGGTTATGTCTTCCTACTTCCATTCTGGAATACTAAGTGGTTGCAATAAGCCTTCGGGTCGCTGATGTTCCGCCTTCACTTGCTGGCATATAAGGCATTTGGACACATACTTTGCTACGTCTTTCTTCATTTCCGGCCACCAATATAGTGCCTTAAGGTCGTGAGTCATCTTGGTCGACCCCGGGTGAACTAAGTATGGGGTAGTGTGTGCCTCTTCTAAAATCTTCATCTTAATCCCGTAGTCATTCGGCACACACACCTGGCCCTTATATCTCAAGAACCCCTGTCCTGATATGGAGAAATCCGTAGTCTTGCCTTCTTTGACTGCTTCCATATGCGATACTAACGTGTCATCATGCCCTTGCCCGATCCGTACATCATCTAATAAACTTGACTAGATGGACAAGTTAGCCAGTTGACCCCTGACTAGTTCTATTCCGACATTAATCAGCTCTTGCTGAAGTGGCTTTTCTATTCCGGATAATGCTGCAAGATTTCTGTAACTCTTTCGGCTTAACGCATCTACAACTACATTCGCTTTTCCTAGGTGGTATAGTATTTCACAGTCATAATCCTTTCCTAGTTCTAACCACCTGCGCTGCCTCATGTTGAGCTCTTTCTGCGTGAAGAAATATTTTAAAATCTTGTGGTCCGTATAAATCTTACACCATTCTCCATAAATCTCACATCATGTGTTGGATAGCGTTGCTCGTATTCCTTCAGCTACCTTAAGGCATAGGCTATTACTTTGTCATTTTGCATCAGCACACAACCCAAACCATGCTTTGAGGCGTCACAGTATACTACAAACTTGTCATTGGGTGTCGGTACACAAAGTACTGGTGCTAAGCATAATTTATCCTTGAGAAACAGGAAGCTTTCTTGACATTTATCTGTCCAGTTGAACTTTTGTTGTTTCCGGGTTAGGTTGGTAAGCAGAGTGGCTATCTTAGAAAAGCCTTCTACAAATCTCTGATAATAGCCTGCTAGCCTGAGAAAACTTCTAACCTCTGACGCATTCTTAGGTTTTGGCCAATCCTTCATATCCTCTACTTTAGTTGGGTCTACTACTACTCCATCTATGGATACTAAATGGTCGAGGAACGCTACTTGTGATAGCAAAAATTCACATTTCTTGAATTTGGCATAAAGTTAATGCTCCTTTAGTCGTAGCATGTTCAATCTTAAATGTTCCTCGTGCTCGACTTTATCCTTGGAGTACACCAAAATATCGTCAATGAACAATATGATAAATTTGTCCAACTAATCCTTGAAGACCCGATTCATTAAATCCATAAATACGACTGGAGCGTTGGTAAGACCAAAAGATATAACTAGGAACTTGTAATGTCCATATCGAGTCCTAAAAGTTGTTTTTGGTATATCCTCTTTCCTTACCTTGAGCTGGTTATAATCGGACCGTAGATCCATCTTTGAAAATAAAGTCACTCCTCAGAGTTGATCAAATAAGTCGTCGATCTGGGGTAGCGGGTATTTGTTCTTAATTGTCACCTTATTCAGCTTGCGATAATCGAGACACATCAACATGCTTTCATCCTTCTTCTTCACAAATAGAATCGGTGCTCCCCATGGCGAATGGCTTGGTCTAATGAAACCCAACTCTAAGAGTTCTTATAACTGCATTTTCAACTCCTTGAGTTCGGTAGGTTCCATCCGGTATGGTTCCTTTGAGATAGGCTCGGTTCCCGGTACTAGTTCGATTGTGAAGTCAATTTCCTGAGTAGGCGGTAACCCTGGTAAGTCGTCAGGAAATATCTCTAGAAATTCCTTTATATTGTGGACGTCTCCAACCTTCAATGGTGTTTCATGTGCCACATCTGTGACGCTTGCTAAGAAGGCGTGACATCCTTTCTCTATCATCCTCTAAGCTTTGAGAGATGAGATAAGCAGTGTCCGTAGTCCTGAAACCTTTCACATAAAACATAGTTTTTGACCATCAGGAGTTTCGAACATCACTTGCTTGCATCTATAGTCAATGGTTGCGCCAGGCCTTGCTAGCCAGTCCATGCCCAGTATTACATCGAAGTCCTTGATCTCTAGCTCTATCAAGTCTCCTTCTAGTTTTGTGCCTCAACTTTGATCGGTACTCCTCGTACTATTCGTGATGATAGAACTACTTTGCCAGAAGGCAATTCCGTAACAAACCTAGTTCTAAATCTTTCACAAGGTTTGTCTAATTTTTCTATCATTCCTAACGAGATATATGAGTGTGTTGCTCCCGAATCGAGGATAGGAAGCTGACCTGTGACCACTTTGTTACTAGCTTAGGCTTCTCCCTGGGTTAAGGCAAAGACTCTTGTTGGAACCATCTTGTTGTCCTTCTTTTCTTCTGTTTTGAGCTGTGGACATTCCTTGTTTTGATGACCTTCCTGGCCACAATTGAAACAACCCTTGGTGTTTTCACGACACTCCCTAGGATGTCTTTTATGGAATTTGGAGCATTGAGGGTATTCCACATAACCCGACCTATTATTATTGTTGTTTGTCTGTGCTCTTTTGTCAGCGTCGACTTGCTTATTATTAGGATGCTTTGTTTTCTGTTGGTTATCGCTATGTTGGTTATTGTGGTGGTTTCAACCATTCTAAGTCCTACTCTGCTGCTTGGGTTTAGACTTGCTGGCCTCCTCCTTACTAAAATTTTCTTGGAGCCTCTCCACCTCTATAGTCGTTTATAAGACATCGGCATAAGAATTGGTTCCAGGATTTTCCATCTTGACACCTAACTCAATCTTGGTTCGAGCCCCCTGGTGAACTTGGTTACTTTCAAGAAATTGGTTGGAACTAACTCTGGTGCAAACTTAGCTAAATGATCAAATTGTCGAGTGTACTAGACTACCGTCAAATTGCCCTTCTCCCTTATAGCGATAACAGCCGAGTTGTAATACTTTTTATGAAACAGCTCCACAAATCTAGCCCAAGTCATGGTTCTGACATCATGAGTCTGCTGTACCAAATCGCAGCAGATTCTGGCATCCTTTTTCAGTAGAGAGGAAATGCAAGATATGCGATCTACATTGCCAAGGTTCATGTGTGCTAGAATAGGCTCATTCCTGAGCCATTCTTCCGCCTCAAAGGGGTCGATTTTCCCTTCAAAGTTTGGAGCATGTTCCTTACGAAAATGCTTGTAGATTGGCTCTATGTACTAAGATGGATAAGGCACATAGTTTTCCACCAGCCATCCCCCATATGGATATCCTAAGTTCTACCCTTGCTGGGATGGTTAAGCCGCTGGCTGAGGCTGCGACTGAGTCTGCGGCTGAAGCTACGGTTGAGGCTATGGCTGGGGTTGTTGTCGTTGTTGCTGCAACAGTTCTTCCTCTTGTTTTCGTAACCAGATATTCTCATCAATGTTGTCAATTGGAGGTGGTGCATTTCTATTGGCGGTAGCAATAGTAGCACGCGTTCCCCTTCTTCGGACTGGAGGGGCTTCATGAGTCTCATTGGCGGTGCTGGGGGCATTTCCATTTGTGTGTTCAGACCTTCGTAGCGACATCTTCATTAAAGTTCTAACAGTTGAGAAAACACATTAGAACTTACCCAAGTAGGTTCTAAGGAAAAACTTAGTCTAAGCAGACATAACTCGAACCTATCAGTTATGATTTCTTATGAAAAATTATGTATGCCTTCTTTATAAATTGGGGTGTGTTTCTATACTTTGAACATTAAGCCATCTTTATTATTTTCTAAGTTTATTTCTAACCATCCTATATGACTTAATTCTTAGGCTCAAAACTCGTCGTTGTTCCAAAATTAACCATATTGAGGGAGGGCTGGGATCAGTAAAATCCTTCCCACTACTATTGCCCCCTAAACTCTCAATACAGAACCCGGTCCATTGATTTCTATCCACCATCACCGAACTCAGTCATTATTTATTATAAATTTATTATGATTGCAGAAAAAAAAATCAAACTCATACATGCCATTCAAAAATAACAACTTTATTCATTTCAAAAAAGATTTTCACTTTTTACAATCATAAATTCAAAATAAATAAAGAAACTATACTAATAATATTCTAGGGTAAATTTTCGAAAAATCAGGATCTTCTACATCTGACCCTTCATCTAACATGTCATCATTTATTTCCTCATAATCATCATTACTATTAGCCTCGAAACTACCTCGGGGAATATTCATTAAATAGTGACTTGAAACTCAAACTTAGAGGTAAACCTAAGTATAAGAAAATAATGTCTCCCATAATTCTTCCAATTTTGAAACTATCGAAGGAAAATCCTTAAAAAGCCTAATTACTAAGACATATTGTTCTATGACTCTCATCATGATTTGCCTTGCAATTTGAAGGTGAACTATCTCCTTGTGAAATTCGACCAATCTTTGAGTGATTCTTTCTACCACTCCTATTGTATCCCTTGGCTCTCTAACCCTTTTCAATGCCTTAATGGCTTAGATATCATGATAGGTCAAAGCTCCATTCATTTTTAACTTAAAGCACAATGACTAAAACGTTAGCTATTAATATAAACATAACATTCATAACATAAACACTTACATTGGCAGTTAGATCTGGAGCTTATGTGTGTGTATCAAGGAGAACTTCATGCATATGAACCGTGGGTTCTGATACCAACTGTAATGTCCCGACTAACTCTAAGACCTCAGACCATTAAAACTACTAAGACATAGCTAATATTTTTTAATACATGCATATAATAATAGAACTTTATTATAAAAATTCAAAATACGGGATCCTATTGTTATTACAGAAAAACATATGAAAAACAAAACCTTTAATTAATTGTTCAAATACTAAATGCGGAAAAATAAATACATAAATTAAAAAGACTCAAAATATAAACTTCATCCTCGATCTTTTCCACCAGTCCATTCATTCCGTCCTGTCCCAATACACATGCCAAAGCTGCCATGAATCCATCCCTCCATCCAAGCTTATTTTCCTACACTATCTAAAATAAAAAGTACTGAGCCTAATGCCCAGCAAGGAAAATCTACTAAAACATATCATAAGTCATAAGACTAAAAATATATATCATAAAAATGTATAACGTAAAACGTAAATCATAAAAACATAGGACTACAATATTAAGAGCCATTAACTCATTATCGTAGTATGTGATAGAAACCATCTAGGTCCTCTTGCTACTATTCAAAGTAGGTTTAAACACAATATAGTATATGATAAACCATCTAGGTCCTCTTGCTACTACTAGAGGTAGGTTAAATCATAACTATAATCTATGATAATGATAAAAATCTTGGGATTTGCTTATTTGCTATCTAAGCAACTATATTTCCCAAGCGACTACAGCATAAACATATACATATATACATATAACATATAAACTTAACATAATCAAAACACATAAAATCTAACCTATTTTCCTTACCAAAAACCAGGATATTGGAGACAAGAACGTGATGGAAAACTCCCAAAATTAAACAATAAGATCCATAAATTTTCTAAAGAAATGGAGATGAAAAGAAGATCTAAACCATCAAGATGGAAACTTAAACACCTAACCAAAAACCATAATAACAAGTTAGGATCTGAAAGAAAATAAAAGAACTATAATGAACTAAACCTGAGGATAAGAATACCTTGGATAGACTAAAACTTTGATCTACACCTCAATACCGAAATGTCACTCTACCTTACTTCCCAAGTGTTTAGAAAAGCTTACATTGGAAAGATTTTAATCCCCAAACCCTAGTGTTTTCTCTCTAGAATAAACTTAGCAGCTTGGAGGCTCTGAAGAATGCTTTAATGATGAATGAAATGGCTGAGTGAAAGGTCCTATTTATAGGGTTCAAGGAGTGAAACTAACCCCTTATAAATAGAATAAATAAATGGATGTTAATTGAATAAATTAGAATTATATGTTCAACAGATGCCCAGAACTTGGTCAAAAACGTTCAAGAGCAATTCCAAGTTGTTGAGGGCTATTTCTAATTCGGTTTCCACAAAGTTTCAAAATTACCAAAAAGAGATGATATATCGCTCCTTATAGGCGATATATCACCTACCCCTATGTCCCGAGCCTCCGTGGGTTCATTCGTGTGAAGTCGACGTGTTTTTAGTATCAACGTTAGGCGATATATCGGCATACGCTGATATTTTAAACACGTTTTGCACACTTTCAGCACACTTTAAGTTTTTTTAAACAACTTTGACCGAGTAAAACGTGATTCTAACAGCTGCTGGAAGTTTCTAGACCTTCTAGATCTATCCTTTATTAATTTATTCATCTAAAATGCTTAAATCCTTAATAAACATGCATGTGACAAGTGTCACGTTCTTAATTATTCTATCTGAACCTTAGGTTATAATAAATATAATTTCTAGGACCAGCTATAATAATCAAACCTTATGTTAAAATTAATATTTCTAAACTATAGGTTAAACTTATAAAATCCATAACTATTTCTACGAGTTTCCAACTAAATCCCGGCTTGAACCAATAATCACGAAAAATACAATACTACAAGCTACTAATACTACTATCTATCTAAGTAAAATTCAGAGATGCTACACTCCCAAATAAAACTAGTGCCAGATTATATATTGATTCATCCCCCATTTCAAGTATATAGAAATATACTTGAAAGACAAGTCCATCAACCTTCACCAGCACATCTTCAACTACCCCTAAAGGATAAGCATTATTGATATCGGCTAGTTCAATAATAACTCTTGTCTCCTTTACTAGCCAAAGATTTAAAAAAAGCATATGTTGAATATGACATGACATTAATTGATTCTCCCAATTCTATCATACACCGCTCAATCCTTTTAATCCTAATCATACAAGGAATTGTAAAGGTTTCAAGATCCTTGCATTTTGGTGGCAGCTTCTTTTGAAGAACAGCAGATACGTTCTCCCCCACACTTATCTTCTCATCACCCTTCAATTTATTCTTATTCGTGCACAACTCCTTCATAAATTAAGTATAACATGGAACTTGTTTAATAGCATCAAGTAATGGAATTTTTACCTCAACTTTGCGAAAAGTCTCAAGAATTTTCCTGTCAGCTTCCTCTTTTTTAAAGTTTTTTAATCTGCTTGGAAAAGGCAGATGAGGAACATAGGTTGGCATAGTTTTTTATTTGACTTTTTCTACGTTGATGGTTCATCATGGATGGAGTTGTCTACTACTTGCTTTTGCACTGGAGCTGTTGATGAAGGTTGTGTGGGTGGCTCATATTGTATACCGCTTTTCAATGTTATCGTACTTACATTTGCTCTTGGATTCCTCTCTGTCTGGGGAGGTAATCGTTCAGAATTTTAAGTTTCAAGTTTGCTCAGAGATGTAGCAGTCTATCCTATTGTGCTCTCTAAATTCTTGAGAGATGCTTGAGTACTCTGAAGAATTACTTGAGTTTGTATATTGGAAGCTACCAAAGTTTTAAGCATGTCTGATATTGATGGTTCCTGATCTTGTGGGACTCCAGTACGAGGTTGTTGATGACAAGGTACATAGGCTTGTTGAGGCCTTTGTTGGTAATTAAACCCTGGTGGTCTGGTAGGTGTTGATTGTTGTTGGTTCCCATATCTTAAATTAGGATGATCCCTCCATCCCTCATTATAAGTATTTGAATAAGGATCATACTATTTTCTTGGCTGCCCAGGAAACCCACCAATGACATTTACTTGCTCAGTTTGTACCTCTTCAAGAGTGGGAAATGCATCAGTAGGATGCCCCACCAACTGACATATGTCACAAGGTCTCACTTGTTGACCTAGAGCAATTTGTTGAACCATACTAGTCAACTGTGCAAGCTGTTGATCTACTTTAGAGTTTGTCTCATTTACTCTTTTAACTAAACCCTCATGACGAACTCCAAACTATTGGGACTTGGCTTCCATATTAGAAATGAAACTCCTAGTTGCACCAGGAGTCTTGTCCAATAATGCTCCCTGACTTGCTGCATGAATCATGCTCTTGTCCAAAGGAAATAGTCATTCATAAAAAAGTACTGGATCAAGAGTTGTTCACTAATTTGGAGGTGGGGGTAGCTAGCACATAGCCTCTTAAATCTCTCCCATTGTAAATTTTCATTGTTAGAATAGGGGTCATATCTATTCATTTGTGGATCATAGCAGTGTTGATAGTACATTGTCATGCTCAAACCAAGTTCAATACAAGCCCTAAAAACATCAATCACAACTAATAGACCAAGTTAGTAAAAAGAAAAAAAAAACATATGAATAACAAATTAAATAAAATAGTCCCCGGCAGCGGTGCCAAAAATTTGATGGATGTCGTATGATGTATCAAATTTAAATATATTTTATCAATCACTTGTACCAGCTACTTCAGTATAGCGGTAAATGAGGGTCGAACCCACGAGGACTATGATCAAACTATTATTCTAAAAAAACAACAAAACAAAAATTAAATAGGGGTTTTAATTTTACAAATTAAAAACATAAAATAAAATAATAATCAAAGATTATATTACTAAGGATAAAACGATATTAAAGAAATAGTCAAGAATTACTCTCCACCTTCGACAATCAATCTATCAACAATAACTAATAATATTCCATATTCTCAATTAAACTATTAACCTCGCAAATAACACTTAACCAGTCAATTATCCTAGTTTCCCTATTATAATTAATTAAAGCTAAGCGCTCTTAATTAATCTTTTTTAGCCAGTAATAAACCCATTAAGCATGTGATCTATTTAACCTATTAAAAGCATTACACTTTATGGAAACAAGTTAATCTAGGCAACAAATTCATTAAGCATGCAATTCATTTAACCTAGGTTCTATTTTTCATCACAATCAAGATATTCGTCACAATACCCTAATTGCAATAAATCACTCTACATAGATTCCTAAACTATTAGGTGAATAGAAATCCTAAGATGATAGTAGAACAATGCAAAACTCTAATTAGCGGCCGTCAAAACAAGATTTTACAAGTACCGTGACATTCAAGTAGAAAAATAGAAGCAATTTAATATAAGAGAACAAAAGGAATAAAATTCATGGATGCATTCTGTAGAGTCCAAGAACTTTACTTAGCTAAGTTAGATAGTAGTATAATAGTAATAATAGTATTATCTTTATGACTGTGGATTTTTGGTTCAGACCGGGATTTATTTGGACACTCATAGTAGTACTTGTAGATTTTCTAAGTTTAACCTATAGTTTAGGAATATTAATTTTAACCTAAGGTTTGATTAATATGACTGATATTGAGGATAATATTTATTATACTATAAGGTTTAGATAAGAACCAATAAGATAATAGCACATGTCATGTATAGGTTTATTAATGATTAAGTATTTTGAGGATTAAATTTATTAAGGTTAAAATTTGAATACCCTAAGGTCAGTCAGCAGCTTTGAAAACATTAGAGGGCATAGTCAAGGTGGTTTACTCAATTCAAATTAAGCTAAAAATGTGTAATTTCGTGTTTAAATATTCAGCGTATGCCGATATATCGCAGCTATAGGGGGCGATATATCGCAGTACGAAGATACAAAAAACACGAAACGTTGCACGATTGCCTCGGGCATACTGGCCCAGGTGATATATCGCCTCCTTCAGTGTGTTTTTGAAAGTTTTCAAAAACGTTCTCATTTAAATCCTTAACCTCTTGATAAGTCCAGCATCTTTCTGAACGAGTCTTCAGCCTCTTCTGAACGATAATTCAAATTATTTTCACTTAAAAAGTCATTATTTTTATTCAAGTTAAATGAAGATCTTTTCATTCCTAAACTATATAAATAGGACCTAGTACCAAGCCATTTATTCACCTATTACTCTAAATTCAGAGGCTGCAAGTTGCTAGGTTAGTGTGAGAGTGTAAACACTTTGGTTGGGAATTATAAGCTTGATCACTACAAGCTTACTAAACACTTGGGAAGTAAGGTTCTATACACATTTCGGTGCAAGGTTTAGATTGATCATAGAAGTACTCAAGGTATCCCAAACTCTAGTCCATTTCTGTATTATATTCTTTAAAGTTCTCATAGTCTTCTAGTCATTCTAACCTTATTCCTATTCTTGGTTAGGAAATCCAAGTTCTTAAGCACAAGGTTTTTGGTAAGTATATTTTTATAGTATAGTTCCTTCTTCACTTTCATCCCTTTTCTTCAATATACTCATCATATTATAAATGGTTTTTAGGAGTGTTCCAAGGTCCCAAATCAGTTCTCATATCCTGGTTGTTTTGGTAAGGAAAATAGGATAGGATTTATGTGTTATATGATTTTTATATGTTATCTTATGAATATGTGTTATGAAAAATGTTATCTTAAGTATGCTTGTAGACTTGGGCATATGACCTATACAACTAACAAGCCCCAAATAGATTATGGGCATATGACTTGCTTAGCTAGCAAGACCCCACTAATCTAATGGGCATATGACTTGTTTAGTTTATGGGACCCCAAGTAATAATGGCCATTATAGTATGTATGTGACATAAGTGTTATTATATGATTTATGTTACATTATGAATTTTATGTATATGGTTATATGTTAGATTTTCCTTGCTGGGCATTAGGCTCACTCATTTTTGTTTATATGTGCGGGAAAATAGCTTTAGTGGCGGGAAAGATTCTTGGAAGCATGGGCAATGTGTATTGAGGCGGAATGGATTCAAAGAGCCGAGAGTTTCGATTCGAGGATGAAGTCTTTACTTATGTTTTTATCTGTATTTTTCCGCACTTATTTATGTAATCTCTTTTAATTATAGTTATGTTATGTTTTGATTTTAAAACAATGGGATCCCATATCCTAACTTAAATTTTATGTAAGTTTAACATTTGTTTTTTACGAGTTGTAATAAAGTTATGATCTTTCCACTTGTAAGTTCTATTAAGAATTAGGCTCTATGTATAGTTTTCATTAATGGTCCAAAGTCTAGAGTAGTTGGGTAATTACACATTCAAGATCACATGTCTAGGGTTTTGAAACAACCCTCAACTATAAAGAAAACTACTCCATAATCGCATTCATATTCACAAACATAAATATTCTTTTGAGAAGAAAAAAAAAGCTAAATTGAATAATGTATATGCTAATGTCTTTTCTCCTCCTCTGCTGCTCTAGCCTCTAAAATTCGCAATCCAAAGTTTTTATAAAAGTTAATTTTAACCCCTTTAATACCCCTTTCAAAAATACATTTAACATTCCAAAATTAAGGAAAAAAATCGATCGCCGGTCATGGCCAATGTTTCTTGGCGGCCGCGGCCACCGGAACATGTATTTTCTAGAAAATCGAGCTCCGATCGTGGCCTGGGACATTGCTAGCTGCGTCCACTTTGTTGTGTCCCCCAAGTCGCGGCATGGAATAATGATGGCTGCGGCCGTAGTAATTTTTCCATTTTTTTGGTTTTCTTCAACTGTAGCCACTGGTGGTATTTTAATGATAACTTCCTGGATATAGCTCGGAATTGGACGATTCAAAAAGATATGGAAAGCTAAGAAAACTATCTAAAACTTGTATTTCTTTAAACATTTTCAAAAGAGCACTGGAAAATTATCAAAATGAAGTGTGAATTTTCATACTTGTAATTCCGAGCTTAACCATTGATTGTAAAACATCCCAAATTCATTACTTTTCACCCAAATGTCTTGGAAATCATAAAAACACAAAATAAACTTATTAAACATATATAAACAAATAGTCAACTCATGGAATAGGAGAAAACATAGCATAACACACTCACACACTATCTCTCTCTCTCTCTCTCTCTCTCTCTCTTATGTTCTCTCTCACTCTCTCTCTCTAAGGAATTCATTTTTTTTTTAAAAAAAGAACACTTGATTCTTGAGGTTTGCGGTATAATTTTCAAGGATTGAATGCTTATAAGTTTAAGGACGCATAGCTGGGGTTGAACTCGATCAGAGGCAACTCAATTATTTGAGTTCAGTTTTGGTCTTTACAATTTTCTTGAAAGTTATATTGAATTCTAAGTTTGAATGGATTTTGATTGAGTTTATCATTGTTTATTGTGTTTCTGAGCTTCTTGGACCATTATTATGGTTGAAACAAGTGAAAACCATGTTTTGGGATGGTTTTTGGAGGATTGGCGATTCTTAAAATTGCTGGTTTTCTGATTTTGCTATGTCGCATTGCAGCTCTGTTCTTGGGCATCGCAACCCTTATGAACTCAGAGGGACAAGCAGGTTCCTCGAACCTCCTTGGCACTGTGGTGCTAGGCGAATTGTGCCACGGTGCATGCCTTGTGGTTTTGGGCTCAGGACTCTCTGACTTTTTGCACCGCATCCCTAATTGGGAAAATAAGAAAAAAAAATGGGTTCTTGGAGCTAGTAACGCAAGTCTAAAGGCTCGGGAATGTGTCTACTACTGAGTTAGTAGAATGCATGGTCCCAGAGGCTAAGACTGAGTCCGAAAGCCATTATTAGTTCATTCCTAATAGTTATTCAAGGATATGGTTGTGGCTAGGGTGAACCGTTAGGCTCGGGAGGAAAGGACCGTACTCATGGGTCGTTAGATACTATTTACTCAGGACCTGAGGTAAGAAAGCTGCACCCGATCTGTTTTTAGGGCTTAGCCCGGTTATAGTACATGATTATTACTATGCTGAGAATTTTTTATTAAACATGATAATTGCATTGAGTTTACCTGTGTTAAATAATAGCTACTTATCTAGTTATCTAGTTGTGAGGCTTGGCTTATAAGTCGAGGAATCATCTGTGTTATCTGATGAAAAGCTTGGCTTAATAGTCAAGGATATACCTGTTATAAAATACTCAACTTATCAATCGATGGTTAAAAGACTCGACTTATTAATCTAAGGTTAAGAGACTCAACTTATCAGTCGAAGGTTAAAAGACTCGACATATTAGTCGAAGGTTAAGAGACTTAACTTATCAATCGATGGTTAAAAGACTTGACTTATCAGTCAATGGTTAAATGAATCGACTTATCAGTCGAAGGATAAAAGACTCGACTTATCAGTTGAAGGTTAAAAGAGTCGTCTTATCAATCGAAGGTTAAAAGACTCGACTTATCATTCGAAGGTTAAACAGCTCAACTTATCAGTCAAAAGCTAAAAGACTCGGTTTATGAGTCGAGGGTGGGGATAGCATGCTAGGCATCAAGATCTTGGAACTTAACATTTGATGATACTATCAAAACATACGGCTTCGAACAAAATGTTGACGAAGCATGTGTTTATAAATACATCAAAGGAAAAGTTGTGGTTTATTTAGTTCTTTACGTTGATGATATCCTACTTATTGGGAATGATGTAGAGACATTATCAAATGTAGAGACATTATTGGAATCCCAAGATACAAGTTTAAAAGTTTGTTACAATCTAGAGATTATAAAATAAGTTGGCCTAAGCTACAAAATAGGGTCTGACCCTAGCTCCCCTGTGATATCTCGGTCGTGGTAGTCGATCGGACTACATATGTACACATCACCGCTATCGCTCTCCAACTCATGGTTGGCCAAGCTTCTCCTTACCCTTACCTGCACCACAAAGCACCTGTGAGCCAAAAGACTCAGCAAGAAATCATGTTCAGACAATTCACAGAGTATAACAGCATGCTTAGCAGTAATAACTGGAATCGAACATAAACACTATACAGATAAGTGGCCATAGGGTCACACAAATGCGTGTCGCACTCCCACTTATCCATATGGCATACGAGCCAGTCAAGTGCATGGGGCACTTCCAAGGTGGCCTAGCCATAGCGACTTGCGCTCAATGCGCATGGTGCCGATCATGGTTTAAAGGTAGAACCTTATGGATCCTCGACTTATAAGTCGAGCCTTGGGAATCCCTTGACTTATAAGTCGAGCCCCTTTTTAGCCAAATATACCCTTGACTAACACGTCAAGCTTTAATCAAATGCAACAGGCAGATTCTCCACTCCTAAACCAAGCTTCCTAGCCAAAACAACATCCACATAATACATTCATTATACATGCAAGGACAATGCATTATAGGACACTAAAGCAGATACAGACATAGGCATAATTATAATCGTGCTCATTAGCTAGGCCCGAGCCCTAATCACGTTTACATTTAGCAAATGGGCCAAGCCCCAATCATATTACATTATTAATTGGGCCAAGCCCTAAACATGCATCTCACATATTGGGTGCAATTTTCTTACCTTTAATCCAAATACAGGCTACCAATGAACGACCCTCGAGCACGATCCCTATTCGGAATCCCTAGCGATAACCTTTTCACAACCACAATATAGGATCCCGTCAATAACGAGTGAATAAAGGCTTCCGGACTGATTCCTAGCCTTCGAGACGTCGAATTTGTTAGGAGTATGTCCTAAAAGCATGTAAAAGACATGTGTTATTTCTGTGAATAAATAAATACAATGGTTTATTATTATTGTTATATTTGGATTATTAAATTATTGTTTGAATAATTTTGTAAATATAAGAAAAATTCAATATTCATTATTGAGGATGTGATCTTGTATTAGTACGAGAGAATTAAGATCACATGAATGAATAAAAATAGTCAACAACAACAAATTAAAGTTAAGGAATTCTTTAATTAGGGTTGTAAGTACAATTTTCTGAGTATCATGATGATACAAATAATCTTGATTCGGATTATTGATGTGGTAAGACATCTTGGTAAAGGTGCTTTATATAATATGATTATATATGACATGGGCCGATATGAATAAAAGTCTTTATCCAAAAACCATTTAACAATAAAGACTTGTAATTCATATCATAATTGATGATTATTTATAGATCAACCTAAATCCTGTGTGGTCATGAACTCCTATTCATGTTTATTAAATCTTTTGAATCATTCATTAAGGTCTCTTCATAGAATGAGGCTAATGACTTTTGTTTTGGAGATTTAATATCATGGATGGCTGGGAACATGTATCAACAATACGGAATCTAATCTTTCCTAACGGATCGTATATTAGTTCCCTTAAGGGTTAATTCTGGAACTAAATGATTTTGAGCTCAAATCTTTAATTAGATTATAGATTAATTATTCACTAGTGAATTAATGGTACTTAAGGAATAAGAAGTAAATTAGAAAGGTAAAATGGTAATTCTTCCATTCTAATTTATGAACTAATTAATTAGAGAGTTGAACTATTGTAAGATGGTTATTTCAATGGACGACTTAAGATAAGATTTCTGTAAATGTATATCTATAACATAAAGAGTGCAATTCTGAATTTATAGTGGAGAAATATCATAATTAATAAATTAACTATTATAATTAAAGAGTTTAATTATTTAGTTTCAATTTATTGGAGCTTAATGTTATAGGTCCATGGTCCCCAAAATGGCTCAAACAAACACTCACAAAGGTAAATACAAAAATGGGCAAAAAGACTTATTTGATAAGTAAAATATTTTTCTATGCATCAAACATAATTATTGTATAATTATCTGTAATTAATTAATTAAGAATTAATTAATTATTTGATTTAACAAAAATATAATTAATTTATATTTTGGTATTATTGGTATTTGAATAATAAGAAAAAATTGGGAAAAATCACATGCCTTCCCTGGCATGTGGTAGTTTCTTGGTTCCACAATTTTTGTATTTAAATATTAAATAAATAATGAGATATTATATTATGATTAAAATATTATTGTTTAAACATAATCTGATAATTAATTAGTTATATTCAAATTGTTTAAAATAACTAATATTTTATTTTTAATATATTGGATATATTAAAAAGAGGATATCAGTTTTTCAGAACGATACTTTTCAGGGATAAAAAAATATCGTGAAATCTCTCTGAGAGAAAGAGAACAGTGATACAAGCATAGGTCACTGTCTTCACAAACTTAGGTCCAAACTTTATCAGATCTCATGTGTTGAGAACATCTGATAAATAGATTTTTCCTATTATTTTGTATAGCGAGCCCACACTCGTTCTTTGTGTGCTGAGAACATTTTGGAAGATCTTGGTGTGAGATCTCAAGGATTTTTTCCATACAAAAAGATAGCAGCAAGGAAGGACCTAAGGTAATTTTATATTCATATATTTGATTTAATATATATATGTATGTGAAGAAGTAGATCTAGAAATCTTGTGGGATTAAATTAACAATTTTGATTGTTGTTCCGCTGCGTATAATCTCTGATTTGATCTATAAAAACCAACAAATGGTATCAAAGCCATCTTAACATATATATATATTGAATCTGTGTGGGTTTAATTTTATGCATTTATTTATTTTTGATGAATGAATGGATGGCTTAATATGATTGAATGCATGAGAATGTTGAATCGTTAATTATATGGTGTTTTTGGGTTAGGATTTGTTTATGATTAGATCATTGTGTAAGCCATAATGGGGCATAGGATTTATGTAATTTTATTCGGTTTTTGACACCATAAAATTGTAATTCCGATCACACAAAAGTCAAAACGAAGCCCAGGATTCAGAATTCAGCCACCGTTCCTCCGAGGCCGCTGTCGAGGACGTCGTACGGACGTCCGTACGGTTCCGTAAAAAATGGCCCTGGCAGCACTGTTTGATGCCACGTGTCCCCGTCCTGCTGGTCCATAATTTTTTTTATTTTTCTGAAATCATTCTGTTCTTTTTAAAAAAAATTAAATGTTAAATATCCTATTTATTAGAAATTTGATATTTAAATTATGTGATAATTTTGTAATCCTAACAAATTTCTTTTGAAAATATTATTTAATTTTTTTTTTTAAATAACAGATTTTGATTTAATTTATTTCAGTTTTAATTAAAAGTTGTTTTAATCAAAAAGGAAAATAAAATAATGATTATTTAAAAGTTTTGTTTTAATTAATCAAAATAATTAGAAATTTTTTTTCTTATTATTATTCTGGACCAACAACGACACATCCTACCGAAAGTAAAGTAAAGAAGCCCGATGGAGATCAAGGTGATTTTTTTTTTAATTTTATAAAGTGGTTGTAAAATTATAAATTCCAAAAAGCACCTAGTTCAACATTTATTGTTTACTTATTTATTTAAATAATTGTTTTCAAGTGATTGATGTGATTGATAACATGTTCATGCATTTTGTGCCATACATAAAAACCCACACAGTCATAATCATGCATCTCATTAGTAGAAACATAATTATTAGGATTGTCCTATATGTTTATATGAATTGTTTTGCGTAACCAATTGCATATAAATTACTTAGTTTTATTCTTTGCAAACTTGGTAAAATATCACACCTGTTTTAAGTCTTTATGACTTAATTTCTTTAAACCAACTTTATTTTAAAATTATTTTTAGTAAAGTTTAGATTAACATAATTGGTAATTTAAAATTGAATATGGACCTAGAAACTCGCTTTCTTTCCAATTTTAATTATGTTCATAAAGTTTAAAGAATCTATAATTAATTTGGAATTAATTAGGCTAAAAACACTTATTTCAAAATAGTGAGTGGGAGAGGGTTGATAACTCAACATAACCCATGGTCTCCATTATTAATATAACACCGTGAGATATGAATAGCGTCTCGCGACGGCTTTGTTTTCGTCCCCCTAAGGAAGGTGTCTAGACATATCAATAGCAAGGTTATATTTCTTACTTAGATAGGAACTAATGATGTATTTTAGGTTTGACCGACCCTAAGGCGGCATGTCCTAAGTTAAGTCATGAACTCCGAAATAATGGGTTACACTCACAAAGTTATGATTAAGCTTTTGCAGTGGATAATCATAACTTGACCAAACTAAGCGGTACTTTAATGTTTAAAAGAGAAAATAATGAGTTATTTTAAGTTTTAAAAAATAAAGATAAGAATGTCTTATAAATTCTCTAAGATTAATTTGACCGACCCTAAGGCGGCACTTTAACTATTAGAAAGTTTTATCGTGAAAATTAATCTTTATTTTATGTGTTTTAATTGTGCTCATGCATCACGTTTAATTTCCGAAACTTTGATATTTACTTTTCTAAATATAACAATATTTGTATTTATTTATTTATTCCCAGCAAAAATGTCTATTGGTGAATTACACACCGATGCTTTTCTCAAATCCTTGGTTTTTGAACCTGAAAATATGCAACACTGGTTTCAAGGCATGTTGACCATTTTTTCTTATAAGAATATGATGTCAACAGTCTATGAAAAACCTCCAACAGAACCACCTCTAGCTGTTAGCTATGAAGCTGAAGAAAAATATGCAAATTGGATGAAATCCGATCAGTTGGCACGTTATTGCATGCTTTCAACCATGCCTGACGAAACAAAGGAAAAATATATACACTGTGACTCAGCACATGAGATGTGGCGAGCAATGACAAAGGAAGTCTTTGCTGAGTGTCATCGTTTATATCAAACGAAAAAGGTAAATGAGATTTATATATATTTTTCAACTTTGAATAATAGATTCAAATACTATGAATATCAGATTCAACTTTTTGGACAGTAGATTAAAAAATATATGCCACTAATCTATTTTTCTTTTTCCTTTCGCAGAATCAGAACCCTAAAAAAGAGGAAGAGACTGATGAGGATTTTGATAGCAAGTAAAAAGCTGGAAAAGTTGGAGGGTATTTTTTATTTAGTAATTTTATTGTTAGTTGAACAATTTAAATTTCTTTATTTTGTTTTAGAAATTTTAGATTTCTTTAAACAAAGAAAACTACAGTCTAGAAATTTAGTTTATTATTAGTAATTTTGAATATTAATGTTTAGAAACTTATTTCTATTTTGCTTAACATTTATTTCTTTATTACTAAAGTATTTATTATTTAAAGAAATTATCTATTTACTTGTTATGCAAATGCTTTGGGATAAACAAAGTTTACATACTTATGATGAATGACAAATTTTTATAATTCTAAATTATTTAAAACAGCTAATCCTAGATCTATTAAACTGATTCTGATAGTGAGACATATCTGTAGCACTTGAGATTGAGCCATATTGGTCTAGACTGAATAAATAGGCTTGTAAAGGATGGTCCTTTAAGAGAACTATCTATTGGATCTCTCCCTGTTTGTGAATCCTATCTAGAAGAAAAAATGACCAAGAGACATTTCTCTGCTAAAGGTTCAAGAGCCACAGAACCACTTCAACTAGTACATATGGATGTTTGCGGTCCACTTAATGTACAAGCAAAAGGAGGTTATGAATATTTCGTCACTTTCATTGACGATTATTCAAGATATGGTTACCTATACTTAATGCAAAGAAAATCTGAAACTTTTGGAAAGTTCAAAGAATTTCATGCAGAGGCTGAAAAGCAATTAGGTAATCACTAAAAGCTCTTCGATCTGATCGAGGAGGAGAGTACTTGGATTGTGAATTCAAGGACCATTTGCGTGATCATGGCATTCAATCCCAACTCACTACACCTGAAACGCCACAGTAGAATGGTGTTTCAGTAAGATGGAATAGAACGTTATTATATATGATTAGATGAATGATGAGTTTCTCATCATTACCACTGTCATTCAGGGGCTATGCGATTCAATGTGTTCTATACATATTGAATGATGTTCCATCTAAGTCTATCCAAAAGACACCCATAGAATTAAGGAATGGTTGTAAACCTAGTTTACACCATTTTTGAATTTGGGGATGTCCTGCACACGTGCTTAAAAGGAAAGACCGGGAAGTTGGAATCATGCTCTGAAGTGTGCATGTTTGTGGGATATTCCAAAGAGACTAGAGGTGGAATTTTCTATAGTCCAAAAGAAAATAAAACATTTGTATTGACAAATGCAACTTTTCTTGAATATGACTATGTTAATAACCACAAACTTCGCAGAAAGGCTGTTCTGGAGGAGAAGATCTCGAATGAAGTTGCAAAGTCACCAGTAATAACCAATGAAAAACGGCAATAGGAAACTACTAGTTCTAGTCAGAATAGTAGAGAACCTCGTCGTATTGGGAGGGTTAGAAAGTAACCCATACGCTATGAACATGAAGTTCAAATGCTTGTGTATAACACAAACAAAGACGATCCATTGACTTTTAAAGAAGCAATGGAAGACCCTGATGTTGATAAGTGGCAAGCTGCCATGAGTCAAGAAATGGAATCAATGTATTCCAATTCAGTCTGGGAACTTGTAGATCTACCAGACAATGTTAATGACATTGGATGTAAATGGATCTACAAGAAGAAAAGGGGTGCAGATGGAAAGGTAGAGACCTATAAAGCAAGGCTTGTGGCCAAAGGCTACACACAGAGAGAGGGTGTAGACTATGAAGAAACATTTTCTCCTGTGGCCATGCTTAAGTCAATTCGCATACTTTTATCCATAGCTTCCATCTATGATTACGAGATATGGCAAATGGATGTCAAGACAGCCTTTCTGAATGGCCAACTTGATGAAACCATATATATTGAACAACCATAAAGGTTTATTAAGAAGGATCAAGAACAAAAGGTATGCAAGTTGTTGAAATCCATTTATGGATTGAAACAAGCATCAAGATCTTGAAACTTAACATTTGATGATACTATCAAAACATATGGCTTCGAACAAAATGTTGACGAAGCATGTGTTTATAAATACATCAAAGGAAAAGTTGTGGTTTTCTTATTTCTTTACATTGATGATATCCTACTTATTGGGAATGATGTAGAGACATTATCAAATGTAGAGACATTATTGGGATCCCAAGATACAAGTTTAAAAGTTTGTTACAATCTAGATATTATAAAATAAGTTGGCCTAAGCTACTAAACAGGGTCTGACCCTAGCTCCCCAGTGATATCTCGGTCGTGGCAGTCGATCAGACTGCATATGTACACATCAAGCTATCGCTCTCCAACTCATGGTTGGCCAAGCTTCTCCTTACCCTTACCTACACCACAAAGCACCCGTGAGCCAAAAGACTCAGCAAGAAAACATGTTAAGACAATTCACAGAGTATAACAACGTGCTTAGCAGTAATAACTGGAATCGAGCATAAACACTATATAGATAAGTGGCCATAGGGTCACACAAATGTGTGTCGCACTCTCACTTATCCATATGGCATACGAGCCAGCCAAGTGCATGGGGCACTTCCAGGGTGGCCTAGCCATAGCGACCTACGCCCAATGCGCATAGTGCCGATCATGGCTTATAGGCAGAACCTTATGGATCCTCGACTTATAATCCGAGCCTTGGGAATCCCTCGACTTATAAGTCGATCCCCTTTTTAACCAAATATACCCTTGACTAACAGGTGAAGCTTTAATCAAATGCAACAGGCAGATTCTCCACTCCTAAACCAAGCTTCCTAGCCAAAACAACATCCACATAATACATTCATTATACATGCAAGGACAATGCATTACAGTACACTAAAGCAGATACAGACATAGGCATAATTATAATCATGCTCACTAGCTAGGCCTGAGCCCTAATCACGTTTACATTTAGCAAATGGGCCAAGCCCCAATCATATTACATTATTAATTGGGCCAAGCCCTAAACATGCATCTCACATATTGGGTGCAGTTTTCTTACCTTTAGTCCAAATACAGGCTACCAATGAACGACCCTCGAGCACGATCCCTATTCCGAGTCCCTAGCGATAACCTTGTCACAACCACAATATAGGATCCCGTCAATAACGAGTGAATAAAGGCTTCCGGACTGATTCCTAGCCTTCGAGACGTCGAATTTGTTAGGAGTATGTCCTAAAAGCATGTAAAAGACATGTGTTATTTCTGTGAATAAATAAATACAATGGTTTATTATTATTGTTATATTTGGATTATTAAATTATTGTTTGAATAATTTTGTAAATATAAGAAAAATTCAATATTCATTATTGAGGATGTGATCTTGTATTAGTACGAGAGAATTAAGATCACATGAATGAATAAAAATAGTCAACAACAACAAATTAAAGTTAAGGAATTCTTTAATTAGGGTTGTAAGTACAATTTTCTGAGTATCATGATGATACAAATAATCTTGATTCGGATTATTGATGTGGTAAGACATCTTGGTAAAGGTGCTTTATATAATATGATTATATATGACATGGGCCGATATGAATAAAAGTCTTTATCCAAAAACCATTTAACAATAAAGACTTGTAATTCATATCATAATTGATGATTATTTATAGATCAACCTAAATCCTGTGTGGTCATGAACTCCTATTCATGTTTATTAAATCTTTTGAATCATTCATTAAGGTCTCTTCATAGAATGAGGCTAATGACTTTTGTTTTGGAGATTTAATATCATGGATGGCTGGGAACATGTATCAACAATACGGAATCTAATCTTTCCTAACGGATCGTATATTAGTTCCCTTAAGGGTTAATTCTGGAACTAAATGATTTTGAGCTCAAATCTATAATTAGATTATAGATTAATTATTCACTAGTGAATTAATTGTACTTAAGGAATAAGAAGTAAATTAGAAAGGTAAAATGGTAATTCTTCCATTCTAATTTATGAACTAATTAATTAGAGGGTTGAACTATTGTAAGATGGTTATATCAATGGACAACTTAAGATAAGATTTCTGTAAAAGTATATCTATAACATAAAGAGTGCAATTCTGAATTTATAGTGGAGAAATATCATAATTAATAAATTAACTATTATAATTAAAGAGTTTAATTATTTAGTTTCAATTTATTGGAGCTTAATGTTATAGGTCCATGGTCCCCGAAATGGCTCAAACAAACACTCACAAAGGTAAATACAAAAATGGGCAAAAGGACTTATTCGAGAAGTAAAATATTTTTCTATGCATCAAACATAATTATTGTATAATTATGTGTAATTAATTAATTATTTTATTTAACAAAAATATAATTAATTTATTTTTTGGGATTATTGGTATTTAAATAATAAGAAAAAATTGGGAAAAATCACATGCCTTCCGTGGCATGTGGTAGTTTCTTGGTTCAAAAATTTTAGTTATTTAAATATTAAATAAATAATGAGAAATTATAATATGATTAAAATATTATTATTTAAACATAATCTGATAACTAATTAGTTATATTCAAATTGTTTAAAATAACTAATATTTTATTTTTAATATATTAGATATATTAAAAAGAGGATATCAATTTTTCCGAACGATACTTTTCAGGGATAGAAAAATATCGTGAAATCTCTCTGAGAGAAAGAGAACAGTGATACAAGCATAGGTCATTGTTCTTCACAAACTTAGGCTCAAACTTTATCAGATCTCATGTGTTGAGAACATCTGATAAATAGATTTTGCTTATTATTTTGTATAGCGAGCCCACACTCATTCTTTGTGTGTTGAGAACATTTTGGAAGATCTTGGTGTGAGATCTCAAGGATTTTTTCCATACAAAAAGATAGCAGCAAGGAAGGACCTAAGTTAATTTTCTATTCATATCTTTGACTCAATATATATATATATGTCTGTGAAGAAGTAGATCTAGAAATCTTGTGGAATTAAATTAACAATTTTGATTGTTGTTCCGCTACGTATAATCTCTGATTTGATCTATAAAAACCAACAGAATTTTACTAAACCGGGTAGTAGGATCGATCCTGAGCCCTTAGGTTTGAGTTCCCGCACTCAAAAACCTTCTCGGGGCTCAAAACTCCTTAAGTGTCATGGCCCCAAGCACCTTTGCCGCAGTCCACCCAAGTAAGAGGCTCCAACCTCCTTTTCACTAAACATGTACCGCGACACTACCTAACAAGCCCCGCAACGCGCCCTCGCGTTAAAGCCCTTCCCTGGCCCCTGGGTTCAAGAGGGTCGTGACTGACCCTACGAACCCAGAATTCTTGGGTTTTTCTTCAGCCAAACCCAATCAAAATCACCCCAAATCAAACATAGAATCTCAATTCAATTCCCATAACAGATTCAACATTTTCCCAGCAACAAAACCCAACTCAAAACTTGATGGAAAACTCATTAAAACCCAAAATCCAACAAAGCCTGAAATTCTAGGAAAAGCTTTAACCACATAAAATTAAACTCAAAACTAGAACAAATTCTTACCTCCAATGGCTAGATTATGGCCCCAAGTTGCTCCTAGCCTAATCCTAGACACCAAACCTTCAATTCCCAAGCTTTGTTTCCTAAAATTCTCAAAATCTTCAAGTTCCCAAGGTGGGAGAGAGAGAGCTACGGGAGAGAGAGAGAGAGAGAGAGAGCTTTTCCTTCTTTTTTTTTTAGTGTTTCTCTAGTTCTCTACACCCTTCCAAACTAGCTTAGTCAAGCCAAGGTCTACCCAAAAGACCTAAATACCCTTAACCCCAATTTTCCTCTCCAATACTCACAAGGGCACTTTGGTCAATTACCACCATTCCCTCTAGTTCCTAATAAACTCCACATATCCAAATAAATCACCACTACCTCAAAATAATATCCATTTAATCTCCCATTATCCGATAAACCTCGGTAATGTGCTAAATTACCAAAACACCCATAGGCTCACCCCGAGCCAGGTAGTTGACCCCGTTGTGACATTTCCGCTAACTTTCTCACTAGAATCTCCTCGTGTCGAATAACCCAAATATATCCACATAATAATGCGGTCTCACTCATACACACACATATTTACATTTATACCCCCAATAGGTCAAAATTATGAAAATGCCATTTTAATAAGAACCGGGCCCACATGCATATTGAATACTCCTAAACATGCAAGCATAATTATATTATAATATAATTCACATAATGACATGCTCATAACACATAAGCACGCAATTAATACAATTATTGTCTCCTGACCCACTAATCCAAGCACTAAGCCGCATTAAGGAATTTGGGGCATTACAATTATCCCCTCCTTACAAGAATTTCATCCTCGAAATTTTACCTGAACAGCTCAGGATACTGGTCTCGCATGGTTGATTCAAACTCCCAGGTCACCTCCTTGACCTTGTTGTTCCTCCATAATACCTTAACTAAAGGTATGGTTTTATTCCTCAAGACCTTGTCCTTCCTGTTTAATATCTGGACTAGCTACTCCTTAAAGGATAAGTACGTCTACAGCTCCAGATCTTCATAGCTCAGTACATGAGTCTCATCAGATACATACTTCCGCAACATCGAAATATGGAACACATTGTGCACGGCCGACAATGTCGGAGGTAATGCCAATCTATAGGCTACCTAACCAATCCTTTCCAGGATCTCAAAAGGTCTTACAAATCTAGGGCTCAGCTTGCCCTTCTTCCCAAACCTCACGTTCCTGCGTTTCGGATCCTCATTACTTCTCTATCTATTCTGTAATGCGAGCATCCGAGCTCTGATCTTCTCGATAGCTTCATTGGTCCTCTAACCTGCCTCAGGACCCAAGTATCTACGCTCACCCATCTCATCCCAGTGAATGGGTGATCTGCATTTCCTTCCATACAAAATTTCATAAGGAGCCACTCCCATGGTCGCTTGGTAGCTGTCGTTGTAGGAAAACTCTATCAGAGGTAAATATTTACTCCAGGACCCCTCAAAGTCTAGTACACATGATCTCAGCATGTCCTCCAATATCTGGATAATCCTCTCAGACTCACCATCAGTCTGAGGATGATAAGTTGTACTAAACTTCAACTGCGTGCCCATCGCCTTCTGAAAACCTCCCCAAAACTTGGAAGTAAATGTGGGGTCCCGATCTGACACGATCGACCTCAAAGCTCCATGAAGACGTACTATCTCTTTGACATAGAGATCTGCATACTGGTTAACGGTATATGTAA
The DNA here is from genome assembly GCF_963169125.1 of Humulus lupulus. Lineage (NCBI taxonomy): Eukaryota > Viridiplantae > Streptophyta > Magnoliopsida > Rosales > Cannabaceae > Humulus > Humulus lupulus. Next base: position 38,960,634 of record NC_084801.1, on the reverse strand, counting down.
CGTCCCAAAATTACCTAATAAGGCTTAGGGCCTTGATTAGGGGGAAGGATGGCAATATATGGAATTATGTGCTTATTTGTTATATTTAATTGTAATTACGTGGATTATGTGATAATATGACTAGTTGTGCATGTTTAAAGATATTACATGTGCATGTGGGCCCGTTTCTTATTAGAAGAGAAATTTTGATAATTTGGCCCGTTGCGGGCATAATTGTATATTTATGTGATACCACATTATTATATGGGTTTATGTGAGTTACTCGACATGAGGTGATCCTAGGGAACAAGTTAGTGGGAAAGTCACAACGGAACCTAATACCCGATTCGAGGCGAGTCGAGGGGTGTTTTGGGTATTAGTCATTTAATTGGGTTATCGAGTATAATTGGTGATATATTTGGAGTTAGTAAGTTTAGGAGGGAATACGAGGGAATTTGACCATTTTGCCCTCGGGGATGTTTTTGGTACCCCGAGTCTCGGGATTAGCTTAAGCCATTTAACTTTAGGAAACTAAAGACAAAACACTTAAACATTAACTGACCCTTTCTCTCTCTTCCTCTCATCTTCTCTAAGCTTCTTCAAGCTAACCGTTTAAGAATTAAGAGGATTTTGGGCTATAAACACAAGAATCAAAGCCTAAAGTTAGGGAATTGGTTCTGTTGCAGCTTGTGAGGTTAATCATCAGTTGAGGTAAGCTCTAGATCTTGATTTTGCCATTAAAATTATGTGTTTGCTTGGTTGTTTTAGACATTGTTTTTTAACCTTTAATCTTGAGAATTGGCTTGGCACTTTGATGAGTTTTAAGGGTGTATTTTGTTGGGTTTTGTTGCTAGGAAGGTGTTAAAACTATTGTTGTAGTTGAATTATGGTTTTGGGGTGAGTTTGGGTTAGTTTGGATTGGATTTGGCTACTGAAAGGTATGAAAATTCTGGGTTCGAGGGGCCAAGTGGCAGCTATGCCGCGACTTAGCCTGAACCCAAGGCCTTGGGAGGTCTCTGTTGGGGGCGGACCCTCAAAGGCAAGTCGCGGCACACGCCCCTTGACAGAGGGGGGGAGGCTCTCTGTTAGGAGGGGCGTGCCGTGACCCTCAGGGCCAGGTCGCGGCCCGCTTGGGCATTCTTGGCCTTAGGAAGCTTTTTAAAATGGGAACCTTTTCCTTAGGACTCGGGATCGATTCCACTACCCAATTTAGTGGAACTCGAGGCACCGGAGGCTAGGACTCAGTCCGGAAGCCTTTATTTGCTCATTATTGATGGAATCCTATATTTTGGTTGTGACTAGGTTACCGCTTGGGGCTTGGAACCGGGATAGTGCTCGAGGGTCGTTCTTATTTACGTTTTACTCGGACCCGAGGTAATAAAACTATACTCAATATGTTTTATATGTGATTAGTGCTTGGCCTGACTGTTATCAGTTATCATTACTAGGGCTTGGGCCCTGAGGACATTTGTATTTAAGCTATTTCTTCGCATGTTGATTGATACTAGCTTAAGTGCCTTATAATTGTTGTATGAACTCCGTGGTTAAGGCATAAGGCCTCATTAAATAGGTATGACTAGCATTGTGAGAATGATTATTTGATGGTGTTATATGATTAACATGCATATGTGTGTATTTTGTTGGGATATGCCTATCCATATCTATTTCTGTATTGAGTTCTGTAATTCTGGATCAGGGCTTGACTTAGTAGTCAAGGACGGCAATAGCGCACTGCGCGCTGGTTGAAAGGCTTAGGCCTAAACCAGCAACGTACTATACATTGGTCGACTCTATGGTCAATGGTAAACCAATGGGTTGGCTTACCGCTATGGCTAGTTTTTCAGAGCTAAGGGCGAGGGCCCCAGGTGACTCTATGGTCACATAGCTAGGGCATAGACCCCGGGGTTGGCTCTAAATCCAAATGTTTAGGGCAGCGTCCCCAAGTTGGTCCAATGGCCACTTGTTTGTAACTAAATGATGGTATCTGTAGGTTAATATTGCTTAATATGTTAGATGGGTATCAGGAGGTTTATATTCTCTATTTATGCACATGTTGAGTTTTCTTGCTGAGCCTTGGCTCACAGGCGCTTTGTGGTGCAGGTAAGGGGAAGAGAAAGCTTGACTAGCCATGGGTTGGAGAGCTTCGGTGGCGGCGTGTACATATGTAGCTGCTCGTCCACCACGGCTGGGAATATCTTAGAGGAACTAGGGTTGTAGCCCTGTTTTTGCCGCTTAGGCCGGCTGAATGTAACTTTTGATGTATATATACCTATTAAAAGTTTAGTTGTAATATTTTGGGATCCCATGTCTGTATGAAATTTTTCAAATAGAAGTCAACGGTTCTTTTGACAAAAAATTTTAACCCTAATCCTTGACATTAACCATAGTTACTGTTGACGGTGAAAACTCGTCAACTAAGTTGAGTTGGAAAAAATTATCAAGTCGAGATCACTAATGGAAAAGCTGTAGAAACTTAAAAAATAACTCAAGAACAATGACAGAACAATAATGGAGAAATCAATCTTTCATTCACTCTCAAGCCCTTGTTACAGTAAAATTTCCAACCCGCTTTCAGGTGGTGTTAGAGTTCCTTTTATAGTAGGCTCTAATGGCCCTTGGTACATGGTGGTCCAGGAGACCAAGGGGTACATAAGTACTATGTCAGGGGAGTGGCTTCAGAGGTTGTGGTCGTACATCCAGTACAGGAGCAGGTGTCAGGAGGATGTCTCCACTACTTGTCTGTACTCATGCCAGAGGAGTGGTGGCAGACATAGTGGTGCAGGTGGTAGTGGTGTCGACTCTGACTCCTGGCCATAGACGTACGGGCCATAACTCCTATCCTTGCATACCCACTCCTGGCGTTCCCACTACTTGTCTGGTAGGGGTACCATATCCGTACTCTGACTTCTTTAGGTTTGTAGGTACATTCCATACTCATGCGTGTACCTTGCCACTTGTGAGTATTCTCACCTCCAAGGCCATGGGCACGGGACCATGGGGTCGAGGCCACGAGGTCGAGGCCATGGGTGCAAGGCCATGGGGCCTAGACCATGGGGGCGAGGCCATGGGGCGCGAGGCCATGAGGCCGAGACCATGGACGTGAGGCCATGGGGCGAGAGGCCATGGGGCCGAGACCATGGGGGCGAGGCCACGGGGCCGAGGGCATGGGCGCAAGGCCATGGGGCGTAGACCATGGGGGCGAGGCCATGGGGCGCGAGGCCATGAGGCCGAGACCATGGGCATGAGGCCATGGGGCCTAGACCATGGAGGTGAGGCCATGGGGCACGAGGCCACAAGGCCGAGACCATGGGCGTGAGGCCATGGGGCCGAGGGCATGGGCGCAAGGCCATGGGGCCTAGACCATGGGGGCGAGGCCATGGGGCGCGAGGCCATGAGGCCGAGACCATGGGCGTGAGGCCATGGGGCCGAGGGCATGGGCGCAAGGCCATGGGGCCTAGACCATGGGGGCGAGGCCATGAGGCCGACACCATGGGCGTGAGGCCATGGGGCAAGGCCATGGGGCCAAGGGCATGAGGCCAAGACCATGGGCGTGAGGCCATGGGGCGAGGCCATGGGGCCGAGGCCATGGGTGCAAGGCCATGGGGCCTAGACCATGGGGGCGAGGCCATGGGGCGCGAGGCCATGAGGCTGAGACCATGGGCGTGAGGCCATGGAGCGAGGCCATGGGGCCGAGGCCATGGGCGCAAGGCCATGGGGCCTAGACCATGGGGGCGAGGCCATGGGGCGCGAGGCCATGAGGCCAAGACCATGGGCGTGAGGCCATGGGGCGAGGCCATGGGGTCGAGGGCATGAGGCCGAGACCATGGGCGTGAGGCCATGGGGAGAGGCCATGGGGCCGAGGGCATGGGCGCAAGGCCATGGGGCCTAGACCATGGGGGCGAGGCCATGGGGCGCGAGGCCACGAGGCTGAGACCATGGGCGTGAGGCCATGGGGCCGAGGGCATGGGCGCAAGGCCATGGGGCCTAGGCCGTAGGGGAAGGGCAGCCTCGCATAGCGAGGCCCCATAGGTCCTTCCGAGCACTTTCGCTAAGGGCTCCTGTGAGACATGGGTCTCGTGTCGGACAAGATATTAGGCTGCTTTGGTTGCACGAGGCTAATTTAGGGAAACTGTGGACTATGGCTCTGGTCAATTTTTGGCATTCACAGTTACACATTTTTAAACCAAACGACTTGGTTAGCAAGTCTGACACAATTCAAAGTACACAGTGTGACGGTCCTGGATTAGGAGGACGTTACAGTATAAGTTGTCTTCACTGGTAAAAAGTGAGCTAATTTGGTGTATCTGTCTACAATCACCCACACTGAATCGTGTTGACCCACCGTCTCAGGCAATCCCACCACGAAATCCATTATGATATCTTCCCATTTCCACTCTGGGATGTCTAAGGGTTATAGTAGCCTTGCTGGTCTCTAATGTTCAGTTTTGATCTGCTGACACCTCAGACACTTGGCCACATACTCAGTTACATCCCCCTTCATCCCCAGCCACCAATATAGAGTTCTCAGGTCCTAGTACATCTTCGTGGTGCCGGGATGCAAAGAATATGGGGTAGTTTGAGATTTTTCCAAAATATTCCATCTGATAACAGTATCCATCCGAACACAGATCCGACCTTTATATCTTAGCAACCCATATTTGATATTGTATAGTCCCTAGCCACTCCATTTAGGACGTCCCCTCTAATATTTATCATTTGTGGCTCTTGTAACTTACTCTCCTTTATCCTTTCTAGAAGAGTAGACTGCAGGGTAATGTTGGCTAACTGGCCCACTACTAACTCAATCCCTGCTCTAGTCATATCCTCTGCCAACTCCTTGGATATCTGCCTCAAATTGTACAATTGCCCCGAACCTCTCTGACTTACGGTATCTGCCACCACATTGGCTTTCCCTGGATGATAAAGGATATCACAATCATAGTCCTTCACTAGTTCCAACCAACACCTATGTCTCATATTCAAATCCTTCTGCGTAAATAAGTACTTGAGGCTATTGTGATCAGTATATATCTCACACTTCTCTCCATAAAGGTAATTCCTCCATACCTTTAATGCAAAGACCACTGCTGCTAACTCCAGATCATGAGTAGGATACCTCTGCTCATAATATTTCAACTGGCGTGATGCATAAGCAATCACCTTCTTTGTCTGCATAAGGACATAGCCTAACCCTTATCTTGAAGCATCACAATAAACCATGAACTTCTCTTAATCTGTTAGAAGACTCAAGACTGGGGCAGTAATCAAATGTCACTTTAACTCCTGGAAGTTGTTCTCGCATATGTCTGACCACGCAAACTTCTGACTCTTGTGTGTCAGTCCTGTCAGTGGGGTAGCTATCCTTGAGAACCCTTCCACAAACTTTCTATAATAACCTGCCAATCCAAGGAAGCTTCTAACCTCAGAGGCATTCCTTGGCCTCGGCCAATTCCCGACAGCCTCAATCTTAGCTGGGTCTACCTTGATTCCATCTCTACTAACAATATGACCCAAGAAAGTCACCTGATGTAACCAGAACTCACACTTCTTGAACTTCACAAATAACCTATGTTCTCTTAGCCTCTGTAAGACCAACCTGAGGTGTTTCTCATGCTCTTCCTCTGATTGTGAATATACTAAGATATCATTGATAAAGACGATCACAAATTGATCCATATAGTCCTTGAACACCCTTTTCATCAAATCCATGAAAGTTGTCGGGGCATTAGTCAAACCAAATGACATAACGAGGGACTCGTAGTGCCCATAACTAGTACAGAAGGCTGTCTTTGGTATGTCTTCCTCCTTAATCCTCAACTAGTGATAACCAGATCAAAGATCTATCTTCAAGAACACAATTTTACCTTGTAATTGGTTAAATAAGTCATCTATCCTTGGTAGAAGATACTTGTTCTTAATGGTCAGCTTATTCAGTTCCTTGTAATCTATGCACATCCTCAGAGAACTGTCCTTCCTCTTCACAAATAGGACTGGCGCGCCCCATGGCGAAAAACTAGGTCTGATAAAACCCAAATCTAGCAACTCTTTTAATTGTACCTTGAGTTCCGTCAATTTTGTTGGGACCATTCTGTAAGGTGCCCTAGACATTGGCTCTGTCCCTGGTGCCAGCTCAATAACAAATTCTATCTCCCTGTGTGGCGACAACCCTGGTAACTCCTCTGGGAACACATATAGGAATTCACAGACTAACCTAGTCTCTTCTGGTCCCACTGGCATGACCTGAGTGGTATCCACCACAATGGCTAGGAATCATATCTCGCAGTAGGTCTCTAGCCCTCGATGTTGAAATCATAGGTACTCGGGGTCCATTCACAATGCCAATGAATACGAAGGGGTCCTCTCCCTTGGGCTCAAAGGTTAGCATCTTCTTCTTACAATCAATGGTTGCCCCATATCTAGTTAGCCAGCCCATCCCCAAAATCATATCAAAGTTAGTCATAACCAACTCTATCAAGTCAACTGACAACTCCCTGCCATCCACTATCACTGGCAATGATCTGACCCATCTCCAGGAAACCACTAACTCCCAAATGGGTAGTAACGTCCCAAACCCCACAACATAGTAATCACATGGCCTACACAGTCTATCAATAATTCTACTAGAAACATATGAATGTGTAGCACCAGAGTCAATTAGCATAGTATAAGAAATGTCAGCACTCAAAAATTGACCTGTGACCACTGACGGCCTAGCCTCAGCCTCACCCTGCGTCAAAGCAAACACTCAAGCTGGAGTCGAGATGTCTGCCTTCTTTGGTTCCTCTTTCTTCATTTTTGGGCAGTCCTTCTTGAGAAGCCCCACAATCCCACATAAAAAGTAGGCCTTCACCCGACACTCCCCGAGATGACGTCTTCTACATTTGGCACACTCTGGATATGTCCTCCAGTTCCCATTTCTACCCTGGCGGCCAATCTGTACACCCTATGGCCTTTTATCATGACTGAGAGCCAAAACAGTATACGCGGTCTTCCTTTTCTGGTCACTGGGGCCTCCGCCCCTACCTGATCTTGTGAAGGGAGGTTCCGTCCTCCTCATACCCCTTCTGGTCGCATTCTCGCGCTAGATCTTGTTCTCAATGCCCTCTTCAGTAAGGACTCTCTCTTCTGCCCGAGCATATGTCGTCACTCCAGGTACTGTGGTAATTCTGACATCCCGGGCTATCATAGGTTGTAGCCCCTGAAGGAACCTTTCCTTCCTTGTCCCATCAGTGGGTACCAAGTCTGCAGCGAACTTGGCTAATTTGTCGAACTTCAGGGTGTATTATGTCACTAACATACTCCCTTGCAACAATCTACTGAACTTCTCAGCCTTTGCAACTTTAATGGCCTCATTATAATACTTCTCATTGAATAGAGTTCTAAACTCTTCCCAGTTCATTGTGGTTACGTCCCTAGTCTGGGACACCACCTCCCACTAGATTCGGGCATCCTCCCAAAACATGTATGTGGCACAGGCCACTCTCTCATTACCCACCATCCTCATAAAGTTTTGGATGGATGTAATCATAGCCATCCACTGCTCTGCCTTGAGTGGATCTGTGCTACCCTCGAAAACTAGAGGGTGCTATTTCCTGAATCGTTCAAATACCAACTCCCAACAGTTCTCTAACTTTGTCTACTATTGTACGGCCGATACTGGAGCAACAGATGGGGCCTTTGATGCAACGTTCCCTACCGAAACATGATGTTGCCTCAACTGGAGAATCTCTTCATCCTGTCTCTGTAGCCTAGCTTGCATATCAGCAAGCATTTATTGCTAGTTTTCTAGAGCTGGCGGAGGGTTCTGACCCTGGTCATTACTTCCGACCTGATTCTCAGCGTCGGTTGGCTCATTAGATTTCCCTGGAAGCATACTTCCAAGCCTATCTACAATCAATGACTCGGCTTATCAGGTAGTAATAACAATATCCCATGTCAACCCACGGTTCAAACCGATCGAATAATCATTCACATGCATTGACAATGCTAATAAGCATCCCAGTAATTCACACATACAATCATGCTAACAAGCATGGCAATTCACGATCATATTCAAACAAGATGCTAATAAGCATGTTCTTGGCATGCATAGACATAACTTAATGCTATTAATCATTTCCAACACTCAAGGGCAAGAAGGACGCTAATAAGCATTTTTTGGCATGCACATATAGATAGCGATGCTAATAAGCATTCCTTTTAACATTTAACGGTGCTAATAAGCATCTCCTGGCATACACACACATATAGCAGCGCTAGTAAGTGTTTCTGACATTCAAAAGCAATAATAATGCTTATAAGCAATCATATAGCTTTTACAAGCAACTACTGTGCTAATAAGCACATATTTAATATACGTACATCAACCAAGGGCCAGGCCCTATCAGAATAATTCATGCTTCTTATTTAAACAAGCAGGTAAGGCATATATAGTTCACTTAAGCAATTACACACATAACTATGTTAATAGTTACCAAACCATGAGTCGAGCTTGTCTTTAGTGACAAGTGTACATGCCCAGTCCATCATCAAGAACCCTTAAACCTTGGCAACTTTGATACCAAGTTGTAACGCCCTGCTAATTCGGATCTGTAACCATGTGTGTTTAAAATTTGTGCTGGACTCGTTGAACGAGTCATTTTGACTAAAACATGTGATTAAGCCCTAATTTAGATACCAATTTATCTTAATTAATAAATCTGCCCTAATTTCTCTTTTCTTCTTTAAATTACATTACTCTGTGAAACTATCCAAAATTGACCTGGTCAACTTTGATAATTCTAATTGCTAATTAAATCAATTTATTGAGACTATCTAGATGACTTAATCCAAGGTACAATGGAGACCATGGGCCTATGAAATCAAGCTCCAATAAGTTATCATAAGTCTTACAAATAAATTTACTAACTTATTAATTCCTCGTGACTCCACTAAAGACTTGGAATTGCACTCTTGAATTCATAGAACGCTCTATAAGCAATATATATACATTATTAATTATCCATTGTTACAACCATAATTTTCACTCAATCCTCTATAGACGGTCTACAATGAGATGGGACTAAAATACTGTTTTACTCCTCATTCTATTTTATCCTTAAAACACTTAGTTCTTTGTAAATGATATTTCCGTAAACTAATATTAATTACTGAAATGAGATCTCTATCATTTAGCACCTTGAACCAAACTAAAAGGAAACCATCATTTCACTTTTTCATCAGAAGCTATAGATGTTCATATCTATGATTAACACCCCCACTCAATTATACTACCGAGTTCCCAAGATGTAAGTATGGGCTAGTCCGTAGGGTAAGCTAGAAACAAACAAGTCAAAGAACTCAAATAATACAATCAGATAGAATACTAACCACTCAGAATTGAGATTGAATTAACCTATGGTCAACTATACGATATGACAAAAATAAATAATAACAGTATGTTTACTTATCCTATCAATGTCAATATCGGTCCAGTTCGATGTAACAAATACATCTGATCTTATCTACTTTGATAATGTTATGGAAAGAACATAACACTTCAATGTGTAAGTAGATCATATTGTAGATTGGCAAGTCAATGTAAATCCTATGTACTGACTAATCTTAGGACTAACTTATGTTGAACAAATAATCATATTTATATTCCACTGTGATTATGTCACTATAAATACGATTAGCTATATGCTCGGGATTTAATAGAATTTTATATTAAACAAATAATCATGAAAATAAAACATGTGAGCGAAATGATTGACAAAGTCAAAAAATGATTTCTATTCTTTTATTGATAATAAAATGAGATTACAAAGAAATTGGGTTTTAATTAGGGCATAAAACCCAACAAACTCCCACTTGCACTAATTGAAACTAATGCCTTAATTCTACTAATCCCATTTCCTTAATATGCTTATCAAATGTAGCTTCTGGTAGCGTCTTTGTAAACGGATCCGCAAGATTGTCTTCAGATGCAATCTTCATAACCTTCACATCTCCCCTGGCCACATATTCTCGAATAATGTGATACTTCCTTTCTATATGCTTACTCTTCTTGTGACTTCGAGGTTCTTTCGAGTTGGCTATCGCTCTTGTGTTGTCACAAAACAATACAAGCAGTTTATCCATTTCTGGAATAAAACCAAGATCTATATAGAACTTCTTTAGCCAGACTATTTCCTTAGCTACTTCTGACGCAGCTATGTACTTGATATCGCCCAATAAACTCCTAAGTGGCCGCAGTAGTAATCGGGCTATGCCGTATCCACAGAGAGGTAAAATACAAGTAAAAATAAAGATTAATAAATTAGAAATAATAGACTTTGAAATAATATAACTTTGAAAAAGAATATTTTTTAAACACTAAATAAACAAAATTGAGGAATTAGAATCAGAAAGAAAATATGGAGGGCACAAGTTTCATTCATGCAAACATATATATATTTTAATAAAATTTATTCATTCTACTCAACTATAATTCTACACCAATAATTATAGTTGGAAAATATATATAATAAAGCTTACCTTAAAATATGTTCTTAATTAAATTATACTAACTTCTAATTTTAAAAACCTATCATATTATATACCTTAGAGGGACAAAATATCAATGACAGAATGCAATAAAAAGCATATAATGTAACAAATATCCTAAATTAAATCAAGAGCCTAAATTACATTAGAAAAGCATGACTAGACTTATGTAAAAGACACTAATAAATTCAGAAAAATAATTAGAAGAAAATCAATTTAATTGTATCAAATATATAGAAATGAAGAACAAAAAAAAAGAATCAACATATTAAAAATATAATGTGAAACATGAACTTCACTCTATCCTTTCCACAAGAGAATTTATCCTTTTTACTCAAAAAGTGTAAAAGAAATGAAAGAAAAATAAGAAATAAATGTGTTTCTCTCTAACTATACTCCCCACACTTAATTCCACAATCCGGTCTCCTTTTTCACTACATTTGGCTCTCTATTTATAGTGAAAATAGGACCCAAAATGTGTAAAATCGTGTACAAAATAGTGGGAAAGTGGCTACAAAAATTGATGGAAGTGGGACAAGTGGTAGATAGCCAGGACATGTGTCGGTCTCTGAGTGGCTACCAGAAAAATGTTGCTGATGGAGTGGGAAACAGCAAGGTGACATGGCAGCTTTTGGTTGGCTCGGCAGGGAGGCGTGGCAGGTGTGGCAGGCTGGCAGGCGCATGTAAGACGGAGTGGTAGGCGGCATCAGGCGCTAGTGGCTCGGCTCGACTTCAGCAGCTCTGGTGGGACACGTGTCAAGCATCTGGTGGAGCTGGGGCAGGAGCCTCGGCTTCGCGAATCAGAAGCCCACATGTGGCCGCTGCAGATGGCTTTTGGGCTTGGGCTATTTGGGCTCGGTTTGGGCCTAGTTTACCTTCAAAAATGCCACTTTTTCATCATTTCTTCGTTTATAATTCTTTTATTCTTCTTTCTTTTTCTTTGTGTCAAAAATACATTTTATTTTCTGAAAATTGAACACAAATTAAATTAAAATTAATATTTTCAAATATAAAATATATTACAATAAATCCATGAAAATATTAATTAAAACATATTTAATTTTAAACTTTAAAACTAGTAAAATTGTATGTTTGAGCACTAATCACAACCCCCAACCAGCTTATTGCTAGTCTCTAGCAATTCAAGTGAAATGATAAATGTCAACATGATATATTTCAGGTCAAAAAATTATAAAAGAACTATGTATTAACACAAAATGTTAGTAACATGTCAATAAGAGTTATTAAAATTACTTTGAATAAATCTAGAGTTGTGAGTGTGTGCACCAAACTTGAACCTTCTTATCGCAAACCATAGCGCATAAAGCCTTCGAAATTATGCCAAGTAAACCATAGCGCATAAAGGCTCGATAGGCTCGTTTCCCTCTCTTCCATGGCGAAGAGGAAGAAATCGACAAGGAAGCCTGTTACTCGCTCGATTTCGCAGAGCTTGCCTTCAATCCAAGAAGAGTCTACATTGGAAAGATCTGTTGATGAGGAAATATTGATGGATGGTCACGAACAGAAGTCTGATTTGCCCCATTCTGCTGAAGAGATGAGTTTGACGGAAGATGAACTAAACAAGAACGTTGAGCTTGCGACTGCTAGAAAGGCTTCTTCGTCAAGCTGGGCGGACTCAATGGAGGCAGGATATTTTCAAGCTTCAGCCCGAAGCCATTGGCAGCATTTCAATTCGGGTAATCTCTCTTTTTCTGACAAAAATCTTGCATATACTGAGCCGTTGTTTAAGGATTATAAGAAAATTGCTCAAGCTGATGTTGAGGAAGTCAAATGCCAGTCGGCCAATTGAAGTTCTGTTGTCATATGCATGGTTCTTGGAGCTAACTCGCCCATAGCTGTGTTTGAAGGGTTTATCAAAAGGGTATGGGGTCATTTAGGGATTGCACAAATAGTCAGGATGACAATGGGACTGACTATGGTTAAGTTCAATGATGAGGCCACAAGAGATCATGTGTTGGAAACGGGAATCCTTCACTTTGATAGAAAACCAGTGATAATTCGGCCATGGTCTTCAGATTTGAATGCTATTCGAATGATTCGTTCAGTTCCACTTTGGATCCGATTACAAGATCTTGGTCTTCAATATTGGGGAAGCAAATGCCTCAGTGCTCTTGTTAGTACTTTAGGCAAGCCGATCATGGGGGACAAGTTTACTCATGACCGTTCTAGAGTTCAGTTTGCTAGGATCATGGTGGAGATGGAAATCACTGATAATCTGCCTAGGACAATACAATATTTGAATGATCATGGTCAGTTAATAGAACAAGGGGTAGAATATGAATGGTTACCCGTGAAGTGCAAAACATGTATGGGATTTGGCCACTCTATGGCTGACTGCTGTAAGGAGTAGAAAGATCAGGGGATTAAGAAGGACACTCCTTCAAAGAATCCCACTATGACAGGGAGAGACAAGGGTGAGGAGGATGCTATTCTTTCTTCTGGAAATGGTTGCTGGTAAGCCTAAACTTATTACTGAGGATCCGCCAGCTGAAAATGGCCAGATTGTGTCTAAAATAGATTGGAAATCTCCTAAGAAAGTGGTGTATAAGCAGGGGAGAGCAAAGAGTAGATAGCAAAGGGATAATACAGGTTTATTTGAACCAGGTCAGCCTCAGTCCAATTATCTTGTGGTTCTTCAAGATCAGATAGAGAGAGGAAAAGGAGGTTTAAGTGATCCTAGCTCATCTCATGGATAACTGTAACATTTTTAGCTGGAACTTAAGGGGTTTGAATGGTCCGAAGAAGCAGGTTGAAGTTTTGAATCTTTGTAGTAAGAATAAAGTTTGAGTGGGTGCTCTTTTGGAAACAAAAATGAGGGGGTCAAAAGTTACTGAGATGATGTCTAATAAGTTTTTGAACTGGGATTACTACTCTAGTTCGATTACTGAGGGAAGAATTTTAATAATATGGAGAAGGGTCTTTGTTAAGGTCACTGTGGTTGAAGAAACAAGTCAGTTTGTTCACTATCAAGTTAGAATGGCTGGTATGAATTTTCCTTTTAGTGTTACTTTTGTCTATGGGCGTAACACGCTAGAGGAAAGGAAGATCTTATGGCAAAACTTACCCAAGAGTTCAGCTGATGCTTGGGTAATGTTGGGAGACTTTAATGTAGTGTTAAAGCCAAAGATAGGGACGGAGGAAAGCCTGTGTCTAAAGCTGAGTTATTCGACTCTTCTCAATGGTTAGCTAGTTCTCATCTTGATGTGCTTACTCAAACAGGTTCTTTTTTTACCTGGACGAATAATCAAGATGGTCATGCTCGAATTTATTCTAAGATTGATCATGTGTTTGCTAATGAGAAATGACTGGATATATTTCCTAATTCAACAGTAGTGTTCAAGTGGGAAACAATCTCGAATCACTGCTCTTGCACTATATCTATTCAGACCATGGAGCTTTTGGGTGTCAAATTGTTTAGGTTTTATAATTTATGGGCAGACCACAAAAAATTCAAAGATTTGGTTATTGATAGCTGGAGTAAGCCTTCTCAGGGGTTTGGTTTAAAGGCCATTTACCTTAAGACCTTGCGGCTGAAACATCAGTTGAAAAAGTTTAATAGGGATCATATAGGAGATATTGGCATTCAATTTCAGAAGGCAAAAGTTGAGTTTCAGGATGCCTGTCTCCTAGCTCAGCAATCCCCAAGAGATTTAACTCTCCAAGACAATGTCAAGAATACTGCTGAAACTTACAGTAGGCAGGAACAGATGTATCACAGCTTTCTGACTCAGAGAAGTAAGATAGATTGGCTAAGGAAGGGAGACTCAAATACAGCCTATTTCCATACATGCCTGAAGAAACGAAAAGCAGAGAATAGAATAGCTTCATTTATTACTGAGCAAGGCAGTTTGGTGGATAATTTTTCTGAAGTGGTTGCTCATTTTTTGAACCACTTCAGAAGTATTATGGGTAGGCCTAGTTCAGCTAAGAAGAAGATTAATGTCCACTGTGTAGAGTTGGGTCCCAAACTCAATGTAGACCAGCAGCTATCCTTGTTGAAACTGTTTTCTCATCAAGAAATTAGAGCAGCTTTATTCAGTATTCCTAGTATAAAATCTCCGGGCCCTGATGGATTTGGCTCTAGTTTTTTCAAAGTCATGTGGCAGGAGATTGGAATTGAAATATGTAGATCTATAAGTCAGTTTTTTGAAACAGGCAGAATCCCTGGGGAGCTTCTTGATACCACTTTATCACTGGTTCCCAAATGTGAGAACCCTTCTAGGGCTGTGGATTATAGGCCGATAGCATGTTGCTCTACCCTTTATAAATGTATCTCTAAGTTGATCTGTTCTCGCTTAGCTAAGGTGCTTCCCATCTTGGTTCAATCTAATCAGGGAGCATTTGTTAAAGGCAAATCAATAGCTCACAACATAATGATTTTTCAAGATCTTATTAAGAACTATGGGAGATCAGCTACTTCTCCTAGGTGTGCTATTAAAATTAATATTAGCAAAGCCTATGACATAGTTGATTGGTGGTTTATTGAAGATCTTTTAACAGTGTTGTGTTTCCCTGAGAGATTTATCAAATGGATAATGACCTGCCTGAAAAACACCTCTTACTTACTACTCATGAATGGCAGGGTTCAAGGAAAATTTAAGGGTGAAAAGGGGCTTAGGCAAGGGGATCCTTTGTCGCCCCTTTTATTTGTTTTAATCATGGAGTATCTCACTCGGAGGCTCCAAATGGCTGCTCTTGACTCATCTTTCAGATACCATCCGATGTGTAAAAGCTTGAATTTACTAAGCCTTTGTTTTGCGGATGATTTACTCTTAATTTGTAAAGGTTCTATGGCTGCATTTCGAGTGCTAAAGAATTCCCTTGAGGATTTTAGCTCTGTTTCTGGGCTGGAAATTAATACCAACAAATCTCATGTGTTCTTTGGAGGGGTTTCAGCTGATGACAGAAAGAGGCTAGCTGCTGAGTTGCAGCTGTCTGAAGGTAGTTTTCCCCTTAAATATCTTGGGGTCCCTATGAGGCCAACAAAATGGAAGCATGAAGATTGTGACATCATTATTCAAAAATTTAGAATGCGAATTCATAACTGGGCTAGTAGGCACCTTTCATTTGCTGGTAGAATCCAGCTCATTCATTATGTCCTATTTGGTCTAAGAAACTACTGGATGGGTATCTTTATACTTCCTCAAAGTATTATTAAGGAGATTGAGAAATTATGTCGAGGCTTTCTTTGGGGAGTTAATGGGAACAGAAGTAAAATTCATTTAGCTTCTTGGAATAAGGTTTGTCTCCCAAAAGTTTATGGTGGTCTTGGATTCAAGAATGGCTTAGCTTGGAATAAAGCAATTTTAGCCAAGTACATATGGGCTATTACTAAGAAGCAGGTGCTGCTGTGGGTTAAGTGGATAAATTCAGTGTACTTAAAAGGGTCTGAGTTCTGGTCTTATCGGCTTCCCCCTGACACTAGCTGGTTTTGGAGAAAACTGTGTAATCTCAGGGACATCTACAGCTATGAAGAGCTAAAGGCTGCTGGTAGTGATGGAAAATTTCACTCTTCTAAGCTGTATAACAGCTCACTATGTCAGCAACCAATAGACTATCACAGAGTTGTTTGGTGCCGGCTTTCATAACCTAAACATAGATTTCTTCTTTGGCAAACAGTTAACACTCAGCTCCTAACCTATGATAATTTGATCAGGTTTAATGTGATGCTTGAATCCCTGCTTTGTCCAGTCTGTGGAGTAGTTATTGAGACCCATGGCCATCTATTTTTTTAGTGCTGTCTATCTAGGAAAATCCTCATAATCATATTTGGTTGGTTGGGTTTTCAAGCGTGGCCTATTGACTTTCCTAGCTGGCTAGTTTGGCTCTCTAGTAGGAGGCATGGAATAATATCTGACATTATTAACTCGGTGCTAGCAGCTGTAGTTTATGGAATTTGGAGGAACAGAAATCGTTGTGTGTTTGATAGTTGTTCTTGGTCAGCTAATAGCATTACTACTAATATAAAGTATAGGATAAAGTACAGAATTGTCATTGTAAAAAGTAGGAAAATTTCAGTACAAGAGCAGAGATTTTTAGATAGATTAATCATGTAATCTAGTTTGAGTTCTTTTGGCTGTTTGTTTTAGCTTGGGTTGGAGGGTTTTCCCTTGTGGTTTTGGCTGTAAGTATTGATTGTGTTGATCATTGTTTGGCTTGCTAGTTGATTAATGAAGTAACTTTCTTCTTGATCAAAAAAAAAGTATCAACTCCATTAACCTCTCATATAATTGAAAATATTTAAAGTTAAGGGTTTCGCTCATGGAGTTAGAAATAAAGAAGCAGGCACTCATCAAATGGATATATATTTAGGACAAACTTTAAAATAATCATTGAAACGAAGATAGGAAATAAATTATTTGAACAACCACCATAAAGAGTACCACAAAATGAGATTTTTGGGAATTCTAAATTAAATAGACAATCTTTACATTTATTCTAAGAGCCATAAAATAAAACATGAAATTAATAAACACACATTTTTTTTCTTAGACACAAGAGACAACATAATTGAAAAAGATAGAACTATTGCTCTTGTGTCTTTCTTTTCTTTTCTCTTTTTTTTCATTTTCTTTTTCTTCTCTTTGTTTTTTTTTCATGAAGAACATAATAAAAATGCTCTCTAATAAGATTTTTCTATAGAAAATATTGTCCCTAAAACATCATCCATTCATACCACAATACCTTGTCCAAATAATTATAACCATTTCTAAGAATCAATAAAAATTTAAAAGTTGTTTTCTCAAGTCTCACCTCTCACACAAAAGAATGAATTACTTAAACATGGCAAATTCCTAAGCGAATATGTGCTAACAACCATCTTACCACAATGTTTGGCATGTGAATTAGGTAACTCTAGAGAAACTCTAAGTAATAAAGATAGCAAAAATTGACTCAAAAGTAACATTTTGCAAAAATAAATAAGTAATTTAAAAAAAAAAAAAATTGACCGTGAAAATATTAATATGACAAAAATCAATAGACATGAATATGCTCACCACCCCCAACAAAAATCTGACAGTGTCCTCAATGTCTCAAAATATAACAAATGTAAAAGAGCAAGGAAAGAGAACACCTGGATAGTGAGCGTCGAGTGATAGAACGAATATTGATTCTCTAAAACATGAAAATCTTAAACAGAAAATGATAACAAATAAAAGAAAATGACAAAAGGGAAATAAACAAAAAAAAAACTATGTAGAAATAATTTGGAACACTACTCAGACTTGGTAAACCGGTTCCACGAGAGTGACTTCTTCAGGCTGGGTCACCCTCTCTATGTAGTGTTTCAGTCGCCGGCCATTTACTTTGAATTATCTCCCATCAGTTGGGTCTGTGACCTCAACAACACCATTGGGAAAGACATTTTTCACAACATATGGACTAGTCCACCTTGATCTCAGCTTTCCAGGGTGGAGATGCAAATGAGAGTCATAAAGATGCACTCGTTGGTTGGGCTCAAATTCTTTTCTTAGGATCTGCTTGTCATGGGCCGCTTTCATTTTATCCTTGTATATCCTAGAGTTGTCATAAGCATCGTTCCTTAACTCCTCAATTTCTGAGAACTGAAGATTACGATTGAGTCCTATCACCTTGAGATCAAAATTCAGGCTTTTAACTGCCCAATAAGCTTTGTGTTCCAGCTCAACAGGAAGGTGGCAGGCTTTGCCATAGACTAGCCTATAAGGAGACATACCAAGCTGAGTTTTGTAAGTAGTGTGGTATGCCCAAAGAGCATCGAGAAGTCGTGAGGACCAATCTTTGCAGTCAGGATTAACCGTCTTTTCTAAGATTTGCTTAATTTCTCAGTTGGATAACTCAGCTTGGCCATTTGTCTGTGGGTGATAAGGCAATGCAACCTTATGAATTACACCATACTTTTGCATTAAGGTCTCGAAAGAATAGTTACAAAAATGGGTGCCTTGATCACTTATGATAGCTCGTGTTGTGCCAAACCTAGATAACACATTTTCCTTTAAGAATTTCACAACAGTGGTGTTATCATTATTTCGACAAGGCACAACTTCCACCCATTTTAAGACATGGTCTATGGTGAGGAGAATGTAAAGGTAGCCAGAAGAAGGTGGAAATGGCCCCATAAAGTCTATCCCCTAACAATCAAATATTTCTATTACAAGAATTGGGTTTAATGGCATCATATGTTTTCAGGACAGAACACCTAATTTCTGACATCTTTCACATGATCGACAAAAATTGTTAGTGTCTTTGAACAAAGTGGGCCAATAAAGGCCACACTGTAAGATTTTTGCAGCAGTCTTTTTCATAGAAAAATGACCACCACAAGCTTCATTATGACAAAAGTTCAGGACACTAAAAATTTCATCATCTGGAATGCAATGTCTCATAATTTGGTCAGGGCAATACTTCAAAAGACATGGATCGTCCCAATAGAAGTTACGAACCTTGACCAAAAATTTATGTTTATCTTGTGCACTCCATGCAGTTGGAAGTTTTCCAGTCACTAAGTAATTAACGATATGAGCGTACCATGGCCACTTAGTGATTGCGGAAAAATGTTCATTAGGGAAGTCATCTTGAATAGTTGGGCCATCAGTGGAATCAAAAAATTCAAGACGAGATAAGTGGTCTGCTACCACATTTTCAACTCCTTTCTTGTCATTTATGGTCAGATCAAATTCCTATAACAAAAGGATCCACCTAATTAAATGCGCCTTAGCATCCTTTTTGGAAAGGAGGTATTTTAAGGCGAAATGGTCGGTAAAGACTATGATAGGTGAACCCATCAGGTTGGAACGAAACTTATCAAGTGTGAATACTACAGCAAGTAACTCTTTTTCAGTAGTAGAATAGTTCATATGAGCAATGTTAAGAGTTCTACTTGCGTAATAGACAACGAATGGCTTCCCTTCCCTTCTTTGACTTAAGACGGCCCCTATAGCATAATTGATAGCATCAAACATGACTTCAAACGGTAAGTTCCAATCTGGTGGCTGAATGATAGGGGCAGAAGTGAGTTTTGCAATGAGCGTTCGGAAAGATTCCTCACACTCAGGTGTCCAACTGAACACGACATCTTTTGCTAGGAGGTTTGACAAAGGGCGAGCAATTGTCGAGAAATTGTGTATGAACCTCCTATAGAATCCTGCATGCCCAAGAAAAGATCGAATGTCTTTAACAATCTTGGGGGTGGGCAGCTTTGATAAGAGTTCAATCTTTGATTGATCAACCTCAATTCCTCGTTCTGACACGACATGCCCCAAGACTATGCCTGATGGCACCATGAAATGACACTTTTCCCAGTTGAGTACCAAGCCTTTCTCTTTGCAACGTTTAAGCACGGACTCTAAATTGAGAAGGCTTGATTAAAAGGAATCTCCACTGTCAAATCATCCATGAATTCTTCCATACATTTCTCGATCATATCACTAAATATGCTCATCATGCATCGCTGGAAAGTGGCTAGAGCATTGCACAGGCCAAATGGCATACGCTGGAAGGCAAAAGTACCAAAAGGACAAGTGAATGTGGTCTTATCCTGATCTTCTAAGGCAATCTCGATTTAGTAATACCCTGAATAACCATCGAGAAAACTATAGAAAGGATGACCCGCCACACGTTCCAATATTTGATCGATGAATGAAAGTGGAAAATGGTCTTTGCGGGTGGTTGCATTTAATTTTCTATAATCAATGCACATGTGCCACCCAATTGTGACCTTGGTAGGCACAAGTTCCCCTTGTTCATTTTGTACCAATGTTACTCCTGATTTCTTGGGAACAACCTGAGTTGGGCTAACCCATTTACTGTCAGCAACAAGATAGTTTATTCAAGAATCAAGAAGTTTCAAGACTTCAGTCTTAACTACTTCCTTCATTGTTGGGTTTAATCTTCTTTGAGGGCCACGACGTGGTATAGCCCCATGTTCCAATTGAATGTGATGGGAGAAAATTAAAGGACTAATTCCTTTGATGTCAGCTATCGTCCATCCTAGTGCATCTCTTTGTTCTTGCAACACAATGATGAGTTGGTGCTCTTGTGTGGCATTGATCTTGGAAGATATTATGACAGTAAAAGTGTTGTCAGCTCCCAGAAAAACATGCTTAAGACCCTCGGGAAGTTGGGCCAACTTTGGTTGAGGAGCTTTTTCAAAGGAGGGTTTGGGTGTTTCTCGGTCTTGAGGGAGTTCCTCAAAGATTGGATTCCAAAACATGGTTCTTCTAGCCTGTGAGTGTTTGAAGATTTCAGAGTTTATTTTAGACTCATCGAGCTCAAAACATTCTGAAATTTGAAAGAGGTGATTAAAATGATTAGACGTGTATTTCGATTCGACCTCTTCCAAAATAAGTGTATAAATCAGATATGATTGGAAACACTCATCGTTATCAGGTGGTTGTTTTCCAATGTGGAAAACATTCATTTCTAGAGTCATGTTCCCGAAAGAGATTTTCATGAGACCATTCCTACAATTAATGAGTGCATTTGCTGTTGTGAGGAAAGTTCTACCAAGAATGATGGGAATTTTGGACTTTATACTCACTTCAAATTGATTGTTTAAGATGAGAAAATCAACAAGGTAATAGAATTTTTCAATTTTAATAATAACGTCTTCTACTATTCCCCGAGGTTTCTTGAATGATTGATCGGCCAGTTGTAGCACCACAGATGTGGGCTTGAGTTCTCCTAGACCTAATTGCAAGTATATTGAATATGGCATGAGATTTACACTTGCTCCTAAGTCTAGAAGGGCTTGACCAAATTCCTGTTCCCCAATTTGACATGAGATGGTGGGACAACTAGGATCTTTGTACTTAGGCGGTGTCTTGCAGTCAATTACCCCACTAGCTTGTTCTACCAAGAATGCAGTTTTCTTGACATGATGCTTTCTTTTAACGATGCAAAAATCCTTGATAACTTTGGCATAAGCCGGCACTTGTTTGATCACATGCAACAATGGCAAGTTGATCTTCACTTATATTAAAAGGTCTAGGATTTCACCATGATTTTCCAGTACCTTTCCAGTGGATTTCAAAGCTTGAGGAAAAAGTTCCTTTACTGGAATGCTTATTGGCACATCATCATCTGGAGCGGGCATTGACGTACTCGTTGTCTTAGTTAACGGTGAAACCATACTTTGACCACTTCGAGTAGTGATGGCATTAAACTCTTTGAAATTTGTATCTATAGAGGAGGAGGTTTGTGCCATGTGTTGCCCTTTTTGATGGATTAGAGGTTGAGCGGGAAGTCTACCACGCTCTTGAATTGCCAAAGTAGTGTTTAACTTTGTCATTTGGATTTTTAAGTCTTTCATTTCTTCCACCATTTGTGTGAAACAAGATTTGAGCTCTTGAGTTGAGGCTATTTGTGTTTGCGCAAGCATTTGCAAGGTATTCTCAAGAGAATTACTTGACTACATGTTATTTTGAGGAACAATGTATGCTTTTGGCGGTTGTTGCTGCTTTGGCTTCCATTGGTCCCCAGATGCTTGGTTTGAATCCTTCCAGCTGAAATTTGGATGGTTTCGCCAACTGGAATTGTAAGTATTTGAGAAAGGGTTATAGGGCTTCTTGTAATTCCCTAAAGCATTGCAAGTTCCTCATTTCCTCCTCTTAACTCACCAAGAGCTGGGCACTCTTGCGGTTGACGTTCCGTCCCTCCACAGATGAAGCATGGATCTCGTGTCTCTACCTTTTCGGCCATGTGGATAGCTTTACCTTCTTGAGTTTTGAAAGCCTCGAATTGTTGTCTCAAAGATTCAATTTGGCTTTTGACGTTGTCATCTTCCCTCAATTGGTAGATTTCGGTTGATCGTGGCTTGTCCATAGGACTCGGTCCATTCCATGTGTAGGACTTTTGTAACGCCTTGGGTAGCCAAGACCGTTACACTGTGTATTTATAATGTGTCACTAAAACCATTAATGAACTGGGGTTAAAAGGTTTTCGTCATAAAAGATACATTTCATATAATTAAACATTTTGTAAAAGGGATCCCAAAATAAACAACGTTTGAAAGTCAGTTTACAAAATTTGAAGGTATAAACAACCGCTAGCCACTCTAAGGGCAAAACAAACATTTATGGTCCTCTTGTTCCTGTCCCTCCCTCAACTGTGGCGGCCGAGCAGCTAGTCAGGTACATTCAGCCTTCAGAGCTCTCTAAATCAGGGCTGACCAAGCTTACCCTTGCCTTTACCTGCACCACGTAGCACCCATGAGTCAAGGCCCAGCAAGAAAACATAACATCATCGCACAAATATTGATAATAATCATATAACTCTTAAAGCATGTTTATACACTTAGCAGTCCATATTAAGCACATAACTCATATAGACATAACCATGAATCCACAAGCTAATACTCACCCATTCAGCACGTCATATTCAACAGTTAACAATGATTATCAAATCACACAATAATCAGGGTTGATGCCCTTAGGTCGCACCCTTTGTTTACCCCACTGACTCCAGTCCGCTTAAACTGAGCTCAGTGAATATTAAACTATCCTCAACTACCAGTGGCTGAGCCGCGTCCTGTGCGCCAATGTAAACTTCGACACTCTTAGGCCGTTGGTTTAATATTCTCATGGTATAATACCAACTTTCATAACTCATACAAGAATAGGGAACCCTTAGTCCCATTGTAAACTCACAACCAGGTGCAGTTCTCTTACCTTTAATTTCTAAGTGTTCGGATTACGAGAGATGCCCATTGAGCATGATCTGTTTCCCGAGCCCTAGCTTATACCTAGTCGCAACCAAGATAAGGGATTACATTAATAATTGTAAAAAAAAAGGTTTCTGGATAAAGTTCTAGCCTCCGGGACATCGAATTCCACCAAACATGGTAGTGGGATCGATCCCGAGCACCCTAGGTTAGGTTCCCATGCCTAAAATCTCCAAAAGGCCAAAAATGCCCTTAAGGGCCGCAGCCCAAGCTTCCTATGCCGTGACTTGCCCCTGACCAGAGACCCAGCCTCACCAAAAACCAGACACGAGCCGCGGCCCACCCTTCTTCCCCAGCACTTATCTGCTTCAAAGGGCCACGGCACACCAAGAACTGAGTCGCGGCCCGACCTTTTCGAACCCAGAAAATCCACCATTTTTAACACTCAAACCTCACTCAAATCCACCCAAAACCATCCTAATTATACAATCCAATTACCACAAACATTCTAACATGTTTTCAGCAACATAACCCAACAAAAACCTAGTCTAGAAACTCGTCAAAATAACATTTTAATCTCTGAAACCCATAAGCTCAAGAACACCAAAAACCCAGCCAATAAAACACAGAATTCAAATGCTAAGCTATCATTACAAGCTTACCTTTACTGAAGGACAAGTCCACCAAACAATTGCTGAGCTAACTCCCAAGTCTTCTGCCTTAATACAACCTTTAATGCCAAAACCCCATAAACACTTAGAACCCAGCCATATCCATATAATTTAATAACCAAAGATGAAACTCAACACTTACCTCAACCCTTGATCAAATCCTCTAGCTAACCCTCAGCTAATCTCCAAAGTCCCAGCTCAAATTCTTTGAGTTTCCAGCCAAGCTTTTCTTAGTTTTTGTGGTTTCCCTTGAGTGAGAGAGAGAAGAGATAAAAGGGTCGGTTTGGCCTTGTTCCACTACTTTCTTAGTTTTTGTTTAATCTATCCTTAATTCATTAAGTCAATCCCGAGGCTCGGGGTACCAAAAACGTCCCCGAGGGAAAAATGGTAAAATTCCCCAATATTCCTACCTAGGCTTCCTAGCCTCAAATATATCTCCAATTATTTATTTCCATAACCCAAATAACCATTTAATACCCTAAATACCCCTTGACTCGCCCCGAGTCAAGTACTGGGTCCCGTTGTGACTTTCCCGCTAACTGGCACCCTAGGATCGCCTTAAGTCGCATGCTGCGGATATATCCACATAATAATGTGGTCTTCACAATTATAACATATAATCACATTTATGCCCTCAACGGGCTAAATTTACAGATATACCCCTTTAAGCTAAACGGGGCCTACATGCATAATAATACTCTTAGACATACATTTCATATACCCATATACTCATACAAGCATGCTTATCATAGAATCATGTATTAAAATATTTAATTCACACATAAACCAATCGTGCCCTCCTAGCACACTAATCAAGGCCCTTAAGCCTTAATAGTGATTTTTGGGTCATTACAACTTTTCAGGGAGATCGTCGAGGTACTCGAAAGCTTCATCAGGATCTTTGGAAGGAATTCTCCATTGCACATTATTTGTACAAATTTGTCTTTGTCCAGTTGTGAGACCGTCATAGAAATAGCTAATCAGGCGCCAACTTTCGTATCCATGATGTGGGCATTGATTTAACAAATCTCTAAACCTCTCCCAGACCTGATGGAGAGTTTCATGGTCTTTCTGGATGAAGGTAGAGATTTTCCTCTTAAGGTTGCTAGTCTCATGGGGCGGAAAATATTTGGTGAAGAATGCATTTGTCATTTCGTCCAATGTTCCGATAGATCTAGGCCTTACGGAATACAACCAGCCTTTTGCTTTGTCTTTGAGAGAGAAAAGAAAAAATTTCAATCTCACAATGTTGCAGCTCGGTTGTTGAATGTAGCCACCACCTCTTTGAATTCCCGTATATGCACATACGGACTCTCATTTTCCAACCCATGGAATGTTTGTAAAAGGTTAATCATGTCGGGTTTGAAATCAAAATTTGGCATATTGTTGGGATGCATTATGCATGAAGGTGTGGCTGTATGCGTAGGATGTAAATAATCCTGTAATGTTCTTGGTTGGACTTCATCTTGATGAGCCCTCGTGGCTGGTTCAGGAAGTCTCAGTGAATCGGGTGAATTTGAACGAATGGAAGAAAACGACGAACTAGGAGAGTTTTCTAAAGCTTCTACTTGTTGTCTCACGAATCTCCCTAGTGCATCTCTATTTCATGGCAGAAATTTTTGTTAATTTTATTTTCTTTTGTAAGTATTATAAGCGCAAGTGTGTAATAGTGTAATAAGTATACACCAAAAATGTTCCCAGACTAATTGGGAAGGCTGCCAAGGTACCACTTTAGGCCCAAGAGCTTTTCTAGAACTCCACAAGGTTCTTAGAAAAGGTTGGAAGGTAACGCTAACACAAACCTTATTTAACAACCAATTTTTCTAAGACAGAACAAGTTTGGTGTTTACTGATTTCCAAAATTACACAAATGTTCTCAATACTTTGTTTTTTATGCTTTAAAATTTTATGATTCAAAATTTTATGCCTTTTTTTCAGAAAAAACCTAAATCTAGAAAATAAAATTCTAAACCTAAAAGTAAAATAAATAAATAAATAAAATAAAACAATAACAAAAAAATAAAAATAAATGAATAAATAAATAATAAAAATAAAAATTACTAAGGAAGAAAAAACTAAAAGAGAAATTAAAACAATTTTACTACTTTTTTTTAAATAAAAAAATTAATTTACTATGCAAACCTTTAATTGTAGAATTACCTCCCTGGCCACGGTGCCAAAAATTGATATCGCCCAATAAACTCCTAAGCGATCATAGTAGTAATCGGGCTATGTCGTATCCACAAAGAGGCAAAATACAAGTAAAAAGAAATATTAGTAAATTAGAAATAATAAACTTTGAAATAATGTAACTTTGAAAAATAATATTTTTTAAACACTAAATAAACAAAATTGAGGAATTAGAATCTGAAGGAAAATATGGAAGGCACAAGTTTCATTCATGCAAACATATATATATATATATATATATTTTAATAAAATTGATTCATTCTACTCAACTATAATTGTACACAATTAATTATAGTTGAAAAATATATATATAATAAAGCTCACCTTAAAATATGTTCTTAATTAAATTATACTAACTTCTAATTTTAAAAACCTATCATATTATATACCTTAGAGGGACAAAATACCAATGGCAAAATGCAGTAAAAAGCATATAATATAACAAATATCCTAAATTAAATCAAGAGCCTAAATTACATAAGAAGAGCATGACAAGACTTATGGAAAAGACACTAATAAATTCAGAATAAAAATTAGAAGAAAATAAATTTAATTGTAACAAATATATAGAAATGAAGAACAAAAAAAAAAAGAACCAACATATTAAAAATAAAATGTGAAACATGAACTTCACTCTAGCCTTTCCACAAGAGAATTTAGCCTAAAATAGGCATTGTTTTCACTCAAAAAGAGTAAAAGAAATGAAAGAAAAATAAGAAATAAATGTTTTTCTCTCTAACTATTCTCTCCACACTTAATTCCACAATCTAATCTCCTTTTTCACTACATTTGGCTCTCTATTTATAGTGAAAATAGGACCCAAAATGTGTAAAATCGTGTACAAAATAGTGGGAAAGTGGCTACAAAAACTAATGGAAGTGGGACAAGTGGTAGACAGCAAAGACATGTGTCGGTCTCAGAGTGGCTATTAGATTAATGTTGCTGGTGGAGTGGGAAACAGCAAGGCGATGTGGCGGCTTTTGGTTGGCTCAGCAGGGAGGCATGGCAGTTGTGGCAAGCTAGCAAGCGCATGTCAAACGGAGTGGCAGGCGACGTCAGGTGCTGGTGGCTCAGCTTTGGTGGGACGCATGTCAAGCATCTGGTGGAGCTGGGGCAGGCGACTCGGCTGGTAGCGACTCGGCTTGGCAAATCAGAAGCCCACACGTGGCCGTTGCAGGTGGCTTTTGGACTTGGGCTATTTGGGCTCAATTTGGGCTTAGTTTTCCTTCAAAAATGCCACTTTTTCATCATTTCTTCATTTATAATTCTTTCATTCTTCTTTCTTTTTCTTTGTGTCAAAAATACATTTTATTTTCTAAAAATTGAACACAAATTAAATTAAAATTTATATTTGAAATATAAAATATGTTACAATAAATCCATGAAAATATTAATTAAAACTTAATTAATTTTAAACTTTAAAACTAATAAAATGGTATTTTTGAGCACTAATCAGTACTCAGCCTCCATGGTGGAACCTAAGATCGCAGACTGCTTTATGCTTCTCCATATCACAGCTCCACCCCCAAGTGTAAACACCATTCAAGAAGTAAACACCATTCCTGTCATCGACATTAGTTTGAAAATCTGAATCGGTGTACCCTACAGGGTTGAGAACACCACCCTTGTAGACTAACATATAATCCCTAGTTCACCTTAAATACTTCAGAATATGCTTAACTATTATCCAATATTCCAGTCCTGGGTTTGACTGATACTTGCTCACTACTCCCACTGCATAGTAGATATCTGGTCTAGTACACCACATAGCATATATCAGACTTCCAACTGCAGATGCGTAAGGAACTTTTCTCATTGCATCTTCCTCTTCACGAGTCTAGGGAGACTGCTTCTTTGAAAGATGAATTCCATGGTGGGATGGTAGACGTCCTTTCTTGATATTTGTCATTGAGAAACGTTCAAGCACTTTATCAATGTAAGCTGCTTGAGATAGAGCCAAGAGTCTGTTCTTTCTATCTCTGATAATTTGGATACCTAGAACATAACTTGCTTCACCCAAACCCTTCATCTGGAATTGAGTGTTTAGCTAATTCTTCACATCTGACAATTTCTTAACATTGTTTCCAAAGAGTAAGATGTCATCTACATAAAGAACTACAGTTACCACTATTTGATTTGCCTTCAGTTGGTAAATACAAGGCTCATCAATATTTGGTTCAAAGCCATAGGTTTTGATTATTTCATCAAACCTAAGATTCCTGGATGAGATGCTTGCTTAAGTCCATAGATGAACCTATTCAACTTGCAAACTTTTCCTTCTTGTCCAACTACTTGAAATCCTTCTAGCTGATCCATATAAATGACTTCGTCAAGCTTTCCATTAAGAAAATTTATCTTGACGTCCATTTGCCAGATCTCATAGTCAAGAGCAACTGCTATGGATAGGAGGATGCGAATGGACTTGAGCATGGCTACCGGACTAAAAGTTTCTTCATAGTCCACGCCTACTCTTTCAGTATAACCCTTTGCCACTAATCAAGATTTATAAGTTTCGATATTTCCATCAACACCTCGTTTCTTCTTGTAGATCCACTTGCACCCAATGGCCCTAAAGTCACTAGGTGCTTCCACAAGATCTCAGACGGAATTTGAGTACATGGACTCCATTTCCTGTTTCGTGGCTTCGAGCCATAGTTCCTTTTCAGGGCTAGCCATTTACTGTTTGAAAGACAACAGATCATCATCACTAGTGTCACCAACAACCATGTTGGTTTCACCATCCAAACCATAGAGAATTGGGTTCCTAGAACCCTCCCACTACGACGAGGCTCCGTGACTGTTTGCTCAGGAATAATGGTACTTTCTTCATTTAAATCAACTTGCGTCAGTTGGACATGAAGAGTGGGAATTTCACCATCAACTCGCATTGATAATGATGGAACATTGTTTGGAGTCAATTCTTTAACCATCTCCTCTAAAACTACTTTGTTGTGTTGTTTGAAGTTTTGGACATAATCATTTTCCAGAAAAGTAGCATTCGTAGAAGTAAACACTTTATTTTCTGAATGACTATAGAAAAGTCCACCCCTAGTACCTCTAAGATAGCCAACAAACATGCAAACTTCAATTCGCGGTTCAAGCTTTCCCTCCTTTTTCCTCAGGACGTGGACAGGACATCCCCAGATTCTATACTGGCTTAAACTAGGTTCACGACCATTCCAGTGTTCTAAAGGTGTTTTGGGGATTCATTTGGATGGCACGACATTGATATTTTCATTCGCGGTTTCAATTGCATGTCCCAAGAATGAAGTTGGTAGATTTGAGTAACTAAGCATGCATCTAACCATTTCCAATAAAGCTTTGTTCTAGCGTTCCGCTACACCATTTTGTTGTGGAGTACCTGGGGCAGTAAGTTGTGATAAAATCCCAAGTTTAGTTAAATGATCTTGGAACTGCATATCCAAATATCCAAACATGCAATACACAATTGTGATCCATTGAAAGAAATAGATATACTAGAACTTATGAAAGTCATAACAAATTGTTCTAATTACAACATGGAAACTGAATTTAAATTTCTACTAAAATTGAGAATAAAAAATACATCATTTAAAATTAAAAAATTATTTCTGAACTTCAGACGATCTCTTCCTCAAGCTTGGACCGCAACGAATGCTCTGTTCCCAACTTTAAGCTTTAAACCGCCTTCGTCCACTTCCTCCCACGATTCAAGAAGTTGTAAAGAGTTACAAGCATGATTAGTAGATCCAGAATCAAGAATCCAAATGGATTTATAATTCTCTAAAACACATGTTTCTAAGATATATGAACTATAATCATTACCTTTGTTTTTAGCTGCTAGAAACTTGGGACAATCCTGTTTCCAATTCCCCTTCTCTTTGCAGTGAAAACACTTACCTTTACCTTTCTTGTTTTTCTTGTTCTTCCCCTTAGGCGTTTGTGCATTTGGCTGTGCACTCATCTGTGCATCCTTTGCAGGCTTAGGGTTGTTGTTTTGTCCATCTTTCCTCTTGTTTCCAACTTTCGAAGACGAAGCTTGGTTAGCTTCAGCTTTAGCTGGATCAGCAATAGTAGTAGTAGTTGTCTTCTTTTCTCCTCCCTTACTTGGTCCACCCATGATAGACTCAAAATTCTAAAGCTCGTTCATGAGCTGCGTCAAACCATAGTTGTGTTTATTCAATACATAGTTGGTGGTGAACGGCAAGAAAGCTGGAGAGAGACTATTGAGGATTAAGCTGACTTGAGTTTCCTCATCTATTGTTGCTCCATGCAATTCAGCTTCTTGAAAGTAGTTTGTCATTTTGATCAGATGATCGTGGACATGTTGAGAAGGTGCCATCCGAGCATTGGCATATTTCTTGGTGGCCTTAAGATGAATCTGCGCTGACTTGGCACCAAACATGTCTTGGAGCCGATCCATGATTTTGTAGGCCATCTTGACATTCTCCATCTTTGTCTTGAGAGTGTCTACCATACTAGTCAACATGTAGTATCGCGCCTTGTTGTTAGCCACCTGCCAACGCTCATACTTATCCCTCACAGACTTTGTGGCTCCTTCAGCTGGAACTTCCGGGGATTCCTCAGTCATGATGAACTTGGAGTTGTCACCAATCAACACAATGTTGATGTTTTGCTTCCATTTAAGGAAGTTTTCTCCAGTGAGTTTCTCCATAGAAAGTTGAGAAAGGATGGAAGTAGACACAGTCATAATGATACTACAAATTATCAATAAAATATAAATCAATCACATTTTCTCAATAAAACTCATATTCACACAAATTTCAAGAAATAGCACAACATGTATCATAAATATGTAAGATATGATAAAAAAAAATACCAAAAACAATCATATCTCTATTTCTTTAGGTTTTTAACTAATCAATGATATCCTTGTCCCGGTTGGCGAGAGTCAAAAATACCACTAGTTAAATAAAGTGTTAAACTTATTTAATAATGGACATCATCATTAACAACCTACTATTTGATCAAAATAAGGAAAATAAATCTCTTATTTTATGAGCTAGACCCTCGGTTTCGATAATCAATAGATTTAGTCCTAGTAGTCACCGTAGGGGTGAATCTAGTAGAATTTGACCTATAATTATCTATCTTTCAAAATCTAACCTTGCAAAATAACTATTGAACACATTCCATAGGGGTAAGAATCAAAGCGTCTCAAGGCCCCATTGAGCTATTGACCTTGTTAAACCAACAGTGGAGATCGAATATAATTCTTAAAATAAGCTCATTATAAAAATAGTATTTTTATTATTAATTTTCAAATATTAATGACTATGGTTCTCCCAAAAATTATAAGATTAGAATTTTAAAACCAAAGTCCTATAATTTTCTATTAATTCTAAAGTATCACATTGAAACAAATTCAATTAAATTAGAATTAATTTGTTGCTATTCAATATGTAAGTTTAACTATTATAATGAACATATACAATTAAGTCCAACTCAGGCAAATGGGCCTTAACAATTGGGTTTGTATGGAGGAGGGTTGGGTCCAGTATGTCGTTCCCACTACTAAGGCCCTTATACTTTCATACAAGGTCCAAAAGACAAGAATTTAAACATTTGTTTTATTAATTGTTATTAATTGATTAGGCCCGCTATAGTCATGCAAAGCAAATGGGCATTTACAAGTGGAACCACCTACAAGAAAGGAATTTAAACTTTACATTTTCTAATGGGCCAAGATTAAACCTATCATTTTATGAATATTTTATTTGGCAAAATCCATATAAAAAGCAAACATATGGGCCACTATATGCATCTAAGCCCAATTGCAAAAATACCACATATAGTGCAAACAGACATGTTATAATTGGATAGGCCTAATCATGTTACTATATGAGCAAGTCTATGAATTTTATGCAAAAATACCACATTAATTTTCTAGAATTTATCAAAACATTCGAATTAATTAAATTTTTACAAAAAAAAATAAGTCAATTTAAATGAAATTTATCAACAATTAACAATAGTTAATTTAAATTTCATTTATCAACAATCAACTTAGTTTAGGTTAATTTGAAAAAATATATATATTAATTTAATTTAAATAGGATTTATCAACAATTAACTATAGTTAATTTAAATCCCATTAAAAAAATAATTTAATAATTGGTTGAAAAAAATTATATTTTTCAAAATTTAACTAATTTTAAATTTTAACATCAATATCTTAACTGTTTTTAAAAAAATATATTGTGTTGTTACAACTATAAGCAAATATTTTAACCATTTAAATATATATATATATATTAATAGTTATAACAACCTTAAAATATTTCAAAACAGTTAAACAAATTCACATATCTATAAAAATATCTAACTAACAAATTTCAAATTTCAAATAATTTAAATATTAAAAAATATAGAATAAACAGATATTAATATTTTCAAATAAATATTTAATAAAAATAACAAGTATTTAAAAAAATATCTTTAATATTTGATATCTTAATTCTAATATTTTAATATATTAAAAGATTTAAAATTAAGTTGTTAGCCTATTTTTTAATTTTAATTTGAATATTTGTAGAAAATATTTAATTATTTAAATCTCAAACAACAAAAATATTTTATTTAAAATAAAATTAAATGATAAAATAAATCTAATATTTTTGGCTTTGTTATAAATAATCAATTTCATATTTTATTTTCTTTAATTTAAAAAATATATATTATGGATGAACAGTACCCGTGACAGTGTGGGCGTGCACGCAAGTGTGAGAGTGCACTCATGCGAGGGGGCTGACTGTCAAGGGTGTACGCGCACATAGGAGGGATGTGCACTAGTGGGCGCGCGCAGGGGGTGACGCGCGCGCAGGTGTGAAATTAGGCCAAAAATATCCGAAAAAAGTTTTGTGCAATTTTTTTCAAACCAAAAACGCGTTCTAATTAATTTTCACTATGTTTTACACAAAATAAAGCATTTATAAAAATTAATAGCATAGAAAACAAAACAAAATAACCTAAAATTGCTAATAATCACATAAAATTTAATATGCTTCATATAAACATGAATCCATCCAATTACTCAAACACATCAAATAATTCAATTTTTAACATGTTCATGCATAAAAATAAAGATTACCAAAGGCTCTAAGGCCAGTTGTTGGGAAAACATATACAAGATCTTGTTTATTTTCATGTAGATCTTATATTAAACGAATTAATATAAGAAACCCTAAAACATGTTTCTAAAATTGAATTCAAACAGAAATAATGATAAGAACACTTACATTATACGCAGTGGAATGATAGAGTCACTCCTTCAGTTTCTTTATCCCTTGTATCCTTTCTGTCGCAGAGTATTACCAAGAAAATGAACCGTTCTTCAATTTTCTTCACAGCCTTCCAAAGATTCTCCTAAACTAGGGTGGGCAATTCTCAACACATGAGATTGATATAGAGAGAAGAAGAGAAAAGAATAATGAGGCTTAGAAAATGATTTATGTTTGTAGAGAGAACCTAAAACCTACTAGATCTTTTGATATTCTCAGAAATTTATATTTGTCATCTCTCACTTAGCACTCCTTTTATAGACTCAATTAGGCCATTTAATTTAATTAAATAATTAATAAAATAATAGATAATATCAGCCCTAGGTCGAAATTACCATGGGCTTTAGGCCTGTGAAATTTCTCATTTCATTAGAAGGTTGCTGGACTTAAAAACAATGCCTGTATTATTTTCTATTGATTAATTAATTAATTAATTATTCAAATCCTTTATCAAATTAATTATTTATAATTTGAACCATGATTTAAAATTTATTTATTAATTTAGATACTAATTTATCTTAATTAATAAATCTGCCCTAATTTCTCTTTTCTTCTTTAAATTACATAACTCTGTGAAACTATCCAAAATTAACCTGGTCAACTTTGATAATTCTAATTGATAATTAAATCACTTAATTGAGACTATCTAGATGATTTTATCCAAGGTACAGTGGGGACCATGGGCCTATGAAATCAAGCTCCAATAAGTTATCATAAATCTAACAAATAAATTTACTAACTTATTAATTCCTCGTGACTCCACTAAAGACTCGGAATTGCACTCTTGAATTCATAGAACACTCTATAAGCAATATAGATACGTTATTAATTATCCATTGTTACAACCATAATTGTCACTCAATCTCGTATAGACTGTCTACAATGAGATAGGACTAAAATACCATTTGATTATTGTACCCTTCCTAAGAATATTTCATGGTTTGGAAAACTATCTACGGCTCTAAGGTTTTTTTTCTTAAAAAAATAGATGTTAAAGGAGATAGCTTCTGACTAGAAAATCTCTAGAAAAAGGTTGAGATATGACTTTACTTGCCATTCAGGCCTTTTTTGCCAAGTACTTCTGATTTCTGTTTTCCATGGTTGGACTATGTGCTCTGAATTTACATAATGTGTTTTCTAACCAGGAAGGCAATGTTGCCAATTAGAGGGAACATCTAATTCTTCTCCTTGCCAATATTCACATTCGTAAAATATTAAGAAGAAGAGAAGTATCCCTGTGATTTATTGTTGGTTTTGCAATGTGCAGGCTGCCTTACGTAAAACAAGAGGCTTAGCAATATCAGTATACATATATATATATATTTGTGTTTGAATTGTTTTAGGCTCCTCTTTGGGAAACTTACTTCTGTCAAGTTACAGACACTCACTCATCAGGAGAAGCTTGCTTTCTGGATCAATATCTATAATTCTTGCATGGTGAACGTAAATAGATGACCTCATCTAGTACTCGTAGCTTCTTTTTGTTTCTTTTATGTATATTTTCTAAAGCTGTCATAAGTAAAATAAAAGCACTATTTTACTGTAGGCATTCCTTGACCATGGAATACCAAAGAGTC
Organism: Humulus lupulus; assembly: GCF_963169125.1. Taxonomy (NCBI): domain Eukaryota; kingdom Viridiplantae; phylum Streptophyta; class Magnoliopsida; order Rosales; family Cannabaceae; genus Humulus; species Humulus lupulus. Next base: position 38,925,749 of record NC_084801.1, on the reverse strand, counting down.
CTGAAATGGGTGTTTCCTTGATGCAAAAGGTATGGAATATTATAGTATCAAAGTTTTCCTTTTCAATTTTTTTGTTTCTTTCAAACTAAATACACAAACATTATCTATAATGATCAATGATGTATATGGTATTATGTTTCCTTTTAATTAGGTAACAGTAAATGTTGGGGACACAGTAAATGTGGAATATAAAAATAAAATTTACTAGGGGAAAATTGATCAGAAAACTTGGGTCTTGTTTTGCTAGTGATTGGTGGAATACGAGGTTAATATTTGGTGGGACTCAAATTATTGTGGCATCTTGATAGTGTGTTTGGCTTTAAGTGTTGAAATGAAATGGAATCGATTTTGCTATAAAAGAAATGGAAATTCTTATCTTCAACCAGAGGGGTTAATTTTGAAAAAGATTTTAGGGTTGGTATAATAATGAGCATTCTACTGGCATTTGAAATTCCCATACCTACATCTAGAATTGTAGTTACCATAGAATATCCATCCATACCAAATCATTTGAATAAACCAAACCATCTTTGTTATGTCACATGCCTATAATATGAGGCATGTGGCTATGTTATTTTGCTATACTGAAAATGTTGATATTTGTTTTCAAAATTGTTTTGCAAGTTCTGTTTTCTTGCTAATAAAGTATTTTTTTTCTTCTTCTAAATTCCTTCCTTTGAACCATAAATTTCATGTGCAGATGGCAAGAGAACTAGATGAAATTTTAAGGCAGTGGTTCCACAGCTAACCAATAGTTGCAAGTCTGGGGATAGTGTTTCATTCCTTGATCAAGTTATATTTCCTCTCTATGATATTTTGGAAGTGGTATGTTTAAGTAAATATATTATTGTCAAATTGAAATTAAAAGAAGTAATTTTTAATATTCGACAAGGATTTTCTTGCTTTAAATTCTAATTTATATTTTATAACTCTTACTTAAGAGTTAGAATTGTGTTTATCTAACTTGGGTGTTGGTAGTCCTAACTAAGATTGGGATTTTGGGTTTATTACTAGCAAGTGATGTAAACATTTTATTTTTCCTCTTTATTATTTTTTTTATTTATTTTGTTTTAGGATGATTCTTTGTTTTATAAAATGTTTATAATGTTTTTGGTAAAGTTCTCATATTCAAAAGTGCACAGGAAACAAGAAGTAATAAAAACGGAAAAGCACCACACTCTGCCTGGCACAATTATGATGATTTTAATGAGCATTTTTGGTGAGATTTTTTTTGTGGCAATGCTTGTTTTTAGTTATTATTCACATTTTCAATGCTAACAACTTTTATTTCAGGTCACTTCATTGTTTTGAACTTGGCTGGCCATGGCACAAAAGCTCACCCTTCTTTCAAAAGCCAGACTTCTCGAAGGTTGGTTACTTTGATCTGATTTAGTTGTTTCTGCTTGTGTGTGATTGTTTATTTTTATATGTTTGACCAGAACTTTAAAACTTCAAAATTTCTATTATCATCTCCAGATTAGATCCTTGGAAGCAGTTCACAAACTTTTTGAAGAGTTTCCAGAAGCTTTTATGAGCACCCTTCATGTACCTCTTTCCAACAGGTTGAATTTTCTCATTTGATGGCAACAGAATAGCAAAAGTACCCCAGGTAGTTAAAACAAACTAGAATTCTAACAATGTGTTCTTTTACTAACATTACTCTTGATCTGACTTAAACACATTAAATTTTTTATAATTAAAGTCTTAAGAACTTCTTTTCTTTGTGATTTATTTAGATCAGAGGAACAACGTATACTAATTTTTTTTTATTCAGCAGTACCTCAACAAGCCTTCTAGTTCTAAAGATATTGATATTTTTATTATATAAAGAAAATAGTTCTTAAATAAAGAAAATCCAAATGCTCTGAAGTTTTCTTTTGGGAAAGACTGAGGAGCACCATGCTTTAACATCATATAGTAACAGATACAAAGTGATAAAAGAATATCATCAATTTTACTCACAAAGAAGACATTAAAAAAGTTTGGTTAACAATTATGAAATAGCAAAATACTTCCAAGAAATATGATTAGTACAAGTACATAATGAAAAAAGTTGGCAGTATTTGAGGGATTAAACTATAGCAATGAAAGAAAAAAATATATATATGGGATAATATAGCCTCATCAGTCATCAACCTTCTGCAGGTTTTGGAAACTAAACAAAGAGATTTTCATCCCTCACATCAAACTTTCCAGTTACAATATATAACTAGAACAACAATCAAATAGGTAGAAAAATGTAGAACCTCTCTTGCCATGGCAAGTTACCAACAAAAAAGACCTTTCTGTTGGATTGATTTTTAGCTGATGAGAGTCATAATTTGTAATTTGTATTATATATTCAAAATGGTGATTGGAAACTTTTTAGACCTATTATATTATAGAAGAGACATAATGATAACACGTTCTATCTTTTTTAAGGTGTTTAATAGTAATTTACCAAATAATTTATATATATATATATATATTCAACTATATATATACTTTTTTTAGATACCAACCAAGCTAGTTTAAACAGTATAAAAAAGAATTGTTGGAAGAGGGAATATTGTAAAGTCATTAATGTTAGGACTGTATAGTTACCCATTAACAATTAATATCGATACTCTTCATTGTATTTTATCCTTAAAACACTTAGTTCCTTGTAAATGATATTTTAGTAAACTAATATTAATTACTAAAATGAGATCTCTATCATTTATCACCTTGAACCCAACTAAAAGAAAACCATTGTTTCACTTCTTCATCAGAAGTTATAGATGTTCATATCTATGATTAACACTCCCACTCAATTATACTACCGAGTTCCCAAGATGTAAGTATGGGCTAGTCCGTAGGGTAATCTGGTGACGAACAAGTCAAAGAACTCAAATAATACAATCTGTTAGAATACTAACCATTCAGAATTGAGATTGAATTGACCTATGGTCAACTATATGATATGACTAGAATAGATAATAATGGTATGTTTACTTATCCTATCAATTGTCAATATTGGTCCAGTCCGATGTAACAAATACATTTGATCTTATCTACTTTGCTATTATTATGGAAAGAACATAACACTGCGATGTGTAAGTAGTTCATATCGTAGATTGGCAAGCCAGTGAAAATCATGTGCACTGACTAATCATAGGACTAACTTATTTTGAACATATAATCATATTTATATTTCACTGTGATTACGTCACTGTTACGATTATCTATATGCTCGGGATTTTAATAGAAGGTTATATTAAACAAATAATCATGAAAATAAAACATGTGAACAAAGCGATTGACCAAGTCAAAAAATGATTTCTATTCTTTTATTGATAATAAAATGAGATTACAAAGAAATTGGATTTTAATTAGGGCATAAAACCCCAACACCAAGCCCCAATCATATTACATTATTAATGGCCACAAACATGCATCTCACATATCGGGTGTAGTTTTCTTACCTTTGGTCCAAGTACAGGCTATGTAACACCCTACTACCTTAGAGCCGTTACTAAGTGAGTTTAAAATGTGCAATTAACTCGCTAAACGAGGTTTTTAGAACAAAAGTGTGTTTAAACAAAATTCAAGGCTGTAATCTTTGAAAATACTCTATTTCATTGAAAATTTCAAGTGTCTTACATTTGGGATCCCAAAATATGGTTTATAAAGTATTTGCAATTCAAAACAAATTTACAGATTATTAACCATCAAAATCACAGATTAATACAGCCATTTCTCAAAATGCCCCCAACCAAAGCAGTCGGGCAGGCCAAACATGTACGCGCCGCTTCATGCTCTCCGTACTCATGGTTGGTTGACTTTTCCTTTGCCCTTACCTGCAACACAGAGCACCCGTGAGTCGAAGCCTAGCAAGAAAACTCATACAGCACATAACATATACATATTATATAATCAACATATCAGATAATCCACAGATAAACAGACAGTCCATCAGACTAAACAAATACGGCCATGTCGTCCCGGAAGCGTTACCAAAGCCTGGGGTCTCGGTTCTCACCGTAAGGATTTCCCATGTACCCATTGGGGACTCACCCTAACAATAAGCACTCCATGTGCTAAGTATTATTCCCGGCCCCATTGTCGTTCTTGGCCTTCGCCATTCTCGGCCCTTCGCCGTTCTCGGCTCCCTGCCGTTCATTCTACTATAATCACATATAGCATAACTCAAAAAACATTCAAGCATATAATTATTCAATCAAGGCTACACCCTAACATGTAATACAATCCAGGGTCGTGCCACTACAACAATGATGCCCATATATTACATTAAAATATCACATATTTTAAAAAGTGTTATTGTCGCATGGTAATAGAAAAAGACACGGACATTTTACTTAAATGAAATGAAATACGCAGGCGCCAAATGAAAGACAAAAGCAATCTCTAAGGTTGAATCCCTAATTACTCTACACGCCTCCTCTGTTTCTCTCTCACACTCAGTAACTCTCTCTCTAAGGTTGAATCCCTGTTTGTTGTAGGTGTGTAACAAGGTGATGGGGCTTGCGACTTGGGTCGTGCGACAGGGAGGCTCGACTCGTGGGTCTATGGCGTGGCTCGCTCGTGGGTGTGACGGTGCTTGTGGCGGTGGGTCTATAGCATGGCTCGACTCATGGGTCTACCACGGTCTTGTACCAGCTATATGTTGTCTCTACAATCTGTTCCTGTTGTTCGTTGTCTTCCTCCGTCTCATCTACCACAACTTCCCTCCCCATGTTTCGCCGACTCCGACGGAGATTGACTTGCAGAGCAATGGTCCAGCAGGCTGTACAGGGAGGAGCTCCAGCTGCTTACGCCCAAGAAATGGAGAGGCTAACCGCTAAAGAATCCCTTCTTCTTGCTGTGAGTCTCAAGTTTTAAGAATTTGTGTATTGTAGTTGATAAGACCTAGCATTTGAGCTTTGAATTTGGGATTATTTATTTATTCAGTTTAAGGATTCTGGGGGTTTTTCCAAGCTTCAATTTTTATGGGATTTTTACTTGTTCAAGCTAATCAGGTCGCCATTCTTGGAGGGTCGGTGGGATTTTTGTCAGGGCTGATGTCTTCCACGCAGTAGTTGAGGTGAGTCTTTCTTTGATTTAGAAAGCGATTTTTTCATTCTTTGTTTCAATTTTTTTGGCAAAAGATATGACTTGCGGCTCATTAGATTATTTTGCATATGCTTTTTTCTTTTTGCACTTTCTCTCACTCTTTTCCCTCGTTGAAGAATAGCAAAATAAAAAGGATAATCTTTATTTCTCCTTCGACATTGACAAAGAGTTTATGATTTTTATTAATATTTTTCTACAAATTTTTGGCTTAGGTATGGTTGTGTTATATGAAATTGATTTAGTTTATTGGTTAGGATTGGTTCTTATTTTTTCAGTTTTGGGGTTTGCATTTGAAGGAAAAATAAAAAATAAAAAAAACAGATTTGGGGTTCTGGGTTTGAAGTAGACTCTATGGTTCTACATTTTTGTGTGCTCACTCAATTCATATTGTTCTTTAAGATCCTTTAAGTGGGCTTTAATTTGTTGGTTTTTCTTAAAGGTTATTTCTTTGGTTTGTGCTATTGCTTTTGTTTTTTATAGTTTCTTTTGCTGCAGCTGATGAAGGTAAGCCCTTTCCCCTTTAGTTCAGGTTTAATCTTGTTAATATTTGTACTGGTTTTTAATATAATTGATGGTCTATCCAATTTATGATTATGCTCACTGCATGGTGGACTCTATTGAGAATGTTACACGTTGGGTATGTATGTTCCCTTTGATTAGTATTATCTACATTACTAATTTATCATGTAAAATATACATCTTAAATGGACCAATGTGCTTATGCTCCCAATTAGTAAATCAGAAAAATTTGTTGTAAGTTTCATTTCAAATTAGTAAACGATATTGCTGTCAATTATTATAAATCAGAAAAATCTGTTGTTGCATTGAATATTGTCCGAGCCAATCAATTTTTGTCAAGACACATTACAAATTTCAATTGAGTGTGTGTTTGAACTTTATTTATTAATAGAAATGGACACACTTATAAAATCTAGAGCTCACCATGATGAAGTGAATCTTCTCTATACATATAACCTTGATCTAAAATCCTTTTGATATCTAATGCAATGTAATGACCCACTACTCTAGACTTTTGGACCATTAATGAAATTATACATACCATAACTTAATTGGAAAATACATTTGCGAAAATACCATAACTTTATTTGAAACTTGTAGAAATAAGAGTTACTTTCATAAAATAAGTAGGATATGGGATCCCATTGTCTTAAAAACAAAACATAATTTAAAATAAAAAGGAGTTACATAGAAAGTGCGGAAAATACATGTAAAACCATAAAAAAGTAAAACAAAACTACATCCTCAAGAAATCGAACTCTCGACTCCTTGCCTCCATTCACCATCGATACACATTCTCTAAGCGTCCACGAATCTTACCGCCTCTAAAGCTATTTTCCTGCACATAAAACAAAAAGGAATGAGCCTAATGCCCAGCAAGGAAAATCTAACACATAGTCATAAACATAAAATTTCATAATAAACATAAAGACATATCATAACACTTATTACATACACTTATTATAATGGCCATTATTACTTGGGGTCCCATAGACTAAACAAGTCATATGCCCATGAGATTAGTGGGGTCCTACTAGCTAAGTAGGTCATATGCCCATAATCTTTTTGGGGTCTTGTTAGTCATATGGGTCATATGCCCAAGCCTACAAACATACACATTTCATAACATATTTATAACATATTTCATAACATATTTCATAACATATCACATAAGATAACACAAGCATAAAACATATAGATTCTATCATATTTTCCTTACCAAAGTTACCGGGATATGTGGACAGCGTTGGGACTTTGGAACACTCCTAATAACCATTATGAGAAAGAGTGAGTCTAATGAAGAAAAAGAGATGAAAAGGAATGGGAAGACTAAACCATTGAAAAACATGCTTTCCAAAACTTATGTGCTCAAGAACTTAGATTTCCTAACCAAAATAAGAATGAGGTTAGGAGACTGAGTAGAAGGCTATGAGAAAGAAAATAACATAAAACAAATGAACTAGAGTTTTGGTTTATCTCAAAGACTTGTAAGACCAATCTACACCACAACCGAAATACTATAGAACCTTACTTCCCAAAGTGTTTGATAAGCTTATGATGTTTAAGCTTATGATTTCCCCAAAACCCAGGTGTTTATACTCTCACACTCACTTAACACTTGCAGCCTTTGAACTTAGAGCAAAAGGTGAATAATGGCTGGGTACTAGGTCCTATTTATAGAGTTTAGGAATGAAAGGATCTTGATTTTACTTGAATAAAAATAATAGCTTTTTAGGTGAAAATAATTTGAATAATCGTTCAGCAGAGGCTGAAGACTCGTTCAAAAAGATGTTGGACTTATCAAGAGGTTGGATGGATGAAAGGAAAAGAATTCAAAAACTTTTGAAAATACACTGAAGGAGGCGATATATCGCCCCCTGTAGGCGATATATCGCCTGGGCCAGTATGCCCGAGGCTGTCGTGCATCGTCTCGTGTTTTTCGTATCTACGTGCTGCGATATATCGCCCCTTATTGTTGCAATATATCGGCACACGCTGATTAATTAAACACGATATTACACATTTTTAGCTAAGTTTGAATGGAGTAAACAGCCTTGACTAAGCCCTCAACGTATTCAAAGCTGCTGACTGACCTTATAGCATTCAAACTTTACTCCTTATTAAATTTAATCCTCAAAATACTTAATTCTTTATCATCCATTCATAACATGTGCTTAAAATCCTATTGGTCCTCATCTAAACCTTATAGTATAACAAATAATATCCTTAATATCAGTCACTTTAATCAAACCTTAGGTTATACTTAATATTCTTAAACTATAGGTTAAACTTAGAAAATCTATAAGTATTACTATGAGTGTCCAAATAATTCCCGGTCTGAACCAAAAATCCACAGTTACAAAGATAATACTATACATACTATAATACTGCTAAATAATTAGCTAAGTAAAGTTCCTGGACTGTACATGCAAACATTATTTGATTTTTGCAAATGATCTAGCAGTAAGAGTTTATTTGTTTTGTCTTTTTGTTTAGTTAAAATAACTTACACAACGATCTAGCAGTCTGAGTTTATCTGATTTATTGGTTTTTGCATGCACATACAGAACTTTCCTAGGCTCAATGCTGAAGTTATTATATTCAATGTATGTGCTGAATGTTTATGTAGCTTCTCTTAAGAGGGCCCAATTTTTCACAGCATATTTTGTATAGCTTTTCTCAAGTATTTTCTTTCATGTATTTTTTTTAAGTTTTGCTTGTTAATTCTGAATTGATGATTCTTATTTTTTGTGAAATTGATTGTTGTTTGTTTGCCATGAAATTTAAGATTTCAAAATTCCTAATTTTATTTTTTCATTTCTCATATTGATGTTGTGCTATTATGAATTCCTTAATTATGTCTAGGCAACTCAATTATGAATCAAAAAGTAATTTTTTTTTTTTGTTGTCTTTCCAAATATAAATCATTTTCACTTTCTTATACTCTTTATGTCTGGCATAATTTTTCTTTTATCATTTCATCTCTTCAGGTACAATGTAGCAATTAAGTGTGCAACTATTACTCTTGCTGGGCACTCCTAACCAAAGTAGAATTATGAATATAGATTACTTGGTTTAAAAAATGTTTGGAATCCGTGTCTAGTGGTACTTAGGCATTGTGATATGATTGAGAAAGGACGTGTGAAGGATTTTAACTTGAAACAAATAACTAGACAAAATTGCATAGAACAATAAAAAGAAGGCCAATCTCATTTCAAGCTCTGTTCTGCAATTTTTTCCCTTGTATTGAAGCATTTATCTATCTCATTTCAACATTTCATATTTGAGGTGTAAAATTTGAGCCTCTCTCTGTCATTTTAGATTTTCTCTAGAAATCCAAGTCTCTCATCTTTTTTTTTCTGTAATTTTGGGTAAAATCTGAATCTTTCTATTTTATTTCAATCTCTTGCCCTAACTTCTCTCTATTCAATTCTATTTCATAATTTGTTTTTAGAAATTGGAAAATGTTGTTGAGCTGTGGGGTAAGCTCTTTTCACTCTGCTATTGTGTGACTTAATATGATTAAGATCTTGAGGTAATATCATTGATTCTATTATAATTATTTTCTTTTGATGTTAATATATGTGTTGGTTACTTTCACTACTATTGCCTGAAATGGTTTTCAATAACTACAAGAAAGTGCTACATTACTTTCACTGCTATTTCTTCATTTTCTTGTTGCCAAGCTAATTATTTTCAATAACTCAGATTTTATGGCTGTTAATGGTTATCATAGCAGGAAAAAACTGTATTTCTCACCCATTTGTGAATAAATTCAAGCGAAATAGATGGTTAGATAAATGAAATGGAAGTTGCTCGTTGCTCACTTTGGTAGCAATTCTTCAAGCTTGGCATTTTCTTTGTATAGCTCTCTCTATAAAATTGTCTACTATATTCATATCTATGTTACTGAAGCAACTAGTAAATTGTTGAAACAATAAATTGCTGCTAGTGTAAATTGTTGAAACATTCTCTATGCCTCAATCTCTTTTTGCTATGTAATCTCCTTTGCTTACGAGTAATTTTATTGATTTGCATATATAGAAATTTGCATATATTTTAGAATGGATATGATCTTATTCTTAATAGTGCCTACCCTAAAGTGAGAAGCTTTTTCACTAACCTCTATTAAAAACTAACACATCAATATAGATAAAATCAGATTATCACCCCCACTTAGTTAGCCTGATAATGTTTTCCTAAATTTTAGATCCTTCTCTGGCAAGCGACATGCATTGGGTGTGAAACTGGACCTGTTAAATTAAATACTTGACCTGCCTCTGCTCATTGCCTTTTTTTGTAATGTTATAACTTCTGTTTTTTTTTCTTTTTTTCTTTCTCTTTTTTTTTTGGCTAAGCTTACTTTTCTGCTGTATTAATACCAAAAAATTAAAATTTGAGTTAGCACCTATAATTAATTTCTATCTTCACTGTAGGGATCTGATTTCTTCTTCTTTCATGTAGTTAGAAAATATTTCTAGCTTTTTTTTTTTTTAACTTTCTTTGGTTTTGATGAGTCTTTGATCCGAGTGGTGTGTACATATTAAAGATCATAATAAGGATGCTGAAATGTAAAACATTTTCAACCATATCATCAAACTAAAGGCTTATGCCTGCTTTAGATTTTGAAATATCTGAAAGGGTATGTTCCAACTTATGTCCCGAACCTTTATATTGGTGTTTGCAGATAACAAGGGATACTAGTGGAGATCCTTTTGTTTATGAAATGAGAATTTAAATTTTTCATGTTTCTTAAATTTGTTAATCTGATTTATTACTTCTCTTTTTGCCTGAAATACTCAATTAATCATTGCCTTTTGGCCCAACTATTTATCTTAAATTGCTCAACATGGTATGTATTTATCTCAGTTTTTTTATAAGTTGGTCAAATTGTTTGATATAGGATGGGAGAGCAAGAAAAAAATTTAGACTGTTGCATTTAATCAAGTATGACATAATTTTTTTTTTTCGAAATATGAAAAAAAATCATTGTTGAAAACTAATCCCTTCCCTTTTGTAGGGACAATGCTGTTGTGCTGGTTCAAGAACTTATGTCCATGAGCGTGTGTATGACGAGTTTGTTGAAAAAGTGAAGGCACGTGCAATGAAACGTGTTGTTGGTGATCCATTCAAGGCAAGCATTGAACAAGGCCCACAGGTAAATCAGTAGCCGTTCTGTTTTATAGCATTCTTTCTGAGATTATATGGTTTTTCACTAGCTTTTAGCTCTATGTTACTACTCATTTGAACACTAAGGAAGATTTTTGAGTGATAGTCTTTATAATGTGTTTATGATTTATAAATGCTTTAGTGATTCTTGTAAAGCATTGGATTGGTAGCTAATTGCAAGAGGTTTGTTGTATTTGATATTTTTTTTTTAATTTTCAATCTTTTATAATTTTGAATAGAATTTGTATAACTTTAGAGGAGTTTGAATATCTTAGATATTCATCCATAGTGAAGTAGGTTCTGGGAATTCTGTGTTCGGATGTGATAACGGAAGGTTGAAAACTTGCATGTCTTAGTGAAGTAGGTTATGAGAATTCTGTGTGCTGCGGTTATATATGGATGAAAACATGTGTGTTGTTTGATTTATTTGAATTGTTGGTGTTGATTAGCTTATGGAAACTAGGTCTGCAGGATTTTGAGAAACCTTTAATTGTCCAGTAGTGAAATCTACAATAAAAATGGCAAATTCATTGCTCTTGTAATTTGGAACTTTATATTTGATCTAATTCTAGGTCATGTGTCTATGCTATTGGGTTTTCTTTATAAATTAGTTGTTGTATTGTCTATATATATATATATATATTTATATGTTTGGTTGGTGTATCATTTGCATTTTCATTTTATAATCATAAAGTGTTTGAGCTAACTTTTCTAATGAGTATTTTACCAAGCATAAATCTTCAATCTTTCATGCCTATGTGCTTTAGTTAGTGTAATTGCATGGCCAACTTATAAAGTCCTAATGAGGTTATTAACTTTCTTTCTTTTTGTACTCTTTTAGTTTATTATTAACTCTAAGTTTAAGCATTAATTATTTAAACTCTTGTGTAGCTAAGCAAATCAACCTCACAACAAAGACAAATGCACAATGGAATCGATGATGAATTGGAGGGCGGAGCAAGCTTCATGGTTTACTTTTTGTGTATCTTGCTATGTTTCTGATTTTTACTTTTGAAGCAAAAGATGTGCAAGACTATAGAATTTTATTATGTATGCTTTCAAACTTAAGTTAGAACTAAGAACTTTTGAAGTGGATAGTGTCATGGTTTGAAGTAGTTCGTCTTCAAATGTAAAAATACCCATGGTTTATCATATATATATTGAATATTTAAAAAAAAAATTATCTATTTAATATTACACTTGTGATTTTTTTAATCAAAATATAATAATAAAAACTTTTTACAACAATTAAAAAAGCATACTACAAAATAACAAAATGTTATTACTGGGAGAATTTACAATAATTATGGTTGTTTTGTATAATATATTATAATTGGGACAAAAAGTTATGATTTATATAATAGAATGAACTAAAAACGTTATAAAATGATCAAATATAACAATTTTCATAACAGTTGGAAAGTGTTATGCATAAAGTATAAGATTAAACTCCAAATTTATAATCAAATACTCTAACTAAATGTTATTATTTGAATATTATAGCAACTAAAAATGTGTTATTGAATAGCTTAAGATAATATCGAACATAACATTCGAATACTGTTATAGAAAAGACAGGACTTTTAATAACAGGAGCTATGTTAGCGTTTTCAGAAGCGTTATCAATACTCCCAGTTAGCAGTTTTTAAGTGTTATGAATACTATTTTTTCTTGTAGTGTGCCCTGCAACAACATTATGGGCCCATGCCCTGCTCTACGGGTACTACAGTTTTCTTACCTGTATCCCGAGCTCCTCAATGCACCAAAGTCACGAGCACGGTCCTTTAACCCGAGCCTCTCTGAAAACCTAGTCACAACACATATAAAACTCTCTTTAATACTAATCAATCCAAAACCACTTCCTGGGACCAATCTCATACTCTCGGGACCTCCAATTTCCCTAAACAATGCAACGGAAACATCCCCTGAGCCCCCAGGGAAAATGCCCAAAAATGCAAAATCTCCCTGCCCAAAAATAGCCTAGCGCCGCGGCACCCAACAAGGAGGGCCGCGGCGCCCAGAAACTTCTCTACTGCCTGACGCAGCCTTGCGCCGCGGCACTAAAGAACAGGGCCGCGGCGCCCCTTCGCGAACCCAGATTTCTGGGTTTCCCCCTGCATTTTCCCCGAGCCAAAACACTTCTAATTCAACCCAAACATATACCTAAACCCCAAAACCAATTTAAAACCACAAATAAACCATTTAACAACCTATAAACACCAACAACAAGCTCAATCACACCCAAAATCCACACTTCGGTTTCAAATTCCAGAAACCTAAACCACGGCTTTTAAAACTTAAACCAAGACTTGAAAAATGTAAACCACGCCTCAATGTTCTTAAACCACACCAGATACGAAAATTCAAAGATGTTCAAAACTCTTACCTCAATCAAGAATTCAACTTGGAGCTGCTTTCCCAATCAAATTCCAAGCTCAATCACAAACTCAAGCTGAACCTAACCTCAATTCATCCCAAGAATTCACCAAACAAAACACACAACTCAATTCTCAATTCCATGATATTCTTAACTGAATTCTACAACATATACACAGAATTTCCTTACCTCAATATGTTGAATAATCCTCTAAGTTTCCTAGCTTTAATCCCCTTCTTGATCCCAAGAGACTTGCCCTTCCTCCCTTCCTTCTTGCCCTTAGTTTTCCCTTTTTCTCCTCTAGGTTTTCTTCCAATTTCAGCAAAATCAGAATATGACTAAGTATAAAACGTGAATCATCTTTTCCCTCAGCTGAAGGTTTCTATATTCTGCCAAAAGACTATTTTACCCATTCCAAGTAATTCCTTCCCTAACTAAACCTCAAGGGCATTTTTTTCCATTTCACCTTTCCTACAATTCTACCATTTTTCTCAATTAAATTTGTTACTCTTAATGGTTACCAATGGTCACTCAAGTTACTCAATTACCATTAACCACTAACTCACAAACTCAAATTATAAAATTCCCAAAATACCCCCAGGCTCCTCCCGAGCCGGGTATTGAATCCTATTGTGACTTTTAAACTAATTAGCTCCCTAGGACCGTCTCGGCACGTGCATCACAATAATATCACCACTCACACGTGGTATTAACCATATAATACAATTATCACATTTATGCCCTCAGCGGGCTAAAATTACCAATTTACCCATAACAACAAACAGGGCCCACATGCATATTTATTCCACCTAAACATGCATTCTAAACACATATTCATTTAAATTCATATATTGACATGTTAATTCATTTATTTCCCTCCAGGCACGCTAATCAAGGTCCTAAACCTTATTAGCAAATTGGGGTTGTTACAGGCTACCAATGAACGACCCTCAAGCACGATCCATGTTCCGAGCCCCTAACGATAACCTAGTCACAACCACAATATAGGATCTCGTCAATAACGAGTTAATAAAGGCTCTTAACCAAGTCCTAGCCTCTGGGATGTCAAATTCTACTAAACCGGGTAGTAGGATCGATCCCGAGCCCTTAGGGTTGAGTTCCCGCACTCAAAATCACTGTCGGGGCTCAAAATCCCTTAAGTTCCGCAGCCCTAAGCACATGTGTCGCACCCTACCCAAGTGTAACGACCCACTAATCTAGACTAATTGGACCATTATCGAAACTATACATAAAACTTACATTTTTACGAAAATACCATAATTTATTGAATAACTTGAAAATAAGAGTTATTTACAAATAAACAGAATACTAAGAAGGATTTTGGGATCCCATTGTCTTTAAAACAAAACAAGATTTAAAATAAAAGACATTACATAATAATGCGGAAAATACACATAAAAACCATAAAAACATAAAAGGAGACTATATCCTCGAATCGAATAACGCTCGGATCCTTGACTCCATTCATCATCGATACACATCCTCTAAGCGTCACGAATCTTTCCGCCTCTAAAGCTTATTTCCTGCACATAAACAGAAAGGAATGAGCCTAATGCCCAGCAAGGAAAATCTAACACATAGTCATAAACATAAACATAATGTCATAATAACGTAAAGACATATCATTACACATAATACACTTATTATAATGGCCATTATTACTTGGGGTCCCATAGACTAAACAAGCATATGCCCATGGGATTAATGGGGTCCTACTAGCTAAGTAGGTCATATGCCCATAACCCATTTGGGGTCTTGTTAGTCATATGGGTCATATGCCCAAGCCTACAAACATACACATATACATATCATAACACTTTTAATAACATAAAACATATAGATAACATAAGCACATAACATATTAATTCTAGCCTATTTTCCTTACCAAAGTTACCGGGATTATGGACTGAGTTGGGACTTTTGGAACACTCCTAAAACCATAAGAAAGAGTGAGTCTAAAGAAAGGAGATGAAATGAAAGAGATGGAAAGACTAAACCATAAAAACATACTTACCAACTTATATGCTTAAGAGCTTGGATTCCCTAACCAAAATAAGAATAAGGTTAGGGGACTGAGTAGAAGGTTTTGGGAAAGGAAATAACATAAAATACAGAAAGGAACTAGAGTCTTGGGTTTACCTCAAAGATTGCAAGATCAATCTAACCTTCACCGAAATACTATAGAACTCACTTCCCAAAGTGTTTGATAAGCTTATGATGTTTAAGCTTATAGTTTTTCCCCAAACCAAGTGTTTACACTCTCACACTCACTTAACACTAGCAGCCTCTGAACTTAGAGCAAATGGTGAATAATGGCTGGGTACTAGGTCCTATTTATAGAGTTTGGGAATGAAAATATCTTGATTTTACTTGAATAAAAATAATGGCTTTTTAAGTGAAAATCATTTGAATAATCGTTCAGCAGAGGCTGAAGACTCGTTCACAAGATGCTGGACTGTTGAAGGAGTTTGAATGGCTGAAAGGAAATGAATTCAAAAGAGTTTGAATCCATGCTGAAGGAGGCGATATATCGCCCCCTGTAGGCGATATATCGCCTGGGCCAGTATGCCCGAGGCGACCGTGCATCGTTTCGTGTTTTCCGTATCTACGTGCTGCGACATATCGCCCCCTATAGCTGCGATATATCGGCATACGCTGAATATTTAAACACGAAATTACACATTTTTAGCTAGGTTTGAATGGAGTAAACAGCCTTGACTAAGCCCTCAACGTGCTCAAAGCTGCTGACTGGCCCTATAACATTCAAACTTTACTCCTTATTATATTTAATCCTCAAAAATCTTAATCCTTAATTACCATTCAAAACATGTGCTTAAAATCCTATTGGTTGATGTCTAAACCTTATAATATAATAATATAATCCTTAATATCAGTCACTTTAATCAAACCTTAGGTTATACTTAATATTCTTAAACTATAGGTTAAACTTAGAAAATCTATAAGTACTACTATGAGTGTCCAAATAATTCCCGGTCTGAACCAAAAATCCACAGTAACAAAGATAATGCTATAAATACTATCATACTATTATCTATCTTAGCTAAGTAAAGTTCTTGGACTCTACACCAAGTTAGAGGCTCCAGCCTCCTTTTCACTGAACACACGCCGCAGCACTACCTAACAGGCTCCGCGGCCCCTGGGTTCAAGAGGGCCGCGACACCCCAAGAACAGGGCCATGGCCCGACCCTACGAATCTAGAATTCTTGGGTTTTCCTTCAGCCAAACCCAATAAAAATCACCCCAAATCAAACCTAGAATTTCAATTCAATTCCCATAACAGATTCAACATTTTCCCATCAACAAAACTCAAATCAAAACTTAATGGAAAACTCATAAAAACCCAAAATCCAACAAAGCCTAAAATTCTAGGAAAAGATTCAACCACATAAAATTAAACTCAAAACCATAACAAACTCTTACCTCCAATGGCTGGATTATGGTCTTAAGTTGCTCCTAGCTTAATCCTAGACACCAAATCGTTAATTCCCAAGCTTTGTTTCCTCAAATTCTCAAAATCTTCAAGTTCCCAAGGTGGGAGAGAGAGCGCTACGGGTGAGAGAGAGTAAGATCTTTTCCGTTTTTGTTTTTTGATTGTTTATGTAGTTCTTTACACCCTTCCAAACTGGCTGAGTCAGGCCAAGGTCTACCCAAAAGACCTAATTACCCTTAACCCCAATACTCGCAAGGGCACTTTGGTCAATTACCACCATTCCCTCTAGTTCCTAATAAACTCCACATATCCAAAAAAATCCCCACTACCTCCAAATAATAACCATTTAATCTCCCATTACCCGATAAACTCCGGTAATGTGCTAAATTACCAAAATACCCCGAGGCTCACCCCGAGCTGGGTATTTGACTTTTCCGCTAACTTTCTCACTAGGATTACCTCGTGCCGAATAACCCAAATATATCCACATAATAATGTGGTCTCATTCATACACACACATATTTACAATTATACCCTCAACGGGTCAAAATTTCAAAAATTCCCTTCTAATAAGAAACGGGCCCACGTGCATATTTAATACTCCTAAACATGCAAGCATAATTATATTCTAATGTAATTCACATAATGACATGCTCATAACACATAAGCACACAATTAATACTATTATTGCCTCCTGGCCCCCTAATCCAGGCACTAAGCCACATTAGGGAATTTGGGGTGTTACAACGACCGAGGTTATCAGGTGGAACTAGGGGTTGGACCCTGATTTTTTCTGCCTAGGTCAGATTTTGTATACATTTTGGGTTTGTAACCGTTTTAAACTCTATTGGGATCCCATGTATTCAGATTTAACGTTTTAATGAAATGGTTAACTTTTGACCGAAATTTTTAGTACCCAAACCTATGGTTAGTTTCAATTACACGGTTTAAGTCCAAATGACTCGTTTAGCGAGTTAAGCACTATTTAATTACACAGTGTAACGGTCTTGGATTAAGAGGACGTTACATATGCCATGTAGCTCTTAATTCCATAAGCCAGACATTAGCAAAACTTCTTCTGCCTTCAATAACTATTGTTGCCTCACAGTATAAAATTTCACAATCATTGAAGTACTTGCTTCACAACCATGAGCTTTTGATGACCCAAGACCTTTTTCTTTGTCTGTTCACTTTTCTTGAAATGCCAACACTCATTTTTGTAGTGTCTTTTCTTGCCACAGTGATGACACTTGACATTCTTCTTACTTACACATTTGATCTATTATGATATTGACTCCTATTGGAGCCACATTCCATTGATCTCCCCCTCATCATTGTTAAAGCCTCAGCTTGTTGTGAGCCTCTAAATCTATCTTCTTTATTCTTGCACCAACTTTCTTATTCTAGAAATGCAGCTACAACATCATCAAAGACTATGACTACTATATTGTTGGTTAAGTTGATAATGAGTTCATCATATGAATCAGGTGGACTATGAAGTAGAATTTTAGTACGTTCACCCATCTCTACATTATGCCCCATTGTTGTAAGACCATCTCCAATGGATGGTGCATATTTTGTGCCAAATTTGGCCTAAAATATATGCTAATGTTGTATTTGGCCCACTTTTTGTATTTGTACTCTAATGCACAAGGTGCAAACTAACTAAAAATGTCAATAAAGCTATTAATGCTTATTGAAAATATTTTCAATTAAAAACTATTTTCAATTAATAAACCATATTAATGAGAGGCAAAGAAGTAATTAAAAAATGTGATATTTATTGTGGGCCAAATTTTACCCATGCTATATTTTGTGCCAAATTTGGCACACATTTTAGACCACTATTGGAGTTCCATTTTATAAAGATGGGCTAAAAAATGGCTATATACCACATTTATAGCACTCAATTGGAGATACTCTAAGCTGCGAACATAGAGTGTTGAGGGTGTTCATGTGGTCGGTCACCGAAGTTGACTCCATCATACGTAGGGTGTAAAGTCTCCTCTTTAATAAGATTTTTTTTGTGTTGAGATTTGGGCTCATACGGTTTAGTCAGAGTATCCCATATCTCTTTTGCTATTTTCTTGTCTGCCATACACAATAATACACCGCCAGCCAATGGAAGATGTAGATTATCAATTGCATTGCCATCCATCTCACTCCATTTGGCATCGTCGGTGATCTCCATTGTCCTTACATCAATTTCTACTATACAATTATCTTTCCTCAAGATTACCTTCATCTTCACTTTCCACAATGAGAAATTGTTCCTATTGAACTTCTCAATTTCAAACTTTGCTGCCATTTTCTTAACTGCGTATGCATTTAACTTGAACTGGCTTCTCTATTCACCGTGAACAATAACCAGCAACCAATCGAATACCACTGTTAGAGAAATTGGGTGTTCAACAACTTAAAGTTGAAATTGGAAAGAATGAAGAAAATATTTTACTAGCTAAGAAGAAATACAAATCTCTCTCTAATGAGGAGAAAACACAGAAAAGAAAGTTAGCTGTGAAAATGTAAAGAACGCCCTAGACTAGTACTTATTAAAACATTCACATATCGTTGGTCCATAAAGAAAACCACTTTTTATAAAGGTCTCAGTGGGGACTTGCTTAAAACAATGCAAGCTGGGCCCATTAGTTTAAAAAGAAAATATGAGTTTTTATGCAAAGTTCAAAAGAAACAATATTAAATAATTAAGTCCCACTAATAATTTAGAAATTCTCTTAAAACATAACATATTTAAAATGGCGTCCTAAAGTGATCGTTTATTCCGTCCATAGGATATCCCACGCCATACACCCTACGACGATAGAACTCCTCTCGTCACCACGCATACCACAGAGAAATCCTATTTGCTACCTGGAAGGGAAAGTAAGGGGTGAGCTAAAAGCCCAGTAAGGAAGTACAAACAATAAGCAAGTAAGAATACAACAAATACAAACACTAACGTTCATCTAAAAACATCATGGTATATCATAACATAATCGTAACATATCATCATATCATAACATAATCGTAACATATCATCATATCATAACATAATCGTAACATATCATCATATCACAATCATACAGCATACATGATGAGCATGGATCGCTAGTTGTCCATGTCACCCTATGAGGTAAACAGGAGATCTCTGGTCCTTGAATAACCTCGGCGCGTCCGCCCTAGGAGTTACGTCTCAATGTCCTTAGTAACTCGTTCGATGTATCTAACATCGTAATCTGCTTGATGTATCTAACATCGTAATCTGTTTGATGTATCTAACATCGTAACTGGTTTGATGTATCTAACATCTATACACATATCACATTCAACATATCATCACGTTATGACATTCATAATTCATAACAATTCATCCATACAACAGTCTTACCATTCATAGCATAAAATCATAGAATCTATCTAACTTCCTTACCTTAGGTCCGAGCTAAGTAAATTCACAACCTCTCAATGAGCCTATACCATAATCAAAACGACATTTCTTAGCTTCATAAAATTACTATTTTTCCCTTTCATACAACTCATGTGTGCATGGGCCATGCACACATAATAAGAGTTACACACAACATGCAATTATTCTTAACTACACATAAAGCCATAATAGAATAATGCTCAATTTTTTACCTATTTTACATGCATGATCTTTCTATAGAAACCACATAGTTGAATAATAAACATAATTTTGGACGTAAAAGTGGATTTGCACACTACTACAAAACTGGGCTTTCCCGACACCCAACCACGACAGTCAACTCTGTTGACTGTCGTAATTGCTTAGCGGGACTCTACGCCGACAGTTAAAAACTGTAGGCATAGAGACAAACGCCGACAGCTAATAACTGTCACCGTTGCTTTTGACTGTCGTTATTGACCCCAATGCCGACAATTAATTCGAGACCAATTCCGACAGTTAAAATGTGTCGCTATTGACCCCAACGCCGACAGTTAATTCGAGACCAATGCCGACAATTAAAATGTGTCGCTATTGACCCCAACGCCGACAGTTAATTCGAGATCAATGCCGACAGTTAAAAAGTATCGCTATTGACCCCAACGCTGACAATTAATAAAAGTTCAATGCCGACAGTCATAAAATGTCACCAAAATTCAAATAAAAAATTATAATTAATGAATAATAAAATTTTAAAAATAAACTAAATTATGTAAATATGTATTTATTAAAATTATGTATTTATAAAAAAACTTTTAAAACTAGATTTTTTTTTTGTTTCTAAATTGTTCATATTATTAACTTTTGTATTTATAATAATTTTTATATTAAAATTCAAATTTATTATTCTGTAACATATTTATAAAATTAACTATATTATTAACAATATTATTCTTTAATATATTTATAAAATTTGTATTAGTTAAAGTAGAGTTGTTTTATTAATTGGAAAAATATTGTTAAAAAATTAATGAATAGTATAATTTTAAAAATAAAGTAAATTATGTAAATATATATTTATAAAAATTATATATGTATTTATTAGAAATTTTTAAAACTAAATTTTTTTTTGTTTCTAAATTTTTCATATTAACTTTTGTATTTATAATAATTTTTATATTAAAATTAAAATTTATTATTCTGTAACATATTTATAAAATTAACTATATTATTAACAATATTATTCTTTAATATATTTATAAAATTTGTATTAGTTAAAGTAGAGTTGTTTTATTAATTGGAAAAATATTATTAAAAAATTAATGAATAGTATAATTTTAAAAATAAAGTAAATTATGTAAATATATATTTATAAAAATTATATATGTATTTATTAGAAATTTTTAAAACTAGATTTTTTTTTGTTTCTAAATTTTTCATATTAACTTTTGTATTTATAATAATTTTTATATCAAATTTTAAATTTATTATTCTTTAACATATTTATAAAATTAACTATATTATTCTTTAACACATTTACAAAAGTTGTATTAGTTAAAAAAAATAGTTGTTTTATTAATTGGAAAAATATTGTAAAAAAATTAATGAATAGTATAATTTTAAAAATAAACTAAATTATGTAAATATATATTTATAAAATTTATGTATTTATTAAAAACTTTTAAAATTAGATTTTTTTTGTTTATAAATTTTTTATGTTATTAGCTTCTGTATTTATAATAATTTTTATATCAAAATTTAAATTTATTATTCTTTAACATATTTATAAATTAAATTAACTATATTATTCTTTAACACATTTTATAAAATTTGTATTAGTTAAAAAAGAATTGTTTTATTAATTGAAAATATATTGTAAAAAAATTAATGTATAAATTTATTAATTATGATTTTTTTTATTAATATATATATGTTTAAATAATTTTTTTATAAAAACGTATTCGAGCAATGCCAACAGTTAAAAGGTGTCGTTGTTGGTAAACTGATTTTTTTTAAGGGGCAATGCCGACACCTGTAAGCTGTCGCTATTGGAGGCAATAACGACAGCTTATAAGTGTAGGCATTGCCCCTTAAAAAAACTTCTCACTCTAAAATTTTTAGTTTCCCCCCACACTCTTTTTCCCTCTTTTCCCTCTCTTTCTTTTTCCCTCTTCCTCTTTCTTTCTTCCAGCAAGACGTTCATCTCTCTTCAACGTTCCAGCCAACGTTCAGCCACCAGCAAGCCGTGTGTGACTCGCACCACCAGCCACCTCTGACGTCGCCGACGCTGCTGATGGTAAACAACCAGTTGCGTCTCCTCTGCAAGGTACCCATTTATTCACCTCTGCATTACCCATGTACTAAGCTCTTCTGTATTTTTTTTATGCATCTGTGTTTCTACGGGGCCATGTTAAATATAAATCAAACAACCCATTATTTAGATTTGCTGAAGATGATTTCACCATTTTTTAGATTTACCTTTTTCTTTACAGTTTGTCTGGTATCTTCGTGAGGTTCATCTGAAGACCACTCTCTATATTTGAATAACTCGATAGTGGGTTTCCTAGCTTCACCTTAAAATAATGATACAAACAGTTCTGGGCTCATATTTTTTCGTAGTGTGGTCCAGGTCAACCATATTCCCTTCCTATCAATTTCTCGACTTTTTAATCCCTCCCCTAAATATTTCGTTTCCATAATATATTTTTTTTTAGCCTTTTCTTTTATTAAGGGAAAATTTTGGCTTGGAATTGAAATGAACAAACTACATCATTCATAGATAAAAAGAATAAAATAAATAAATAACGATAATGCCTCTAATAAAAAAAGACAAAGAAAATAGCTTTATATAATAATAAGAAGCCTTTACTTTTAGCCAAAGTAATTATATATATATATGCCGAGATAACACGGAAAAAAGACACGTCGCTAATGTCTGAGCTGGAAACTTAATAGATATTTTCTTTCTCTTAGCTTACGGAACTCCCAATAGGTTTGACTTCTTGTTCAGAAAATGGAGAAGTAAAAAAATTAGATCTTCCTTTTGGTAGGTGGGTAAAAATGCTAAAAGTTACATCAGCATAACCATCACATTGGGAAAAAAGTATAACAGTAAATTTAATGGTTTATTTTTTCTGGAGAGTGAATTTAATGGTTGTTCGAATAAAGAGTTTCCTTGCATGATTAATCTTATAATATACATCTTTAAATTGGGTACGTGGCAGCTTATGCGCTTTTGTTTGGTCCATGCAATTTCGGTCTGGAAAGATTTTTGTCAAGTCAAACATATATATATATATGTATCATCGGGTATTAATTTTGAGTTTGGGAACATTCTCAGGTGCTCCATCTCAAACATGACGGTCACACCAGTCATCTAAAGTTTTGAGTTCAGATTTTTGCTTCAGAAAGCAATCTAAAGTTTAAATAGATCATTTCAGGTATGTTTTAATGGTTAAAACTTATTAATTTGGATTCATATTGATTCTTTTTAAAATTATACAAGTGTATATTAGAGGAGTTTGAATATCTTAAATATTCACCCATAGTGAAATAGGTTCTGGGATTATAATTGTGTGCTGCGGTGATAACGGAAGGTTGAGAACTTGCATGTCTTAGTGAAGTAGGTTCTGTGATATATATATATATATAATTGCGTGTTGGGGGAGATATAAGGAAGAAAAATTGTTTGTTGTTTGAATTGATTGAATTATTTGAATTGATATTGACAGATGGTTATGTTACAAATATAAAGGAAGTGCTGTCCATTTTAAATTATAAAAAAGAGCATGAATGATTTAGGTTATGAAAGATTAACGTTTCACTTTCATTTATATTCAAATAGAGCTCAAGTAGTCATATATTTTGACTACTTCAAGCTTTCAAGTAGTCCTAATCAATTCCTCATTCTAAGTTTGCTCAGCAGCATAAACCTGAGTGACATCCTCATATTTGCTAGTAAAGCCTATATAAGAAGAATATGAATTCATCACTTTTACAGAAAATTTTAATTGATTAAAAAACTTGACGTCCTCATTTTCAATTCATACTTACTCCTTGTCTAAATAACTGAAACAAATACTATCTATTTATTTCAAATTGGCATAATTTAACTTTAGTCATCAATCAAATGCTCTAATATTACTACAACTACGGTCTTGTACTCCAAAGGGATATTATATATATGTACTTATAGAAGAAAACAAGATTAATAGCGTGATGACTTCAAGTTTTGATGATCCAGCTTGATTAATATAATTAAACGACATTAAACAACACAACTAATCATAAGCTCCTAAGCTCACTTTGCCATTACTGGTTTGAGGAAGAACTTGGTTTGCTGATAGAAAAAAGAGCAAGGGAAGAAGAACAAGTTGAGAAGATAGAGCCATTGTTGTCTTTACATCTTGGTCTCTTATTTTGTTCTTCAACTAATCATAGACCAAATTCAAGCAGGGTAGAGTAACTCGGTGATAAAGTAATCAAATCAAGAACATAACTAACACGCGCATAAGACTTTTTGTATTGTAAAAATTCACTTTCTCTGTTAGACTTTGTTGATCCAAATACAAATCTAAGTGAAGAGAATATTTAACTGCTACACTATGCTACTGCATTCAATTTCAAATTACTAAACACGTGTTTTCTCAATGTATGGCAGTGGTCATAAAGTAAGTTGAACTTTTTTGTCTCACTAATCTTAATTAATTTAGATAATAAGTAGTCACATATTGGAGAAATTCTAGTAGTGTATTATTTATTATGATTAATCATGAGACTATGACTTCTGGTATATTATATTGAATTGATCAATACATATGTTAAACGGTTTATTATATTATTATTATCATTATTTACAGGTGTAAAGCATACTTATATTACATGTCGTTTGGTCATGTAAGAATAATGGATTAATAATCATTGGTAAAATATCAGCAATAAGTTATTAGATAAATATATATATAAAAACAGATCCTTTTTTAAGTATTTCTTTCCTCTCTCTCTCTCTCTCTCAATCTCTATTCTGAACCATCTGCAGAATGTAATTCGAATCAAACCACTCTGGTTTTTCTTGACCACTTTTGTAACAGGATGATTAGATAAGATAGTATATATATATATATATATATATATATATATATTATTGTAAAATATAAATTGTAATATACTTATATACTCACATAGATAATTACATTAAAGCACATTTTTTTAATTTTAATTATTATTTGTTGTTTATTTGATTAATGCTATTATTATAAATGCATTAACAATTATCATTAACTAAAATCACATAATATATAATAACAAAAACTAATATAATTAATCTAAATGTGAAGCATAGCAACAAATTAAATTGTAAAACATAAAATTAAAAATGGTAGCAACAAACCATACTAAGGCAAATTTATTCTATTTAGCAACAACAATGAAGCAGCTTTAGATTTTCTCTTTGCCTAGACTTTTTAATTACCTACAGAAACGTTTAGATCTAAAATCTCACTACATAACCACTATCTAAATATCTACTTTAAACTCCAAATAAACACCAATACATCTGACCCATAACTACAATTTTTCAACACAACAATAAATGGCATTGACGAGACAGAACTAATTGCTTATGTCAATTTCAGGGATTACAACAAATAAGAGGCCTTCATAAACATTATTCATTAATTTTACTAATGGTGGCTCTTCTTTTCAAATTTTTTATTGTTGAACTTACTTCTGAATCTCTTTATTGGAAGAAAATAAGTTTCTTATATTTTGAATTTTTTTTAGATTATTTAATTGAACATAATTCTGAAAATAGATTTTTTTGTGTGTACATTTTTAGACAAAATAATGGCAATCGATAAAGAATGGATGTCAGCAGATAGATTATCAGTGAAATATAAGGATGGAGTTGAGCATTTCTTGGAGTTTTGCACAAGAAATGCTAAAGATCCTAATAAAATTTGTTGTCCTTGTATTAAGTGTGGTAATGTTCAAAGAATGAAAATTACTGAGATATAGGGTCACTTATTTAAGTATGGAATAGGTAAAAGTTATAAGATGTGGTTTATGCATGGAGAAAAATTCACATTTAGTAGAGAATCTCCATCTAAGAAGAATAATTGTGATTATGTGAATGATGATGAGAGAGATGACATTGCAGAAATGATAGGTGACGCACAATTTGAATCCGATTTTGATCCAGTGAAATTTCAATCTATATTAGAGGATGCTGAGAAACTCATTTACCCTGGTTGTAATAAGTTCACCAAACTGTCAACACTTCTTAGGTTGTATAATATAAAAGCCAAACATGGCTTGAGTGATAAGAGCTTTACGGATATACTTTCCTTTCTAGGAGAGTTATTACCCGAAAATAATGAAATGCCATTGTCATTTTAATAGTACTTGTTTGCTAATTAAAATACTTTTATTATGTATAGTGCTTTCACGCTATATGATACAGAAAAAGGAAAAAGAGTTGTAAGTCTAAAGTATTATAGTCCAAAAGTAAGTAACATTCAACTTTATAAAACATAAGATTTACATTATAAGTATACTAACAAGTATATGTAATATACTTTTACATTTGTCCATGTTAACAGTGCTGACAACAACCAAAAACCACAGAGTGCGGTATCTACTGCATGAAGTATGCTAGGGATCTCATTTCACAACAAAGAACCATAACATATCTATCGAATAATGTAATAACTAAATGTGTTTACCTTTTAACTTTAATAATGTTATATTTTAATTTCATAAATATTTGACATGTGTAACTTATAATTTAAATTATTTGCAGTTCAATTCAGATTTACTATATACTGACACTGAACTTAATGAAGTTCAAGAAGAGTGGGCAAAATATATTCTACCGCATCTCGTTAAATGATGGCATGCATGCTTAGTACCTATGTGAGGGGATTTAGTCATTTTTTGAACTTTCTATTTCTTTTATTAGAAATTGTTAGAACAAATCAAATACAGAATCAATTTAACAAATTATAGGTTGAGTTAATTTAGCTTTTTGAGGTGCATACTGTGCAAAAGATTCATTTTATGACAAATTTTTTTGGAACTATGTATTTCTTTTATTTAGAAAGTGTTAGAACTAATCAAATATAAAGTTAATGCTACAAATGTTAATTTAATTTAATTTTTGATGTGTATTCTTTTACTGCAATTTTTGTGTTGATTTTGAAACCAGGGGGCATTGACAACATATTTGCAATGTCCTCTGGTGTGGAAACTTTGCGACAGTTAAAAACTGTCACCATAGATAGTCAATCACGACACTTAATAACTGTCGGCGTTGCCAGCAACAACGACACCTATTAACTGTCGGCGTAGCCAGCAACGGCGACATCTAATAACTGTCGGCGTTGCCAGCAATGACGACACTTAATAACTGTCAGCATAGCAAGCAACGGCGACACCTAATAACTGTCGGCGTAGCCAGCAACGGCGACACCTAATAACTGTCGGCATAGCCAGCAATAGCGACACCTAATAACTGTCGGCGTAGCTACCCTATGCCGGCATAGGCAAATACGACAGTTAGTCGACTGTCGTCGTTGCTCAATTGCGACAGTTAAAAACTGTCGTGAAATCCAATTTTTGTCGTAGTGGCATGTAACATGCATACGTGGGAACATTGCGTAATTGAGACGTTTTAAAAAAGATAATTCTACATTTCTTACTTTTATCGTTTTAAAATTAATAGACATATAACATGCTTTATTTTTCTTAAAATTTCTAGGTTGATTAAATTTCTCAAAACATTATTTTATTTTATAAAATAATTTGATTTAGCTTAAAAAAAATATGTGACAATTTCATTTATTATTCTCAAATTACAAAGAAGTAACAAAAAACTTGAAATTAATTAAAATACCTATGATTAATATGTTTCTTTAGAAAAATAAATTTTAGCATTGGTTAATTGTGTTACATAAATGATGTGAGAAAAATATATCTTTAAGTGTGGGAAAAATATATTTTATTTAAATTATTTAAGACTTAGTTTTATGTAACATAAATCCATATGTGACAATTAAATAATAATTTTTAATCCTTTAAACCAAACTTTCAGTCACTATTTAATTTCTTTAAAAATCACAAATAAATTGAATCTAAATATTTTTCTCAATCAAAATAAAGAAAAATCATAACTTATCAAAATATGCATTCATACCATACTAAAATAACATTTTTAATATTACCATAACTTAGTATAATAATTTTGTTTCAAAAAATCATCAAATTCATTTTAGTGAAACACACTTCACATTTTTTTTTACAAAAATTCCAGCAACCATTTTTATCTTAAAAAATCACCATATTCAATTTAAAAACTCCTATTTTTCTAAAAATTCAATAAAAATTATGTAGGTATTTATTTGAGTAAAATATCATTTTATTGGGACTTAAAATACCCTTTTAATTCCATAAAATTAACATAACATCAAGGACATTACTTATGCATGCAAACCATTTTTTTATCAAACTTTTACCTAATTACTTACAAAAATCAGCAAGCTTTAATTTCTCATGAAATTCATCTTTTATCCCAAAAATTTCACATAAAATCATACATGTCCAAAATCTCATCATACTCTTATTATATACATAATTCTAAGAATATTACTAACATATTCACATTCAATCTTATAAAATCCCATTTTTTTCTATTCCATTGAATCTACACATGAAATCCAACAAAACACTAACAATAACAATAACATACATTAATTCATAAACACCATATTCACATATGCCTTTATATTAACCTAACATGTTTCTATCATTATTTTCATGCATCTTACATTTTATTCATTCACAATATCACATGCATCCTATCAAAATTTCATGGATCCAAATAGCAAGATTTCCAATTATCATTTTACCCAAATTACATAGGTCCTAAAACATGGATCTAATATATTGAAAATCATACAACATCAAACAAAATAACAAGATGATCCTTAGGTATGCCTAGGCCGAAACCCCATATTTGCATTCATAATTACCACTAATCATTATACATAGAAAATCAACATCAAAACCCTTTTATACATCAAACCATAATACCCTTCATGCAAATCAAACAACTTATTATCATCAAGATATCAAGAACACAAAGTACCCATTTTTTTTCTACCCAAAACATAAATCCCCTCTTAACCATAATCCCTCTAATAATCTATCCATCAAAACCAAAAATCACAAAATTTAGGGAGGGATTTCAATACCTCTTCTTGATAGAAAATCAAGAATCCAATCCAATCAAGAATCCAATAACCTCCTTGCTCAAACCCTAAGGGTTGTATATTTTGAATAATCAAGATGGAGAAGAAGATGAACAAGGTTAGAGACAACCCAATCAACACACTAGATTAATCATAAGGAAAACAACCAAAAACCTTACCCTAGCTTGAACCCTTTTTCTTCTTCTTCTTCTTCCTTTCTTCTTCTTCCTCTCTCTCTAGGTCACGCCCTCTCTCTCTCTCTCTCTTCTCTCTATAATTTGGCAGCCCTCCATCCCAAATGAGCCTTCAACCTCTTTCTTATTTTCTATTTAAATGCCTCAATCTTCAAAACCTAGCTAAGGAAAATGTAATTATCATTTTCCTTTATTTTCCCTAAATCAAAATATAATTTAATTAAAAATTATACTCAGCCAATCAATCCATTTTATCATTGACAGCACACTAATTCCTCTCTTGTCTTCCTTGGCTATCCATGGCTAATAAAGAAAATAATGATATTCTCGTATCTCTAGGGTGCTGAGACTTGGGACTAGGTTTTGACCCGTTTCTGTTACGTTTTAGGAAAAATGATATTCACAGAAAATGTAGATAATTTTATTAGCTTTCTAACTGTATAAGTTGTATTTAAATTGGATATCCACAGCCCATTTTATACCCATTTTACTGAGGCTGGGTCTAAGGTTATGGGAATTCAAAAAAATGGCAACTCTATCATTTCTCACAATTTGTTTCCCAATGTTTTTATTGTGTGAACACAAGCCTCTTTATTTCCCTTTCCTTTTATTTTCCTTTTAAATCCCTTAATTAAATACAAATAAATAAACCAATAAATGGAAATTAATGTGTAGAAAACTGTTGCATGCACACCATGCAACCTTGCACATGCACATACTCAATCACTATGGTGCATTACTACCTACCATGCACCTTAGTGCATTAAACCAGATCTCACATAATCACATTTTAAAATAAAAATAATCATATATCATTTAACAAGTAATTTCAAAAAAATATTCTACCAACAATTCTAACAATTAAATAAAATATCAAACAATCAAATGAAAAAACAACAACTAAATAAAATAAACAATATTTAAATAAAACAATTCATCACACTTAACACTTAAAATAAAATAAATCACAAAATTTTAATAAACTAAAAAAAAAAAAATTGGTGCACTACAGAAAAATGGGATGATTATGAGATGATTTAGAAATTATTACAATACCTTAATTTACAGGTTTCTCTAATGTGTATTAACCACAAAATAATTAGCTAACCTATAAATAACAATTGATATAAACCATTTTTTAATTTAGTAAAAACTAAATTAAGAATTTTCTAAATATAAAATTAACTAAATATGACTTTACTATTTTAACAATAGGTTGTATCTTTATATAATCCTAACTATCTGAGATAGACTATTTTGATTTGATGTTTTGAGTTTTCCATTATATGTTGTGTTTTCACTCTTTTGATAGTTCTATTATATTTTATGTTTGGATTCCATTTATCTAAATCTTGTTTTAATCTTTGAATGTTCAAGATTTTCCTTCATATTATGCATGTGATTCTTGAGTACTCTTTGGGTTTTTATTATTGAATTCATTCCTATTATTTATTGTTGTTTTATATTGTATAAGCCATAAAAGTACTTTGGCTAGTATCTTAGGTTGATATGAAAATCAACTTCACCTTGGGAAAGTCCTTGAGTGGAAAGTTCTCCTCAAAATAAAAAAAGAAGTCCGTTTAAATCTCATGCACAAATTGTGTATTGAGTGGTTGTGTCTTGTGTGAAAGAAAATGGCATCCTTTAAAAGGTAGAGAGGCAAATTCTAGGACAATTGGATAGTTGTGGAATTTTTCAGTGGAATATGCACCATTAGATGTGATCACTAGGTCACCCCTGTTTGTTGGACTAAATGAGCCAATTTCTAGAAATAAAAATGTGTATCACTTCATATTGATGTGACAGATTGGGAGCAAATCCCTTCGACAAAGTGGTAGACTAGGGTGGCATGTGGCATGTGCCATGCTTCCCCAATCTCCCACATGCAACGTCTACATGCAAGGACTCAAAGGCAATCCTCTCTTCATTGTGCCAGGGTCAATGATGGGTGACCTAGAGAGAGAATTGACCCTAAGGCCTTGAGGGACGGACCTGACCCTAATTCGAAAATGTGAAAGAGTTTCGACCTTTATCCATTGGACTTCGGGATGGTTGCACAACTGGATCGAGCTGGCATGAGGTCACCACCACCTTTAGGCAGCAACTTGGGTTGGGCCTACTTGTCTATCTTTGGGCCCCATTGTTATTCTTGGGAGTTACCCCTAACAATTTAAAATTTATAGTTATTATGTAATTTTATTTAACTTTAAGCTAACAACCAATATGGAGCTGCCATGTAAGCCCTAGAAGACCACTTATTAACAAGAGTGGTACTAACAACCGTACCTTTTCATTCATGGAAGGTACTATTACCATCTAAATATTTCAATTGTTACACAAGTGCTGGTATTTTTGCCATAAATACTCCTATTAAAATTCTTAAGAATTGATAGACCAATGTAAAATTTCTGACAAATGACAAAATATAATAGTTGACAACTAAAAAAATATAACTAGGTTAGTGTGATCGATAGATAGTCACAATAAATGATTGAAATGGATGTCCATAGTTGCACAATGTATCAACTAATTAATGAAAAAGTGATAGCTAACTACAAATCTTTAACCAAGCACAGGTGATCTACTACTACAATGTTTGACTAATGAGGTTGTCTTGTGTGAAGTTCTAATTATTCTCTTTGGTTTGAATTTCTAGTAGTTGACATTACAGCTTATAATTTTTTTTTAACTAACATAAAAAATTAGGGAGCGACTACAACGTATCCACTTTTTTATAATACCGGTGCATCCTTTTTCTATTTTCGGCACCTGGATATATATAATCTCAATTTTTTTTTATATACGGTGTACATTGTAGCTATCTTGAACACCCTACAAATTTTCAAAAAATTTCTAATAAATTATGGTACCGAGGTATGTGTAATTGATAGGCAGCTACAATTGATATGTTCATTGATAATCTCGCCAACTAATAGACTTGAAAAGTGAATACAAAAATCTTGAGATCTTTTAGAAAGTGTGTACAATCAATAGCTTCAATGGCAAACTAAAACAAATAACCTTAGAAAGATCGAAGAATTCTATTGTGCCCCTTTAACCTAGCACGTTCATAAAATGTTGATATGAGAGACCACCATAGATTATACGTGGTCTGGGACACATTAATTTTGTGCTCTTTTTTTAAACGCCCGTATTTTGATCTATTTGCTAGTATGTTTCTTTCTTAAAAGAAAAAAAAAATCAAAGTATTGCAAAATCAGACATTTTAGAGTTAATTAGTAAACTTAATCACATGTTCCCGGAGATGAAGACAAAGATGGTGTTGAGGTGGGGTTTGAGCTTAGTGGCCTCGAGTGTCGGGGGTGAGTCAACATTGAGCAATTTGGGCCTTGATGGAGCATTTGGAATCGGCGAAGCGAGAAAGGAAGGGAGAAGTAGACTCGAAAGCAAGAGAAGGGGGAGCAATTGCCGAACTCTTTCAATCTACAGTCAACAAGCTACTAGTGTGGCGAGGCTTTTGAGCATCGCAACATGTTTCTTTTGACGAGTTTGTTTAGTAGCATTAGAAGGGCTTCGAGTTCAATGAGAGATATTCTTGGGAAAGAGTGACATAAATAAATAGTCAATGTTTTGGGTTTGTTATGAATATAATACTCTTTTATTCTATGATTGGTATGGTGGATTGGAGGAGGGATGGATTAAGGGGGTGTTGAATGATGTTGTTATCCTTATTATTTTGGTAAGAAGGAAAGGTACCTATGGATGGAAATAACTAAGGATTGCAAATTCCTTGGACCCACAAAAATCAGTCCTTCCATATATGGATGGATTGTAGAACAAAAAATTAAAAAAAAAAATCTTAACAATTAAAATGACTATATTTTTTATATTTTTATTTATTTTAAATTGTAAAATAATTTACTTCTTTCTTTCCTTTCTATTATACCAAACAACTCTAGAGAATGCCATTGTTGCCAAAATCATGATTTTGTAACTACTTCCTCCACTTAATTCGCTAATTGGTAACAGAAGTGTCACCTTGATAAAAATAATATATAAGCATAATACACTAATCATTTAAAAAATAAAGCATAATACATGAATAAAATGATATACTTCGTTAATAAAATCTTTTTTAATCTTGTATAACACTTGAAAACAAGCTTAAATCAACCCAAACCAGCACCACATCTGAACTTTTGTTTTAGCGTATAAGTTAGCAAAAATAGATATTATAGCCTACCCACTTAGAAGAATAAACCCTTCTATTTATCTATCTATTTGAACAAAACATTTGACACTTTCTGTAAGTTAACCATTGCAATGGATTTGGGAAGCTTCAATTCTTCCTAGTCTTGCAAGTCTCGTTAATTGCCAATGGCAAACATTTTGTGTCTGCATTGGGGCCTGAAGCTAGAAGTGACCGAATTTGCCCTGTGATCTTGGCAGTGGCAGAATAAGAAGAGCAACCCCATTAAAATGGCAATAATAATTTGAATTGTCATTCCACAACAAGCCTACAACACCTACTCAAGCAGAACTGTTTTCAAGAAGAAAATGAATTTTCTTTTATCAAGACTAAGGACGGTGATGGTGATGTCGTTGTCTGTGATGATGCCGACGTTGGTCAGAGTTCAAATGGTCCCGTCTATGTTTATGTTTACCACTTCTTTGCTGCCTTTCAGTGTCTGAATCTTGGTGTGAATAAGAACGCTTATGCTTGTCCTTACTTCTATATTGGCCATCAGAATCTTCAGATGAATCATAGGAATGCTTGTGTCTGCTATTATGATGCCTATCACTATCGGACTCTTCTGATACTAAAGGCTTCTTACGCAAGTTTCTGTCAATTCGACGATGCCTATAATCAACAGAATTTTCATGGGAGTGTTTTCTTCTGCTTTTGATTTTAGTACTTGAATGATGGTGCTGGCTGCCGTCAGATTCTTCTGATGTATGAAAATCCCTGTGATTGCTCTTTTCATTATGCTCATCATACTCTGAAACTTCTGATGTACTTGTTTCATAATGAGTTCGCCTCTTTTTACTTTTCTTGCTCTTTGTGTGTTTCTGTTTTTTCAATCTTCTCTCTTCATCCTCTGAAGTACAAGAAAACTCATTTTCTTCTAACTCCTCAATATTAGGAGATAATTTTTTATTTTTGTGCTTATTCTTCTTCCTGGACTTATCCTTAGGTTTGCCCGGGAAGTTGATAAGCAACTCAGGGATACCTCCACTTAGGAAGCCTACAAAATAGAAGGAGATCAATTATCATAAACAATTTCAGAACACAGACAGTGATTGGTTTGCAATTGCACTTCATGATTCTCTTGGAAGAAGAAAACATTCACCTCCATACTCATCAAATATATCCTCAGCAACTATTTGTTGGTTGGGATCATCCAATTTAAAGCCTCCACGGGGAGGACTAATACCCGGTTTTTGCTTTAGCTCCCACTTTAGAGGCTGCAATCATCAAAACATTCAAAACCTCAAGTTATCTTCTGTGAGATCAGATCAGTAAAAAAATGAGACAAAAAGAAAGATCAAGCTTTTTGATGCTAAAATGTCACATTAGAAATTCACATATTCTTAAAAGACCTTATTTATTCCCTGCCCATCTCTTCACCCAAAGTCCACTATAGACATAATTTTATCAATAGCCAAGTTAGCCAAAGCAAGATTCTTATTTGATTTTGAGACGACAATCATATCTTAGCACATTAGTTCGCTCAAAGACAGCTGTGTATCCTCAAACCAAGCATGTTAATCCTAATGGTGTAAACCTTCAATAAACCAGGTTTATAAACCTCCAGAATCATTTTACAGAGAAAACTGTCGAAATACACAATAACTCACATAGGACCTAGTGATCCTTCAAATTGATCACTCCCATGAGTTCTTTTTTTTTTTCCAACTTTGTATTTTCTCGGCAAGAGAGTGGTAAACATTAGTAACAAAACTGTCCCTGTAAAGGAAACAACAAAAAATCCTCCTTCCTTTCACGAGCTAGTAAACCCTCATCATTCACTCGTTAGATCATGATAAGAATGTACTATGAACAAAAAAAAAGTACATGTTATTAACTAATACCCACCAACCACGTTTATAGAGCTAATCTCAAGTAAAATAAGACTAACCTCACTAGGATCTATGTGGGCAAGGATAGCAGTCAAAGGATCATCTCTCTTCAATCGGCTCTGTTCATTAGGCATTATGACATCTTTCAATGGACATTCACGATCACCACTTTGGTGACCAAAAGTTCCACATCTAACACATTTAACATTGCGTATTTCAACTCCAAAAGGTTTAGCCCTCCCAGCAACACCAGTCTCCATCCTAAAATGATAGCACAGTTAAGAAAATGTTTAGATAAGCTATGGTGAGAATCAAACAAGAAGC
This sequence comes from Humulus lupulus, assembly GCF_963169125.1. Taxonomy (NCBI): domain Eukaryota; kingdom Viridiplantae; phylum Streptophyta; class Magnoliopsida; order Rosales; family Cannabaceae; genus Humulus; species Humulus lupulus. The sequence goes on along the minus strand of NC_084801.1, from coordinate 38,889,910 downwards.
TAAGAAACAATATCAGAATTTCCCACATCAACATTCAAAGATTTTTCATGGGGACAACTCCACCATACCGTGGAGCATTTTTCAAGATTTCAAATTCTTCTCCAGTAGGCAAAGAGCGCCCAAAAACATCTTTCGGCCTGCGCTTTTTCTTTTCTTCAGCAAGTTGACCTTTACCTGGTATAGATTCTGATGGCCTGAAAAGCAGAAAACATTCCACAACAGTGTCATGTACTTTTCAAGCAGAACAAAGGAATTGAGAGAAAGCACTTAATTTCATTGTTATTTATATTACATTGAAGTGGAGGGCCCATCTACATTAGGGTTGCTTTGCTCTTCCAGTTTCCTTTCCTCGGCAATCTCTGCTGCTTTAGCACTTTCAGCATTGTAACCCGGTGGCCGAACATACATGAAGCTCACAGCTTTCATAATTTCCAACTAAAGAGATGAATAAATAGCTAAGTTAGCATAAAAAAAAATAAACTAAAACAGTATTAAGAAAAACCCACCTGAACCCTTTCAAAATTCAAAATAGAATATTATTGTTTAGGAGCGTCGTAGTATTACTATTGCCTACATCATACATGTAATGAGGAGAAGTCGTTCAAAATTCAATGAAAACAAGAATCAATGTGATATTCACCAGAAGCATAGCGCCATAGTAGTAACCACTTGACTAAGATTGACAAAAGAGAGAGAGAGAGAATTCAAAACAAAAAACGAAAATAGGACAGACAGAAGGAGAAGAACTGAACCTTCTCTTGCTCTTTCTTGGAAACCATAGCAGCTTGGCGAAAGAATTCTTGTTCTTGAGCATACTGCAAAATCAACACGGGTAAAATGTCAAGAGATTGAGAAACAGAGTTTGTTATACCTAAATGTAGTGGAAAAAGTAGGAAAGAAGTACCTCGCGAGCGACCTCTTCGGCTCGGCGTTCATGATTGGCGTGGGTCTGTTCGGCGATCCATTTGCGGCGTTGGTTTGGATAGGAAAGTGGGTGCCACGGCTTCTGGTTCAGGTACGAGTGGCTCCACGCGGTGCCTGACTTGGTCTTGTAATCGACTTCTCCTCCTTTACTTGTTTCCGAAGAGAATCTCTTGCTTAGTCTTATCCCTTCTCCTTCCTCACCTTCCATTTTTGTCTACCTCTTGTGTTCTGCAACCAAATTATATCGTCTCTACCTAAAGGTCTAGCAATACCTTTCTTCAAACATCAGAGGTTTAATGGCGTTCACGATCTTTTCATTGCATCCTATAATAATCGGAGAAAACACAACGAAGATAGGAGTAAAACTTAGCTTGACAATATGAAACTAGAAACGATGAGAAAGGTCAATTCAAATCCATATCCATGGCTAAGCGAAAAAGCCCTAATTTGCAGAGAGATTCAAAAACAGACAAACCCTATTGCAATACTCAGAAAATAAAAGGAAAAAAAATTACATTTTATTTTATATGGGATTTTTATTAGATTGTGAAAAATATGGCTTTTTTTTTTTAATTAATCTATGATTTTTTTTTTAAGAATTTTGTATAAAAATTGGTTTATGTTTTGGTTTTACTCTTAATCAAATTTTATTTATTTATAATTTAATTATTATTTTTTAGCTTATTTTTTTATATTATTTTTATATTAAATTTTTTTTTAGTTGTTTTGCACATTTTTATTTTGTAATATGAATTTTGTTTAAAATTATTTTTATTTATTATAAACATTTTATTATTTTTTATTTTTTAGATTGTACATGTTTTTTTTAAATTCTCGGTAAGATAATCAATTAATTGATTGATTTTTGACAATTATGTAAAAAAAAATCCTAGAGCTAGTTATATGTACGAGGATGAGTAATCAGTTATCCTAAAATGAGTAACTTTCTGCCATAAAAGGGGTAACCAGCTACCATAAGAGTGGTAACAGATTACTATATTAAATATGAAAAAAAACATTAAATTTAAAAAAAAAAAAAAAAGGAAGAACATTTCATTAAAAAGGGAAGAATAAGTAACTATGATTTAAGTAACAATATACACACATATCAGAACGTGAAGGTAATCAGTTACCCCCAGAAATACACACAAAGAACGTGAAGGTAACCAGTTACCCCCAGAAATATACACACAAAGAACGTGAAGGTAACCAGTTACCTCCAGAAATATACACACAAAGAACGGGAAGGTAACTAGTTACCACAGATCTGAAGATAGAAAAAAAAATCAAATCCACCCCTTTTTTCTTCTCTCCCATTTTCTTCAAATAATTTTTTTTTAGATTTAAATGTTCCCACCAGGGTAACTGGTTACCAATTCACGTTTTCATAATTTTATTATTTTTCTTTCCAAATTTTGGTGTTCTTTTAAGGGTTACAGTAAAAATAAAATGCTGAAAAATTTGATTTGATTTTTTTTTTTACATATAGTGGAAAAAACTATTAAAAAATTACAATAATAAAAGATAATAAATAAAAAATAGTAAAATAATTATGTAATGTTATAATATGTGTGGAAAAAAAATGGAATAAGAAAATAATAAGTACAAAAAATGAAGGAAAAAAGCACTCCCAATAGATGCTCTTCTTTATCCTCTAAAATACATCATCAAAACACTACTTTATTTATTTTACCTCTAATTTTTACATTACACCATACATCAGCATCTTTATTTTTTTCTATATCATTTAAATATTATTTTTTTATTCATTTAAAAAATTTTATCTCATTATCAATAGTATTTTTATATCTTTTAATATTTATGATATTTATCCATATATAATATCAAAATATAAATATACTTTATTTTAAATTATTCCAAAATAAATAAAATATAAATTAATACAAAATTTAAAAATAATTCTCAATATAATTATTATAACAAAATATAAAATGATAATATGTATATAAGTTTAAAAAAAATTACTAAAACCATATAATATTATTCCTAATATCAAGCATATATATAGAAAAGTTAGAAAAAAAAATAATAAAATATTTATAAAGGAATGAATAGTTGTCTCTACATGTAAATAATGAATAATGAATTGAGCTAAAAAAATTTAGAATAACTCATTTGACGGAGAACCATTTTATCACATTTGAGCTATAATTATAGAAAATAACTATTTTAAAGGAGTCATTGGGAGTGCTCTTAGGAAAGAAAATTAAAAAAATATGAAAAAAAAACAAAACAAAACAAAAGAAATGATGAAGGAAAAAAAAAACAGATGAATGAATAAAAATGAAAAAAGAAGAAGAAAAATAATGGAAAATGGAAAGAAAAAAATATGAATGAGAAAATTTGTAGAAAAAATGAAAAAAAAAAGTGGAAGAAGAAAAAAAGCTCACATATGTGAAAAAAGAAAAAAAAAATGGAAGAAGAAAATAATAATACAAAAATGAATAAAATATAGAAGGAAAAAAATAAAAATGAAAATGAAATAAAACTAAAAAAATATGAAAAAAAAAAACAATACAAAAGAAAGAAAAAAAATAGATAAATGAATAAAACGAAAAGAAGAAGAAGAAGAATGGAAAGAAGAAAAAAAAGATGTAGGAAAAAATTGAAAAAAAAAATTAGTAAGGTAAAAAAGAAAAAAATAATTAAAAAATGAAGGAAAAAATAAAAAATTGAAAAAATAAAATAAAATAATCTTTAAAAACAAAGAAAACATAACTATAATAAAAAAAATGGTATTTCAATATTTTAGTTAGCTACTAATTGTGTTTCCTATACTTAAATTTTTTCTTTAATAAATTTTTCCATACAAATTAAGAAAAATATAATTTTTATATTTTTGCACATTGATGATATAAAAATCATAATTTTAAAAAATTCCCAAAAAAATGGCTTACCGTGGGCATGGCTGAAATTGGCCTAAAAGAAAATTTTCAAAAAAGCACAAAAAAAAAAAAAGAAACATAGTGATCCTTACAAAATTTTACAACTTACACACAAGCTTCTTTTATTTATTTTTTAAAATACCTCATAAAAATTATCTATTTTACATCAACATTTTATATTACAACATACATTAAATTTTCTATTTTTTTTTCTACATTATTTCAATATTATATTTTTTTCAATATTTTTATTCATAAAAACAAAAAAACAAAACAAAACATATAATATAATAAAAAAAATACATTTGTAGCTAGACATAGTAATGAATAGTGAAAATGTAAAATACATATGCATTTTACATCATCAAATGCATGGTTGTTTTTGATTGATTTTATATTAAAATTGATTTATTTTATTTAATTCTTTTTTAAGAATGTGTTTTTAACTAGTGGTGTCGATGAACTAATTATCTAGGTTAGCATTGTGTCTACTAGTAACTAAATCTTACGGAATATATAAACTATACTATAGTATGTCATTGATTTATGGCATTATTTAATACCATATGTATATTTCTATATGTTTTGTATATGATGTTATAATTAAGTTTTTTTGTATATATATTGTATGTTGCTAGATATTGTTGTATATGAATAAAAATGGCTCATCTTTATATGATATAAATATATGTTTGACGAAAATTGTTATTTTTCGTTAGATTTAATACTTTTTTTAATTGTTTTCTAAGACGGCTAGTTTTTAAAGTCATCTAGATATAGATAAATAAATTAAAAATAATAATAAAAAGTAATAAAATCTTCTAAATAAAATAAATAAATTAAAAGTAATAAATGAGCCATAATAATTTCTCATCACATATTTTAAAATTTCATATTAAAGTATTTAAACTTCTCGATCAATTATGTTTTTACAACTAAATTTATTATTTTATTTCTTTTATTAATTATTTATTTTGTCATTTGTAGATGCCAAAATATGACATTGGGTTCAACATAACAACATGGGCTCGTAGTGAGATTCAACTCCTAGCCCAAAGGAGTTAGCACCTAACTAGATCAAGTCTGCATTTTAGAGCCCGTAAGGTTAACACTCATTCATGATTAGGATGAGCTCCAACTTATACTATGCGGCAGAGAGAAAACATTAATGAACTGCTCAACATGACGAGACAAAGTGGAAGGAGTCCACTCTCCATCGAAGTAGCAGTCTTCCTCTAGAATGAGGGGAGACCGCTTCTCTAGGGATCCACGAGGAGGAGAGCAACGACTCTCAAGAGGGGCAGATAAAAGGAAACCTAGAGGGGGGGGGGGACCACCAACTGTGACTATAGATTAAGTGGAACAGACTCTTCCTGAGACACGTCTACTAAACTCAATACTCATAGCAACATTCTGACTTCCAGACCCTTGATATTCTCTCAGATCTCAGACTTTATTTCTACACCCTGTATTTTACATGTTATTTCATTTTTATGCTATTTTTATTTACAAGTTTACTGACTTGACCGTCAGAGTGCCCTCGCCCGACATGACTCTAGTGTCACAAGGTTTCCTAATTACTCAGTTTTCTTTGTTCTACAAGTTGTCAGTGCCCGCGATAGTTGATTTTTGTGATTATAGATTTCAGCCTCTACAATTTGGCGGCCATCGTGGGGCCCTGACAAGTTGCCACTGAGCAAAGCGACTCAACACCTACCACTCAGCCATTCGACGCTAAAGCAATGACAGAACATATGGAGGAAGGAGAGTTCAACGTAGAGCAGGCCAACATCTGTGAGCAACTCGCTGCCCTCATAGCTCAGATGAGGGAGAACACAGAGCGCACTCAAGCCATGGAACAAGAGAATGTTGCATTTAGGGAGGAGAACACCACGTTGAAAGCCTAAGTAAAGTTGCTGACTGCTTCGATGACAACTCCTAACACCAGTCGAGCGAGATTCCAAGTGTCAATCATTCCAATGCAATCATTTGTGGCCACCCCAATAGGAGGAGCGAGTCAAATTATTGAACAACAGTCAGCACTAGGAGCATCCAATATCGAGTTCGAGCATCAAACATCCACTCCCATCACGTTCAATCAGACTACAGGCTCACAATCAATCCCATCAACCATCCCTCCACTAGTTGTTCCTCCAGCACCCATCCCTCAAACAGTCATTCATCCACTAGCCATCTTGCAAAAGTCATCCCTTTAGTAGTCAATCCAGTAGTTGACTCCCCAGCAGTCGACCTGCCTAGCATGACTGCTCCTAAAAGGCTCTAAAAAACATCAATCTCTTACTGAGCCAAGTAATATGACTATTGATTTAACTCCTGTTGTGAATGTAGGAAAATCTATTGTTCTTACACAAAAGGATCTGATTGAAGAAATAATTGCATGAAAGATGGAAAGCGTAGAGTCTAGCTTTGAAGATTCACCCTTCGTGGATTCCATGCTTTAGTCAAAATGCCAAAGAAGTTTTGTGTTCCCACTGATGAGAATGTATGACGGCACGACTGATCCTAACGATCACATAGCATGCTACAAGCAGAGGATGTTTACTTCTGCTATACCTCGTGAGTACGCGAGGCATGTTTGTGTAAGGGGTTTGGGTCTAGTCTAGCTAGCCCAACCCTCCAGTGGTATACAAACTTACCTAATAATTCCATTGCTTCTTTCACTCAATTAATAGATGTCTTTGTAGAATAATTTTCAAGCATCAGGAAGCTAGAGAAACTATTTGATGACTTATATATGATCAGACAGAGAAGGGGCGAGTCATTAAAAGACTATGTAGCAAGGTTCAATGCCAAGAAAGTGGGAATCACGGCCTGCAACGTGGAAACGACCTTCATAGCCTTTCGAAAAGGCCTTTTGGTAGAATATGATCATTATAAACAACTAACAAAATACCCTTGCACGACAATAGAAGATGTGGTTGCCAAAGCATGGGCCCAGATTAAATGGGAGGAGGATGAGTCTAATAGACAACCAATATCCAACGACTCGTACTCACGTGACATTTGAGGCCCAAAGTGAGTAGAGCGAAAGCCATCCTATTATGATGAGCCTTATCCGACCAACAAATCTAGACAATTTTGAGACAGTGGAAGAGCACCACCTCAACGATCTTGTGACTATCAAGAAAGATGTAATGCCCCGAATTCTCCAATGTGGTTTAATGGCGGGAATAATAGGCCGGGAGGGCCATACTTGTTTAATTATGCCATTAATTGATAAAATGCATGTATATGTGGATTATATTGTAATATGATGTTAAATGCATGCATGTGAGTCTATATTTTTAATTACAGGGGTGTGATGATAATTTGGCCCGTTAAGGGTAAAATTGTATATTTGCATGCATGTCGATGATATATGTTGAGACCACATTATAATGTGGGTTTGTTCGAGCCAATCGGCATGAGACGATCTTGGATTATTGATTAGTGGTTTGGTCATAACGGGTTTAAGTTCGGGGCTTGGGTTGAGTCTCGGGATGATTATAATGATTAGAGCATTACCGAGAATTAAAGGGTAACAGGATATGAATTATTGGTGTTTGGCGTTATTGAGAATAGTGGGAATTGGAGAGCGTTAATTATGATTAACGAGATAGGTTGGAAAGGACAAATATGCCCTTGGGAGCCTTTAGAAACCCATAATTGACCTAGGGGTATAATGGTCTTTTTACCCCTAGGATAGATATAAACTCCTTTATGTTGTGAAGTAGAGAGAAAAACAGAGCAAATCTTGAAGCTTACCCGTACCTTCTCCTACCTCCATTTCCTTTGTGATTTTTGAGCTCTTGTTGAGAATTCAAGCTTGGGAAGTAGACCTTGGGAGTTTGGGAGAGTGTTCTACCATTGAAGAGCATCACAACCTGAGTTTGAGGTAAGTTTCCAACCATTAGATTTCTGGTATACTCTGTTTTGATGTTAGTTTTCAGCTTGTGATCTTGTTGTGGATAATTGGAATTGATGGAAGTTTTGGTTGGGGTTTCACTTGGGTTTTGATGAGGGAGTGCTATAGATCAAGTTTAGGGGTTGTATTGGAGGTTTGAGTGGTGTTTAAGATTGGTTTGAAAGGTTGGTTCCAAGAGAAATCGCAAGGGAAGAAAAACAGGGATTTTTGCTGAATTGGAGGTTGGGCCGCGGCATGGCCAGGGAGGGCCGCGGCCCTTGAAGGATGCTGATGGAGGCCGCCTCTGTTTGAGGGGCGGGTCGCGGAATGGCCAAGGAGGGCCACGACCCTTAGTGGCTTTTTGGCTAGAAATGGCTTTTTGGCTCGAGGATGCTAGCCTTAGGCCTCGGGGTCGATCCTACTACCCGGTTTAGTAGTGTTTGATGTCTCGGAGGCTAGGTTTTGGTTTGGGAACCCTTTATTATTCATTTTATTGATGGAATCCCATAATTGGTTATGACCAGGTAACTGCTAAAGGATCAAAAGGTTGATCGTTCTCAAGGGTCGTTCTTTTATTCATTCTAGCTCGAAGCAGAGGTAAGAAAACTGCACCCCATATGTGACATGCATGGTTATTCTTGAGGCATGTTGATTGTGTAAATGTGGACATGAATCGATTACCAAATTCTTAGCAAATCTTGCTCACTTGTGCATGGTACTGACTCATTAGTCAGATTTGGCAAAGGTGTCGGTATCAACTGTGAAGCTGTGACTCATTAGTCAGGTTCGGCAGTGGTACTGGGCACTGGTCACATAGAGCTGACTCATTAGTTAGGACGGCTTAAGCGTGTCTAACGCAAGCTAATAAAGATTAGATCTAATCGATATCTGCATTGGATGACTCAAAGAGCATTAATGTCGGACCAACCTCAAGTTCGATGAATATTTTAAGCGCTTGTGTGACTTACCCATCAGTCACTCATCTGTTAAGCTAGAGACTTACCTATCAGTCTCTCATCTGTTTAAGGCTAGTGGCTTACCTAGCAGCCACTCTTCTGTTTTAATTAGAGACTTGCTTGTCAGTCACTCAGTATGGTTTTCTAGAACCTCAAGTGATATTCACTCATCTGTTTAAGAGCTATGAGCTCTGTGTGATTACAATGATAATCATTTGATAATGTTTACATATAATGCTATGTTTTCTTGCTGGGCTTTGGCTCATGGGTGCTATATGGTGTAGGTAAAGGGAAAGAAAAGTTTACCTAGCCTTGAGTGGAGAGCTTAAGTGGTGATGTGTACATATGCGGCCGCTTTACCACCACGGCCAAGGAGTTCTCAGAGGAACTAGGGGGTTTACCCTATTTTTGCCGCTTAGGTTGGCGGGTTTGTAATTTTGAGACAGTAATGACCTTTTTGAGTTGTAAATAACTTGTAAATGTTCTTCTGGGCCCATGAACAGTTTTATGTATTAAATAAAACATATCCTTTCTTTTTATTGATTTCCACCTTAGCCTGTTAATAACACTTAGAACACGTTTTTAACCAAAGGACTCGGGTAGCGGGTCAACTTTCCGATTCACCGTTCACCGTAACGGTTCTGGGGTAACCAGGGCGTTACAACTTGGTATTAGAGCGTGCCAAGGTTAAGGTTCCTATAGACTGGCTGGGTATGTACACACATCACTGAAGTCAAGCTCGACTCATGGTTTGGTAACTATTTATGTAGTTATATGTATAACTGCTTAAATGTGGTATATGTGCTTTACCTGTATGCATGAGACACCATGCTGAACCTGTGCCCTGAAATGTTATATCCTCAGCAATTGTGTGCTAATTAGTACTGAAATTGCTGGAACATACTCATTAGTATGGTTGTTTATGAATTATTATGCGATACATGCTGAGTGCTGAATGCTATGAACATGTATCTGCTTGTATATTGAATGACTGTGGAATATGATAATTGTCTGCTTGTTCTTGGACAGTGAGGCGGCAAGAGGTTTCGTTATTACTACCTAACTGGCCATATTGATCAATGTTTCAGCAAGGTATTAGATAAGAATGAACCCAGGGCAAACAGATACTTTAGCTGGCCAAAGTGATCAGGGCCAGAATAACAATAACAGCCAGGGTCAGGAAAATGACCAATCTCAAATTCCATAGCCAGCTCCTGCGAACTGGCAGCAGTTGTTTAATGACTTGCAGGCAACAGTGTTGAAACAGGGAGAGGAGCTTCATCTCCTGAGATAGCAACAAGTGCCTACAGTGGTTAGTGTATCAGAGGCACCTCCTGTGTTGGTGCTAGCAGCAGAGCAGCTGCCTGAGGTAGGAAATAAATAGGAACCTCTCTATGAAAGGTTCAGGAAGCAACAACCTCCAGTTTTTGAGGGCAGTGCAGATCCTGCCAAGGCAGAACAATGGATGAGCATGATTACCACTATCCTTGACTTTATGAGGGTTACTGGTAATGAGAGGGTGGCCTGTGCCACCTATATGTTTCGGGAGGATGCCCAGATTTGGTGGGAGGTAATTACCTAGACCAAGAATGTTAATGCCCTGAGTTGGGAGGAGTTTCAGACCTTGTTTAATGAAAAGTATTACAATGATGCCATCAGGGCAGCTAAAGCTGAGGAATTCATTAGGCTACTTCAGGGAAGTTTATCAGTTACTGAGTATGCCTTAAAATTTGATCGTTTGGGTGCCCACTGATGGGACCAGGAGAGAGAGATTCCTGCAGGGGCTACAACCCAGGTTAGCCTGTGATGTACGTATCACCACTGTGGCAGGGGTTACTACCTATGCACAGGTGGTTGAGAAGGCACTCACAGCTGAGAGTGCAGAGATCAAGATCTGGCGTGACAGTGCAGCCAGAAAGGATTTCAGGAGGACAGTTCCTCCATTTGTGGGTTCTGGTAGGGGTGTTGGCCCCAGTGATCAGAAGAGGAAGGTTCTTGACACCTTCCTAGTCCCAGGTCCTGACAGGAGGCCCCGTGGTATTTCAATGGGCCGTCCTGGGGGTAGTGAAGCCTGGAAGACTCGTCTTGAATGCCCTAGATACAAGAGGCGTCATTTGGGAGAGTGCAAGGCAAATGCCTGCTATTTGTGTGGAGCAGTAGGCCATTTTAAGAAAGATTGCCCTCAGGTAAGAAAAGAAGAACCCAAGAAGGTTGACAGCTCGGCCCCAGCTCGAGTGTTCACGTTGACTCTGCTGAGGCTTCTCCCTCAGTTGTTACAGGTCAGCTTCTTAGTGCTGGAACCGCTTATAATGTCTTGATTGATTCTGGTGCTACACACTCTTTTGTTGCTAGTAGTGTTATTGATAGATTGTGTAGACCCTGTGATTTCTATGCTGTGGGGTTTGGTACTTTGTTACCCACTGGAGAGTTAGTGGTATCCAGGAGATGGGTCAGATCTTTGCCAGTGATAGTGGAGGGCAGAGAGTTATCAGTGGACTTGATAGAGTATGATCTGGGTATGGATTGGTTGGCAAAGTATGGGGCAACCATTGATTGCAGAAGGAAGATGGTCACCTTTGAGCCTGAAGGTGAGGATCCTTTTGTGTTTGTTGGTGCTGTGCATGGACCTTGCATACCATTGATTTCTGTATTGAGGGCTAGGGATTTATTGCAAAGAGGTTGCATTGGATTCTTAGCCAGTGTGGTTGATACCACTCAGGTCATGCCAGTGAGACCAGAAGAGACCAGACTTGTATGTGAATTCCTGGATGTGTTTCCAGAAGAGAACAAACTTGCTATGATTTCCTTTCTGACAAAGACAAGACAACTATAGCAAGAGGAGACAAGAGGCTAGACAACCCACCTAAACCACCTCAGAATGCAAGGGTTGTTAATCTGATCTCATGAGGCTCAAAAGTTAGTGGTATTACGTACTCAACAGCCCAACGCCATGCACGTGAACTAGTCAATAGTCAAGGAAAGAACAAGAAGCCAAAGACAGTCATTGGAAAGACCATCAGTGTAACGCCTTGGATAACCAAGACCGTTACACTGTGTGTTTAAAATAGTGCAAGACTTGCTAACCAAGTCATTCAGACAAAGTGTAAACTCTATACCATTATCAGAGTAAGACTAAAAAAGATTTTGGTCACAAACAGGTTATTTCCATTAAAAATGACGGTTTAATACATGGAGACTCAAAACAGGGTTTAGGTGTCTTAGTTACAACAAATTCTAGAAGTTACAAATAGTTCAAGCCACTCTAATGGCAAAATATACATTTTAGGTTTCCGTTCCTGTACAATTTCTCGACCGTGGCGGCCGAGCAGCTGACGATGTACACCTCGCCCCCAGAGCTCTCCAACTCATGGTTGATTCAGCCTACCCTTGCCTTTACCTGCACCACGTAGCACCCGTGAGCCAAGGCCCAGCAAGAAAACATAATAACATAGCAAGATCAGCAACACTTATCTAATATCTCACAATGCTCAACTAAGAATTCAATATTTCATAACATTTATCCAATCAGTAATAACAGTTTGTCATCCAAACAGTCAACCAACTAAATTCATAACACAATATTCACATTCATAACCAATAGATTGTCATAACCATCAAATAACATTCAGGGTTGGCGCCCTTAGTCGCACCCTCTATTTAACACACTGTCTTCAGCTCATTAGGGCCGCCCCCAGTGTAATACTCACTGACTCCGGCCAGCTTAACCGAGCTCAGTGATAAATAAGCTGCCTCAGCTACCAGTGGCCGAGCCGCGCCCCAGCGCGCAAATATTGATTCCAACACCCTTAGGCCGATAATCGCATGTCCCATGGCATAATAACACCATCACACGACATGATATAAAAATGGAGGGAGCTCTTAGTCCCATCGTGTTCACATGGTTAATCACATTCACATAACAATGCGTACAAGCATAGGGAACACTTAGTCCTAACCTAACCACATAATCAGGTGCAGCTTTCTTACCTTTCAATTCACTAGCTTTGATCCCTCGACTCCTTCAGCACGATCCCTCTCGAGCCCTAGCGCTTACCTAATCACAATCATGGCCAAAGTCATTATAAATCCCCAAGATTAAAACCTAGCCCCGGGGCCAAACCCGAGCCCCCGGGAAGTCCTAGTTCCACCAAACAAGGTGGTGGAACCAAACCCCAAACCCTAGGTCAAAAACCCTTGCAAACAACTCAAAAATCCCCTTCAGAAAGCAGGGTAGCGCTACAGCGCTCTTGGGAGGGCGCTACAGTGCTACAGACAGAAGCCAAAGTCCCCTCAGCATAATGGCCTAGCGCTACAGCGCCCAAAGGCTAGCGCTGTAGCGCTAGTCACAAGCAGCCCAGCACCATTCTTCTCTTCTGCGATTTTTCTCAAACCAACTCAAACCAACACTCTTCCAACTCTTTCCCAAACTCAAAAACAACCTCATGACCATAGTCCACTCATCCCAAGCACCCCAAACATCTAGAACTTAAGCACATGCATCCACAACCTCAGAATTCACCATAGCCACTCCTAAGCTCTAAAACTCAATCAAAACCAGCTAAACTACAAAGTTAGAGTTTAGGCTTTATACCTTTGATAGAATTTCGACCACAAGCTGCCTCTAAACCTTCTTGGCTTGCCTCTCCTCAGTCTTAAGCCTGAATTCCTAAAGTTCCATCCAATTCAACTTAAGCACCATAGCTTAAAACCAGAAACAAAACCAAACCAGCAACTGAAGAGATTACAGAACCTTACCTCAAGTGATGGCCTAATCCTGCTAAACCCTTGACAAATCCTCAATCTTTGTTCAGTAACCTTGTGGCTTAATTGAACTAACTTCCCTCTGAGTTTTTCTCCAGAACTCCTCAAGAAATTGATGAAGAAAACATAAACTGACTTAGAGAACCCTCTCTGTTTTCCCTTCTTTCTTTTCCCTTCCTTTTCTTTCTTTTTCAGACTTCTCCAATATTCTACAAATCCCACTAACATAAAGCCCTGGTATTATTTAACTTCTGTAAGCTAAATGACTAGTATGCCCTCCCCATTAAGTCTAAACCCTCTAATCCACTTAAGGGCATTTTAGTCATCTTACCCAATTCCCACTAATTCCTCGAGTGTCTCTAATATTTCCCGCTTAATTCCCGATACCTAATTAGTTATCAATATTATTCCTCAATGTCATAATAGACTCTAGTATATTCGCTAAATTCCCATTTATACCCCTAAGCTCACCCCGAGTCAGGTATAAATCCCCGCCATGACTTTTCGCCACTTTGCTCGCTAGGATCGTCTCAAGTCATAGATCACAAATATATCCACATAATAATGTGGTCTCAACATTAACCTACCAATATACACACATATACACAATTACGCTCTCAATGAGCCAAATTACCATAATACCCTCACAGCAGAGTATATATAGTCCCATGCATGCCTTTATCATCATATAATAATATGACCCACACAATCATGCATATAATTATATAATAATACAATAAATCAATTATGGCCCTCCCGACCTCCTAATCAAGGTCCTAAACCTTATTAGGAAATTTGGGTCGTTACAATCAGCTTTGTTAATGACGAAGCCACATATTTGCTCCATCTTCATCATGATGCTTTAGTCATTTCATTACATATTGCTAATCATTTTAGTAAACATATATTAATTGATAATGGGAGCTCAACTAAAATTTTATTTCTCAATGCTCTCAGGCACATGAAAATATATGAGTCAATAGTCATATGCAAATCTACAGTCATCATCAGTTTTAGTGGGGAACAGAAGCATTCGATTGGAGAGGTAAACTTGCATGTCTGGACAAAAGGAATGACCCTCCAGACCAAGTTCATCGTTGTTGACTGCCCATCCTTATAGAATGTTATCCTTGGACAACCTTGGATCCATATGAAGAAAACTATTCCATCCATATACCACCAGGTGAAAAGATTTCCAACACCCTAGGGAGTAAAGCAGATTTGGGGAACGCAGAAAGCAGCACGAGACTATTACCAAAGCACTCTGAAAGAAAAGCAACCTACTTTGTTATAGCAGTTACAACAGTCAAACCCAGTGTCTACCCCTGACGAGCCTAACATGGAAGAACTTGAAGAAGTAAGCGTTAGCAAGGAGTTCCCGAAGCACAAAGTCCAAATTGGAGCCAATCTGACACCAGAGCTTCAAACTAGGCTGATCAAATTCCTTAATATACACCACTACTGCTTTGCATGGTCTCACGAAGACATGATAGGTATAGATCCCAATGTTGTTATGCATAGGTTGTAGGTAGACCCCAACTTCCCTCCAGTCAAGCAGAAGAGGAGGAAATTTTCTCAAGAATGCAACAAGCCGATCAATGAAGAAATTCAAAAGCTTATTGACATTGGATCAGTCAGAGAAGTCAACTATCCAGATTGGTTGGCCAATGTAGTGGTTGTTCGAAAGAAAAATGGGAACTGGAGGATTTCTATCGATTTCACATACCTCAACAAGGCATGCCCCAAGGATTCATTTCCACTGCCACATATTGACATGCTTGTTGATGCCACAGCCGACATGAACTCTTGAGCTTAATGGATGTGTTATCTGGATACAACAAAATCCTAATGCACCTGGATGATCAGGAGAAGACATCATTTATCACAGTGTAAGGGACTTTTTGCTACAAGGTTATACCGTTTGGGCTCAAGAACACTGGTGCCACATATTAGAGGCTGGTGAATCGGATGTTCACAGGCATGCTTGGGAAGTCCATGGAAATTTACATTGAAGACATGCTCATCAAGTCCCTAGCAGCATCAGATCCCCTTGACCACCTCGAATAATCATTCATGGTACTTCAAAAATATAATATGAAACTAAAATCCTTCCAAGTGTTCTTTTTAGTGTTTCCTCAAGTAAATTTCTAGGGTACATGGTCACAAAGCGAGGAATAGAAGAAAAAAAACATATCAAATATGGTTAATACAAAACATTCACTCACCTAAATCAATCAAGGATGTCCAGCGCTTGAACGGAAGGATAGCAGCACTCAGCCCTTTTATATCAAAATCATCCAAGTGCTGCCACCTATTCTTTTCAACACTTAGAAAACAAAGGATTTCGAATTGACAGATGATTGTGAAGAAGCTCTCAGACAACTCAAGGAGCACCTCGCCTCGCCATCACTCTTAGCGAAACCAAAAGATGGTGAAGCACTATATATATATATACTTAGCAGTCTCCGAGACTGCAGTCAACGCAGTGTTAATAAGAGAGCAGGAAGGGAAGTGTAATGCCCTAAAATCCCTAATGCGATTTAATGGTTGGATTAGTAGGCCGGGAGGGCCATAATTGATTTATTATGCCAGTAAATTATTGTATGCATGTTTATGTGAATTATATTATAATATGATGTTAAATGCATGCATGTGAGTCCACATTTCATTATAGGGGCATTTTTGGTAATTTGGCCCATTGAAGGCGTAATTTTGTATTTTCATGCATGTTGGTGAATCATGGTTGAGGCCACATAATAATGTGGATTTGTTCGAGCCATTTAGCATGAGACGATCTTTGAGTAACAAATTAGCGGTTTGGTCATAACGGGATTAAGTTCGAGGCTCGGAGTGAGTCTCGGGATAATTTGGTGATTAGGGCGTTGCCGGGAATTAAAGGGTAATAGGATATGAAATATTGGTATTTGAGAATATTGAGAATAATGGGAATTGGAGGGTGTTAATTATGATTAACGAAATAGGCGGGAAATGACAGATTCACCCTTGGGAGCCTTTAGAAGACTTTAAATGACCTTGGGGCAAAATAGTCTTTTCACCCCTAAGATATATATCAGCCATTCAAGCTGTAGAAACTAAAACCACAACAGATCCTTCTCTTTCCTTCTCTCAATCACCATCCTCCTCCTTCCTCCTTTGGAATTTTTGAACCCTATTTGAAGAACTAAGCTAGGCAATCAAGGTTTGGAGCTTAGAACTTTAGTTCCTCCATTGAAGAGGATTTGATTCAAGCATAAGGTAAGGTTCTAGTTTCATTTTATAGTATCTTGCTCTGTTTTTGTGATGGTTTTAAAGTTTGGAGTTTTGATCATTGAAATGGGGAATTTGATGAAGTTTTGATTGGTATAAAGTTTAGGTTTTGATGGTTATATGGTGGATAAGTTGTGGTAATAATTGGTGGTCTTGTTTTGTGATATTGGGAATGTTTTAATAAGGTTTTGAAATGAGTTCAAAATGGAAAAACATGGGTTTTTGGCTGAGTTTCAGGTGGGGTCGCGACTCTGCTCTAAAGCGCCGCGGCCCAAGCTCATTGAAGAGGAAGGGTGGTGCTGAAGGGCCTGAGGGCCGCGACGCTTGAGGGAAATTTTGGCCAAAAGTAGGTTTTTGGCTTGGGGGTTCAAACCTTAGGCCTCAGGATCGATCCTACCACCCGGTTTAGTAGGATTTGATGTCTCGGAGGCTAGGTCTTGGTCCGAAAACTAAAAGCGCTCGTCTAGCCAAAGGCTAGTTACTTAGAGTTAGGGCCAGAGAGCCCCAGTGACTGTTTAGTCACATGGCTATGGGTACTGAGCGCCATAGTGACTACTCATCAGTCACTCATTTGATTAAAGCCAGGGCCAGAGTGCCTCAGTAACTATTTAGTCACATGGATATGGGTGCCGAGCCCCATAGTGAATTGCTCGTCAGTCACTATTATGGTTTACCAGAACCTCAAGTGTTAAAATACTCATCTGATTGGAGCTATACGCTCCTTCATGGTTAACGTAACCACAAAGTGATATTCACTCATCTGTTCAGGGCTATAAGCTCTGTATGATTATAATGAGAATCATTTGATAATATTTATATGCAGTATTGAGTTTTCTTGTTGGGCTTTGGCTTATGGGTGCTATGTGGTGCAGGTAAAGGGAAAGAAAAGCTCACCCAGCCTTGAGTGGAGAGCTTAGGTGGTGATGTGTACATATGAGGCCACTTGACCACCACGGCCAAGGAGTTTCTCAGAGGAGCTAGGGGGTTTACCCTAATATTTCCGCTTAGGTCGGCAGGTTGTAAATTTAAACTGTAATGACCATCTTGGATTGTAAATAACTTGTAAATGTTTTGATGGGCACATGAACAGTTTTATGTTTTAAATAAATATATCCTTTCCTTTTTGAGTGGTTTTCCACCTTAACCTATTAATAACACCTAGAAGCACGTTTATAACCAAAGAACTCGGTTAGCGAGTTAAGCACGGTTCAAAGTTCATAGTAATGGTCCTGGAGTAACCATGGCGTTACATGAAGCAACAACCTATTTTCTACGTGTCAAAAACCCTCCTTGATGCAGAAACAAGATACACTCAGCTTGAGAAATTAGCATTAGCACTTGTCATAGCAGGACGCAAACTCAGACCATACTTCTAGTGCCATCCTATTGTAGTGCTGACACAATACCCTCTTCGTAGCATCCTGCACATGCCAGAGCTTTCAGGAAGACTCACTAAATGGGCAGTGGAGCTTAGTGAATATGAAATCACATTCCAGCGAAGGACATCAATCAAGTCCCAAGTATTAACTGGCTTCATTGAAGATTTTTCTAGTGACATGCAATTACAAGTAGAGAAAGAGTTGTTATATCTCAATGAGTAGTTGAGCTCTAGATGGATGGTGTCAAGGGATGGCTCAAGTAACAATAAATGGTGTGGGCTAGGAGTTGTTCTTACTTCACCTCATGGAGATATCATTCAATGAGCTATCAAGTGTGACTTTAGAGCAACTAATAACGAGGCTGAGTATGAGGCACTCATTGCAGGGCTCGACCTTACCAAGGAAATGAATATCAAGAGCCTTGAGATAACATCAGATTCACAACTTATAGTCAATCAATTAAATGACACATACCAAACCAAGGACTCCAAGATGACATCATACTTCCAGGCTGTGAAAGAAAGATTGTCAAGCTTCACTGAAATCTCCATCAATCAAGTGCCAAGGATAGAGAACAGTCATGCTGACGCATTAGCCAACTTGGGGTTAACTATCCAAGTCAAGAACAGAGTCACAATTCCTATCGTCTACATGTAGTGGCCAGCAGTGTGGAAGCCTCAAGAAGAGTTCAAAGACATGGTAGAGAGCAGAAGCTAGATGACCCCCATAATTCAATATTTGACTGACCGAACACTCCCACAAGATAGAAGTCAATCTAGAAAACTCAGAGTTAAGGCAGGAATATTCACCCTATATGATGGCAAGTTATACAAACAGTCGTACTCAGGACCTTTGCTTAGATGTCTCACCCTAGGAGAATGACATTACATTCTTACTGAGTTACATGAAGGCGAGTGTGGCAATCACTCTAGCTCTAGGAGTCTTTGTAGTCGGGCATTAACAACTAGCTACTATTGGCCAACCATGAGGGTGGATTCATATGATTTTGTGATGAAATGTGATAAATGTCAGAGGTTTGCTTAGGTCTCACACATACCACCAGAGAGATTACATTCAACTCTAACTCCATGGCCATTCATGAAGGGGGGGGGGGGGGATGGATGTAGTTGGGAAGATGCCTACTGCTCCAGGACAATGAGTCTTTATGCTAGCACTAACTGACTACTTCACCAAGTGGGTGGAAGTAGAGGCATTGGCAAAGGTAAGAGATCTTGAAGTGAAGAATTTTATCTGAAAAAATATAATATGCAGGTTCAGAGTGGCAAAGGAGATTGTCATAGACAATAGTTCACAATTTATTAGCTTGTAAATTCAAAATTAATGCCCTAAAAGCATGTAAAGACAATTTTATTGAATTAAATAAAAGAAAATTTTTAGTATATTTGAATATTATAATTATTGTATGAATTAATTATATGATAATATCAAAAAAAGTCATTATTCATTCATGAGAATATGATCTTGTATTAGTACGAGATAATTAAGATCATATATAATGAATAAAATAGTCAGTAACATATTAAAGTATGGAATCTTTAATGAATGGTTACTAGTATGATTTGCTAAGCATACGAGATACAAGTAATCTAGATTCGAATTACTATTATGGATAGATGTAATGTCCTCCTAATCCAGGATTGTTACATTGTGTACTTTAAATAGTGTAAAACTTACTGATAAAGTAACTTGGTTATAAACGTGTAACTAAGGTTAATATCAAGGGTTAGGGTTAAAATTTTTGGTCAAAGGTGTTGGGAAAACTTATACAAGATCTTATTTATTTTCATGTAAATCATATATTAAACAAATAAATATAAAAAAATCTAGAACATGTTTCTATAATTGAATTTAAATAGATATATTTATAAGAACACTTACATTATACGCAGCGGAATGAATAAATCATTCCTTCAGTTTCTCTAACCCTTGAATCCTTTCTGTCGCAGGGTATCACCAAGAAACTGAACCAATCTTCTAATTTCTTCGCAGGGTATCCTTAGAATCACCTAGACTAGAGTGGGAAATTCTCAACACATGAGATAGATACAAAGAGAAGAAGAAGAGAAAAGAATATTGAGGCTTAGAAAATGACTTATGCTGTAGAGAGAGTCTAAAAATCTAGAGCATCAAAACTAGATGTTCTCATCATCTAAAAAATAAGTGATTTCAACTCTCACTTAGCATTCCTTTTATAGGCTCAATTAGGTCATTTATTTAATTAAAAAGTTAATAAAATAATAGATAATATCAGCCATTAGGTCGAAATTATCATGGGCTTTAGGCCCGAGAAATTTCCCATTTAATTATAAGCCCGTTGGACTTAAAATCAAGGCCAGTATTTTTTTACTATTGATTTAATTAATTAAATAATTATTTAAATCTTTTATCAAATTAATTATTTATAATTTCAACCTTGATTTAAACTTATTTATTAATTTAAACACCAATTTTTCTTAATTAATAAATCTCCCCTAAAGTCTATTTTCTTCTCTAGATTGTATAACTCTATGAAACTATCCAAAATTGACTCGGTCAACTTTGATAATTCTAATTGATAATTAAATCAATTAATTGAGACTATCTAGATGATTTTATCCAAGGTACAACGAGGACCATAGACCTATGAAATCAAGCTCCAATGAGTTATCATAAATTTAACAAATAAATTTACTAACTTATTAATTCTTCGTGACTCCACTAAAGACTCAGAATTGTACTCTTGAATTCATAGAACACTCTATAACCAATATAGATACGTTATTAATTATCCATTGTTACAACTATAATTGTCACTCAATCCTTTATAGATGTTCTATGATGAAATGGGACTAAAAATACTGCTTTACCCCTCATTATATTTTATCCTTAAAACACTTAATTCCTTGTAAATGATATTTCAGTAAAATAATATTAATTACTGAAATGAGATCTCTATCATTTAGCACCTTGAACCAAACTAAAAGAAAACTATCGTTTTTATTCTTCATCAGAAGCTATAGATCATATCTATGATTAACACTCCCACTCAATTATACTACTGAGTTCCCAAGATGTAAGCATGGGCTAGTTTGTAGGGTAAGCTGGTAACGAACAAGTCAAAGTCAGTTAGAATACTAAATGCTTATAATTGAGATTGAATTGACATATGGTCAACTATATGATATGACTAGAATAGATAATAACGATATGTTTACTTATTCTATCTATTGTCAATATCGGTCCAGTCCAATGTAATAAATACATCCAATCTTATCTACTTTGCTAATGTTCTGGAAAGAACATAACACTACAATGTGTAAGTAGATCATATCGTAGATTGGCAAGTCAGTGTAAATCCTGTGCACTGACTAATCTTAGGACTAACTTATGTTTGAACATATAATCATATTTATATTCCACTGTGATTACGTCACTATAAATACGATTTAGCTATATGCTCGGGATTTAATAGAAGTTTATATTAAATAAATAATCATGAAATTAAAACAGGTGAGCAAAGTGATTTACCAAGTTAAAAATTGATTTCTATTCTTTTATTGATAATAAATGAGATTACAAAGAAATTGGATTTTAATTAGGGCATAAAACCCCAACAAAATCCTACTTGCACTAATTGAAAGTAATGCCTTAATTCTAATAATCCCATATCCTTGATATGCTTATCAAATGCAGCTTCTGGTAGTGTCTTTGTAAACGGATCTGCAAGATTGTCTTCAGATGCACTCTTCATAACCTTCACATCTCCCCTGGCCACATATTCTCGAATTATGTGATACCTCTTTTGTATGCTTACTCCTCTTGAGACTTCTAGGTTTCTTCGAATTGGCTATCGCTCCTGTGTTGTCATAAAACAACACGAGCGATTTATCCATATTTGGAATTACACCAAGATCTTAATAAAACATCTTTAGCCAGACTATTTCCTTAGCTGCTTCAAATGTAGCTATGTACTCAGCCTCCATTGTAATGCCCTACTTCCTTAGAGCCATTACTAAGTGAGTTTTAAAACGTGCTTTCAACTCGCTAATCGAGGTTTTAAATTAAACAGTGTAATTAAGCCATAAACAGAGGAAAAATATAGAATTAACTCCATATCATTGAGGATCGTAAAAGTTTGACACCTGGGATCCCAAAATATAGTTTAGAAATATTTACAACAAAAAAACTGTACTAAGTCGACTAAACGACAAAATCTAAGTTCATTTACAAGCATATCCCAAAACTTCTGGCTGTGGCAACTAGGCTGGCCAAACATGTACACGCCGCCTCACGCCTGTTGTACTCATGGTTGGTTGATCTTCTCTTTACCCTTACCTGCACCACAGAGCATCTGTGAGCCGAAGCCCAGCAAGAAAACCCACAAACAGATAACATATGCAACACATATATCAAGCATATAAACATGCCACCAATGGCTAAACACATACAGCCTAGCCATCCCAGGCGTTCACCAAGCCCTGGGTTTGCGGACCACGCCGTGAGGATATCCCAGGTATCCTTCTAGGGACTCGCCCTGACAGCTCGCACTCCATGTGCTCATCGCTGCTTCCGGCCCCTTGCCGTTCTCGGCCTTGCACTCAACGTGCCCAATGCAGTTCCAGGCCCTTCGCCATTCTCGGTCTACACCATTCCCGGCTCTAGCCGACCATTCACATCATAATATACATAACATAACAAGCAAGTATAGAATTCTAGCATATTCAGCTAAAGGGCTACGCCCCGCAATTCTAACATATTGGGCTCAGCCCTGCATACCAATTCCATTCAAACATATTGGGCTCAGCCCTGCACACAAGATCTATGGGGACAAGAGTTTTCTTACCCGATTTCTGAGCTTTCTGAGCACTGATGCCCCGAGCACAGTCCTCTAATGTGAGCCTCGCCGAAACCCTAGTCACAACACATTAACAATGTCCATCCATCAAATTCTAATCCAATAAATAACTTCGAGCCATAACCCTAACCTCCGGGACCTTGAATTCTATCAATCCGGGTGATAATATCCATCCCGAGTCTTACCCATTAAGTTCCCAAGCCTAAATACCCTTAAAAACTCAGATTGGCACAAAGGGCTGCGACCCCACCCACAAGAGCCGCGGCTAGCCTCGAAACAGAGGCTAGCGCCACATTGACCCCCACACGGGCTGCGGCGCGCCCACCAGGCGGCGCGGCGCGCATGAGCTTCTCAGCCTCCCATGGCCGCTCGCGCACACGGGCCGCGGCGCACCCCTCCTAGGGCCGTGGCTCTCACCTCCGAACCCAGAATTCCTCATCAATTTTCTACCTTTTCTTCAAGCCAATCCTCACCAAAACCACACTAACAATCCTAGATAATCAACACCATCATTCCAGTTCAATAACAGCACTAAAACCCCATTGAATCCTACTCCGAAACTCAGCTAAAGCACCCAAAAGTAGACCAAGCTTAATTAACATGCAATCCTCAAAACCAGCAGAAAATCAAGACAAAATCTTAATAAGTAGAACTTACCTCTTACTGAATTAAACTTCTGAACCAGTTTCCCCCTATGCCTCAATCTTCAAGCTTCAAGTTCCCTTAAGTTTCCCCAGCTGAAATCCTTTGGCTTTAAGTTGATTTCCCTTAAGTTTCCCTTGAATTTTCCTTAGAGAGTGGAAGAGAAAGGCAGATGAAAGCTATCTTAGTTAAGAGAGAGTGTGTATGTCGGTTTCCCAAAAGCTTCTAAGTAATTCCCCCTTTTTTTTTTATTTGACTTAAGTCTATGTGGCTACCTCAAGGCTCGGGGTACCAAAACGTCCCCGAGGGCAAAATGGTAAATTTCCCCAATATTCCCGCCTAGACATTCTATCCTCAAATATATCTCCAAATATTTATTTTCATGTCTTGATAATCCCATAACACCTAGTACCCAAAATACCCCTCGACTCACCCCGAGTCTGAATCTCAACCCCGTTGTGACTCTCTGGCTAAGCGCTCCCCAAGATTGTCTTGAATCGTTCTACACAGACATATTACATAAATATAACTGTTGACGCGGTTCTTCGCCAACAGGTAATTAAGAGAGGAAGAGAAAGAGATTAGTGCTGAATATAGAACCGTCGCAGATATAGAATCTTAGAGAATGAACTGGGTGACTCAAGACACGTTTTTAAGTGGTTCGAAGGTTAAAATCCTTCTACTCCACTAGTCAATATTATTGATATATTCTGGGTATTTGGTTATAAAGCATATATCTATTCAGATACTATTTTTCCCAACCCCTATCAACTCCCAGGTTCTCCATATTTATAGGAGAAGGCACCTGGAAGTTGGTAAGGAGGTCATCCCGTGACCTTATTATTTTTCATATCAACTCTGTGACATTCATGATTAATTCCTAAACCTGACACATAAGTATGGTCAAATCGATAGGTAAGGAGATAATGGGCCGCACGGCCCAACCCAGCCGTGGATATCTGAACACGCACGTTCCTACTGCGTGTCCGAGAATTCAGGGAGATATCGGACACGTGATGTCAGGTATATGCATGTTTATCTTGCGTGTGTTGACTTTACAGAGGGTCAGAGCTCCATACATAGCTCGTGCCACGAGCTGCTCCCCTGACCCGACCTTTGGCCCTCGGATTCTTTGCTCCAGTCCTGGGCAACCTTGGCGAGTCCTTGGGGATTGCTCGAGCTAAGAAGGTACGACCTCGAAACGGGAGCTCCGGTCTTGGGGATGTTCATGGACTAATCATGATTAGTCCGTAGCTCGGCCTGCTAATCAGCCCGTGGGAAAACCAGGGCGTACATCTGCCCCCCAAGCTCCTGCTCGTGGTACATGACGACGTATATAAGACCACAGTAGGGGCTTTTAGACTTCCCCATAAACTCTTCGCATTCCACTCTTTACGCAGGCGTCTGATACGTGGAACGTCGTGGGTGGTGACGGTACGTCTTACGAGAACCGCATTTAATGGCCTAGCCTATGCCCAGCCGTCTTTTCGTATTTCGAGTGGAAGGCCTCAGATCCCTCACCAGGGCCACCCAAGAGCCTTCTACACATTATCCTTCACGTATATAAAAAGGGGGTGGCCACCCCACGCACGGGCCACCCTTTCATTCAAAATTTTCCAAATCTCCTTTTCTCTTCCTCCTCCATATTTCAGAAGAATGAAACCCTCAACCCTGTTGCTGCCATTTTCATCGTTCACGAAACTTAGGCGCACGGATTTCTCCGAAGCTTTGGAAGCTACTACACCGACGAAGCTCCTACCAACGCAATTCCCTCGTCTACCTCCCAGCCATACACTGTAAGTTTCCTGACCCTGTTCACTTTTAAAACATGCTACTGTAGCCTAGGAAAAATTTTCACTGTAGCCGCATGCAAGGGTTTTCTGGGTTGTGTGGATATGGAGGGTGACAACCCTTTTTAGGTTAGGGCACATTTGTTGCAAGAAATCGCTTTAGAGTATGGGTTTCAGGGTGCTTTTTCTGGACAAATTTCTGGGTAGGAGTTTTGGGAATTTTTGGGTGCAAAACCGGGTAGCTTAGGGAACACGCCTCATAAGCGGTTTTGTAATTTTCTGCCTATTGAAACTTTCCCCCCAAGGAAAATTCTATTCTAAACCCCCTGACACGCGAATTCCGAGTAATCTGGGATCTGTTGGGAGCATACGCGCGTGTTCACTGAACCGCGTGGTTCCACTCTCCACGAGATGGGCTTACCTCAGCTCGTGCAAATAATAATTGCTTCTTCCTTCTGCTGGGGTCGCCTTTTCTAAAGTGTTTTCTTTTGTTCGCTAGGCGACCAGATGACTCCAAAAAAGAACCTCCCTCAGAAGAACGTTGGAAGCTCGGCCTCCCAGCAGGAAAAAGGAAAGGCGGTGATGCCTAGCTCCCCGATCCCCAGCTTCGGGCCGGTCGTGGAGAAGGAGGTCGAGGTGGCCCCCGACGCATTCTTTGAGGCGGAGAGAATCGTCTCAAAGGTAACCGACCAGACGAAGATCAACAAACTCTTCCTCACTCACAACATTCCACTGGGGAAAGCCTCCGTTATTGCCCGACCTGCCGCGGATGGCGAGCGGAGCTGCACGCCACTCGATGAATCGTTCACGGCCTGGAGCGGTGAACACTTCAAGGCAGGGGCCTTCCTCCCCCTGGATCAGTACTTTGCTGATTTCCAGAACTACGTGGGGTTGGCCCCTTTTCAGCTCCCCCCCAACTCTTACCGTCTGCTGGCAGGGTTGAGGTATTTATTCAAGAAGCAGGAGTGGGAGGTCCCT
The DNA here is from genome assembly GCF_963169125.1 of Humulus lupulus. Lineage (NCBI taxonomy): Eukaryota > Viridiplantae > Streptophyta > Magnoliopsida > Rosales > Cannabaceae > Humulus > Humulus lupulus. Next base: position 38,863,548 of record NC_084801.1, on the reverse strand, counting down.
ACTCGTGCTGATATTTTATATTTCTTTTGCCTCAAAGCCAGCCCGGATCAGCGGGGGCGAGGTGACGGGTTTTACTATTTAACCCGTTTTCCCAATACGGCGGCGGTGATCGAGCTGCCCAGCCACCCAAATGACTTTAAGGACCAGTTCTTCATGTCAACTGGGTTCCGGAACTGTGACCACCACTATTTCAATCGCCCTCGTAAGTAATCCCTGATCTTAGCTCGCCTTTTAAGTGTTATTTTATTTTAGCTCCTCCCGTATTCCATTCTGATTCCAGCCAATCCTGCAGCCATCTATGCGAGGACCGAAAAGTCTGTGACCCTCGGGGGCCAATATGAAACACTGGCGGGCTTGCCCCCTAGTGAGAAGGACTATCGCGTGCTCGTGACGGACGAGACGATGGTGTTCTGCAAACTGATCTTCCCAAATCAGACCCTGAACCTGAAGAGGCCCCGGGGGCCGCCCCCAACCCGCGGCAACAGACCTATCATCGTGGAGGAGGTCGCGGCAGAGGAAGACGAGGAGGACGAGGCGGCTGAAGTTCCGCTCGTGAGGAATAGGAAGAGGACCTTAGAGGTCGCCCAGAGGATGGGCGAGGAGAGGGTCCAATCCGGAGCAGCCGCGGGTCCTTCTGGCCAAGGTAACCCTTACTTGTTTAAGAGTCTAGATAGGGCCACTGTAGACCCCCGGCTGGTTAGGTTCAATCCTAGGCAGATCGTCCATCGTCACCGAAGGGATCCGGACCTGAACACACTCCTGCTCCATTGTGTTGACCGGTTCGTGCTGGATCACCAAGAGAGCTGACCTAGGGGTACCGTAGTAGTAGATAACACCCTAGCTTTTAGGTCGATCTTATTCGAGGAGTATGGGACCAACCTACGCACATGGCCATCACTCCAGAGGGGTATCTATGCTCCGGGGCTTAGGCAGTATGTAGAAGAGTCTAGCCCTGAGTCAGAACCGGACCTAGAACCTGCGCCAGTTCGTGAAATAATCGTCTTATGTTCTTCCAGCTCGGGGGGTAGGGCTCCCTCAGTATTCATATGCTTTTTTTTTTAGCTTTAACCTTTGTCTTTATCTCCGTATTATTGCTAACTTGTAATAACCATGTTTTTTGTTTTTGACAGAAGAGATGTCTCAGCCCGAGGATAGCTTACGGGGCATAGTCTTCGGGGGGAACCCCCAAGCCAGGCCAAGACTAAAAAGGCTCCGGGGTTCCAAGAGCTCTGCCGGGGTCTCCACTAAATCTCCAGCAAAGGAGAAGGAGAAAACCCCGCCAGCCCAGGTCGTGGGGGCGATCCTTCCAGCTGCCGGAGCAGGAAAAATGCCTCCACCGCCTCAGCGAGTCCCGCCTGCCCCCCAGGACGGAGGAATGGAGATCGGGACTTCGTCTGCAGCGGTCTCCGATGTACGCATCCCGGTCAATCCCCAGGACCTGGAGAAGATCCCAGAGGTCTTTTGGGGAACGGTGTACGAATCGGCGAGCTACGCCGTTAACCATATCTACAAGTTCACCGAGAAGGAACTCCGGACTATTGAGACGATGAGCCCGGTTGACGTCATGGACTCTTCCATGAGCATGACCCTAACGGTAAGCTGCCCTATTCTTTTAAAGCCTTTACCATTACACTTTGCCTTATTTTTTCTCTGAGCCAGTTTATCTTTCATTCCTCGCAGGGTGTCGTCGCCCTTCACTGAAGCATCATTAGGGCCAGGACTCAGCTTGATGACATGAGGACCGAGCACCAGGCCACCCTTCAGAAGGTTAAGGCGGCCAAGGATGCCCTGACGGCCTCGAAGGGCGAGTTGGAGAGGGCCCAGGTCGATCTGGAGAAGACCCGCTCGAAGGTCCAGGAGCTCAAGACATCCCTTGCCACCTCGCAGGCGGACCTTGAGGCAGCGAGGACAGAAATCCAGGCCGCCCTGGAGGAAGAGAGGACCATCTCGGAGCAGTCCATGCAAGATCTGTTCTACCACTGTTGGCTCCATAATCCGGAGGCTGACTTCTCTTTCATGCCACCGAATTTCTGGGCGCGCTTGTTGGTGAAGTTCCAAGCTCGCCTCGACAAAGAGGCGCCACCTTCGGAGACTGGGGAAGCCTCTGGTGCGGCGGAGCAAGGTGAAACGGCGATCTCGAAAGGGCCGACTGACGGAGCTTAGGGCGCTCTTCTCTTTTTCTCTTTATATATTTTGAAGTATTTTTTTTTTGTAACTTTTGCATGAGGTGTCTTTACCTCGAGACAATTTGCCTTGCGCTTTTAACTCATATTTTTTCATGCTTTCGGCTACAATATATATATCTTTTTTTGATAAACTTAGCTCGTGTTAATTTTTATCCATATCTTGAACTCTTTAAGAAGAACAACGATAAATAGATTTAAATTAACTTCCAAGTTTTATGACCTAGTTAAAACCAGGAACTTATTTTGGAAACTTAGTTCGTGTTAACTCTTATCCAAATCTCGGGTTCTTTAAGAAGAACCACGATCAATAAATTTAAGTTAACTTCCAAGTTTTATGACCTAGTTAAAACCAGGAACTTATTTTGGAAACTTAGTCCGTGTTAACTTTTATCCAAATCTCGGGTTCTTTAAGAAGAACCACGATCAATAAATTTAAGTCAACTTCCAAGTTTTATGACCTAGTTAAAACCAGGAACTTATTTTGAAAACTTAGTTCGTGTTAACTTTTATCCAAATCTCGGGTTCTTTAAGAAGAACCACGATCAATAAATTTAAGTTAACTTCCAAGTTTTATGACCTAGTTAAAACCAGGAACTTATTTTGAAAACTTAGTTCGTGTTAACTTTTATCCATATCTCGAGTTCTTTAAGAAGAACCACGATCAATAAATTTAAGTTAACTTCCAAGTTTTATGACCTAGTTAAAACCATGAACTTATTTTGGAAACTTATTCCGTGTTAACTTTTATCCAAATCTCGGGTTCTTTAAGAAGAACCTTGATCAATAAATTTAAGTTAACTTCCAAGTTTTATGACCTAGTTAAAACCAGGAACTTATTTTGAAAACTTAGTTCGTGTTAACTTTTATCCAAATCTCGGGTTCTTTAAGAAGAACCACGATCAATAAATTTAAGTTAACTTCCAAGTTTTATGACCTAGTTAAAACCAGGAACTTATTTTGAAAACTTAGTTCGTGTTAACTTTTATCCATATCTCGAGTTCTTTAAGAAGAACCGCGATCAATAAATTTAAGTTAACTTCCAAGTTTTATGACCTAGTTAAAACCAGGATAGGACTTAGTTGGCGTTAACCCTTATCCGTGTCTCGAGCTCTTTAAGAAGAGCAACGATCCATAGATAAAAATCAACATCTAAGTCGTTAAGGAGACATGGTTATATCCAGGTACCATATGCCCCCCAAGTAACTGGGAAAGGGTCTTTCATGGTTACTTTAAGATTACAATTGCAAATATGCGTAAAAAAAAAAAACTCATTTTTATTAGTACATAAAAGCTGCCTCCCAGGCCTTACAAGTGGATCATTGATAATATTTCTTTAAGTGGATGGCGTTCCAGGTCCGTGGTACGGCTCCTCCATCAAGTCGGGCTAACTTATAAGTTCCCTCCTTGACGATTTCGATGACCTGGTATGGTCCTTCCCAGTTTGTTCCCAACACTCCATCTTTGGGATCTTTTCCGGCCAGGAAAACTCTCCTTAGGACCAAGTCGCCAACGCTAAAGGCGCGTTTTTTGACTTTAGAGTTGAAGTAGTGAGTGATCTTCTGCTGATAATGGGCGAGCTGGAGTTGCGATTCTTCTCGCCTTTCATCAATTAGATCGAGGGAATGGCACAGGAGCTCATGGTTCCGATCTTGGTCGTAAGACTGGACTCTATGTGACAGAACCTCAACTTCCACGGGGAGGACTGCTTCACTCCCAAAGGTTAGGGAGAAAGGAGTATGACCCGTAGGAGTCCGATGCGAGGTCCGGTATGCCCATAGGATCTGGGGGAGCTGTTCTGGCCAGACCCCCTTTGCCTCATCTAATATTTTCTTGAGGCTCGCCTTTAGAGTCTTGTTGACAGCCTCGACCTGGCCGTTCGCCTGAGGATAGGCCACGGAGGAGAAGCTCTTTACAATCCCGTGCCTTTCACAAAACTCGGTGAACAGGTCGCTATCGAACTGAGTGCCGTTGTCGGAGACGATTTTCTTTGGCAGACCGAATCGACAGATGATGCTTTTAACCACGAAGTCGAGTACCTTCTTCGATGTTATTGTTGCCAATGGCTCTGCCTCGGCCCACTTAGTGAAGTAGTCTATCGCTACCATGGCGTAACAGACCCCGCCCTTTCCAGTGGGCAGGGCGCCCACTAGGTCTATTCCCCAAACAGCAAACGGCCAAGGGGCCGAGATCATCCTCAGCTTGACTGGAGGGGCTCGGGCAACTGCAGCGAATCGCTGGCATTTGTCGCACTTCTTCACGTATGAGATCGCGTCTTTGGACAGAGTTGGCCAGTAATAACCTTGCCTGAGAACCTTTAAGGCCAGGCTTTGCCCCCTAGTGTGGTCTCCGCAGAATCCTTCGTGAATTTCCTGCAGGATGGCCTTCGCCACACCTGGAAGAACGCATCGGAGGAGAGGTAGGGAGTGCCCACGTCGGTACAATAACCCATCAACTATTGTATATCTAGGGACTTGATATAGGACTCGCCGCGCGTCGTTACGTCCTTCAGGCAGCTTGCCCTCGACGAGATATTCAAGAATGGGGGTCATCCAGGTCAGTCGAGCATCAATCATCTCGACCTCTGCCCGATCTCCTTCTATACTTGGTTTTTCCAAGAATTCTATTGGCACCAACCCCAGGGTCTCCGTCTCTCCCGAGGTGGCGAGTTTGGCAAGGGCATCCGCATTGGCGTTCTGTTCTCGAGGTATCTGTTCGATCGATCCTCGCTCAAATGCGGACAACTCGACTTTTACCTTTGCCAAATAGGCGGCCATCTTGGGTCCCCGCACCTGATATTCGCCCAGAAACTGGTTTACCACGAGCTGGGAGTCACTAAAGCACTGGACGGAGCTCGCCTTTAACTCATTGGCTATCCTCAACCTGGCTAACAAAGCTTCGTATTCTGCCTCGTTGTTGGAGGCCTTGAACCGGAACCTTAGCGTCGAGTGGAACCTATGTCCCTCGGGGGAGATCAGAATGATTCCGGCCTCGGAACCGTTCTCGTTGGATGAACCATCCACAAAGATCTTCCACAACGATTCGAGCGAGGTGAGCTGAGATGAGCCTTCTGATGGATCCTCCTGAAATCCCGTGCACTCTGCCACAAAGTCGGCCAAGGCCTGACTTTTTATGGAAGTTCGTGGAGTATAAAAAATCTCGAACTGACTGAGTTCGACCGCCCACTTTAACAAACGTCCCGATGCTTCAGGTTTTTGCAAAACCTGCCTTAGAGGCTGATCGGTCATGACGTGTACCGAGTGGGACTGGAAGTACGATCTGAGCTTTCGCGAGGCCGTGATTAGGCAGAACGCCAATTTTTCCATCAGTGGGTACCGTGATTCTGCTCCGAGGAGTCTCTTGCTGATGTAATAAACTGGCTTCTGAACTTGGTCTTCCTCTCGTACTAGTACGGCGCTGGCCGCGTCCTTAGTGACGGCCAGGTAAAGGAAGAGAGACTCTCCTGCCTTGGGCTTGGATAGCACAGGTGGTTCGGCCAGATGTGCCTTCAGGTTGAGGAATGCGCTTTCGCATTCTACTGTCCATTCAAACTTCTTATTTCCCCGGAGCAGGTTGTAGAAGGGCAACCATTTATCGGTTGACTTGGAAATGAACCGGTTGAGTGCTGCTACCCTTCCTGTGAGGCCTTGGACATCTTTCCGTGACCTGGGGGAAGGAAGCTCGAGCAGTGACCTGATCTTGTTGGGGTTTGCCTCGATTCCTCGGGTATTAACTATGAACCCCAGGAATTTCCCGGATGCGACACCAAAAGTGCATTTCTGGGGATTAAGCCTCATGCCGTATTTCCGTAGTATTTTAAAACATTCTTCCAGGTCGGAAACATGGTCGTCGATAGTCTTTGACTTGACGAGCATGTCATCAACATATACTTCCATGTTCTTTTCGATCTGGTCCACGAACATTCTGTTTACTAGCCTTTGGTAGGTAGCTCCGGCGTTCTTCAGACCGAACGTCATGACCTTGTAGCAATAGACATTAGTCGGGGTCATGAAGCTAGTGTGTTCCTGATCCGCCGGATTCATCGCAATCTGATTGTAGCCTGAGTACGCATCCATAAAGGACATGAGCTCGTGCCCCGCCGTGGTGTCCACCAACTGATCGATCCTTGGCAATGGAAAACAATCCTTGTGGCAGACCTTATTCAGGTCAGAGAAGTCAATGCATGCCCGCCATTTCCCATTGGGCTTCGGAACTAGCACGAGATTGGCGACCCAAATTGGAAATTTGGCTTCCCGGATAAAGCCACATTTTCTGAGTCGGACTACCTCTTCTTCTAGGGCTTCAGCTCGGGTTGTTCCTAAACGCCTTTGCTTCTGAGACTTGGCAGGAACGCTTTTATCCAGATGTAGCGTGTGCATGATGACACTCGGGCTAATTCCTACCATGTCCTCGTGGGACCAGGCAAATACATCTAAATTAGCCCGGAGAAATGTAACCAGCTCCGTCTTCCTCTTGCTACAGAGGTTTTTCCCGAGCTTGACCATCCGTGATGGAATTTGCGGATCGAGGTTCACCTCCTCGAGCTCCTCAATGGCCTGGAGCCCAGATCTGTCTTCGCCTACTCGGGGGTCAATGTCCTCACTCAAGGCGACCTTTTCCTCTTCGGCGCTCTGAGGTTTTTCAATCTCAGGATCCACCAAGGGTCCCTGAGATTCCTCTTTGCCCTGAATGGCCATTGCCAGCTGCCCGGGTTTAGATTTTCCCTTCATGGAAATGTTGTAGCATTCCCTGGCAGCGAGCTGATCGCCCTTGATAGTACAGATTCCGGTTGAAGTAGGGAACTTCATGGCGAGGTGTCGAATGGAAGTGACAGCCTCGAAAGCTATGAGGGTAGGCCGGCCTAAAATGGCGTTGTAGGCAGCGGAGCAGTCAATGACCACGAACTCAAGTAGCTTGGAGACTGTTCGAGATTCTTCTCCTAGGGTGATCACCAGCTCGATCATCCCTATCGCTGCCGACCCCTCTCCCAAAAAGCCATACAACATCATGGAGGTCGCCTTTAGCTCGGCGACAGTCAATCCCATCTTTTCTAAGGTGGATCGGAATAGGAGGTTTACCGAGCTTCCGTTGTCCACCAACACTCTCCTTACTCTCCGGTTGGCGAGCTGGACTGCTACGACCAAGGGATCATTATGAGGGAATTGGACATGGCCTGCGTCTTCCTCCGTAAAAGTGATCGGTTGCTTTTCTAACCGCTGCTGTTTCGACTGACGCTGCTCCGGGATGAACTCCGCTCCGTTGTGGGCCTTTAATTCATTCACATATCTCTTCTGGGCGCCTCTGCTCGTTCCAGCCATGTGCGGTCCTCCAGAGATGGTGGATATCTCTCCTTCGACCACGGGAGGAGGGACGTCCTGATCTACACGAGGCCCGGGCTGACTGGCTGGGACTTCTGGAGCGGGTCGACTCGCTGGGACCCTGTTTCGTGAGTATTGCGCCAAGGGGCCTGCTCAGATGAGAGTCTCGATCTCATCTTTTAGATGCCTGCAATCATCGGTATTGTGGCCGACGTCGTTGTGAAAACGACAGAATTTGGAAGTGTCTCTCTTTCCCTTGTGGTGTTTCAATGGTTCCGGCCTCTTCCAGGGGACCCGAGTAGAGTTGGCCAGGAAGATACTTTCCCTGGACTGGGTGAGCTCGGTATATGTTGCGAACACGGGCTTGAACTTATCCACGGACTTATTCTTCTTTTGACCGTGCTGACTGTTTTCACCATTCCCATTTCTTTTGCCACCACCGGGCTGGTTGTTCTGCGCGACGTCGGGGGTCGCCATCACAATCTCCGTCCCCGTTCCGGCGGGCTTCTCGGGAACCTGGCTGGTCTTCGCGTCTGAAGCTTCAGCTTCTTCCAAGTTTATCCACTCTTGGGCTCTGTTAAGGAATTCGTTAACCGAGCTGACTCCTTTCCTCTAAATGTCTTTCCACAGGTCTCCCCCGACCAGGATTCCGGTTCTCATGGCCATAAGCTTGGAGCTATCATCTGCGTCCCTGGCTCGAGCAGCGACATTCGCGAATCTGCTCAAGTAGGCTTTCAGCGTCTCACCGGGCTGCTGCCTTACGTTGGCTAGGGAGTCGGCCTGAACACGGGTGGCCTGAGAGGCGCGGAACGCCCTTTTGAAATCAGCTGAGAAGGTCTTCCAGGAGCTGATTGACTGTCTCTTACTCTGCTTGAACCACTACCTGGCAGGTCCAGACAGTGTGGAAGGGAAGATCAAGCAACGTAGCTCCGGGCCATCATTAGGGTGTTGAACATCCCTAAATGGTCCGACGGATCTCCGTCCCCGTTGAACTTTGACAAGTGAGGCATACGGAAACTAGATGGGTATGCCGTCGCTGCTATGTTGGGGGCGAAGAGTTCCATCTCGTCTCCCGAATCATATTTGTCTTTTTCTTTTTCTGATAGGAGCTTCCTCATCAGTTCCTCCATCTGAGTTAGGCGCTCGAGGGTTTGGTCCTGAGATCCTGGTTTGTTCCGAGGCTGTTCAGCACCTCCGGACCCATTGTACATATTAGGTGGGTTATTGCCCCTCCTATCTTGAGATAGGTTATTTGGGACATTCCCTCCGTTATGTACTTCGAATCGGACCCCCCCCCCCCCCCCACCCCGAGCGAGCCTGGCTACCATCTCTAGCTCGATCCTCTCTGTGAGAGTTGAGGTGATCTCGAAGGTCATCTCCCTGGGCAGTCCGGTGGCTTTGTGCCAAACTTAGCCGCTGGCGTAGGTCTCCTCCAGAGAGATCACTCCGGCGACTGCTGGTCCAATGACTCCTGCCGGATAGGCTTGGAGTCCGCCTTTGGTGGTGAGGACCTGAGCTTTCTTCGGGTGCCCTGCTACGCCGGGAAGGTTCCGCTGATGGTGGGTTTCTCCTACTACTCCCGTAAGCTGGAATGTCTTGGACGGGCCAAGGAGGAGACGGATATCTGATCGGAGATGGAGGATGCCTGACTGAAGAAGCGATCCTGGTTCCGTCTGGACGGATCAAATTTGGTGGGGGCCTTTCGGCCCTGCCAACTTGCTGGTCCCGCGCCGGGCGATCTGGACGAGGTGCAAGACGGTCTTCGGGGATGGGCTGACGTCGTGGGCCCTCCCCGGATCTCCTCCGGGAACTTCCTCGAGCTCTTCTGGGCGTCCTCGAGGACGGTTGAGAGCTAGGAGTCGACGACCTAACCGAACGGCTGTATTGCTGTTGTCCGGTACCAAGCATTTCCCTGAAGTTGGCCTCTCGATGGTGTGATGAAGGGGTGGAGTTGGCTGCCGGAAGTCTATCCGAACGGCTACGCCTGGACTGATTACCCCGGCGAGACTTTGGAGCCTCACCTTGCCTCTCTCCAACGTTAACGTTGGTTGTGAGAGGGGGTAGTCGGGCCAGAATATCCTGGATTTACTGACTAGCTGCTGCTAACTGGGTCCTCAGTTGAGCATTCTCCATCTCCACCGCACTATAATAACACGGGTTCGGATTAGGTGGCCGGGCGCCGAACTACCTGTATCGTCCTGGCTCGCCGGCTGCTTTCCTGGCCTCTATTGGACTTCAGGAATTTGTTCATCAGGGATGGCAATATGATGAGCCTCCTGCCCATCATGCTGCTATGTTTCGTTGCCATGCCTGGACCGAGTGGTCACCATAGTTGGATGTTTGCAGCAGCACTAATCGAACTTGCTCTCAATGAAAGCACCAAACAGTTGATGTGGTTCTTTGCCAACAGGTAATTAAGAGAGGAAGAGAAAGGGATTAGTGCTGAATATAGAACCGTCGCAGATATAGAATCTTAGAGAATGAACTGGGTGACTCAAGACACGTTTTTAAGTGGTTCGAAGGTTAAAATCCTTCTACTCCACTAGTCAATATTATTGATATATTCTGGGTATTTGGTTATAAAGCATATATCTATTCAGATACTATTTTTCCCAACCCCTATCAACTCCCAGGTTCTCCATATTTATAGGAGAAGGCACCTGGAAGTTGGTAAGGAGGTCATCCCGTGACCTTATTATTTGTCATATCAACTCTGTGACATTCATGATTAATTCCTAAACCTGACACATAAGTATGGTCAAATTGATAGGTAAGGAGATAATGGGCCGCACGGCCCAACCCAGCCGTGGATATCTAAACACGCACGTTCCTGCTGCGTGTCCGAGAAGTCAGGGAGATATCGGACACGTGATGTCAGGTATATGCACGTTTATCTTGCGTGTGTTGACTTTACAGAGGGTCAGAGCTCCATACATAGCTCGTGCCACGAGCTGCTCCCCTGACCCGACCTTTGGCCCTCGGATTCTTTGCTCCAGTACTGGGCAACCTTGGCGAGTCCTTGGGGATTGCTCGAGCTAAGTGTTGACCCAAACTCTTAAGTCTCCTTGTTTTGATGATTAACAAATATTTGATTATTATTTGTTACTAATGATTTGTTGATTTTGTAGCAAAAACTAAAGTGAATTAGCACTTCAAAGTCAAAATTATGACCAAGGGCAAAATGGTCATTTTACCAAGTTTTCCGGAAACGACCCGAATTGGACTTCAAGACTCAAGAAACTCAAGATAAAGGTTTAACTTCATTTCTTAGTCTTGTAAAGTGATTGCAAGTATACTTTAAGTCATAAGTATAGAATTTGGCTCACTCATGCACTAAAAAATGGTGATTTTTTAAAATGAGAAATAATTATCCTAAATTCACTTTTAAGAAAATACATCCCGATACGGTCGTAACGCAATTGGAATTTTTGAAATCGGATAAACGAGCTAAAAGTTATAAAGAATTGAAAAATGGGAAAATAGGCTTAAAACTGATTTTGCTCTCTGTTTGCCATCCGGAATTCCGGATGGGCAACCGGAATTCCGGTTGCTTCCAACCGGAATTCCGGTTCCCTCATCCGGACTTCCGGTTCGCGGCAGACAGCTTCGCAAATTAATCCCTAACGGCTATAAACGGCTAGTTTTTTCCCAAACTCTATATAAACTCGTCTTTTACTTCAAATTGGTTGTTGGCTGAGCATTTATTACATATACCAAACCAAATCCATTGATTTCAAAGAGCTTTCAAAGTTTAACTCATCCAAACACATATTCACACACTTGAGCCAAAATTTGTATTTATTTCTTCTAAGTGTGCTTGCTAATCACTCTAGGTTTCTCATTGTATTATCATACTTCTAGAGTGATTTTTGCTTGTAATATCAAACACATTCCCATATTGAGATTGAGGTGAGGTTGGCACCGGTTTTGTAAACAACCCGGTTAGAGTGAGATTGGCACTTCAACAATCCGAAAAAGAGGTTGATAGTCCTTGGTGGTGGAAAACTATTGTAAGAGGTTTGGAAATACCTTGGTGAAAAATTCCCGGTTGTAAGGGTTAGTCAAGCCCGCTAACTTGGCTCGATAGTTGAACTCAAAGCTAGGTCCTTAGCTTTGAAGACCAAGGACGTAGGTGGCTTAGTTCTACCGAACCTTGTAAAATTCGAGAGTTTGCGATTTCTTAACCTTCAACTCTTTACATTACAAGTTTAACTATTTGCTATATCTATTTGATTGCCATATTATTTGCTTATACTTGATAAATTTGATTTATTGCATAATTTGGCATATTAAGTTTTAAATTTCCGAAATTAGTTTAAATTTCCAATTCACCCCCCCTCTTGGAAACATATCTTGGGTTAACACTAAGAAGGTACGACCTCGAAATGGGAGCTCCGGTCTTGGGGATGTTCATTGACTAATCGTGATTAGTCCGTAGCTCGGCCTGCTAATCAGCCCGTGGGAAAACCAGGGCGTACAATAACATTTATCACATTTATTCCCCTAATATCCAGATGGGGTCCACATGCATATTTAACTTAACTAAGCATGCATCACAATCATATATACACATAAATCCACATAAATACATATTAAACCACTTATTTCCCTCCAGGCACACTAATCAGGGCCCTAAGCCCGATTAGTAAATTTGGTTCGTTACATCCATGGTGGAATCTAAGATCGCAGATTGCTTTACGCTTCTCCATATCACAGCTCCACCCCAAGAGTAAACACCATTCAAGAAGTAGACTTCCTGTCATCGACATCAGTCTAAAAATCTGAATCGGTGTACTCTGCAGGGTTGAGAACACCACCCTTGTAGACTAATATATAATCCCTAGTTCGCCTTAAATACTTTAGAATATGCTTAACTATTATCCAATATTCCAGTCCTGGGTTTGATTGATACCTGCTCACTACTCCCCTTGCATAGCAGATATCTGGTCTAGTACACAACATTGCATACATCAGACTTCCAACTGCAGATGCGTAAGGAACTTTTCTCATTGCATCTTTCTCTTCAGGAGTCTGGGGAGACTACTTCTTTGAAAGATGAATTCCATGGCGGGACGGTAGACGTCTTTTCTTGGAATTTTTCATTGAGAAACATTCAAGCACTTTATTAATGTAAGCTTCTTGAGATAGAGCTAAGAGTTTGTTCTTTCTATCCCTCATGATCTGGATACCTAGAACATAACTTGCTTCACCCAAATCCTTCATCTGAAATTGAGTGTTCAGCCAATTCTTCACATCTAACAATTTCTCAACATTGTTTCCAATAAGTAAGATATCATCTATATAAAGAACCAGAAATACCACTATTTGATTTGCCTTCAGTTGGTAAACATAAAGTCAAGTACTTTTTTTTATGAGTTCTTGGATAATAATTGAGATTCTTGGAGCTAGGGAAAGAGAGAGAGAGGGTAGAGAGAGATTGGAGAGAGTGATCAAGTCTTCCAAAACTCTATTTTGATTCTTATATAGAGTAGACGCTGTCATTAGGTCTGCCAATAGGATTAGACTTGTAAAACACGTCATTTAGAGCAATTTATGTAACTTGTACATACTCTAGTAAGTGATGCATCGCCTGCATGCATGCGATACATTGCCTTCATGCAGGTGATGCATCGCCTGCTAGGGTTTTTTGAAACCCTAAGCATCAAGTGATGCTACCGCACATGGGTGGCGACGCATCACCACCTTCTCTATTTTTGGACACTTCCAAAGTCCTAAAAATGCTCCAAATGGTACCAAACTTTTCGGGGACCCTTAGATACCTTCATGCATCACTTTAGACCCAAAAATCTATTTTTAAAGTGCCTACAATTGAAACTCAAATTTCACATCTTCACTATGTGAAATTTACTAAGTGTTTATACCTAGCTTGTATTTTAATACTTATCTTTTTGTATTTAACCAATCATACTAATCCCCCACTTGATTAAATACAACCCTCATTCTCTAGCTTAAAACAGTTTTGGTGCATAAAATAAAGCACCTTTTGGTTTGACTTTACCTTAGTGAAAATACAACAAAGTCCTATCGAAATATTCCATATGATAAAACTGGTGATACCTCACACACCTCCACCACATATTTTGTTTTCCCACTTTCTCGCTTAGCACTATCATGGTCATGTGCTCATCTCTTCATGAACTTTCCGGGGAGAAACTCCAACTCCCATGATAAGCGACACCACCTCTAAGTCCACATAGGTGAAGTTCTTACAACATCTTTTCACCTTTATAGATGCTTGTTGCACTCAATTGAACTTCATTAAAAGCACTAGGCTTAGCCCTAACTTGGTAGCAATCAACAATAACCATCTCGGATGGAACTCACCATTAGTTTTAGTGTTGAAACTATTCACTTATTAATGACTTATTCTTACCCATTGAACTATTTCCCTTGATTTGTACAAGTTGAGAGTTGGGTTGCCATCATTGGTGAATCTCTTATACTAGGAGTTTCAATCCCATCCCTTTTGAAGTGGAACTTACTAACCTTCTCACAAGAGGTTTTGTAAAAGGATCTGCTAAATTCTCACTTGTCTTAACATATGAGATCAATATGATTCCACCTTGAATCAATTGTCTCACATATTCATGTCATAGATTAATATGCATAGACTTTCCATTATACACATTGTTATATGCTCTAGAAAGTGCGAATTGGCTATCACAATGTATTGAAATTGTTGATACCATATCCGCGGTTAAAGGAATATCCATCTTGAGATTCCTAAGCCACTCGGCCTCTTTTCCAGTTGCTGCTAAAGCTATAAATTCCGCTTCCATGGTTGAGTGTGATATACAAGTTTGCTTCTTGGAGCCCCATTAGATTGCACCTCCTTTAAGAGAAAACACCAAACCGGTGATGGAGAGATTATCTCCAACTCCCAATATCCAATTAGGTATCCTTAAGATAACCAAGAACTCTCTCAATAGATTTCCAAAGCTTGATACTTGGATTGCTAGTAAACCTACTGAGTTTACTAACCGCATATGCAATATCCGCTCTTGTGCAATGAACGCCGTACATTAGGCTTCCTATTGCACTTGCATATTCCAATTGAGCCACCACTCTTCCTTCGTTCTTTTTCAAACTTCATGTTTGAATCAAATGGTGTATGTACATCTTTGATTTTGAGATGACTAAATTTCTCGAGCACTTTCTCAACATAGTGGGTTTGAGTCAACATAAAACCCCCACTATTCCTTCTAACTTTGATACCTAGAATAGTATCCACTTCTCCAATGCCTTTCATTTTAAAGTTAGAAGATAGAAACCTCTTCGTTTCTATTATTCTTTTCATGTCATTACTCAAAATCAACATATCATCTACATATAGACACACTAGTATGACATAGTCACCACAAGTCTTAGAATATAAGCTTTTTTTCCGCATTGTTGTATCTAAATCCATTAGAAACAATGACTTTATCAAACTTCTCATGCCATTGTTTTGGAGCTTGTTTCAAACCATATAATGATTTTACAAGTCTACACACTTTATGTTCATTTCCTTGAAGAAGAAAACCCTTCGGTTGTTCCATATAGACCTCCTTCTCGAGATCCCCATTCAGAAATGTTGTTTAGACATCCATTTGGTGAACTTAAAGGTTATATATAGATCATAAGGCAAACAACAATCTTATAGAAGTAATTCTTGCTACCGGTGCATATGTGTCAAAGTAATCTATTCCCTCCCTTTGTTTGAATCCTTTGGCTACTAACCTACCCTTGAAGGTTTGTATGGTGACATCGGTATGGTATTTCTTTCTAAATACGCATTTGCAGCTAATTGGTTTGGACCCCTTTGGAAGGTCAACCGATTCCCAAGTGTGGTTTGACATAATTGAATCCATTTCATTTGTATGGTGCCATCGGTATGGTATTTCTTTCTAAATACACATTTGCAGCTAATTGGTTTGGACCCCTTTGGAAGGTCAACCAATTTCCAAGTGTGGTTTCAAATAATTGAATCTATTTCATCATTAATTGCCTCATTCCAAAAGGCAGAGTCTCTTGAGGACATTGCTTCTTTGAAAGTTTTGGGATCATCTTCTATTTGAATACTATTGGATGTTTCAAAGTAACTTCCTCATTATCACATTCAACAAGGTATAGTGTCTCTATTTGATAACACTTCTCACTTGATCCCAAATCCTTGAGCTTTTGGCTCTTTCTAGGCAATTGAGGTTGCTCACTAACTAATTTAGGAGTCTCCTCTTGAGGCTCTCTAGTTTTTGTTGGTTCTAACGTGTTGTCATAGCATGGCATGTTCTCAAAGAAATCAACCTCTCTTGATTCAATTATTACATTAGACTCCAAGTCTAATAATCTATAAGCTTTGTTATATTGGGCATAACCCACAAATGAACATATTATAAGATAGCCAATGTTTGGTTTCTTTCCTTTCCATAACTCATATGGAGAGGTATTGTTTTTCTTCATGGGAATACGATTCAGAAGATGACAAGCGGATAGCAAGGCTTCACCCCACAAACTAAAATTCAATTTAGAATGTAATAGCATAGCATTAATCATCTCCATAATTTTTCTATTTTTCCTTTTCGCTATACCATTTTGTTGTGGAGTACAAGGGGTTGTACATTCATGAATTATTCCATGCTCTTAACAAAACAAGTAAAATTCATTTGAAAAATATTCACCACCCCTATCATTTCTAAGCACTTTAATTTTCCTTTCAAGTTGATTTTCAACTCTTGCTTTATAAACTTTAAACACATCAAATGCTTCAACTTTATTCTTAAGAAAATATACATATGTGAACCTTGAGAAATCATCAATGAAAGTAATAAAATATCTACTTCCTCCTCTTGTCAACATTCCATTGATTGCCTTTTTTGCTATCAACCTAATCTGATAGTTTAATGAAAATAATAGAAAAGAACGCAGGAGTTTTACATGGTTCGGGCTATAAAACAGCCCTAGTCCACGAGTCTCTGTTATTTAGTGAGCTTGAAGATCATTTGAGTAAGCTCCACCAGTAGTTCTTAGGCAGCATATATATTACTCTGAGTTACAAAGCTTCTCCCTCTAAAAATCATAACCCTTTACAAAGAGATACCCCGACCCTATTTATAGAGGCTGGGGTCATTAATGTTAATCATATATAGATAATACAAATTCTCCCATTCTGGGGTATTAATGTTGAATTAATACAAAATGGGCTACACTAAATAGAGACTACGGCCCAGGCGGATTGCACGGGGCCCATTGCAGAAAGTCGTGTACCAACTTTATGGGGAACATATCTCTGAGTGTCAGGGTGCGACGCACGTTTGCCATGTCAGGAGGCATTGTGGGAAATACCGATTGTCGAGGGTCTGAACTCGACACCACTAAACAAGGCTCACCAAAAGTTGTCAGATGATCTTCTGGTGGCCCCGCAGTGACTGACACCTGACATCTACTCTAGGTCCGAGGACTAGAATCCTAAACCTGAGAGATGGGCGAGTGGAGAGAGCCTTCCGGGACGTGGCTTCACCTAGAGACATCCATGACTTGAAGATTGGCTTGGGACATGCTCGAGACATGACCTCACCTGGAGACATCCTCGCCTTAAGGACAGACCTCAGGGCGTGGGCTCACTTAGAGACATCCACGACTTGGCCAGATTGGGTTTCCTGTTGTCCGTGTTTTCACCACCCGACACGTGGCTTGGACAACAAGTTTACCATTTTAGATTTAACACATAGTTTACATTTATCATGCTCAACATTATCACAATCAATTAATCCACATTTGATAGTCCTTTTAATTGTGCTAAATCCTATATGTGCAAGTCTAACATGCCACAAATTAATAGAATTTGAGTCAAGCATATAACAACAATAAGAAGAAACTTTATTGTTCACATTGTCAATAGATGTACAAAGTTTGAACATGCCATCACAAGCATATCCCTTTCCCACAAAAACATTATCCTTAGACAAAATAATCTTGTCAGAATCTATCACAACCTTGATTTCCGGTTTGCCAAGAAAATTGCCACTCACAAGGTTTCTTGTAACGCCCTGGCTACCCCAGAACAGTTACGGTGAACGGTGGACCAGAAATTTGACTCGTTACCTGAGTCCTTTGGTCAAAAACGCGCTCTAAGTGTAATTAACAGGTCAAGGTATAAAACCATTAAAAAAAGAAATGGAGATTTTATTACAAACTGCTCTGCAGAGCTAAACAAAACATTTACAAGTGGTTCTTAGTACAAAAAGGTCACTATAGTTGTAAAGTTACAATCCCGCCGACCTAAGCGGCAAAAATAGGGTAAACCCCCTAGTTCCTCTGAGAACTCCTTGGCCGTGGTGGTCAAGCGGCCGCATATGTACACAACACCACATTAGCTCTCCACTCAAGGCTAGGTGAGCTTTTCTTTCCCTTTACCTGCACCACATAGCACCCATGAGCCAAAGCCCAGCATGAAAACATAACACTTTTCATAAACATTATCAAATGATTATCATTATAATCACACTGAGCAATAAGCTTTAAACAAATGAGTGAACATCACATGAGGTCCTGATAAACCACATTGAGTGACTGACAGGCGAGTCACTAATTCAAATGGAAGAGTGGCTGTTAGGTAAGCCACTATCCTTCAACAGGTTCTGGTAAACCATACTGAGTGACTGACAAGCAAGTCACTAATTCAAATGGAAGAGTGGCTGTTAGGTAAGCCACTAGCCTCCAAGCGCTTATTTCATTCATCGACCCTCGAGGTCGGTCTGGCATTGATGCTCCTTGAGTCATTCAATGCTGATAATCGATTAGATCAAATCTTATTGGCTTACGTAATACACGCTAAGGCCGTCCTGACTAATGAGTCAGCTCAACATGATCAGTGCCCAGTACCACTGCCGAACCTGACTAATAAGTCACAGCTTCACAGTTGATACTAGCACCCTTGCCAAACCTGACTAATGAGTCAGTACCGTGCACAAGTGAGCAACATATGCTAAGCATTCTATATTCAATCCATGTCTACATTCTCACAATCAACATGCCTCATGAACATCCATGCATGTCACACTTGGGGTGCAGTTCTCTTACCTTTGATTCGAGCTAGAATGAACAAAAGAACGACCCTTGAGAATGGTTTAGCTTTTAGTCCTTTAGCGGTTACCTAATCACAACACATATGGGATACCATCAATAATCAAGATAATCAAGGGTTCTCAAACCATTATCTAGCCTCCAAGAGATCAACCAAACTAATCCAAATAGCAAGGACACTCCCGAGGCCTAAAATTAGGTTCCCGGGGTCAAAACGAGCAAACGGGGCGAAAACAGGGCAAGGGCTGCGGCCCTAGCACCTTGGGTCGCGGCCCCCAGGGTTCCCAGAGGCTAGGGCCGCGGCGCCCAGCGAGCACAAGCTCCCCATCTGCTTCTTCAAAGAAGGGCCGCGGCGCTCCACCCTGGGCCATTCCCAACCGCGTTTCTAACACTTCAAAGCCTCCAAAATCATCCCTAAACATTCTCCAATCATCAAAGCAAAGTTCCCAAGCTTCCCCATACATCAAAACCCTCAAAACCCAAGGCTCGAACGAACCAAAAACTCAACAATTCACAAAATCAATTCAAAGCTTAGAAACTCGGAAAAACTCAAAAATTAAACTTCGATTAGCTTCAATTGGGTTGTTTTCCGTCGAATCCTTCGGTTAAGAAGCTTCTAATCTTCCCTAGGATCGCTATGCCTCGATCCTCACTCGATTCCAACTTCTAGAACTCAAGATTTTGTCAAAAAGGCTTAAACGGTAAAACAGACTTTGAAAAGGGAGAACGGAAGGTTTTCTTATCGTATGTTCTATCTGATAAGCTACTTCAAACTTAAGTAACCTCAAATAAAACCTAATGCTCGGGGTCCCAAAAACACCCCCGGGGACATTATAGTCAAAACCTCCAAAATTTCACCATGATCTCAAATATTCCCAATTTATCATCAAATGAACATTTCTATTACCCCAAAATTGACCCCATTATGGTAAAACCGCTAATCCACTAAAAATAACCGTCTCATGTTGCTTAGCTCGAATATATCTCCATAATAATGGAATCTCATTCACAAATCAAGTTATGCACCCAAATACACAAATTACCCTCAACGGGCCAAATTACCATCACACCCCTGTAATGAGAAATATGGACTCACATGCATGCATTTCACATCATATCATAATATAATCAACATATACATGCATTTAATCAATTAACAACATATTTAAGCAAGTATGGCCCTCCCGGCCAACTATTCATGCCGTTAAACACATCGGTGAATTCGGGGCATTACAACTATCCCCTCCTTACTGAAATTTCGTCCCCGAAATTTACCTGAACAGCTCGGGATACTGACCCTGCATATCTGACTCCAGCTCCCAGGTCGCCTCCTCGACCTTGCTGTTCCTCCACAATACCTTAACCAAAGGTATTGTCTTATTCCTGAGGACCTTGTCCTTCCTATCAAGTATCTGAACTGGCTGCTCCTCAAAGGAGAGATCTGGCTCAAGCTCCAGATCTTCATAACTTAGAATATGGCCCACATCAGATACATACCTCTGAAGAGCTGATACATGGAATACATTATGTACGGCAGACAACGCCGGAGGCAAAGCCAATCTGTAAGCCACCTGACCAGTCCTCTCCAGGATCTCAAATGGACCTACAAATATAGGACTCAGCTTGCCTTTCTTCCCAAACCTTCTCACCCCTTTCCATGGTGAGACTCTGAGGAAAACATAGTCTCCTACCTGGAACTCCACGTTCCTGCGCTTGGGATTAACATAGCTCTTCTGTCTACTCTGAGAAGCAAGCATTCTAGCTCTAATCTTCTCTATAGCCTCACTGGTCCTCTGAACTGCATCAGGACCTAAGTATCTCCTTTCTCCTGTCTCATCCCAATGGATGGGAGATCTGCACTTCCTACCATATAGCATCTCATAAGGTGCTACTCCAATGGTAGATTGGTAACTGTTGTTGTAGGAGAACTCTATCAAAGGCAGATACTTACTCCAAGATCCACCGAAATCCAGTACACATGCTCTTAGCATGTCCTCCAAAATCTGGATCATCCTCTTAGATTGGCCATCTGTCTAAGGATGATAAGCTGTACTGAATTTCAACTGTGTCCCCATGGCTGTCTGTAAACTCTTCCAAAACTTGGAAGTAAAAGTGGGGTCCCGATCTGACACGATCGACCTAGGTGCACCATGGAGCCGCACGATCTCCCTCACATAGAGGTCTGCATACTGATCAACTGTATACGTAGTCCTCACTGGCAGAAAGTGAGCTGACTTGGTGTAGCGATCCACTATCACCCAAATGGAATCATGCTGACCAGTAGTCCTGGGTAAGCCCACCACAAAGTCCATTGTGATGTCTTCCCACTTCCACTTTGGGATATCCAGAGGCTGCAGTGTCCCTGCTGGCCTCTGATGCTCAGCCTTGACCTGTTGACATGTCAAGCACTTAGCCACATATTCTACTACATCTCTCTTCATCCTTGGCCACCAATATAACGATCTTACATCCTGGTACATCTTCGTGGTGCCTGGATGCAAAGAGTAAGGTGTAGTATGAGATTCATCCAGAATCTCTTGTCTCAATGCAATGTCTAACGGAACACATATCCGCCCCTTATATCTTAACAAACCTACCTCAGACACTGTATAATCCCTGGATGCTCCAGCCTGAACATCCTCTCTAATCTTGATCAGCTGTGGATCACTCAACTGACCTTCTTTGATCCTCTCTAACAATGTAGAATGTAGCGTAATGTTAGCCAACTGGCCCACCAGTAACTCTATACCAGCTCTGGTCATATCATCTGCTATCTCTCTGGCTATCAGTCTCATACCATGAATCTGCCCCGGACCCTTCCGGCTCAAAGCATCAGCTACCACGTTGGATTTCCCTGGATGATACAAAATCTCACAATCATAATCTTTTACCAACTCTAGCCAACGCCTTTGCCTCATATTAAGATCTTTCTGGGTGAAGAAGTACTTCAGGCTCTTGTGGTATGTGTAATTCTCACATTTCTCTCCATAGAGATAATGCCTCCATATCTTCAAAGCAAAAACCACAGCCGCCAACTCTAGA
The DNA here is from genome assembly GCF_963169125.1 of Humulus lupulus. Classification (NCBI taxonomy): domain Eukaryota; kingdom Viridiplantae; phylum Streptophyta; class Magnoliopsida; order Rosales; family Cannabaceae; genus Humulus; species Humulus lupulus. The sequence goes on along the minus strand of NC_084801.1, from coordinate 38,841,923 downwards.
TCATGAGTAGGATATCTCCTTTCATACTCCTTCAGCTGTCGAGAAGCATAAGCTATAACCTTCTCTGATTGCATCAAAACACAGCCCAAACCCTGATGAGAAGCATCACAGTAAATCACAAACTTCTCCTGATCTGTCGGAAGACTCAGAATCGGAGTTGTAATCAGTCTCTGCTTCAGTTCCTGGAAGCTGTTCTCACACTTATCTGACCACACAAACTTCTGGCTCTTGTGTGTCAGCTCAATCAAATCAATGGTTCCCTTTCCTTCAACCTTGGACCTTTTCTGATTGCCCATTTGTATCTCATGCCCTTCCATTGAAGATTCAAAGGTCTTGAAAAGAGTTCTATCATAGGTAACATGAATGGTTGCACAAGTATCATACCACCACCCACTCACCTTTCCATGAATGGCATTAACTTCGCTTAGTGTTGCCACTACCTCATCTTGGGTTGAATTGACTCTAGCCTCATTGTTTTGGTTCCTCTTGAACCTACAATCTCTAGCAAAGTGGCCATTCTTGCCACACACAAAGAAAGGTCCCTTGGAACTTTTGAATAGTCCCTCATTCTTCTTGGGCCCTAAGAGTTTTTTACTATTGCCCTTGTTTTTACCAATTCCTTTGCCCTTGTTAGGAGGGTTAGCCACTGCATTGGCCTTAGAAGTCTCCCCACTGGACTCCTCATTCTTATCTCTAGAATGAGATTCCTCGTCAATTCTCAAGTGTTTGAGAATTTCCTCCAATGAAATATTCTCATTCCTTTGGAGAATTTTCTTCCTATAGCCTCTCCAAGAAGGAGGTAACTTGGCTATAATGGCACCAACAAGGAATTGTTACGGCAATACAATATTGAGTGTAGACAATTTATCCACAATAATTTGCAATTCATGAATTTGAGGGAGAAGGGGTTTATTATCATGAAACTTAAATTCCATATATTGAGTAATAAGGAATTTCTTTGTACCTTCTTCTTCCGCATTGTATTTCTTTTCCAAGGCCTCCCAAATCTCCTTGGTGGTCTTGGTGTTGGTGTAGAGATCATAGAGTCTATCCGAAAGAGCATTGAGGATGTGACCCCTACATATCAATTCATCTTCTTCGCGTTTCTTCCTTTCTTTGAGAACTTCTTGAGTATCATCTTCCTTGGGCTCTCCCAAGGCTTTTAGGTCTTTGTCCAAGATGTATAAAACCTTCAAAGTAGTGAGCAAGAATCTAATCTTATCTTGCCAGCGAACAAAGTTAGTCCCATTAAACCTATAAAATCTTACAAAGTCTTAAGTCATGAATTTCAATGCCTAAAAAGAGTTAGCTTCTTCCATGATATGCTATATCAGATTATAGAGTATTAGAATGTTGGGGGAGAGTGAGATAACACCACCTCAATATTTAGAATCTACACAAAAAATGGATTGATAGAGACTAAATAAAGATTGAGAAAGATTATGCAAACCCAAGTTGGTGAATGGTCTTCTTCAACCTTGATGAACCTTCAAAACCCTAGTAGAACCACCATTTTGAGCAAATCCTTAGAATGCAAAATCACAAAACCAAGGCTTATACACGTTTCTTAACGTTGTCCTAATACTCTATTTCCTAGCCGCCATGGATGCTTGAGACCTTTTCTAGGACGAAATGAGGATTGAGATTGAATAAGCCTTAAACTCACTAAGTCAAGCATTTTCATTATGAGTTCTTGGAGAAAACTTGAGATTCTTGGAGCTAGGGAGAGAGAGAGAGGGTAGAGAGAGATTGGAGAGAGTGGCCAAGTCTTCCAAGACTCTATTTTGACCCTTATATAGAGTAGGCACCATCATTAGCTCTAACCAATAGGATTATACTTATAAAACACGTCATTTAGAGCAATTTACGTAACTTGTACGTACTCCAATAGGTGATGCGTCACCTGATAGGGTTGTTTGAAACCCTAAGCATTGGGCGATGCTCGACACTCTGTTTTTTGACACTTCCAAAGGTCCTAAAAATGCTCCAAATGCTACCAAACTTTTTGGGAATCCTTAGATAACTTCATGAATATCTTTGGACCTAAAAACACATTTTTAAAGTGCCTACAATTCAAACTCAAATTTTACTTCTTCACTATGTGAAATTGACAAAGTGTTTATACCTAGGTTGTATTTTAACATTTATCTTCTTGTATCTAATCAATCATAATAGAGATTTGGAGGGAGAATGCCACAGGGCGCAACTTTTGGAGGGTGGTACCTCCATGTACTGCATTGGGTAGGGGCGGAGGCCCCGATGATAAGAACATACTGGCTGCAGACAAATTTAGCACCCTCAGAAGTGACAAAATACTCAAAACCACCCCTGGATTGTACATTCAAAGGTCCACACACATCTGAATGAACAAGTCCAAGTGATTCTTTGGCCCTTTCACCCCTTGCAGAGAATGGACGCTTGGTTAGTTTGCCTTCTAGACAAGATTCATAGAAAGATAATTCAACTAAGGTGAGTTCCCTCAAAGGTCTGTCCTTTGTAAGTCTTTGAATTCTATCATAGCCAATGTGACCTAGTCTCAAATCATGTTATCATTATCGGTCTTGTGAAATTTATTGGTCCTAAGTTTAGCTATTTTGAATAAATCATTATTAAGCACAAGGGGTTCGTTATGTCGCATAATAAAAAGCCCGTTTTACAAACATGCAATACACAATTGTGATCCATTGAAAGAAATAAATATATTAGAGCTTGTGAAAGTTATAAAAAATTGTTCTAATTGCAACATGGAAACTGAAATTTAATTTCTACTAAAATTTAGAATAAAAAATACATCTTTAAAAATTAAATATTTATTTCCAAACTTTAGGCGAGCTTTTCCTCTAGCTTGGACTGCAAAGAACGCCCAGTTCCCAGTTCTCTACTTTAAGCCGCCTTCGTCCACTTCCTCCCACGATTCAAGAAGTTGTAAAGAGTTACAAACATGGTTACTAGATCCATAATCAATAATCCAGACAGATTTATCATTCTCTAAAACACATGTTTCTAAGATAAATGAACTACAATCAGTACCTTTGTTTTTCATTGCTAGAAACTTTGGGCAATCCTGTTTCCAATTCCCCTTCTCATTGTAGAGAAAGCACTTACCTTTACCTTTCTTGTTTTTATTTTTCTTCCCCTTAGGTGTCTATGCATTTGGTTGTGCACTCATCTTAGCAGCCTTTGCAGGCTTGGGGTTGGTGTTTTGTCCACCTTTCCACTTGTTTCCAGCTTTCGAAGATGAAGCTAGGTTAGCTTCAGCCTTAGCTAGATCAGTAGCAGCAAAAACAATAGTCTTCTTTTCTCCTCCATTACTAGGTCCAGCCATGATAGACTCGAAAGGCTGAAGCTCATTCATGAGCTGCGTCAGACCATAGTTGAGTTTATTCATCACATAGTTGGTGGTGAATGACAGAAAAGCTGGAGAGAGACTGTTGAGGATTAAGTCGACTTGAGTCTCCTCATCTATTATGGCTTTGTACAGTTCAGCTTCCTAAAAGTAGTTGGTCATCTTGATTAGGTGATCATGAACGTGCTGGGACGGTGCCATCTGAGCACTGCCATATTTCTTGGTGGCCTCAAAATGAGTATGCACAGACTTTGCACCGAACATGTCTTGAAGCTGGTCCATGATTACGTAAGCTGTCTTGACATTCTCCATCTTTGTCTTGAGAGTGTCTACCATACTAGTCAACATGTAGTACCGTGCCTTGTTATTTGCCGCCTGCCAACGCTCATATTTGTCTCTAATAGTCTCTTTAGCTGGAACTTCCGGGGATTCCTCTGTCATGATGAACTTGGTGTTGTCACCAATCAACACTATGTTGATATTCTGCTTCCACTTAAGGAAGTTTTCTCCAGTGAGTTTCTCCATAGAAAGTTGAGAAATGATGGGAGTAGACACAACCATACTTAAAACTACATATTATCAATAAAATAGAAATCAATCTCATTTGCTCAATAAAACTTATATTCATTCATTCTAATTTCAAGAAATAGCACAACATATACCATAAGTATGCAAGATATGGAAAAAAATACCAAAATAATAATATCTCTCTTTCTTTAGGTTTTTAACTATTCTATTATATCGTTGTCCCGGTTGGCGACAGTAAAAAAATATCATTAGTTAAATAGAGTTGTAAACTCATTTAATAATTGACACCATTATTAACAACCTCCTATTTGATCAAAATAAGAAAAAAAAATCTCTTATTTTATGAGATAGACCCACGGTTTTGATAATCATGGATTTAGTTCTAGTAGAATTTAACCTATAGTTATCTATCTTTCGAAATCTAACATTGTCAAAATAACTAATGAACACCTTCCATAGGGAGACGATTCAAAGCGTCTCAAGGCCCCATTAAGCTATTGACCTTGTTAAATCAACAGTGAAGATCAAATATAATTCTTAAAATAAGTTCATTATTTATTAAAAATAGTATTTTTATTATTATTTTTCGAAAATTAATGATTATGGTTCTCCAAAAAATTGTAAATTTAAATTTAAAAAATAAAGCCTTATAATCTTCTATTAATTCTAAAGTGTCACATTGAAACAAATTCAATTAAATTAGAATCAATTTGTTGCTAATCAATATTTAGGTTTAACTATTATAATGAACCTATATAATTATGTCAAACTCAGGCAAATGAGCCTTAACAATTGGGCTTGTAAGGAGGGCTAGGTTGTAAGGAGGAGGGATGGGTCCAGTATGTCATTCTCACTACTAAGGCCCCCATACTTCCATACAAGGTCCAAAAGACAAGAATTTAAACATTCGTTTTATTAATTGTTATTAATTGATTAGGCCCAAGATAATGGGCCAAGATAAAGCCTATAATTTTATGAATATTTTATTTGGCAAAATCCATATATAAAGCAAACATATGGGCCATTATATGCATCTAGGCCCAATTGCAAAATTACCACATATAGTGCAAACAAACATGTTATAATTGGATGGGCCTAATCATGTTACTATATGAGCAAGTCTATGAATTTATGCAAAAATAACACAATTTATTTCATTTGCGAAAATACCACAAATAATTGTCTAGAATTTATCCAAAATTCGAATTAATTAAATTTTTACAAAAATAAATAAGCCAATTTAAATGAAATTTATCAATAATTAACATAGGTTAATTTAAATTTCATTTATCAACAGTCAACTTAGTTTTGGTCATTTTGAAAAATATTAATTTAATTTAAATATGATTTATCAACAATCAACAAAAGTTAATTTAAATCCCATTTATTAAAAAAAATTATTAATTGGTATTGTGATATTTTTCAAAATTTTACCAATTTTAAATTTTAAAACAAATATTTTAATTGTTTTTCAAAAAATATTTTGTATTGTTACAACTATGAGCAAATATTTTAACCATTTATTAAAAAAATAAAAATATTAATAGTTAACAATCCTAAAATATCTTAAAATAGTTAAACAAATTAAAATATCCATATAAATATCTAGTCAACAAATTTTAAAATTTCAAATTATTTAAATATTTAAATCCATATAATAATCAAATATTAATATTTTTAAATAAAAGATATTAAAATAACAAGCATTTTTTTAAAAAAAATCTTTAATATCTCATAACTTTATTCTAATATTTTAATATTTAAAATATTTAATATTAATTAGTTAACCTATTTTTAAATTTGAATTTGAAACTTTGTATAAAATATCTAATTTTTAAATAACAAAAAACAATATCTTATTTTAAAAAAAATATTTTTAAAAGATAAAATAAATTTGATATTTTTGGGTTTGTTACAAAAAAATTAATTTCATATTTTATTATCTTTATTTTTTTTAAAACATTATTAATAATAATAATAAAAAAATATGGGATGAACAATACCTGTAATGGGTATTGCTCACCGTGGCCGACTGGGACATACGCACGCGAGTGCTGGGGTGCAGTACAGAGGGATGCGTGCCCCAGTAGGGGAGATGCGCTGAGGGACGCCGAGCGGGTGGGGAGCTACGTCGGGGAATGCGTGCGCGGGTGGGGAGATACGTCGAGGGTTGCGCGCGCAGGTGGGCAGTGGGCGCAGGTGCCTTGCAGCCCAAAAAAAATCAATTTTTTTGTGTAATTTTTTACCCAAAAATGTTTTCTAAATAATATTTACAATGTTTTACACCAAGTAAAGCATTTATAAAAATTAATTACATAGAAAACACAACAAAATAACCCAAATATGCTAATAATCGCATAAAAATCAATATGCTTCATAAAAAACATGAAATCCATCCAATTACTCAACACATCAAATAATTCAATTTTTACCATGTTCATGCATGAAAATAAAGATTACCAAAGGCTTTGAGGCTAGTTGTTGGGAAAACTTATACATGATCTTATTTACTTTCATGTAAATCATATATTAAACAAATTAATATAAGAAAACCTAGAACATGTTTCTATAATCGAATTTAAACAGAGATATTGATAAGAACACTTACATTATACACATATGAATGAATAAGTCATCTATACAGTTTCTCTAACCCTTGAATCCTTTGTGTCACAGTGTATCACCAAGAAACTGAATCGATCTTCTAATTTCTTCACAGTCTTCCAAAGTCTCCTTAGAATCACCTAGAATAGAGTGGGCAATTCTCAACACATGAGATAGATACAAAGAGAAGATTAAGAGAAGAATATTAAGGCTTAGAAAAGGACTATGCTGTAGAGAGAAATTAAAATCTAGAGCATCAAAACTAGATGTTCTGATCATCTAAAAAATAAGTGATTTCAACTCTCACTTAGCATTCCTTTTATAGGCTCAATTAGGTCATTTATTTAATTAAAAAATCAATAAAATAATAGATAATATCAGCCATTAGGTCAAAATTCTCACGGGCTTTAGGCCTGTGAAATTTCCTATTTAATTATAAGCCCATTGGACTTAAAATCAAGACCTGTATTATTTTATATTGATTAATTAATTAAATAATTATTTAAATCCTTTATCAAATTAATTATTTATAATTTGAACCTAGATTTAAACTTTGTTGACCCACGATTTAGCCAACTGACACGGAGTCAAAATATGAATGATATAGACGAATATGTATAGATAATAGCGTAATGACAAAAGTAAAGAAAACACAGTAATTATAGTGGTTCGGCCCCAGAATCTGGTAATGACCTACGTCCACTTAGAATGATATTGATATGGGATCAAAAGTGTGATCAGAGAACTTGGGTTCAATGAGTTTCAACACTCCTCATAAACAATACAAGTTTTCACAGATGATTTCTATAATTTCTATGATTTCCGGGCAAAAGTCCCTTCCCATGAGCCATCTCTTGCTTTTTATAGGCTCATGGAGGGTTGTCCAATATTGTTACAGATATTATCCCCTGAATCATCGGATATTCAGAAGATTGCATGAGATAAATTTGGGATTCATAAGATCTTTCCGTAAATGTTGCTTTGCCAGCGGAACCACCGACCAGTCTGGTCGTGGTAAAGACAGGTCTGTCCTGCTTCTGGTGTGTTTCCTGGTCGATACTCTAGCAGACGCTCCAGGTGTCAGCCACGTGTCATGAGATTATTCGCCACGTCACAAATGCTAATTTATTGGATAACAAACTTATTTATTAATTTAGACACCAATTTGTCTTAATTAATAAATCTGCCATAAAGTCTATTTTCTTCTCTAAATTGCATAACTCTATGAAACTATCCAAAATTGACCTGGTCAACTTTGATAATTAAATCAATTAATTGAGACTATCTAGATGATTTTATCCAAGATATAGTGGAGACCATGGTTCTATGAAATCAAGCTCCAATAAGTTATCATAAATTTACCAACTTATTAATTCCTAGTGACTCCACTAAAGACTCAGAACTGCACTATTGAATTCATAGAACACTCTATAAGCAGTATAGATACGCTATTAGTTATCCATTGTTACAACCATAATTATCACTCAATCATCTATAGACGGTCTACAATGAGATGGGACTAAAATACTGTTTTACCCCTCATTGTATTTTTTCCTTAAAACACTTAGTTCCTTGTAAATGATATTTCAGTAAACTAATATTTATTATTGAAATGAAATATCTTTCATTTAGCACCTCGAACCAAACTAAAAGGAAACCATTGTTTTACTTTTTATCAAAAGCTATAGATGTTCATATCTATGATTAACACTCCCACTTAATTATACTACCGAGTTCCCAAGATGTAAGTATGGGCTAGTCCGTAGGGTAAGGTGGTAACGAACAAGTCAAAGAACTCAAATAATACAATCAGTTAGAATACTAACCACTCAGAATTGAGATTGAATTGACCTATGGTCAACTATATGATATGACTAGAATAGATAATAACTGTATGTTTACTTATCCTATCTACTGTCAATATCGGTCCATTTCGATGTAACAAATACATCCGATCTTATCTACTTTGCTAATGTTCTGGAAAGAACATAACACTACAATGTTTAAATAGATCATATCGTAGATTGACAAGTCAGTGTAAATTCTGTGCACTGACTAATCTTAGGACTAACTTATGTTTGAACATATAATCATATTTATATTCCACTGTGATTATGTCACCATAAAAACGATTAGCTATATGCTCAAGATTTAATAGAAGTTTATATTAAACAAATAATCATGAAAATAAAACACGTGAGCAAAGTGATTAACCAAGTCAAAAATTGTTTTATATTCTTTTATTAATAATAAATGAGATTACAAAGAAATTGAGTTTTAATTAGGGCATAAAACCCCAACAAAAGGAAATGTTTTTCATTTAAAAGTTTAATACAGACATGGGATCCCAAAATTTTACAAACAGATGTTTAAAAGGGTATATACAAATAAAAAGTTATAACTAGTCGGCCTAAGCGACAAAATAAGGGATAAAAGCCTAGTTCCTCTGAGATATCCTCGACCATGTTGGTCGAGCAGCTGCATATGTACATGTCACCACCAAAGCTCTCCAACACATGGTTGGTCTATGCCCTGAATAGATGACCATAGAGTTAATCCGAGGCCTTATGCCCTAGCTATGTTACAATAGAGTCAACTGGTGCCCTTGCCCTTAGCTCTGAGTAACTAGCCATAGAGCTAGCCAAGCGCTTTGTTACGACCATAGGGTCGACTAAAGTAATAGTACGTTCCTGATTGGGCATAAGCCTCACGACCAGCGCACTATTGCCGCCCGTGACTTATAAGTCAAGGCCTTAACCAAATATTCAGATATAGACAAACATATATAGGTAAGCATACTTCAGACAATACAAGTATGCATACATATAAATCATGGTATCTTAACCAATCAAATACAAACACAATAATAACCATGTTCCTTAACGGGGCCGAGCCCTACTTATGCAAACAACGCAAGCAATCATTAAACAATTACCCAGACACAGAGCATTCAAGCATAACCTAAATCATGTTCATTCTCATGGGCCAAGCCCTATCCATAGTTATAATTAACGATCGGGCCAAGCCCTAATCACATATATCACGTATTTGGTGCAATTTTCTTACATTAGGTCCAGTGCAGTGTATATTAAGAACGACCCTCGAGTACGATCCCGGTTTCGAGCCCCTATCAATAACCTAGTCACAATAAATAGAGAATCTCGTTAAAAATGAGCGAATAAAGGCTTCAGGACTGAGCAAGCCTTCAGGACGTCTAATTCTACTAAACTGGGTAGTATGATCGATCCCAAGCCCTTAGATTTGAGTTCCTGCACTCAAAACCCTCCAAGGGCTCAAAAATCCTTCAAGCGGTGCGACTCAAAACAAAGGAGCCATGGACCGCCCCAAGTCAGAGAGCCCAAGGCTCCCCTCTATTTCGACACACGCCACGATGCGCCACTACTGGCGCCACGATTCAATTGAAGGTTCGACACCTCCTTCTCCTTCTTGTTCATGAGAGTCGCGACGCCCCAAGAACAGGGCCGCAAATTGCCATGAAAACTCAGAAATTTCCCCGTTTTCTTCAAGCCAAAACCTACCAAAAATCTATCAAAACATAGCTAAATCGCCAAGGTAAAATTCCCAATCAACTCAGCACCTCAATCCACACAAAACCCAAGCCTAAACTTGGCCAAAACCTCATCAAATCTCAAAATTCAGAATTGAGTTTCTAAACTCGAGAACTTAGCTAAACACCAGAGAAACAAAGAGATTCAAGGCTGGAAGTCATTACCTCAGTTGCCCTAAGTGATGCTAAGCTTCTCCCCAAGCAATGGTGAGCCTAGTCTAGCCTCAATTCCTCCTAGATCGCATGAATTTCCAAGGAATTTGAGTGAGTGTGTGAACGAGAGAGAGAGATGGAGAGAGAGAGAGAGTATTGAACGAGTTTTCCTTCTGTTTTGGTGTTTGTTGGGTTTACTTGGTCTCTAAGTAACCTTAAGCAAATCCCGAGGCTCAGGGTACCAAAAACGTCCCCGAGGGAAAAATGGTCAAAATCCCCGAAATTCCCTCCAATCTCACTAACTCCAAATATATCCTCGAATATTCATTCCCATTACTTGATAACCCGGTAATGTACAAGAGACCCATAATACCCCTTGACTCACCCTGAGGCAGGTATTAGGTCCCGTTGTGACTTTCCCACTAACTTGCTCCCTAGGATCGCCTCGTGCCGAGTAACCCAAATATATCCACATAATAATGTGGTCTCACACATATATCACATATATTCCAAATATATTTGTAATGGGCCAAATTATGAAAATTGCCCTTATAATAAGAAACGGGCCCACAAGCATATTTAATACACATAAACATGCATATCTAGTCATATTATAATATAACTCACATAACCATATTAGGACACACATATATATCACATAAACACATAATTTCCATTATTTTCCATCCTAGCCCCCTAATCAAGGCCCTAAGCCTTATTAGGTAATTTGGGACGTTACAACCATCCCCTCCTTACAGAAATTTCATCCTCGAAATTTTACCTAAACAACTTGGGATAATGATTTTGCATATTTGCCTCCAGCTCTGAGGTCACTTCCTTGACCTTGTTGTTCCTCCATAATACCTTAACTAAAGGTATAGTCTTGTTCTTGAAGACCTTGTCATTCCTATCTAAAATCTGAACTGGCTGCTCCTCATAGGATAAATCAGTCTCAAGTTCCAAATCCTCATAACTCAACACATGGGTCCCATCTGATACATACTTCCTCAGTTTGGAAATATGAAATATGTTGTGCACACTAGACAATGTCGGGGATAAGGCCAACTTATAGGCCACCTGACCAACCCTCTCCAGGATCTCAAATGGTCCAACAAATTGTGGCTCAACTTGCCCTTCTTTCCAAACCGGTTCACCCCTCTCAATGGTGAAAAAAAAACTATGCCATGCGTGTATATGATATTGATAAAGTATCATGATTGTTTTATTTATTTATTTAATTAATAATTTGAAAAATAGATTTTTTCAAATTTGGTAAGTTAGATATTACCTAAATCAATTCCTATCATCATTATGATTTTATATTATTATTATTATGAATAATAATATAATATATAATATATAATCTATATATATATATTATATGATAATAAGAGAAAGACAATGGTGATTTAGAAGAGTTTTAGAAAATTGTCGAACAAGAAATTCATCATCTTCTTCTCTTATTATTCCAACCTTTCTCAAACCATAATACAAGTACTCATGTGTTGAGATAAACTTGTGATTTCTAAATTACAAACTCTTGTTCTTTATCTGCTCACCCACATCTTGAGGTGTAGAGAACACTCCGGAAGATCGTGGTCTGAGTACTCAAAGCGTTGGACAGGAAGATCATTATTTATACAAAAAGACTCAAGGACACTTGATATGCTTTAAGAGGTAAATATTTTTGTCCTTAAATATTTGTATACATGTGCATATAATATATAAGTGTGTGTGTATATATATATGTGTTGACCCTCGATTTGGCGAGCGACATGGAGTCAAATATACGACAAAGTATAAAACAACAATGAGAAAAATGATCTAACGGAAAGGAAGAAAACACCAATGGATTATAGTGGTTCAGCCCCAAAGAATGGTAATGACCTACGTCCACTTAGTGATATTGTTATTATTGAATCTCAACGTTGTGATCAAAGAACTAGGGTTCATGAGTTTCACAAACCTTGAATGTATTACAATCAGATGATGTATAATTCACTAGAGCTCTTTTTTCTCTCAATATTTCGCAAAAAGATTCAGGAATCAAAAATCCAAAAGTCCATTCCTTGAGCTATTTCATGCATATTTATAGGCTCAAGGAGGGTTACACATGGCAACGTGTCCTATCTTTCCTTAATAATCGTGTATCAAGATAATAGTGAAGAAATATTCAACACAGTTATTATAAGATTACAGCTTAAGAAGGAAATAACTTAGGTTATACGACCAGCCTGGTCGTATAAAAAATTAACCCTGATGATGCGGTGTGCTTCTGGTGGATAGTCGAGCAGTACTTTCGACACGTGTCAACCACGTGTGAGAAATTCTCGCCACGTCATCAGCAATCATTTTTTGGGTAAACATTTGCCCCCCAAGTTTATTTATTGCGACCAGCAATAAGTAATCTTAGGAAATCGAATCTTTGAATACCCCACGAAATCTGTTAGAACCGCCCATGCTTTCTCAAAAAAGGTGACCAATCATGTCTAATCAAGTCTTTTCGGTTTCCCAAGAATGTGTCTGACGACCATTTCACTTCCCCATGCTTAGGAAAAGTAACTCATGATTACCTCTTTTAACGTGTCGTCGTCACTATATATAATAACCCAAATCCATTTTTTTACTTTTCATTCGCCATTTTCTCGTCAAGAACTCCTAAGAACCTCGACTTTCAGAGCCCAGAAAACTTGAAGAGCTTCCATCGCTGTTCTAAGGATCCTCCACTCGGATGCTCAAAGCTGTTTTGTTTCAGACCCCTCTTTTCATCCAAGTAAGTTTTACGAACCCCTTGGATGTTTGAGATGCCATGCAGAACTATTTTTTGTGTATTCAAATCTATGTTCTTGACTGTTCTTGGCCTAAACTGTTTTGGGGTAGTGGGCATATTGATCGATGCTTGATAGGACAGCGAAATTACGTTTCGTAGGAGTTAGGAGCCAGTTTGGTAGTTGAGATTGTAGATTTAGGGTGTAAAATCGAAGCAAAAATTTGATTTTTAAGCTAGTTGAAAAACAGGGTTTTTCTCGCCCCTTCGGAGTCGAAAAAGCTGTTTCCTAAAAATTTTTTTACTTCCGCTTTTCAATCTGTTTTTCAAATTGCTCGTATGGAACTTAGTGTTTTTGTTAGAATACTGCTGGCCGTATAAAAACTTAATTTTTATACGCGAGCAACATTATTCCAACTCTGCTCGCAACATTATTCCAACACAAGCTTTTAAGCTTTATGTCTTACCTCCCCCTTTCTCTGCTCGCAACTTTTCATGCAAGATCCGTGGGGAGATGAAAGACCCATCAACGATGACTTACTAGCTCAACTGCTTGAGGACGAGGAGCAACTGTCATTGCTAATACCTGAAATTCCCTTTTCTCGCGCCACTTCAAACACTCCATCGACCTTCGTCCAAAATATGGGTCGAGAAAAAACTACAGCCCAGAAAAAGAAAACTCCCAATCCTTCAAATCAGCCTGCTCCTCGGGCTAAAATTCCTTCGACTAGTGGTCGAGAAGAAAATATTCCTGACCCAAACATCCAAACTCATGCTCAACCCCGAAATGCAATTCAACCAGATGTTGAATGGTACGTTGTACCTGAAAGCCGGGTAACGATCAGGATGATCGCCAACTATATTAGAAAGTATTGACTCCCGGGGGTGACACTGGTCTGACCCACTCAAGACCAACGGGCGAACTTGCTTGGAAGCGCTTTCAACGCCTGGTCGAGGTACCACATTGAGGCAGGGGCTACCTTGCCTTTTCATCCTTTTTTCCAAGGGGTGGCCAACTACTTCGGGGTTGCCCTTTTCCAAATAACTCCCAATGGATATAGAATGCTTGCAGCACTCTATATCCTTTATAGCCACAAAAAATGGTCTGTGCCATCACCACATGAGGTTAATTATTTGTTCGACCTCAAATCTAACTCCAACCAAGAAAGCACAGGGTTTTTTCACTTTTGTCATCAAGAAACATGGCGCACTTTCCTGTCCGACACCACTCACATATTAAACGTGGGGAGGTACTATCAGGAGTATTTCCTTATGACTGACATGGTCGCGAACAACCTGGCCTTCACTCAAGGAGGTAACATCTTTGTACCACTGGTCGTTAATCTTTTTTAATTTTTTCTTCACACTTTCTTAGACTTTTAGTGCCTTTCAGGCCCATGGTTGCGACTAGACCCCACTCTAGACATGGAGTTAAGATCAGCCCTCTTGACATAGAGAAAAGCATCAAGCATCTGGTCACAGAGGCTAACCTTAGGCTGGTCGGCCTTTTGGCCCCTCATCAGGATGTGAGGGAGTCAATAGCGGGGAGTGCTACTGGCGGAGAGGTTCCCGAGCAGCATCCAGACGTGGAACAACCCCCTCCAAGGAGGGCCACTGGAGTAACAATCAGGGAACCTTCCAACACTCTGCGGGCTGCTGCTCCCCCTGCCCCAAAGGGAAAAGGAAAAAAGAAGGCCACCGAACCCCTCGCTCCCATCGACGAATCTTCAGATGAGAACGGTACTGATCTTTCGCTCTTAGATAGTTTGCCAATTCCTTGTCACTTATTTGACGGGGATGGAAACTTTAAGTATACTCCAATCTTAAGTTCAGATTTCTTCCAGGCAGTAAGTAGTTCAGTTAGTAATGTAGCGACCAGTATTTGTAGCACGGGTACTTTACTTATAATCTCTTTACTTTCATTTTTAGCTCCATCTATATATCTTGCCTCACTGCTTGTGTTGTTTCTTTTTGTGCAGATATGTCATCTGAAGACGTGTTCGAGCATTACAAGGCTACCGCTGCATCTTCAAGCAAGAAGAAGGACAACAAGAGGACTCGAGGGGAGAGCAATAAAACCGCCTCAAAGAAGGCTCGAACTGAGGACCCTTCAGCCACTGTCCCTTCGAAGGAGAACACGCCACCTCCATCGCCCCTCGAGCAGCCGGACTCAACTCCTTTGGTCGACCAGCATTCCACTCCTCCAAGACCCGTTGACCAGCACCCTACTCCTCAGGTCCCTACCAGCCAAACACAGCGCACACAGCTCGAAGGCTCCCTGTCCAGCATCGTGGTCAGCTCAGCCAGGGAGAGGATATACAAGCTCTCCAAGCACAAATGCAGTCAAGAGGCCATTAACGAAACCATTTCCATGGAGACTGACAATACTCAGCCGAGGGCTGAATGATATAGTTAGCGTAAGTTGTTTCCTGATGCTAAATAATTTGCTTTTGATTTTCTGCCATCGCCTTACCCTTTCCATCTGACTACAGGGATTACTGACCATGACCGCTCACTGGCGCCGTGCGGGCGCAATGGTGTCCAAGACTAAATTTTTTGACACCAGGCTTGCTGAGGCTAAGAAAGCGCTTGAAGGGAAAAACGCTGACCTGCTCAAGAAGAACAATGAGATAACTATTCAGAACGGCAAGCTGCTTGAGAAGAGTGTGGAGCTGTCTAAGCAGAAAGAGGAACTGCTCAAGCAAAAAGCCACTCTGACCGAGGAGTTGTTGGAGGTTCGGGATGCCCTGAAGAAATCCAATGAAGACAATGAAAGATTCAGGGAAAGCACCAAACTCAACTACCAACAATGCAAACAACTCAAGCTTGATTTGATCGCGAGCAGGCAGGAGACGGAGGAGCTGGAAAAGTGCGTGAAGGAGCTTGAGGAACTCGAGGCCAGGAACTTGGAGAAGTACAAGGATGTTGGTTTTTATTGATCAAATCAGAGATTATGCGCAGCGGAACAACAATCAAATTGTCAGATTAATCCCACAAGATTTCTAGATCTACTTCTTCACACTCTTATATATATTGAATCAAGGAGAAGAATAGAAAAATTACCTCAGGTCCTTCCTAGCTGCTATCTTTTCGTATGGCTGAATCCTTGAGATCTCACACCAAGATCTTCCAAAATGTTCTCAGTCACACAAAGAACGAGTGTGGGCTCGCTATACAAATAATAGGCAATAACTATTTATCAGATGTTCTCAACACATGAGAACTGATAAAGTTTGGACCTAGGTTTTGTGAAGAGCAATGACCTTTGTTTTTGTCATTGTTCTCTTTTCTCTGAGAGAATCCTAGATATTTTTCTATCCCTGAAAAATTACGTTCTGTGAAAACTGATATCCAATATTTAATAATATCCAATATATTAAAATATTTGTTATTTTAAACAAATTCAAAATAACTGACCAGTTATCAGATTTTTGTTTAAATAATAATATTTTAATCATATTAAAATATCTCATTATTTATTTAATATTTAAATAACTAAAATTGTGGAATCAAGAGACTAAGTCCATCTCTTATGCGTGTAGCACAGTGCCTGTGCACTGTGCCACACGTGTACCACATGCATGTGCAGGCATGTGATTTTTCCCAATTTTTATTATTATTTAAATACCAAAAATCCCAAAAATAAATTAATTCAAAATTAATTATATTTTTGTTAAATCAAATAATTAATTAATTCTTAATTAATTAATTACACATAATTAAGCAATAATTATGTTTGATACATAGAAAATATATTTTACTTATCACATAAGTCCTTTTTTGCCCATTTTTGTATTTTCCTTTGACAGTGATTGTTTGAGCCATTTTGGGGACCATGGACCTATAACATTAAGCTCCAATAAATTAAAACTAAATAATTAAACTCTTTAATTATAATAGTTAATTTATTAATTCTGATATTACTCCACTATAAATTCAGAATTGCACTCTTTATGTTATAGATATACTTTTACAAAAATCTTTTTCTTAAGTCGTCCATTGATATAACCATCTTACAATAGTTCAACCCTCTAATTAATTAGTTCATAAATTAGAATGGGAGAATTACCATTTAACCTTTCTAATTTACTTCTTATTCCTTAAGTACCATTAATTCACTAGTGAATAATTAATCTATAATCTAATTATAGATTTGAGCTCAAAATCATTCAGTTCCAGAATTAACCCTTAAGGGAACTAATACACGATCCGTTAGGAAAGATTAGATTTTGTATTGTTGATACATGTTCCCAACCATCCATGATATTAAATCTCCAAAACAAAAGTCATTAGCCTCATTCTTTGAAGAGACCTTAACGAATGAATCAAAAGATTTAATAAACATGAACAGAAGTTCATGAACACTCAGGATTTAGGTTGATCTATAAATGATCATCAGTTATGATACGAATTACAAGTCTTTATTATTAAATGGTTTTTGGATAAAGACTCTAATTCATATCGGTCCATGTCATATATAATCATATTATATAAATCACCTTTACCGAGATGTCTTACCACATCAATAATCCGAATCTAGATTATTTGTATCATTATGATACTCAATAAACCGTACTTACAACTCCAATTAAAGAATTCCATAACTTTAATTTGTTGTTGTTGACTATTTTTATTCATTCATGTGACCTTAATTCTCTCGTACTAATACAAGATCACATCCTCAATAATGAATATGGAATTTTTCTGATATTTACAAAATTATTCAAACAATAATTTAACAATCTAAATATGACAATAATAATAAACCATTGTATTTATTTATTCACAGAAAAAACAAATGTCTTTACATGCTTTTAGGACACACTCCTAACAAAGGAAGCCACTCATCTCTGCTTCTATGAGTTTTGGAAGCACAACCGGGAGGCTAACTTCAACTATCTATCAGAACGCCTGAGGCAGAATCTAATGTCTCAATGTGCCATTCGCTTGGAGGAAGAAGAAAGGGCTACTATTCCTGCTTCCCCAGAGATCTCTTTGGCAACAGGGATAGATGGTGCAGACAATGAAGCTGGCGAAGCTGTCGACCAGGACGCTCCTCAAGACCCTCTAGCCTCTTAGTCTTTTCTCCTTCTATCTTTTAATCTTTTAATTACATGACCTACTGGTCGTGATGTAAAGACATTAATTTTTTATTGCGGCGTGGGCAGCTATTTTCCTTTTAATCAAACAATTACATCCGAGCAATACTGCTCGCGGTGTAAAGTAATTCATTTTTGATATTATAATACATTTCCATTTTATTATAACATCTGTTCACATGACCAAACTTAGCATATCACTTTGGTTTGATTTAGCAAAATATGAAAATTTGAAAAATACTCTAAGTACCCTAACATGCCTTCACTTATTTTGCTCATGTGTTTACATACCTTTTGATGATGTGCTTTGCTTACTTGTACCTTATATGCCCCCCAAGTGATCGAGGAGCTTTAGGTCCTTGGTCACTTGCCTTGACAAAAACCTGTTTGAACAATACTGCTTGGAGCAAAATAATTGAAATTGTAATACAGCAAAACAACACACGTAATGAGCAAATACTTGTAATAAATACAATAATTGGCAAGAAATGACTGGCTACGCATAGTCCCTTATATTTTTCGTAATAAATGGACGAAGCATGTCTGTACGAGTGATCAATAAGATCTTACACTTATAAGCGATCAGTCACATAAAATGACCAACCCTTTTTCAAAACTTGTAAAAAGTAAAATTAATACAAACCAATTCTTTAAGAAGAATTTTTTATTGATAGTACTTGTGCAGGTGTTCTCCATTCCAATAGCGAGGAACAAGATCTCCGTTTAAGCGAGCAAGTTTATAGGTGCCTGGGTGAAGGACTTCTTCAATCTGGTATGGCCCTTCCCAATTAGGTCCGAGTACTCCAGCAGCTTGGTCGCGAGTGTTTAGAAAAACTCTTTAGAGTACAAGATCTCCAACGCTGAACTTTCTTTCTCGCACTTTAGAGTTTAAATACTAGGCAAATTTTTCCTGGTACGCAGCTACTCGGAGTTGGGCTTGCTCATGTTTTTCATCGATTAAGTTGAGGGATTCCATCAATAGTTGGCTGTTTGAGCCTTGGGCGTACGTTATTCTGTGATGTGAAGGTGGATCTAACTCAACAGGAAACATAGCCTCATATCCATAAGCCAAAGAGAATGGAGTATGACCCGTTGTTGTTCGGTGGGAAGTTCTGTACGACCAAAGTACTTCAGGAAATTATTTTGGCCACGCCCCCTTAGCTTCTTCTAGCCTTTTCTTCAATGTATCCTTCAATGTTTTATTGACTGCTTCAACTTGTCCATTTGCTTGGGGATGCGTGATTTAAGAAAAGCTCTTGATAATGCCATGCCATTCGCAAAAATCCATGAATAAATCACTATTGAACTGGGTGCCGTTATCTGAGACGATCTTCCTCGACAATCCATAGCGACAAATGATGTTCTTGATGACAAAATCCAGGACCTTCTTGGTCGTTATGGTTGTGAGTGGCTTGACTTCGGTCCATTTAGTGAAATAGTCGATGGCAACCACGGCATACTTGACGCCGCCCTTCCCTGTGGGCAAAGATCCGATCAAATCTATGTCCCAAACCGCAAACGGCCACAGACTTTGCATCTGTTTAAGCTCATTAGGGGCTGCTCGCAGGATTTTGGAGAACCTCTGGCACTTGTCGCACCTTTGTAAAAACTCCATTGAATCTTCATTCATCGTGGGCCAAAAGTATCCTCACCTCAGTATCTTTTTTGATAAGCTTTGCCCCCCAGCGTGGTCTCCACAAAAGCCTTCGTGTACCTCTTTCATCAACTCTTTGGCCTTCTCTTTCGAAATACACCTGAGGAGTGGCATTGAATATCCCCTTCGGTATAGGATTCCATCGACCAGGATATACCTAGCAGCCTGCCGCTGAAGGGTCCTGGCTTTGTTTCTGTCCGTTGGTAATATGCCTTGCGTTAGATACTCTATATATGGTGTCATCCATGCATCCGTCATCTGGATCACCATAGCGGTCTCCTCTGCTTGGAAGCTTGGCATTGTTAGCCGCTTAACCGGCACTATATTCAGAGTATCAGCATCCTTCGCACTTTCTAATTTGGCCAAAGCATCAGCATTGGAATTCTGGTCGTGAGGTACTTGCTGGAGACTGTATTTGTCGAACTGAGCCAATAGATCTTTTTTTTTTGTTCAGATAGGAAACCATCTTTAAACCTCGCGCCTAGTATTCTCCCATGACTTGATTCACCACTAGCTGAGAATCACTGTAGATGTCAAGCACTTTTATATTCATGTCCCTGGCTAACCACAATCTAGCGAGTAGTGCTTCATACTTAGCCTCATTGTTAGAAGCAGTGAAGTCAAACCTGATTACGCAGTGAAATCGATGCCCCTCCGACGTTATCAATATCACTCCTGCCCCGGCGTAGCACTCATTAGATGAACCATCTGTAAATAATTTCCACGTGGGAGCTTGGTTTTGACATTCGGGCTCATTAGGCTCTTTAATTTGCTCGCCATTCGTAAGTTCAGTGAATTATGCAATGAAGTCAGCCAGGGCTAGTCCTTTTATCGCTGCTTGCGGCAAGTAAGATATATCGAACTGCCCAAGTTTGACTGCCCATTTTAACAATCTACCTGCATCCTTTGGTTTTTGCAGGACTTGTCGTAGAGGCTAGTCAGTCAAAACCGTAATTGGATGAGCATGAAAGTAAGGCTGCAGCTTCCTGGAGGCCAAACCTAGGCAATGGGCTAGCTTCTCGATGGGTGGGTACCGCTGTTCTGCTCCAATTAGCCTTTTTCTTACATGGTAAACAACCTTCTGCACGCCTTTTTCCTCCCTTACTAAAACGACACTAGCAGCGTATTCCGTGATCACCAGGTAGATGAACAAAGTTTCTTTATCGACCGGCTTTGACAGGATGGGTGGTTGCGCCATATGAGTTTTTAGTGCTTAAAAAACCTGTTCACATTCCTCCGTCCATTCAAAATTTTTATTGCCTTTAAGTAGATTAAAGAATGGGACGCACTTTTCTGTTGACTTTGAAATGAATCTACCATGAGCGGCAATTCTTTCGGTCAAGCTTTGAACATCCTTAATCTTTGCTGGCAATTTCATGTCGATCAGGGCTTTAATTTTCTAAGGATTGGCTTCAATTCCTCTCGAGTTAACTATAAATCCCAAGAACTTCCCTGATCCTACTCCGAAAGAGCATTTAAGGGGATTTAGCTTCATCTGATATTTGTTCAAGACGCTGAAGCACTCCTGCAAATCCTTTACATGCCCTTCTGCTTTCTTCGACTTGACCAACATGTCGTCAACGTAGACCTCCATGTTTGCCGATCAGTTCCTTAAACATTTGGTTGACGAGTCGCTGGTAAGTCGCACTAGCGTTTTTCAAATCGAAGGGCATCACTTTGTAACAGTAGAGCCCTGTATCAGTCCGAAAGCTAGTGTGATCCTCATCAGGGGGATTCATGCTAATATGATTATAACCAGAGTACGCGTCCATGAAAAAGAGGATCTCATGTCCTGCAGTGGCATCAACTAGCTAGTCGATTCTTGGGAGTGGGAAACAATCTTTGGGGTAGGCTTTATTTAAGTCTGTAAAATCCATGCACGTATGCCACTTGCCATTCGACTTGGGAACTAGCACAGGATTAGAGACCCACGATGGATAAAATTCCACCCTGATGAACCCATTCTCCCTCAGCTTCTCGACTTCTTCTTTTAAGGCCTTTGATCTATCTTTGTCAAGCAACCTTCTCTTTTGTTGCACTGGTGGAAAACTCTTGTCGATGTTTAGGACATGGTTGATGACTGCAGGATCTATCCCAACCATGTCTTTGTGCGACCAGGCAAAGACCTCCTGGTTCCCCCTTAAAAACTCCACCAGTGCTTGTTTTGTTGTTGTCTCTAAGTTTTTACCGACTTTCACAACTCTAGTCGGATTTTCTTCATCGAGTTGGACCTCTCTAAGGTCTTTGATGGGTCCCACTTCTTCTTCAAAATCCCCAAGGCGAGGATCTAAATCCCTATCCTCACTTTGGGTAACGCCCTATTTGGTGACATTATCACCCGAGTTGGCCTGAGCATCAGTTGCCATTTGCATTTCTTTCCCGCGAACATCTCTCGATACACCCTTCTTTGCCTTGGTGATCGAGGCGTTGTAGAACTCCCTCGCTTCCCGCTGATTTCCCAATACGCAACCCATCCCTACGTCTATTGGGAATTTCATGGCGAGGTGCCATATCGAGGTGACGGCTCGTACGTCGACTAGAATCGGTCTTCCAATTACAGCATTGTATGTTGAAGGACAATCAACTACTATGAAAGTAATGAGTAATGTTCTATTAGCAGGCACAGTACCTGCCGTAACTGGAAGCCTAATCGACCCTGTTGGGGTGAGCCCTTCACAGGAAAAACCATAAATGGTTTGGTTGCATGGCTCCAGGTCTTTGACGGACAGCTTCATTCTTTCCAGCGAAGACTTGTATAGGATGTTAACCGAACTTCCTGTGTCGACCAACACCCTTTTCACCATCATGTTGGCAATTTGTACGTCCACGACCAACAGATCGGAGTGTGGGAATCATACATGCTGGCCATCGTCTTCAGAGAAGTTTATCAATTCCTCCTCTGTACGAGCCTTTTTTGGTGCTCGATCTTCCACACTCATCATCTCGATGTCCTGGTCATGGCGTAGGGTTCGAGCGTATCGTTCCCTTTATTTCCCACTGTCTCCTACAAGATGTGGGCCTCCGCAGATGGTGAGTAAAGTGCTTGCCACAAGAGCTGGCTGTAGAGGTGGCGAGCGTTGTCGTGTAGGCGCCTGCTCGTTGCCACCTTGAGCCTCTCGCTGAGAACCTCCTGTGGCTCGCACATATCTTCTCAAATGATCCTGCCTTATCAGGAACTCAATCTTGTCCTTCAACTGGTTACATTCATTGGTGTCGTGCCCCTAGTCATTATGAAAATGATAGAACTTCGTTGTATCTCTCTTGGAGATATCTTTCCTTATAGGTGCGGGTCGTTTGTAAGGCACGCTTGAGTTGGTCGCCTGGTAGACTTCAGCTCAGCTTTCGACAAGGGCCTTGTAGTTGGTGAATCTCAGCTCATATCGATTGCCTTTGGGGTGCTTACTCTCAGAAGCCGAGGGTTCATTGTTCTCCCGCTTTCCACCATTCCTACCATTTCCATTCCCGTTTCCTTTGCTGTTGCCATTGGGTTTTTCTGACCCGTTAGCGGCTTTGGCGGGTTCTTTGGGCCCCTTGTCTTTATTTGGTGATTTCCCTTTGTTGGCAATCGCATCTTCGAGCTTGATATATTGATCAGCCTGATCCAAGAACTCTTGGGTACTTCTAACCCCATGCTTTCTGAGGCGACTCTAGAGGGGTGAATGGCGCCTAACTCCATCAGTTAGGGCCATCATCTTACCTTCATCGCCCATTGTCTTGGCTCCAGCTCCAGCTCGCATGAAGCATTGGACATACTATTTCAAGGGCTCTCCCTCTTTTTGTCGTATCTCGACGAGCTGGTTGACCTCTGTGGGGTGTACACGACCCGCGTAGAACTGTCTGTAGAATTCTTTCACGAACATTTCCCAAGATACTATACTAGCGGGAGGGAACTTGAAGAACCACTCTTGAGCGGTATCAGATAGCGTCGGAGGGAAGAACCGGTAGCGGGCATCTTTCGACACTTTTTGTATGTCCATTTGTATCTCGAACTTATTAACGTGAGATACTGGGTCTCCATACCCGTCAAAATTTGGCAATGTAGGCATCTTAAACTTACTGGGGGTTTTGGCCGCAGCAATCCTCTTTGTACGAAGGGGGTGCCCCTCCTCCTATCGTACTCGATATGGGACGTTTGTCCCCCGTCCAGTTGCTGTACCGCCTGGTTCAGGGCATCAATTTGAGCTTGAACTACTTTTGGGACTGCTGGGGCCGCTGGTGCCGGGGGAGTGTACTCATCGTGCCTCTCACGGCGGTCGTTAAGTATGTCCCTAAGATCATCGTCTCTTCATCTCTGCTTGCTAGCTCCTAGCCGGGTAAAGACGTTCGGCTGCTTGGGCTGCCCCCCAACATTGTGGCTAGTTGGCCTATTTTCTCTAGGTGGGGGGCTTCTACCTCCACCTCTTTATTCATTTCACCGGCCAGCGTTCCCTCTGCCGGAATCAGCTTCATTATAGCCATGGCCATCTCTGAATTGTGGCTAACTATGGCGCGGCCGGCTGTTCACGCTATTTCCTCCTCGGGGTGGCATCTCTTGAGCGTCAGGGGGAGGCCTGTGCTGGTCGTTGGGTCCCCATGCATTGTTATGCTGTGGGGGGCCCCTGACCGCAGAGCCTGACTCTGTGTTCCTTCTGTTGGTAGAAGGACGCTGCCCCCTGCTCGGTAGATTCGACTCTTCATCCCCTGGGCGTCTAGGGCTGCAGGGTGGTTGCCCGGCCCTATTATGCCTCGACTGCTGCTCAGGATCCCTAGGTGGGACATCATCCTGAGCCATAAGCGGCTACTCTGGCCTTTGAGGGCTTGCTGGCTGGAGTGGAGGGCTAGGATTGGGAACTCTTTGAGGTGGAATGTTTGGTGGCTGATCTGGCTGGGAGGCTGGCGCAGCCTGATTCCTTGCCAACTGGATGGCTGCTTCAAGGGCTGCCATGGCATCCCTCTGTAGACGATCCATCTTAGCCTGCCGCTCACTTAGCTCCTAACATCGGCGTTCTATTTCTCTTTACTGCAGCGCCATCGTCTTCGCAACA
Source organism: Humulus lupulus (assembly GCF_963169125.1). Taxonomy (NCBI): domain Eukaryota; kingdom Viridiplantae; phylum Streptophyta; class Magnoliopsida; order Rosales; family Cannabaceae; genus Humulus; species Humulus lupulus. Next base: position 38,817,180 of record NC_084801.1, on the reverse strand, counting down.
TTCTCTTGATTGGCCCTCAGATTGGCCAACTCATCTTGCAACACACCTAGCGTTGCCCTCAGTGTTTCGAAGTCTAGTTCCTCCTCATCAAACTCTAAATGTGGTCCATTCTCGGCCACACTTGGGGGAGGAAGATGGGATGGTGCAGCGCCAGCAGCCTGTCCAGTTTTCTTGGATGTTTTCGCCATTAGATTCTTTCACAGTTCTTTCCCAAACTCTCAATGAAAGCAGCAAAATGTTGACCCTCGATTTGGCCAACGACACGGAGTCAAATATATGACAAAGTATAAAACAAGAATGAGAAAAATGATCTAACAGAAAGGAAGAAAACACCAAGGGATTATAGTGGTTCAGCCCCAAAGAATGGTAATGACCTATGTCCACTTAGTGATATTGTTATTATTGAATCTCAAAGTTGTAATCAAAGAACTAGGGTTCTTGAGTTTCACAAACCTTGAATGTATTACAATCAGACGATGTACAATTCACTATAGCTCTTTTTTCTCTCAATATTTCGCAAAAAGATTAAGGAATCAATAATCCAAAAGTCCCTTCCTTGAGCTATTTCATGCATATTTATAGGTTCAAGGAGGGTTACACATGGCAACGTGCCCTATCTTTCCTTAATAATCGCGTATCAAGATAATAATGAAGAAATATTCAACGTAGTTATTATAAGATTACAGCTTAAGAAGGAAATAACTTAGGTTATATGACCAGCCTAGTCTTATAAAAAATTAACCACGATGATGCGGTGTGCTTCAAGTCGACAGTCGAGCAGTACTTTCGCCACGTGTGAGAAATTCTCTGTAACGACCTAAATTTACTAATAAGGCTTAAGGGCCTTGATTAGTGTGCCGGGAGGGCATAACTAGATTATATGTGATTTAATTTTTAAAGCATGTTATATGATTATTTGAATATCTGAGATGCATGACTATGTGTATTAGTATGCATGTAGGCCCTGATTAGGTTAGAAGGGCATAATCGTAATTTTGGCCCGTTGAGGGCATAACTGTATATATATGTGATAAATTGATGAGACCACATTATTATGTGGATATATTTGTAAACTGTGGCTCGAGACGATCATAGTGAGCATTTCAGCGAAAAAGTCACGGCGGGGATTTATACCCGACTAGGGGCGAGCTTGGGCGTATTTTTGGGAATTTAGAGAATATATTGGAGTCTATTTTGACATTGAGGAATATAATTGGTGATTAGTTAGGAGTCGGGAAGTAGGCGGTAAATATTAGATACACTTGAGGAATTAGCGGGAATTTGGTGTGATGACCAAAATGCCCCTAGGTTGATTTAAAGGCTTAGGGATAAAGGGAGGGTATTGTGGTCGGCTTATAAAGGACAGGTGTTATCAGGCTTTATGCCTTAGTGGAATAAGTAGAAGGATTTAGAAATCTGAAGAAAAGAAAGGAAAAGGAAGAAAAAAAAAAAAGGGAAATAGGAAGTCTATTTTTGTCTCTCTCGGTTTAAGCTTTTCTCCATCAATTCTTGAGGTCTTTTGGGGAAGAAACTCAGGGAGAGTTAGATTAGAAGCTTGAGGCTAGAGTCCTTGGTCAGGCTTGAAGAATTAGCAAGGATTTAGCAAGAGCAATCCATTCATTTGAGGTAAGGTTCAAGGTAGTTTTCAATTTCTAGTTCTTGGTATTGTTATGGATTTTGAGCTGAGTCTTGATGGGGAATTCTAGGGAGATTGAAGCTGAGCTTTGAGGAGGTGAAGGTCAAGCTAGTGAGAAGGACAACCTAGGCTAAGCTCATCCAGCAAAGGTAAGGAATTCTAGTTCAAGTTCTATGGTTTCTGTTGTTGCTTTTATTGAGATTCTGAGCTTTAGGTCCAGCCGTGGTGATTTATTTTATTTGGGGTGCATGTGATTAAGTTGTGTGTGGTTGGGATGTTTAGGATGAGTGGATGATTTTGATAGGCTTGTTTTTATGTTTGGTTGAGGTTTGGAAGAGTTTTGGTAAGGTTTGGCTCGGGGAAAATCGAAGGAGGAAAAATGCAGGGTTTGCTGTGCTATGACTAGCGCTACAGCGCTAGCCATTGGGCACTGTAGCGCTAGGCTGTGTGTTCTGGGGTTCCTTAGGCTCTATTTGTAGCACTCTCCTTAGAGCTCTGTAGCGCTACCCTATTTTCAAAAAGGAGTTTTTGAGTTATTTCTAAGGGTTTTTGCCCGGGGGTTTGGGGTTTGATTCCACCACCCCGTTTGGTGGAATTAGGGCTTCCCGAGGGCTCGGGATTGGTCCCGAGGCTAGGTTTTGGATTTGAGGTTTGGTGGTGATTTTGATCTGTGGCTGTGACTAGGTGAACGCTAAAGCTCGGACGGGATCATGCTTGAGGATCAAATTGAACATAGTTATGGAGAACTAGAGGTAAGAAAACTACACCCGGTTTGTGATGGGACTAAGAGCTCCCTATATCTGTATGATGTCATAGGTGGTATTATGCCATGGGACATGTGATAAACGACCTAAGGGTGCTGTAAATAATATATGCGCACAGGGCGCGACTCGGCCACTGGTAGCCGAGGACAGCTTAATATTCACTGAGCTCGGTTTAAGCGGGTCGGAGTCAGTGGGATAAATAGAGGGTGCGGCCTAAGGGCGTTAACCCTAGTTATCATATGTGGATTGATTATTGACGTGAAGTGATATACTTGGTATGCTGAACACTTGATTAACATAAATGCTTAGACTGTTGAGTACATGCTTATGCGATATGAGTTATCTGATTGTCTGTTGAATAATTGTGCTTTGTTATTGTGTTTTCTTGCTGGGCCTTGGCTCACGGGTGCTACGTGGCGTAGGTAAAGGCAGAGGCAAGTTGGACCAACCTTGAGAAGGAGAGCTGCGGGGCTGAATGTACATGGTCAGCTGATCGGCTGCCACGGCCGAGGAGTGGAATAGGATGAGAAATGCTTATATATCTATTTTTCCTTTGAGTGGCTAATCACTATATTTAAATCTTGAATCTTTTGTAAACAGTTTTTAATTATTTCTTTTGGGATCCCATGTAAAAAGAAAATGTTTATTTAAAAGAAATACAACTTTTGAGACCAAAATCTTTTAACCCTAGTTCAACTATAGTTTCAGTAACACATTTCTAACTAAATGACTTGATTAGCTAGTCTTGCACCTTTATAAACACACAGTGTAACGGTGTTGGCTATCTAGGGCGTTACAACTTGGTATCAGAGCGTCCTAGGTTTAAGGGTTCCTGAAGACTGGTTGGACATGTACATCTGTCGCGAAAGACAAGCTTGACTCAGAGTTTGGTAATTGTGTCTACATGATTATGTGCTTAAATGATTTGAATGAGATATGACTGTTGATATCTGCTTGATTAATAGAGAGCATGAGATACTGATATGGCCTGGCCCTTGACTATTGTATGGTGATATTGAGGCGTGCTTATCAGCACTGCTATGTATGTGAATGAATATATGGATGAATATTTGGATAAACTATTATAATTTGATTGCTTGTGAATGATTGGATTTCCAGTGATGGATCATGAAAGGATTATCACCCTATCATCATAGTCTGACTACCGAGTCATTGATTGCAGATTAACTTGGATAATTATGCGTCCAAGAAAATCTACGCGACTAGCCGGCAGGTCTGAGACTAGAGATGATGACTAGGGCCAGACCCCTCTGCCAGTCCCTGAGAAATGGCAGCAATTTATGGCTGATATGTAAGCACGACTACAAAGCCAAGATGAACATATTCGGATTCTGCGGCAGCAGTCTCCATCAGGAAGTGTTGCCCCCATTGTGCCATCTGCGGTGGAACCTGTTATGCAGCCAGTGAAGGTTGGGAGTAGGTGGGAGCAGTTTTATGAGCGGTTCAGAAAACAGCAGCCCCCAATCTTTGAGGGAGGACCTGATCCACTGAAAGATGAACAGTGGAAGACCATGATTACTACCATTCTGGACTTTATGAGGGTAGAGGGACATGACAGAGTGGCCTGTGCCACATATATGTTGAGAGATGATGCTCGAATTTGGTGGGAGGTGGCATCACAGACCAGAGATGTTATTGCTTTGACTTGGGAAGGGTTCAAGGACTTATTTCGTCAAAAGTATTATAATTTTGCCAACAGGGCAACAAAGATAAATGAGTTCATGGGGCTGGTTCAGGGCAGCATGACAGTTACAGAATATGCCCTAAAGTTCGATATACTTGCGAAATTCGCGCCCGACCTTGTGCCTACTGACGCAGCTAGGCAGGACAGATTTATTAGAGGGCTTAATGCTATGATAGCCCGAGATGTGAGGATTACAACAGTTCCTGGAGGGACGACTTATGCCCAGGCTGTAGAGAAGGCTCTTACCACTGAGGGAGCAGAAAAAATAAGATATGGAGGGAGAGTCTAGAAAGGCAGAAGGGCCGCAGGGCGGTGCCTCCATATTCTTGTTCTGGTATGGGTGGAGGCCCCAGTGATTTGAAGAGGAATACCCCTGATGCTTCATTCGCTCCTGGTTCTGATAGGAGAGGTCGAGGTACTCAGGGTAGCCGCCAGGGAGTGGTGACACATGGAAGTCTTATCCTGAGTGCACGAGGTGCAGAAGACGCCATCCGGGTGAGTGTCGGGCTAAGGCCTTCTATGTGTACGGGGTGGTGGGACACCTCAAGAAAGATTGCCCGACAGTGAAGAAGGGAGATGCGAGGAAGGTGGACATCTTGACTCCAGCTCGAGTGTTCACTTTGACACAGGCAGAGGCCGAGGCTAGCTCCTCGGTAGTGACAGGTCAGCTTTCTCGTGCTGGCTCTCCTTTTACTGTATTGATAGACTCTGGTGCTACACATTCGTTTGTTTATAGTAAGGTGATTGATAGACTGTGTAGACCTAGTGAGTATTGTACTTCAAGGTTTGGGACTATTTTGCCTACGGGGGAACTGGTAGTGTCTAGGAGGTGGATTAGAGCACTGCCAGTGATAGTTGATGGTAGAGAATTGTCAGTAGACTTGATTGAGTTGAGTATGGAGGGCTTTGATATGATTTTAGGTATGGATTGGTTGGTTAGATATGGAGCTACTATTGATTGCAGGAAGAAGGTGGTGACCTTTGAGCCAGAGGGTGAGCCAGAGGGTGAGGATCCCTTTATTTTTGTGGGAGCGGTGCATGGACCCCGCGTACCCAGGATATTGGTGCTGAGAGCAAGAGGTCTATTAAAAGGAGGGTGTATAGGATTTATGGCTAGTGTGGTGGATACCACCAGGGTTTCGCCAGCAGGCCCAGAAGAGACCACATTGGTTTGCGAGTTCTTGGATGTGTTCCCTGAGGACTTGCCAGGGTTGCCGCCATAGGGAGATTCAGTTTATCATTGAGTTGGTGCCAGTGTCGAGGGCACCATATAGGATGGCACCGGCGGAACTGAAAGAATTGAAGATACAGTTGCAGGAGCTTCTGGATTTGGGGTTCATCAGGCCTAGTTACTCGCCATGGGGTACTCCAGTTCTATTTGTGAAGAAGAAGGACGGGACTTTGAGAATGTGCATAGACTATAGGGAATTGAACAAATTGACCATAAAAAATAAGTACCCCCTACCGAGGATTGATGACTTGTTCGATCAGCTGCAGGGTGAGATGGTGTTCTCAAAGATTGATCTTCGATCTGGTTATCACCAGCTGAGGATCAAGGACGAGGACATACCGAAGACGGCCTTCCGAACGAGGTACGAGCCCAATGCCCCAGCAGCCTTTATGGACCTAATGAATAGGGTGTTCAAGGACTTTCTGGATTAGTTCATTATTGTCTTCATCGATGACATTTTAGTGTACTCCAGTTTAGAGGCAGAGCACGAGATTCATCTTTGACAGGTTCTGCAGAGATTGAGGGAGCATCGGTTGTACGCCAAGTTTAAGAATTGTGAATTTTGGTTACCAGAAGTGGCATTCCTTGGACATATCGTGGGTGCAGATAGGATTAAGGTGGATCCATCTAAGGTAGAGGCAGTTAGGGATTGGCCGAGGCCAAGGAACGCCTTGGAGGTGTGGAGTTTTCTTGGGCTAGTAGGTTACTACAGACGGTTTGTGGAGGACTTCTTGAAGATAGCGGCACCGATGACAGAATTGACATGAAAGAATCTGAAGTTTATCTGGTCAGACAAGTGTGAGGACAGTTTTCAAGAGCTGAAGCAACGACTTATTACTACGCCTGTGTTAAGTCTTCCCTCGGGGGAAGGGAAGTTTGTTGTTTACTGTGATGCATCGAGGTTGGGTCTAGGCTGTGTGTTGATGTAGAATGAGAAGGTCATAGCTTATGCGTCACGACCGCTGAAGCAGTATGAGCAGCGTAATCCTACTCATGATTTGGAGTTAGCAGCGGTGGTATTCGCACTGAAGATTTGGCGACATTACTTGTATGGGGAGAAGTGCGAGGTGTACACTGACCATAAGAGTCTGAAGTATTTCTTTACACAGAAGGACCTGAACATGAGACAGAGACGTTGGCTAGAGTTGGTGAAAGACTATGATTGTGATATTCTGTACCATCCAGGGAAAGCCAACGTAGTGGTAGATGCATTAAGCCGGTGAGGCCCAAGTCAGTTATACAGTTCCACCCAGATCTCAAGAGAATTAGTTGATGAGATGGTCAGAGCGGGGATAGAATTGGTGGTAGGCCGGTTGGCCAATATTACTCTGCAGTCGACTCTGCTAGAGTGGATCATAGAAAGGGCAATTGGTAGATGCTCAGTAACAGGAGGTTAGAGATAATGTCTTAGCGGGAGTAGCTAAGGAGTATTCTATTTCCGAGATTGGTTTGCTTCGATATCGGGGACGGATTTGTGTTCCAGCTGATGAGGGGATCGGACGAGAGATATTGGATGAGTCTCATACGACGCCGTACTCACTTCACCCGAGTACCACAAAGATGTACCAGGATATACGGACGTTATATTGGTGGCCTGGGATGAAAAAGGATGTGGTGGAGTACGTAGCCAGATACTTAACCTGTCAGCAGGTGAAAGCTGAGCATCAGCGACCAGCAGGGTTGCTTCAGCCTTTAGGTATTCCCAAGTGGAAATGGGAGGACATTACGATGGATTTTGTGGGAGGTTTACCCAGGACAGTAGGGCTTCATGATTCGGTGTGGGTGATAGTGGACAGATACACCAACTCAGCCCATTTTCTTCTAGTGAAGTCGACATATACTGTGGATCAGTATGCTGAGTTGTACGTGAGGGAGATTGTACGTCTCCATGGGGTTCCTAAGTCTATAGTGTCAGACCGGGATCCTATCTTTACTTCCAAGTTTTGGGGTGGTTTGCAGAAAACTATGGGGGCTCAGTTAAAGTTCAGTACAACCTTTCATCCTCAGACTGACGGATAGTCTGAGAGGACGATTTAGGTGTTGGAAGATATGCTCAGAGCATGTGTGATCGACTTTGAGGGGTCATGGAGTAAGTATCTTCCGTTGATTGAATTTTCATATAATAATAGTTACCAATCAATGATTGGAGTGGCTCCCTATGAGACGTTATATGGGAGGAAGTGTAGATCATCCATTCATTGGGATGAGATGGGTGAAAGGAAGTATTTGGGGCCAGATATGGTTCAGAGGACAAGTGAAGTTATAGAGAAGATCCAAGCTAGGATGCTCGCCTCTCAGAGCAGACAGAAAAGCTACGCTGATCCCAAGCGTAGGGACGTGGAGTTCCGGGTTGAGGACCACGTGTTTCTCCGAGTTTCACCATTGCGAGGGGTGAGAAGATTTGGTATGAAGGGCAAGCTAAGTCCTAGGTTCATCGGACCTTTTGAGATCCTGGAAAGGATCAGTCAGGTGGCTTACAAGTTAGCCTTGCCACCATTGTTATCACGAGTCCATGACGTGTTCCATGTTTCTATGCTCTGGAAATACGTCTCAGATGCGACTCATGTGTTGAGGTATGAAGACTTAGAGTTACAGATAGATTTAGCTTATGAGGAGCAACTGGTTCAGATCTTGGATCGGAAAGATAAGGTACTACAGAATAAGATGATTCCTCTTATTAAAGTATTGTGGAGGAATAGTAGGGTCGAGGAGGCGACCTGGGAGCTTGAGACAGCGATGTGAGATCAGTATCCCGAGTTATTCAGGTAAATTTCGGGGACGAAATTATCATTAGGAGGGGATAGTTGTAACGACCCAAATTTACTAATAAGGCTTAAGGGCCTTGATTAGTTTGCCGGGAGGGCATAACTAGATTATATGTGATTTAATTTTAAAAGCATGTTATATGATTATTTGAATATCTGAGATGCATGACTATGTGTATTAGTATGCATGTAGGCCCTGATTAGGTTAGAAGGGCATAATCGTAATTTTGGCCCGTTGAGGGCATAACTGTATATATATATGTGATAAATTGATGAGACCACATTATTATGTGGGTATATTTGTAAACTGTGGCTCGAGACGATCCTAGTGAGCAGGTCAGCGAAAAAGTCACGGCAGGTATTTATACCCTGCTCGGGGCGAGCCTGGGGGTATTTCTGGGAATTTAGAGAATATATTGGAGTTTATTTTGACATTGAGGAATATAATTGGTGATTAGTTAGGAGTTGGGAAGTAAGCGGTAAATATTAGATACACTTGAGGAATTAGCGAGAATTGGGTGTGATGACCAAAATGCCCCTAGGTTGATTTAAAGGCTTAGGGATAAAGGGAGGGTATTGTGGTCATTTGGCTTATAAAGGATAGGTGTTATCAGGCTTTATGCTTTAGTGGAATAAGTAGAAGGATTTAGAAATCTGAAGAAAAGAAAGGAAAAGGAAGAAAAAAAAGGGAAATAGGAAGTCTATTTTTGTCTCTCTCGGTTTAAGCTTTTCTCCATCAATTCTTGAGGTCTTTTGGGGCAGAAACTCAGGGAGAGTCAGAGTAGAATCTTGAGGCTAGAGTCCTTGGTCTGGCTTGAAGAATTAGAAAGGATTTAGCAAGAGCAATCCATTCATTTGAGGTAAGGTTCAAGGTAGTTTTCAGTTTCTAATTCTTGGTATTGTTATGGATTTTGAGCTAAGTCTTGATGGGGAATTCTAGGGATATTGAAGCTGAGCTTTAAGGAAGTGAAGGTCAAGCTAGTGAGAAGGACAGCCTAGGCTAAGCTCATCCAGCAAAGGTAAGGAATTCTAGTTCAAGTTCTGTGGTTTCTGTTGTTGCTTTTATTGAGTTTCTGAGCTTTAGGTCCAGCCATGGTGATTTCTTTTATTTGGGGTGCATGTGATTGATTTGTGTGTGGTTGGGATGTTTGGGATGAGTGGATGATGTTGATAGGCTTGTTTTTATGTTTGGTTGAGGTTTGGAAGAGTTTTGGTAAGGTTTGGCTCGGGGAAAATCGAAGGAGGAAAAATGCAGTTTGCTGTGCTGTGACTAGCGCTACAACACTAGCCATTGGGTGCTGTAGCGCTAGGCTGTGTGGTCTGGGGTGCCTTAAGCTCTGTTTGTATTCCTGTAGCACTCGCCTTAGAGCGCTACCCTATTTCCAAAAAGGGGTTTTTGAGTTATTTCTAAGGGTTTTTTCCCGGGGGTTCGAGGTTTGATTCCACCACCCTGTTTGGTGGAGTTAGGGCTTCCCGAGGGCTCGGGATTGGTCCCGGGGCTAGGTTTTGGATTTGAGGTTTGGTTATGATTTTGATCTATGGCTGTGACTTGGTGAACGCTAAGGCTCGAACGGGATCGTGCTTGAGGATCAAATTGAACAAAGCTAGCGAAATCTAAAGGTAAGAAAACTGCACCTGATTATGTGTTTGTGATGGGACTAATAGCTCCCTATATCTGTATGATGTCATAGGTGGTATTATGCCATGGGACATGTGATAAACGGCCTAAGGGTGTCGTAAATAATATTTGCGCACAGGGCGCGACTTGGCCACTGGTAGCCGAGGACAGCTTAACATTCACTGAGCTCGGTTTAAGCGGGCCGGAGTCAGTGGGATAAATAGAGGGTGCGGCCTAAGGGAGTTAACCCTAGTTATCATATGTGGATTGATTATTGACGTGAAGTGATATACTTGGTATGCTGAACACTTGATTAACATGAATGCTTAGACTGTTGAGTACATGCTTATACGATATGAGTTATCTGATTGTTTGTTGAATAATTGTGCTCTGTTATTGTGTTTTCTTGCTGGGCCTTGGCTCACGGGTGCTACGTGGTGTAGGTAAAGGCAAAGGCAAGTTGGACCAACCTTGAGAAGGAGAGCTGCGGGACTGAATGTACATGGTCAGCTGATCGGTCGCCACGGCTGAGGAGTGGAACAGGACGAGAAATGCTTATCTATTTGTTTTGCCTTAGAGTGGCTAATCACTATATTCAAATCTTGAATCTTTTGTAAATAGCTTTTAATTATTGCTTTTGGGATCCCATGTAAAAAGAAAATGTTTATTCAAAAGAAATGCAGCTTTTGAGACTAAAATCTTTTAACCCTAGTTCAACTATAGTTTCAGTAACACGTTTCTAACTAAATGGCTTGATTAGCAAGTCTTGCACCTTTATAAACACACAGTGTAAAGGTCTTGGCTATCCAGGGCGTTACATTCTCGCCATGTCATCAGCAACTGTTTTTTGGGTAAACATTTGCCCCCTAAGTTTATTTATTGCGACCAGCAATAAGTAAACTTAAGAAACCAATTCTTCGAATACCCCACGAAATCTGTCAGAACCGCCCATGCTTTCTCGGAAAAGGTGACCAATCATGTCTAATCAAGTATTTTTGGTTTCCCAAGAATGTTTCCGACGTCCATTTCACTTCCCCATGCTTAGAAAAAGTTACTCATGATTACCTCTTTTAACGTATCGCAGTCACTATATATAATACCCCGAATCCATTTTTTTTCTTTTCATTCGCCATTTTCTCGTCAAGAACTCCTAAGAACCTCAACTTTCAGAGCCCAAAAAACTTGAAGAGCCTCCATTGCTGTTCTAAGGATCCTCCGCTCGGACGCTCAAAGCTGTTTCGTTTCAGACCCCTCTTTTCATCCAAGTAAGTTTTACGAACCCCTTGGATGTTTGAATAGGCTTTCTATTCATACGATGTGTGTATATCTATGTATATATATACATGTATGGGCATGTATATATATGTTGTATGATTAATGATATTGCATATTAATGGATCTTGTATGTCACAACAAGAAAAAAGGGCTTTTACTTTGGTTTTTAAGCTGGATTTACTTCGGTTTTTGCTAAAATTCGCAACCGCAGTTGTTCGGAGCGAAGTAAAAAGTAGTTAAAAACCAAAGTGAAAAATAGGCTTTCTACTTTGGTTATTATGTAAAAACTGAAATAGAATCCCCACTTTCTACTTCGGTTTTTACATAATAACCAAAGTAGAAAGTGGGGTACGCTTCCTTGCTGGGCACTTTCTACTTCGGTTATTATGTCAAAACCGAAGTAGAAAGTGGGATTCTACTTCGGTTTTTACATAATAACCAAAGTAGAACGCCCCCCCCCCCCCCCCCCCCCCCCCTTTTAATAATTATTTCTGATTATTTTTAAATGGCCCAATTCTATTTATATATATATTTTGCCTAATTTTTTTTAAATTGTCTAATTATATGAATTTATAGTTATATATATTTTTACAATTGGAATTGGTTATGAATTTTTTTGAATGAAAATATGCTAACCTTCATTAATTAGAAATGTCATACATAAGTATATAAAACACAAGTACTTAAGTAAGATTGCTAGCCTTAACATTAATACATTTACATAAAACTAAACTTAGAACTAAACAAACTCATAAACAAAATAGGCTTACTGATAAATGTATGTCATCAATCGACCTAACCATTCATGTTGGATTGGCAAGAGGTCTGCAATCTCACAATATTGCTTCCTCCCATCAAACTGTAAAATTAATAAATATAAATTAATTAATAACAACATTAATTATTTTATAGATTATTGATACCAAAATAAGTTATAAAAAATAAACTTACTTTTTCTTTTAAGGTTTCTCTTGCATTTGATGCCCGTACAAGATCTCTAATGTACTTCAACACATAAAAACCACATTCATGACTTTGTGGTTGTTTTGGACATGCAACATTGAATATCTTTGTAGGATTGCCGAGTAATTCATTGGAAGAAGCCTTATAATATGCACTATTTAAAAAGAAAAATAACAAAAGTTATTAAAATGTAGTAACATGTAATAGTTGTTGCGTGTTAAGAAATACTTTTAAAAATTTAAAACTTACCTCATTATCATTGAATCAATTTCTTCAGGACGTTTGTGTGCTTTCAGTGGATCCAAGAACACGATTTTTCCTTTTGGCATAGCAATCACCAACATCCAATGTTCCTTAAAATAATAAGCGTGTTAAATAAAATAATTAAATTTTTAATATGAATAATCAAATAAGAAAAGTTTATAGTATTTCTTACCGTATGTTCCAAGGTATAAAGTATATTTGACCAACTCTATTCATAGTCATCAACCAATTTGCCAAGTCAATGGTTGATCGTTCTACATCGTTAGCATTATTAATGTTAAGACGCTCAGTGTCAAAAAACTTGTAAAAGACACACTGATTTGGAAATAGGGACTCCCAAATGCATCTGCAAAATTTTCAGTGTTAAATATTTTTGAAAAATTTCGGTAGAGTTTCCCCTATAAATAGGACTACCCAAACCTGCAAACATTCAATTTACTATAAAAATATGCAACAAATCATAGAGCATTACTAATAACAATTCTAAATTTCATATCATTCCAAAGAATTAGTTGAAGGGATACCTTAGTCCGAATATCATTGCTGAGCCTCCAATCATATGCAAAGTAGCAACTTGTTCCACATCCTCTGAAGTTATAAAGATTGACTCACGATTCATGAATGATGGGTCCACTGGAATTGAGACTGCTTTGTTTATTCCCTTAACTCTGTAAAATTCTCTCACCATAAACTGAAGGCTAACATGGATGCGATTCATGATGTGATCGGCAAATGGTTGGCCTTCTATCGGAGTGTTTTCTGGATTGACGTGAGATCCAACTGATGACAGATGTGGGCTAGTCGTAGAATTACGGTTCATCTTATCCTTGGATGGGCTTGTTGACATAGGAGGTCTATTTTTTAGAGGACCCTACGCAACATCAAGTAAAAAGAATATTAAAATAATGGACCAACAAATATTTTAATAGGTAACAAATTAAAAAATTCTTTTATACCTGATCAGTCATAATTAATTCTTTTGGCCAAGGAATGAACACGTCATAGGTATCCCAAAGATAGCGTATCTCCCCAACAGAACATGGGATTTCAACATCCTCTTGTAACATTTTTGTGACTCGCACCCTCGTGTATTCGTCTGTCAATTGAACACTATGAATAGTCAGTGGACCCACCCCATCAATGATAACACCCTCTGCCACCACATTATGAATATTATCTGAACAAAGTAACACATCAGATTTAAATTGTGGAGGCATGTCATCCTGCATGTAAGATGTGTGATATTCTTCTTTATTCTGCTCGTCATCGTTGTCGTGTTCATCTATATCATCCATCCCACCTGCTTGTTTAGCTCTTTCCTCCTCTAAAGCTTTAATTTTTGCTTTGAGCCTCGCAATTTCTGCATCTTTCTTACTAACAACATCAGCCATTTCTTTTGCTATTTTTGGTTTTCTTCCAAAGAATGACGAAATCTTCGCAAATGACCTACAATAATCAACCCAATTATTTAAAAACTAAAATATTGTAGAATGAAGTTAAATGCAACAAATAAAAAATAATATCAAACCCAAGTGCTCTAGCACGGCCTTAGTGTTCAAGTGTCCCTAAAGCTTGAGTTAATATGTCATTCCAACCCTTTGAAATGATTTCTCCACTACTAACTTTTTCTTTCAACTCATTCTGTCAAACAAACCAGTGATCGATTATATTAGTAACTTATAAGAACTTTATCATTCCTACATTACTTTAAAACACTTGCTTCAAACCACTTACAATTCTTGCTTCAATTTGTTTGTTCAAATCTATGACAGAACCTTCTTCTTTTCTCGTGCTCTTATCCAAACTTGGTACCGTTCTACATCTTCCACACCTAGTTCATTTTTCTACAACATACAACAATTAATTAAAGTTGGTGAGTGCAATATTCTTCATAACATGTTGATAGTTGTAAAATATTGATGTGAATTACTTACTAAGTCCTCTCTAACATTGGCAAGCCCTCAACGAGATGTACGATGTCTCGAAGTATATTTGAGAGCTCTTTCACGTTGCTCTTCCCGCAAAGCCTACATAAAATAAGTAATGGTAAGTTTTTAAGCAATTATTAATACTTCAAAACTAATAAATCATATACGTAATAGTACCATAAACTCAGGAGATAAACAATGGCTAACAAAGGTCCTCCAATCTTCTAGGTCAAGTTCTGGATATTTCTTAGGAAGGAATTGGAGTTCATCTATCAGACCGACTTTTGCCAAAGGGTAGATGTAGTCACTAGTGATGTTGGTCTTAAAATCTCTCATCATTCTTCTCGCATATTTAATTAATTTTGGTTTCCAATTTTCTGGAATGTTAAAGCCACCCTGAAATAGAAAGAAAATGATTAATGAAATACAAAGTAATTCATGAAAATGGTCAATATATTAAAATAATTAAAATATTTTCTTACATATACATCCTCCCATATTCTATTCTTCAATTCTTGTGGGACTTGTCTCCAAACCTTATAATTGAGAGAGACTGTTCTCCTAGTTTTAACTCCAAGGTACGATTGCATCTCGGCATATGCTTTCCCTATTGGTTGACCCTTATCATTAAACGTAATATTTCTCCTTATTCCCTTAGCTTTTTGATTATTTATGCTGTTCTTCTTTGTTGGGCCTCGCCTATTTGGTGTGTTCTCCTCTTCATAATTTGCCATCTGCACATAAACAAGAATTAACGTTACAATTATGACATAAATAAATACATATTTAACATAAAAATTAATACATTACTCACTGGACACATTTTCTTTTCCTTTTTCTTTTCTTGGTTGATTCACAATCTACCCATATTCCGTCTCTAATATCATTTCTAATGTATTCCCCATAATCATCTTCATTGAAATCATGGATTTGCTCAACTTGCTCATGTATTAGTTGTCCAACAATAAATTTATCATGAAACAAATCATCCTTTTTTTCGCCGTTTTCATCTTCTATAAACTGCCTCTCTGGGGTTCATAAAACAACTAACCATTTATCATTAGC
This sequence comes from Humulus lupulus, assembly GCF_963169125.1. Lineage (NCBI taxonomy): Eukaryota > Viridiplantae > Streptophyta > Magnoliopsida > Rosales > Cannabaceae > Humulus > Humulus lupulus. Next base: position 38,801,966 of record NC_084801.1, on the reverse strand, counting down.
AGGATCAGTTATGTAAAACAGTTGTTTTGCTTGGGTAGCCATGATGAAAGGATCATTCTTGTGACCTTTCTTACTTAAATCAACCAAAGTGAATCCAAGTTCATCAATTCTAACCCCAACATTGTTGCCCACCCAAGAGCACTTGAGAAGGGGAATTTGAAATAAGGAATAATCAAGCTCCCATATTTCTTCAACAACCCCATAATATGTCATAGTACCAGCTACTTGATTATTGTCTTTTGCACTAGCGAAATGCATTGATTCTGCAATAATACTTACTCCACTATTTTGAACCATTCGAGCATCATCTCTTGACTTTGTGTGAAATCTTTTTCCTCCAACAATGTAAGCATGATGCTTTATTACATGAACACTTGCTCCAAATGATATGCGTTTTAACTCTGTTGACACTCCATGGTTTTCTTCTCCCAACCTTGCTAGAATAGTATTTTTCAACCATTGACTAAATGTATTATGATGCTCATCTATAATCCATTTCTATTTTTTTTTACCTTGTTTGGAATCATTGATTGTAATAACTCCATTTGCTCACTGCAAATACAAAGTACAACATTAAAATTTCAATTATACATAAAAATGATCATAATGTTTATTAAATTTATAACTTACATGGTTGAACCTCAGGATTGTTTTCCAACACAACTAAATGAGCTTGATCTAATTCTGCATGAGATATGGTCACTACTGTTCCTTTCCCTCGTAATCCTCTATCAACTCCATCCAAGTTATTTTCTGGTTTGCTAATTTCGATTGTGTCGACTCCAACCATGTACTCTGAACAAAATTCCACAGCTTCTTCTGCCAAATAACACTCAACCATACAAGCTTCAGGGCGATGGTGATTATGTACATATCCTTTCAACACCTTCATATTCCTTTCAAATGGATACATCCATCTCGGCCAAGCTGGCCCATATAACTTAGCTTCTCTTACTAAATGGACCATCAAATCTATCATGATGTCAAAAAAAGATGGTGGAAAATATTTTTCAAGCTTGCATAAATTTTCAATTATTTCATCATGCAATGCATTCAACTTCTTCAATTCCAATTCTTTTCCGCATAGTTGATTTAAGAAGATGCACACACTTGTCACACTATCTCGAACTCTTTATGGTAAAACTGATCGAATGGCAATTGGAAGTAATTGTTGCATTAATATATGACAATCATGTGATTTCATTCCAATTAACTTCAAATCTTGCATAGACACCAAGTTTCAAACATTCGATGAATAACCATTAGGCACTTTCATCTCTACCAATGATTTACATACGACTTGCTTATCTTCTTTAGAAAATGTAAAACAAGCAGGAGGCAAATATGTGCGTTTACCTTTTTCTTCAGGTGCCAAGCGGTGTCTTATACCCATCTCAACAAGATCTAAAAGACTAGACAAACCATCTTTGGTTTTACCTGGGATATCAAGTAATGTACCGATTATACTTTTACACACATTTTTTTCTATGTGCATGACATCCAAGCAATATCTAACGAGTAAATCTTTCTAGTAAGGAAGTTGAAAGAAAATTGATTTTCTTTAAAAACATCCATTGACTTTTTTGTTTTTATTCTTCTTCCCATACCTAATGTCAACTTTTTATACTTCCTTAAGAATTTTCTCACCTGACAATGGCAAAGGAGCAAGGTCTCGTTCCACAGTACCGTCAAATGCTTTTTCTTTATTTCTGTTAGGATGACTTGAATGCAAATATCATTTATGACCCATAAACACATTTTGCGTCCATTTGACAAGTGACGGGCCCTTGTGTTGATGCAACAAATTGGACAAGCTTGGAAACCTTTTGTACTCAACCCTAATAGGTTACCATATGCTGGAAAATCATTAATAGTCCATAACAACGCCGCTTTCAAATTAAATACTTCTTTTTTAAAACCATCACATGTCTCAACACCATTTTCATACAACTCTTTCAAATCATCAATTAATGGTGCCAAATAAACATCGATATTGTGTCCTGGTTGTTTCAGGCCTGAAATCATTAATGAAAGCATCATAAACTTCCTTTTCATGACCAACCAAGGAGAAAGATTGCACATATTCATGATCATCTACAACTCGCCCACCTAATGGATATGGGTCGTCATTTAATAATTCTCCATGCCAATACCATTTATTATAACTTATATCAAATCCCCGACAAAATACATGATCCTTTATCATGGTAATATTCCCCTTTACTCCATTACCACAATCGATACAAGGACAACGAATTTTTTATGGATCACTACAATTCTTTAGGCAAAACTCTAAAAATTTGTTGAATCCATCTTGAAATTGTGATGTTTCTCTCCTCTCAAGCATCCATGATTTATCCATACTAATAACAATATTAAATTCCTAATAAGTTAGAAAAAAACTTATATTAGGTTCTAGTCTTATAAATTTTTTAAAAAAATCGACAGAGTTTCCTCTGTTTCTATAACATATCGTAATTTCATAATTGCCTATAAATCAATACAAACAAACAAAATAATCAAGCATAGATGAATCCATCATTATTAGGTTCTAGTCTTATAATTTTTTTTAAAAATTCGGCAGAGTATCGTCTGTTTCTATAGCATACTGACATTTCATAATTTCCTATAAAAACAACACAGACAAACACAATAATCAAGCATAAATGAATCCATCCTTATATCGCCACAACACGCAAATTTTCCAGAGCCTACTTCACTAATTTTCAAATATAACTTTCACTAAATCCAATATGCATGATTTAATTAACCTTATCTTTATACATAAATCTTGTAGTAATATAAAAAATAAAAAAAAATAACTAACCTTCAATATTACTCTTCAATTCACCCGAAATGAACAACAAAGTCACCACTCAATCGACGACCCTACTAAAATATTACTTACATAATTAGTAAACTACATAATTAATTATCAAACCAATAAATTAAAAAAACAAATCAAACTAGTTATAGAAACTAATGAACAACACTTTGATCATCTTCAAGCTATTTATTTTTCAAATATTTAAAAAGCAAATTCATCTTGTCACAATTTCTAAAATTGACTAATATACATATATATTTATAGTAAACCAAATTTTTATCACATTATTTAAAATAACAAAATAAACAAATAATTAGAAAAGTTAACAAAATATTAATAAATTTAATTATAAAATTCGGAATAATATAAAAAACAAAAAAAAACATAGAAAAATAAAAAATTATCATCAAAAAAATGTTTTAGTAATCCATACCTATTTTGAAGCTCAAAAACACCTTGCAATGACAAAAATTCGGCAAGAAACACCAAGACACCATGAGAAATAATAGCCACGGCCAAATGTATTTTTTTCCTCTAAAAAACAAAAAAAGAAGGATTTTGGGGCTATATTTCGTTTTTAATGAATGAAAGGGGCAAGAAATAATGAAAAAACAAAAAAAAGAAATGGTTTGATTTAAGAAAATGGTGTTGTCGCACATTTACGTTAATGGAGGTTTTTGGGGTTTTCAACAGATGAGAGAGAGGGATTATGGCCGTTCGGGTCGAAGAAGGGGGTTTTAAAACCCTTCTACTTCGGTTTTTATATAAAAACCGCAGTAGAAAGGAATTAAGGGGCCTGGGATGTGCACTTTCTATTGCGGTTTTTATGTAAAAACCGAAGTAGAAATTGTACTTTCCACTTCGGTTTTTACATAAAAACCGCAGTAGAAAGTGCACGACCACTAATAAGGGATGCGTTTGGCTTGGCCATTTTTTTACATCTTTATTCTCTCTAAACAGAAGTCATGGGCCTGTGCAACCAAACATGACCCTCTTTCAATTGAATTTTTAACTTCGTTTTTTTTAAAAAGCGAAGTAGTATCTAATTTTTTTTAAGCGCCAAATTCAAAAGCGAAGTAAAAGAGTTTAAAAAGGCTTTTACTTCATTTTTTTGTATGCTGAGTATAAAAACCGAAGTAAAAACCTATATTTCTAGTAGTGTGTATTCTTGAACATATAAATTGTTTATGAGAGCTGGAATTTTTTTTGTTATTTATCAACTGGGCCACCAAGCTATTTCCCTGCGCATTCTGAATATTTTTCCAACAATTGGTATCAAGAGCAGGTCATCAATCTCTGCATATTATTAATTGCTATGTGAGATTATGTGCATTTTTATATTATACGTGATATATATTTGAATGGATGGACTTTTATATTAATGATGATAAATTCTTAAGGGTTGTTTATAATGGTGCTTTTGGGTTTATGAATTGTTCTTAATATTTCTAGATGAAAAATGTAAGCCAATTTTTGGGGCATAGGAATTTTGTAATTTTATTTCTCGAAATGCAAATTATAAAATTGTTGTAATTGGATTTAACGGAGTTTAGCACGAAAATCTAGACCATATCACCACCATAGTTAACCACCGTAGCACACACCCTGAGGTGCCTCCCCCACCATCAGTATGTCCGTATGGACCGTATGGCTCCGTCCGTACACCGTAAGGATCCGTACGGCGTGGCTGTATGACTCTGTCCCCGTCGCCACCGCAAACCGCGTGCTCGCCAACACTGTGACCGGTCGAGCTCCTCCATGCCACTGAGACCTCTTACCCACGCCCCTCTTGATTACACACCTAGGGTTTGTGTCATGCAAACCCTAATGTGTTGTTACCTAAAATATTTTAATTATTTAATTAATTAAAAAAAAATTTGAAATTGAATTAAAATGGTTTTAATTTGGAAATTTCTATAATTGAAATAGTTTTGATTATTTTCCTTAATTAAAAATGTTTTAATTATTCTCTTCCATAATTAAAATTATGTTAATTAAAATATCCAAAATTAAAATTGAAATTATTTTTAATTTTAATTTATTGAAATTAAATTGTTTAATTTTATTTTTTAATTAAATAACCCAAATTCAAATTGGGCCTTAGAAACTATTTGACTGTTAATACCCAAAGTTTAATTATTTTAAAAGGTTGTTTAAAATAATTAAAAGTTGTATAATTCAAAATGGATATGGAAAATGGTGGCATTGGCTCAACAAGACTACATCTCAAGGCTCGAGATCAAGGTGTTCTTCATCAGGCCTTAGCTAGTCTTGGTTACATTTTCCTGTATATTTTGCAAGTGTTGTAATTTTTTCTAGAAATAACCAAAAGTTACCAACCCACTTTTATTTACTTATTATAAATGTTTGAATATGATTAAAGTGTTTAATATTTTATCATGCATTATAACATGCCATTCATATATCCACACATTATGCAATTAACTTGCATTACATTCATGTAGAAACATGTTAGAAACGTGCTATATTTTATTATATGTTTATACATGATAATTCATATAATAATAAATTTAGTCTTAATTGGTTAAAAAGGTAAATCAAAATTAAACTTGTTTAATTAATTATTTTAATGAAAAATGTTTTATTAAAACAAAATGATATTCTTTTAATTAAAGAATAATAAAAATTAGAATTAAGGGAACAATTTATTCACTTTATTTTGCTTAATTGGATTAGTAACTATTAGAATAACATTTGGTAAAAATAATTAAATTTATTTTTACAACTAAATTAAAAATATTGATTTTGTATAAAACATACTTTTCCAATATAACGAGTGAGAGAGGGAGTTATGACAATAAGTCCCATGGTCTTCATTATTGGGTGAACACCGAGAGACATAGGAAGGGCCCCGTGTCACCTCCGTTTGCAGCCTCCCTGAGGAAATGCTTCCGAATATATTTATTTTATCTCAAGGCTGACTTCTTTTATGAGAATATAATTAGTGATGTATTTCAAGTTTGACTGACCCTAAGACACACTCTTGAGTTAAGCCATTAATCGAAAATAATGGGTTACACTCCGAAGAAACTGTTAAATACATCTTCGAAAATAATGGGTTACACTCCGAAGATGTATCTAGGCTTTAAAAAAAAAATTAAATTTGTAGTCATTTTGAAATAGTTGATTTTCATTATGAAAGAAACTGATAAGTTCTTTCTTTAAATTGCTTCTAGAATTCTTTCTAGAAACAATACTTTAGACTCCTTTATTGATGAATGAACAAGTTTAATATTTATTTTAAATAATAAATTCAGTTGTTATTTTTTAAATATATTTGTTCTACCTATTTCATCAATGAGTATAAATGATAATTATGAATTATTCATTATTGTGCAAAACATAGATTTAATAAATAAGACATATTATTACAACAACTATTAAGTGAAACATAAATGTGAATTATTTTTTGAGATTGTTTTATAATTAAATAGACACATAAAACAAATAAAAGACAGTCTTTTATTAGAACAATTCATTGGTTATCTCCCTGTTTTTATAGTCTATTTATTAAAATTAAGCAAAATACATTTCTCTTATAAAGGCTCAAAAATCACATAATCGTTCAGCTAATACATAGAGATGTATGTTGAACCTTTTAATGTTCAAAGCTAAAAGAGATAATAAATAGTAAGTTAATATTGATTGACATTTATTTAAGATATGTTTACATTTGTTGAATGCAATAGAAAATTTCTAGAAATTTTCATACAACATTCAAAGTAAAATCACTTAAAGACATGTTTGATCTGATCAAAAGGAAGTCTAAACTTGAATTTGGAATTCAAGTTATTTGCATGTGAACTTAGAATTCAAACCTAACTCACATACAACTAGAATGCTAAGCAATATTAGTATTTTGGAAATGGAATATAATCATATTAGATAAGATTAAATTGATAATGAACGATTATTATCGTCTTTATTACTTCTATAATTTTGACACTTGTTATACTCTGTACATGTTTGATTGTACAACATTAAAGACTTAAAAGTTGGGATTCACAAGTAGTTATGTGAATAAACAGAAAGTTTTCCACGAAGTAATTTAGTGAAACAATTTAATAATCATAAAAGATTACAAAAGTGTTTGTATCTCTTAAATGCTACTTTAATGAAGCATGATTATTATAATCACTATATTTCTAGTTAACTTGTAATAGAAATAATGATTATAAGTCAAGTAAGCGAGTTACTGATAATTAACAATGATAAAACCAAAGAATATCACAAATTTTGTAAAGCTTTATTGTAGTGGGAGTGTTAGTGTAACGCCCCGCGATAAGGGCACCGAGTAAACCCTAGTTCGGGTATTTAATTCCCTGTATTATGTATTATGCCAGGGGAACAATTTATTTTACAAGAAGTTGTGATCTTTGAATGTTAGCCATGCTGTGGTAAGTGCAGGTTTTTTTTTAGAAACCGAGACCTTTGGTCGTGGACCGGGTCAAAAACCCAAATCAGGTAAAAATCTTGGATCAATTAAATAGGAAATACTATGTCATAAAAATATTAATTTTTTCTGGCACTGGAACTTTATAGTCGAGCCAATAAGTTTAAGAAAAATTTAATGAGGATTGAATCTCAATCAACCGGGCTTAAGAATGAGAAATTCTTGCCCTAGCCTCTAAGGACATTTTGGTCAATTTGAGTAAATTACCAAAATTATGTGTTATGTGACAAAATTTATTTTTGGTCAAATTTATTTTATTTTAGCTTGGAGATATTTAAAAACTATAAGATAAAAATTTGGTTAAATTGGAGAGTGAAATTACCAAAGGGCCCTTGAGTGCATTAGAAGTGAGTTAAAAGGGGCAAGGGGATTTTAGTCATTTCCAAAGGAGATGAGAGAAGGTGTGATGGCCAGCTAGGCTATGCCCTAGTGTACTCAAGTGTCTATGACACCTATCCTAGGAAGAGTAAGAGACTACCTCACCCATTGGCTAACCCTCCAATCATTTCTCTTACACACCAATCGTTATTATTTTATCTCCCTCTTTTTCTCAAGATTGGTGGAAAATCTTCATGTGTAACCTTGGGGCTCGGTTTGAGTGTATAGAACACAAGGAAGAAGTTTGAAAGGCTAAGGGAACCTTATCTTCATGGTAGAACCATCAAAGGTAGATTCTTGGTTGGTTTTGAGTTGTTTTTTATTATTGATGTTAGATCTGGTTGTAAAGGTTGTTCTGTTGGTTTTTGAAGTTTATTTTATGCTTGAAGGTTAGATTGGTTGATTTGCATGCATGCATGTGGCTAGGGTTTTGCAAGTTGTGTTTATTTTTGCTAGAATGTGTAGAAATGCATGCTGCCAAGTTTTCGTGGTCTGATTTCCAATGAGTCAGATCGTACCCTCCTACCTCTTTCTATGGATATAATTTATATGTTTGCATAGTTCTTGATGAGTACTTGAGTTTAGACTTTTGAAAATCGAAAATAGGTGTTCTCAAACTGAAGTTATGACCTTTTTGGCATCTTGATGCAATCTGGAAAATTTCTTAGCAGCATGCACTGTCCAGATTTTTTGAATATTGAACACGTTTTACTGAGTTAAAAGCCATGAAATTTGGTAAACTGTTAGTTTAAATATGTATAAGGATCACAGAAGAAGTTTAGAGGAAAATGCAAAATGGTTAAAGTGTAATGGCTTTTCAAAGTTTTCCCTAATAATCTGAAAACGAAATTTCTGGGTAGCAAACACTGCCCATATTGTCTTAAATTTTTTAATGGGTTACCCTATCCTAAAAATTATGCAATTTTGAGAGAAGCTAAATTATACATGATTAAAGATCCTGGTAAAATTTTAGAAAAAACTGGGCTATGATGTAAGAGAAATAATTTTTCTATGAACCCTAAAAATCTAAGAAAAACTCTTGGGCAGCAGGCACTGCCCAGATTTCTTTAATTTGTTTAATGCGTTTTGCTTTCCAAATTTTTTTGAAACTTAGTGAGAAAATGTTTAAGATAGGTATTAAGGCCCTGGTAAAATTTTATATTAAAATATGTCATGGTTTAAGAGTAGTTATTTTTCTAAGTTACCTAAAAACAGGGAAAAATAATAATTTCAACCTTAACAAAAAATGAGTTTTGGGAGGTTAGTTCTCCTAACTTAAATTGAATTTTTTTGATGTGAAATTTTTCCTAGTTCCCGTCATTAGGACACATAATACGTGAATGGGATTTTAAAAGGTGTGTGGTTAGAGAACCTAAGAATGAGTATGAGCTTAAAAGCAGAATTTTTATCACGTTAAAATGACTAGTGAAAAAGTTATGTTCGGAATTGGATATGAAGTTGTTTTAAAAAATAGCTAAATTTTTGGATATGTAACAAATCCAAAATTAGTTTAAGGTTATTGAGGCTTCATTTTCACCGTTTTCTAAACTCGGGGTCCAATTGCCCTTTCTTTTCGAAAATGACGTAATAGAGATCCTAGGTTATAGATTTAATGATGGTAAAAATGGAAGTTATGTTTTATAAAAGCGTAAATAAAAAGTATTATCATTAATGGATAATAAATTGTAAAAGGTCGAAACACGGTATTTTTGGGTAAAGAATGGAAAACAATAAACTCTGTACTTGAGTAGAAAGTGGGTGGTTTTCTAAGATTAAGAGTCGTTTAAAACTTCTTTTTTAAGTAACCAAAATACGCGTAATACAATTGAGAGAGTCTTCTAGAGATAGAATATTAAAATGCACAGCACGGAGAGAATGTTGCGGTAAGGATGATTTTTTTCTCAGGAAACTGTAAAGTGTATAAGAGAAATGTCAGTATAGAGTCTTTAAGAGAACTTTATTGAATGTAGCTATCGCGGAATATTAACTATAAGAATATGCCATAGTTTAATCTGAGTCACTATGTGATTTCACAATAGTGTTATCTAAGCGTGAAGGCTCGCTTCTGGATAGAAGGTTTCCACAAGCAAGCGCTAAGGAATCCAGGTAAGAAAACTTGTGATATGTTTGGCCACAACACGCTACTGACTAGTTTAGATAACTAAGTTATGAGATAATAATTTGATCAAGTCTTAGAAGGTTTACTCAAGATCGTGGTCCTAGAGGGTTCACATACTCATGACTAAGGTAAGCAATTCGGCTAGCCACTGAGATGACTACGAACTCTGACTAGCTACCGGGGAACTAAGTAAGAAATCGGTTCACCACCGATAACTATGTAACTAAGGTCGGTTGGCCACCGCAATATGTAAAAAGTCTGACTTAACACCCATGACATAAGAGTCTGGTTAAACTCCAGGACACATAAGTAAGTTGATTCCGATTTCGGCTAGCTACCGTGACAACTATGAACTCCGGCTAGCCACCAGGGAACTAAGTAAGAAACCGGTTCACCACCGATTACTATGTAACTAAGGTCGGTTGGACACCATAATATGTAAGAAGTCCGGCTTAACATCCGTGACATAAGAGGCCTGTTAAACTTCAGGACACATAAGTAAGTTGATTTCAATTCCGGCTAGCTACTAGGACTACTATAAACTCTGGCTAGCCACTAGAGAACTAAGGAAGAAACCAGTTCACCACCGATGACTATATAACTAAGGTCGGTTGGCCACCGCAATAGGTTAGAAGTCTAATTTAACACTTGTGACATAAGAGTCCGGTTAAACCCCGTGACACATAAGTAAGTTAATTCCAGAATCAATTCTCTATGACTAAGAAAGTATGCTAAATTGTTCTAGGAGTCTGGGTAACCGGTGTAACTAGTTTACACCCGTTGGCACTATGGTAAGATATGTTAAGCTATGTTAAGATATGTTAAGTTATGTTGAAGGTTCCTCCAGAACCCTAAGTAAGTATGTATGTTAAGATATGCTAAGATATGTTAAGTTATGTTGATGGTTCCCCCAGAACCCTAAGTATGTATGTATGTTAAGATATGGATGACAAAGTATGTATGTACGTTAAGGTATGAATGCCTAAGTAAGTATGCATGTTAAGATATGAATGACTAAGTAAGTATGTATGTTATGATACGAATGACTAAGTAAGTACGTATGTTACGATACGACTGAGTAAATAAGTATGTATGTTACCAGTGAAGATTGTATGTATGCTTTGGGATTTTCTGGGTGCAGGTGTACTTTTAGGATATGAATTTTTGTTATGACGCATAACCATAAGTTTTCCAGGATGTTCGCACGTTCTTAAATTGCATGTTAGGGTTCGGTTTCATCAAAATCCTATTATTGGTTGATTATTTGCCTAGTTACAGTTAGTTAAGTTCTTGATCCGTTTATATGGTTATGTTTGTTAAGTTATTCTTACTAAGCGTTTTGCTTACCTAGTTGTTTCGTGTTGTAGGTAAGATCAAAGGCAAAGTGTATCAGTGAGCACTTGAGTTTATCTGCGAGGATGTACACGTGGACCGACCTTTTGGAAGTTTATGTTTTGGGGACTAGAACCCATATGATAACTAAGAAATTATTTTGGGCTTGTTGAATGTTTTAACATTATGACATTGTAATTTTCTTTTAAGTATGTGCATACTTTTGAACTCTTGCATGTTTTGAAAAGTTTTTTTTATATGGATTTTCGGTTACTTTATTTTAGAAAATGGTTATGTTTTTCCGCAAATTATGTTAAGAGATTTTACGGAACGTTATAGTTAGTTAGCAACTACTCCGTTACAAATACAAAGTTTAATGGCTTATGTCTAACACAATCTAACTATGTTTCATTCACATACTAGATTGTAATGAAAGATTTTAACTGAAAACAATGGTTTAAACACCATGAATCTAGAAATGGAATTTGGAATTCCTATGACATCTGGATTCTTGAACATCCAACTAAACTTCATTAAACCTTAGTTTGCAAAAGGATATTCAAGATGAAGAGGAGAACATAGGAAAGTATAGACTATTCAAAGTAAGGTTGATAGCCAAAGGCTATAAAAAGAAAGAAGAAATTTATTACTTGAATAAATACCTTCTACTGTAACCAAGCTTAACTCTGTTTACATACTTTTATCCATTGCTTTTTGCATGTATTATGAGATTTATTAAAATGGATGTCTAAATAGTCTTTTCTGAATGGCTGACATGACAAAACCGTTTGAAGATCTCAACCAGAAAGATTTGAAATAAAAGATCAAAAGCAAAGTTTTTTCCAAGGCTTGTTAAATCCACCTTTGGATTTTAACGAGTCATTAGATCTTAAATATATTTTATTTAATCAAAGATTCTATTATGTTTCTTATTCTTCTTGTTGATAACATTATGATCATTGGGAATGATGTAGAGAAATTATCAATAGTAAAGAAATGGTTAGCTGAACATTTCTAAATATTAGATTTGGAAAAGTCAAATATGTTCTCTACATTCAAATCTTTAGAGATTGAAAGAAAAATGTTTATTGGCACTGTCTCAAGGTCTTATATAGATAAGAAGCTTAAATACTTTAGTTTACAAAAGTCCAAGAAAGGCTTTCTACCTTCCTGGTCAGGAGGATGCATTATCTAAATAATAATGTCCATTTATTCTTTTACAAGAAAAGAAGGACATGAGGCAGTATTCCTACAACTCAGTGATGGACTATTTTATGTATCAAATATTATGTGTTCAAATTGACATTTTTTTAAACTGTGGAAATAGTCAGCAGTTGTTAATCCAATGATGGATTGAGTCATTGAAAAATTATAAGGACTTAATTTTCTGAGTATCTTGAATATAATAGAGATTATATGTTTGTGTATTTAGGCAGTGACCTAAAATCCCAAAGGATGAACTGATTTTCAATCAGATGGAAATCTTTAAAAGATTGATATCAGAACCAGTTTCTATAACTGTGGAGGAAACACATTAATCTGGAAATGTGTTGAACATTTCATAATTGTATATTCCATCATAGAAGCCAAAATGTAACAGCTATTGAGCAGTTAAATAGGTTATTTTATTTAGATGAGTTCTTTACCATTCTGGAAATGGTTTCAGACTTGAATATGCTACTAGTACCTTATTGTGAAAGCAATGGAGATATAACTATTTTAGAAGAACTGAGAAAGCATGAGAAGGGAAAAGCACATGAAATGAAGTATCATTTAATTCGAGACAATTTTACATAATTGATTTAACGATCTTGAAGATAGCTTCAAAACAGTTTCTTACAAATCTGTTTACGAAGATTTTGTTAGACAAATTCGTTCAGGATAATGTGAGTGACACATTGAGAGAGATGCCTCAATTTTCTTTAGGGCAAGTGAGAGATTGTTTGGAATAGTACCCTTAAAGCAATTGTAATTGACAAATGTTTTAAATGAAATAAATAATTGAATTGAATTATTATACAGACTATGTCCGATTTTATGTTGATAATATTAAGTAAATATCAGAAAATTTCAAAGTTCATCTATGTGGTCTTAATCTCATATTGGTATGAGAGGATCGAGATTGAGATAATGAACTTGAAACAGTTTGCAATAAAATAAAGTTATGGAATCTTTAGATTAATTACTGCTAGTACGGTTCACTAGTATTATGAATACAAGTGAACTAGATTCAGGTCAATAGTGTAGTAGGACACTTTAGTGAAGATACTTTATATATAGTGATATATAGAAATGTACCATATGTGATTTGTTAATACTTGTTTAAACATCGTTTCGTAGTATTAGTCAAACACATCAAACGATGATCATATACACGATGATCTTAATCCTGAGGTTACTATGAACTCCTATATATGCCATCTGATCCTTTGATTTATGCGTTATGGTTTGTCAGAATGCTCATGCCGAGAACAATTGTTTTGAGGACTCAATGATATAAATGGCTGGGAACATAGTTTAACATATATGGAATCTATACCTTCTTATAGATTGAATAATGGTTCCCTATTGGGTTGACTTTTGGAACTGAAAAGGCTATGACCGCTCACGTCGCAAACTTGTTGTGACACAACCTTCACTAGTAAAGTCAATGGTACACTAGGAACTAGATATAGTTAAAAGGGTGAAATAGTAATTTTATTCCTTTTTAATTATGAACAATTAATAGATGGTTGGCATTGTATGTAATGATTATATCAATGGACACTTTATTCTTTAATAAAGTACTCTGTAAATATATGTCTATAATTATCAAGAGTTGAATCTCATATTTATAGTGGAATAATCATGAGATTAATAAATATAATTATTTAATCAAAGTACTTTGATTAATAATCTAATATTTATTGAAGCTTGAAATTATAGGTCCATAGGTCCCCAGGGTGGTTCTATCAACACCGTTTCAAGGTAAGAGTTTATACAAAGGTAAAACTGTAATTTGGAAATTTGAGAAGAATTTTATTCTTCGGGTCAAATATACAATTATATGTTAATTGAGGTTGAATAATTAATTTGGAATTAATTATTAAATTTTGAAAATATATTTATTTATTTAAATATAGAATTTTTTGAAATATATATATAATAAATTAATTAATTTTTGAAATTAATTATTTTATTTGAGTGGGAGAAAATAAAAATGGTAAGTCAAAACAATTTTGATTTATTGATTTTGAGAATGATGATAATGATGATCATTAATTTGAATTTTGAATTTAAAATTAAAATTTGACTTATGGTTGTGCTATTTTCCTTAAAAAGATGATACCATATTTTGTGGGAAAAATTATTTAAATAAATAAATTAATAAAAGAAAATATGAAAAATGAAATATTCTCTGAATGGGAATAGTGCTACACGCATGACATAGTCCAAAGATTGTGCCATGAGTGTATATGATACTGATTAGAGCTGTAAATGTGGGCGGCTCGGCCCGACCCACATTTTTCGTGCCTTCGAATAATTCGGGCCGGGCTGGGCCGGGCTGGTATTCAATTCGTCCCAGGCCGGGCTGACCCATATTTGAAAGAATAAGCCCAGGACGGCCCATGTCGTACCGTGTCGGGCCCAAGTCGAGCCGACCCACTTTCCTTATTCGGGCCGGCCCACTTTCCCTATTTGGGCCCACTTTATTATTGCAAAAAAATGTGAGGATGGGGAATTAAACCCTCCACCTCCTCTTTAAGAATCAATGGACTCACCACCAATTCTAAATACATTTCTTCATTTAAATTGTAGTTTTAGATATTTTTGTTTACTTTTTATCAATACTTTGCACAAAATTATATCAAAGATAATTATTAGAACTTGAATACCTAATAATAAATACTAAAAATTTTAACTCACAAATCTTAAAATAAATTAATATAATTATAAAAATATAAAATTGAGAAAAATAATAGACTTTTATTATCATTTTAATTTATAGATAATTGAAAAATAAAAATTTATTATCATTATTAATGTCAAAATATCGGGCTTTTTATCGTGTCGTGCATTCGGGCTAGTTTGTTCGTGCTTTCGTCTCATGCCTTAGGCCCATGTCGTGCCGTGCCAATTTTCAATTCGTGTCGTGCCTGGCCCAAGCCCATATTTTTTTGTGTCGTGTCATGCTCGTGCTGGTTTTGTGCCGTGCTAGAAAGCCCGGCCTGTATTTACAGCTCTAATACTGATAAAGTATCAGTATTATTTATTTATTTATTTAATTAATTAATAATTTGAAAATAGATTTTTTTTTCAAATTTGGTAAGTCAGATATTACCTAAATCAATGCATATCATCATTATGATGATATTATTATATTATTATTATTACAAATAATAATGTAATATATAATCTATATATATATATTATGTGATAATAAGAGAAAGACAATGGTGATTTAGATTTAGAAGAGTTTCAGAAAATTGTCAGACATGAAATTCTTCATATTCTTTTCTTATTATTCCAACCTTTCTCAAGCCATAATCCATGTACTCATGTGTTGACAAAAACTTGTGATTTATAAATTACAAACCCTTGTTCTCTATGTGCCCACCCACATCTTGAGGTGTAGAGAACACTATGGAAGATCGTGGTTTGAGTACTTAAAGTGTTGGATAGGAATATCGTTATTTATACAAAAAAAAAAAAAAAAACTCAAGGACACTTGATAGGCTTCAAGATGTAAATATTTATTTCCTTAAATATTTGTATATGTGTGCATATAATACATAAGTGTTTGTATATATATATATGTATCTGTGTATATCTATGTATATATATACATGTATGTGCGTGTATATATATGTTCCATGATTAATGCTATTGCATAATAATGATTCCTGTATGTATTATTGAACATATAAACTGTTTATATGAGAGGTGGAAATTTTGTTGTTGTTTATCTATTGGGCCCACCATGCTATTTCCCTGCGCACTCTAAATGTTTTTCCAATAGTTGCTTGGTTGTAAATGTGTAACTAAGGTTAATGTCAAGGATTATGTGTAAATTTTTTGGTAAAAGGAAATGTTGGCTTTTCATTTAAAAGTTTAATACATACATGGGATCCCAAAATGTTACGATTAAATGTTTAAAAGGGTATATACAAATTGAATGTTACAACTATCCAACCTAAGCAGAAAAATAAGGGATACAACCCTAGTTCCTTTGAGATATCCTTGATTGTGGTGGTCGAGCAGCCGCATATGTACATGCCGCCACTGAAGCTCTCAAATTCATGGTTGTTCTAGCTTCCCTTTCCCTTACCTGCACCACATAGCACCCATGGGCCAAGGCTCAACAAGAAAGCTTAAACATATGCACGAGCAATAAATACAAATTCCAGATACATATCTAACATGCCCAGTAGTAATAACCTTCTCATGCATGCATACAATTACAAATAAATGATCATTGGATCATTTTGGGGCCCACTTCCCTGAATAGATGACCATAGAGTCAATTCGGGGCCCTATGCCCTAGTTATGTGACCATAGAGTCACCTGGGGCCCTTGCCCTTAACTCTGAGTAACTATCCATAGAGCTAGCCAAGAGCTTTGTTTTCCAACGACCATAGGGTCGGCCAACGTAATAGTACATCCCTGATTTGGCCTAAGATTCATGACCAGTGCGCTATTGCCGCCCTTGACTAATAAGTCAAGGCCTTAACCAGATATTCAAATACAAACAAACAAATACAAATAAAGGTAAGCATACTTTAGACAGTACAAGTATGCATACATATAAATCATGGTATCTTAACCAATCAAATACAAACATAGTAATAACCATGTTTCTTAACGGGACCGAGCCCTACTTATGCAAACAAGGCAAGCAATCATTAAACAATTATCCAAACACAGAGCATTCAAGCATAACCTAAATCATGTTCATTCTATGGGCCAAGCCCTATTCATAGTTATAATTAACAATCGAGCCAAGCCCTAATCACATATATCACGTATTTGGTGCAGTTTTCTTACATTAGGTCCGAGTGCAATGTATATTAAGAACGACCCTCGAGTATGATCCCGGTCCCGAGCCCCTAGCGATAACTTAGTCACAATCAATAGAGAATCTCGTAAAAAACTAGCGAATAAAGGCTTTCGGACCGAGTCCTAGCCTCCAAGATGTCGAATTCTACTAAACCAGGTAGTAGGATCGATCCTGAGCCCTTAGGTTTGAGTTCCCGCACTCAAAATCCTCCCGGGGCTTAAAAATCCTTCAAGTGCCACAACTCAAAACAAAGGAGATGCGACCCGCCCCAAGTTAGAGAGCCCAAGGCTCCCCTCTATTTTGACACGTGCTGCAGCGCGCCACTACTGGCACCGCGACTCAAATGGAGGTTCAACACCTTTTTCTCCCATTGTTCATGAGAGCCACAACGCCCCATGAAAACTCCAAAATTTTCCCATTTTCTTCAAGCGAAAACCCACCAAAAATCTATCCAAACATAGCTAAATCCCCAAGGTAAAGTTCCCAATCAACTCAACACCTCAATTCACACAAAACCCAAGACTAAACTTGGCCAAAACCTCATAAAATCTCAAAATACAAAACTGAGTTTCTAAACTCCAGAATTTAGCTAAAAACTAGAGAAATAGAGAGATTCAAGGCTGGAAATCATTACCTCACTTGCCCCAAGTGAAGCTAAGCTTCTCCTCAA
The DNA here is from genome assembly GCF_963169125.1 of Humulus lupulus. NCBI lineage: Eukaryota > Viridiplantae > Streptophyta > Magnoliopsida > Rosales > Cannabaceae > Humulus > Humulus lupulus. Next base: position 38,784,129 of record NC_084801.1, on the reverse strand, counting down.
GCAATCCCGAGCCTAGGCTTGCCTCGATTCCTCCTAGATCGCAAGAATTTCCAAGGAATTTGAGTGAGTCTGTGAATGAGAGAGAGAGAGAGAGAGAGAGAGAGAGAGAGAGAGAGAGTATTGAGTGAGTTTTCCTTCTGTTTTGGTGTTGTGTTGTTTACTTAGACTCTAAGTAACCTTAAGCAAATCCCAAGGCTCGGGGTACCAAAAACGTCCCCGAGGGAAAAATGGTCAAAATTCCCAAAATTCCTTCCTAATCTCACTTACTCAAAATATATCCTCGAATATTCATTCTTGTTACTCGATAACCCGACAATGTGCTAGATACCCATAATACCCCTTGACTCACCCCGAGTCGGGTATTAAGTCCCGTTGTGACTTTCCCGCTAACTTGCTCCCTAGGATCGCCTCGTGCTGAGTAATCCAAATATATCCACATAATAATGTGGTGTCATACATATATAACATATATGCACATATATTTCAAATATACTTGTAATGGGCCAAATTACGAAAATTTCCCTTCTAATAAGAAACGGACCCACATGCATATTATAATGTATCTAACATGATCATATAATGACACACATATATATCACATAAACACATCATTTCAACAATTTTCCATCTTGCCCCCCTAATCAAGGCCCTAAGGCTCCTTAGGTAATTCAGGACGTTACAATAGACATCTTAGTTAAGGTGTATATAATAGAGATTATATATGACAGGACTGATAAGAATTGACTATCTTTATAAACTTGCCATTGGACATAAATATTTGATTCTTATCATAATAGATGATCATTTGTAGATCAGTCTAAATCCTGAGTATTCCTGAACTCTTGTTTGTGCTTATTGGATCTTTTGATTAACTCGTTAAGGTTTCTTAGTATAATGAGGCTAATGACTTTTGTTTAGGAGATTCACTATCATGAATGGCTAGGAACATGAATTACAATTTTAACCTATAGTTTTTTCAAAATAAAACTATATAGTTATTGAATTAATTAATTCATAATTAATCAATTGCCTATAATTATCACATAATTATTTTATTTCCCTGAAAAATTAATTCCTTTGCAATTAAGTCATTCTCTCTACAAATCTTTCTTTTGACGTCCTTACCCTTGACAGTGTAGGACAGAGGTGATCTGGGGACCATGGACCTATAATACAAAGCTCCAATAAACCAGATTATTAATTAAACTATTTAATACAATAATCTTATTTATTAATTCCATAGTTTTATTTTGAAAAAATTTGTGTTATTGTAAATCCAATAGTCATTCTCTTTACTATATAGTTTTTATTTTGAAAAACTATAGGTTGAAATTTTAAATCATGTTCCCAGTCATTCATGATATTGAATCTCCAAAACAAAAGTCACTGGTCTGACTATACTAAAAGACCTTAACAAATGAATCATAAAATCCAATAAACATAAACAAGAGTTCATGATATACTAAGATCGCCAATATTATCGATCTTCCTAGCCATCAAAATGACTACAAGGACTAGTACTTCATGTCGAACTATTTTAGGACCTGTGAACACCTTTATTTCAATCGATCTTGTAAGTATCTTCTGCGTTAGTGTTGTAAAGGTTTATATGCTTTACATTATTTTCTTATTTTGATCGCATTGCTTTTTTGGTGCATCAATTTATAAGAGGTCTGTAACTTCCTTCGTCTGCTTGAATCAATACTAGACCCTAGCCTTCACTCCTGCCACACAAAAAGAATGGCGAGTAGTAATAACTAATGCCAACATGTTGACATGTGGGCTAATAAATGAGGGCCAATCACTGTCCCTAAAACCTCGAGGTTCTTATAGGAAGAGGCTCTTGGCCATTATAGAAGTGGCTGAGGAAGAGGAAGAGGTTGCGCCCTTGGTGTATAGATGCCCTTACCAAGGCGATATAGATAGTGACCCAGGTAGAGCAGAGTTGAGGGCACCAGTCGACACCTCTGGCCAAGGTAATAATGATAATGATATTAACAGAGTTGCTGCTAGCTATATATTAGTATTCCATGACCCAAGCAAGGTTGTGATTAGACATCACGATGACCCATATAAGGATGTCAATTTTCAACAATGTGTCGACCTCTTGGCCCCTCGCCACGATTTTTGCCTTCCTAAAATGACCATAGTTATAGATAACATTTTGCACATTAGGCATACATTTTTTGAGCAACATGGGATGAACATTCGACCTGGGTATCCTATAGATTTATGCACCCTCTTCTCAGTCACTAGGCAGCTAGAGTATGATCCAAGCTCGGGTCTGAAAGAGTGCCTAATGTAGTTTTGTTAGAGTCTCGCCCACCTCATGTTGTTCAGGAGTTAGGGGTTCCCCAAGTAGCTAATTTGAAACTAATTATTGTTGTTTCCTCCTTAAGCTCGGAGGGTAGGATTTTTCTTCTTTTACTTTTTGTTTTCTTATTTTAATTGGAATCTATCTAACCCCCTCTTCACCATTTTGCAAAAGACGACATGGACCTCACCAATGACCTAGCCAGCTCCGGTCCCATTGCCAAGAGCCAGCGGGTCTTGAAGAAGGGTGCTTCCGGAGCTGGAGCTTCCACAGGAACTAATACCAAGGCCAAGGAGACCACTCCTTCCCATCCGCGAGCTACTGTGGTGCCCCAAAGAAGTTCCTCCCCCAGCTCCTCGGGTGACTTACCCTACAACTCCTCAAGTCATTCAAGTAACTCCTCTATTTCTGTTCCAGCTTCTCATGTCGAGGTAGGAAGATTTCTTGGCCCTCTCCAGGATCTATTTCAAACCCTAACCAGCCAGGTGGTTGAAAATCTTAATCATCTCTCCATCAGGGAGATGGAGAAGATTGAGGGAAAGACCACTTAGGTCGTGATGGACTTCACCCTAGGGATGCTGCTGACCGTAAGTTTCTTTATTCTGTTTTCTTGAGATCTATTCCATATTTTCCTTTGGTTTTGTTTTATGCCAGTCATAATTTGCTTAGATTCGAGATGGAAACAGGATCCTCTATGCCTTTGCTGATGCAGGGCGATTTGTGAAGGAGATTGAAGTGGTCAAGGACCAGTGCAGGTAGATCAAGGATGCCACTTCCAGGGAATTGGAGCAAGCCCGCAAGAAAATCCAACAACTCGAGGTGAATGCTCTTGAGGTGATCAAGAGCTGCAAGAGGATTCAGCAGCTTGAGGTGGACCTCAAGACCTTTCGTAATAACGAGAAGAACGCCAAGGTGTAGGCCCTGGAGGTGATTTAGAGTCGTGACCAGCTTTAGGGAAAAGTCAAGGAACTCTAACTAAAGGTCGAGAGGGCTGACACAAACCTCGTAGAGTCCATGAAGAAGAAGTTTTATAAGGTCTGGTGCTTCAACTAGGAAGGTGACTTCTCCTTCCTGGACACTATGCTGTGGGGGCGATACCACGCAAAATTCTAGGATAAGCTAGTAAAGGGGCCAACTGAAATGGTGGACACGACCTTGGGAGCTGGCACTGAGGATGGGGAGTTTTTTGTCCTTGTTTTATATTAAACTAACTTTGATCTTTATACATTTCCCTTTTATTATTGTGTTTTTAAACCTTTTAAGTTTTTGTATACCTGCATAGTTATAGGGAATTGCTTTAGATCAGGGTCTGTGCTTGATAGTCGACCAATTATTTTTCAAGTCGCGAGCCTAGTCATATCCAGGATTTTAATTGCTTAATAGCATACCTGTTAGTATTCAGGCCTCATGCCTAGTTTAGTCCAGAGTTTTTTCTTTTTGCTTTGAATTGTCTTAACTTAGTTCATATTCGGAGTTGTTTTGAAAACTCGGACTTTATCAAGCCACAAAATTTCCAAATTCTAAGTTGTAGAATTTTTCAAAGACATCTCACTCTCGGTGGGTATATGCCCCTCACGCGATTAGAATTTATGAATATTCTAGGTAACTTTTACACAACAAGCTTATACAAAAATTGAGAAAATTATGGTACCATGTTTAAACTACACTGCAACCATTATTTTATTAAATCAAATTTAAATTAAAGGAGATGGCTTTTATAAATAAGCCTTACAACATAAAATATACCCAATTATTGATAATACTTCGTCAAGTGCAAAGCATTTCAAGTGTGTGAAACTACCTCTCCACTTAACTGAGCTAATATAAAAGTGCCTCCCCATAGAATCTCTATGATCTGATATGGTCCTTCCTAGTTTGGACCCAGGATACCATCTTTAGGATCTTTGTTAGCCAAGAACACCCTTCTAAGCACTAGGTCTTCAAGTTCTAGTTTCATTTCTTTGATTTTTGAATTGAAGCATCGCGTTACTTTCTGTTGGTAATGGGCGAGCTAGATACGCGATTCTTCTCACTGTTCTTCAATTCGATCAAGGGACGCTCGTAGTAAGTCGTGATTCTGCTCCTGGTCAAAAGTTTTTTTTGTCTATGAGAGGTTACTATTTGACTGAGAGTATATCTTCACTTCCAAATGTTAATGAGAACGGTGTATGCCAGTAGAGGTGCAGTGAGAAGTTCTGTATGCCCAAAGTACTTATGGGAGCTGTTTCGGCCACAAACCTTTGGCATCTTCCAACCTCTTCTTTAAACTTGTCTTTTAGGTCTTATTCATTATCTCGACCTGCCCGCTAGCCTGTGGATATGCTATTGAAGATTGATGGACCCTAAACGGGTATGTTTAAAAATTTATATATCGCAAGCGCACGAATCGTCTATATAGAATAGTGATCGTAAGCAAGGATGTCGAACCCAAAGGAGTTGTCTAAAATCGAAAATGAAACTATTTTAAATCAAAAGTAATAAATTCTAACCTAGTTCCAAAGATTGATAAGTTTTAATAGTATGAACATAAAATGAAATATTGAAAAATAAAGCTTTTTAAGATAATGAAAATAAACCAATAATGAGTTGAAAATAAGTATTAAAAGAAAAGATTATTAAGATACTAGAATCCACAAAATGTAAGTTTAATAATATTTATTAGTATATTGATTCCCAAGTTTTAGTGATAGTTAAAATAATTTAAACTATCATTTTCCAAAAATATTTATAATTTTAAGCACAATTTTCTTATAAAAAGATAGGATTTTTCTTCACTTTTCAAAATTATAATTTCAAAGCATTTAGTGTAAATCAATCTAATGAAAATAACAAATAAATCAATGAACATTATTTATAAGGCAAAACATAATATTTTTGTTCTAAGCATGGATGTGTACAATTTAATGACACATCTTACACAAAGAATATTATGTTTATGCACTAATGAAGAACAAAGTGTAAAAATGTTCTAACAATCTAAAATACAAGATATTTAAGATGAAAGAAATATATGAAGAAGAAAAATCCATAGACTTTGTTGCATTACAAGGGAAATCAACATACAACATAAATATTACCTAGTTACAAGTTGCTTCATCATGATCTTAATAATCTTATGAAAAAGATTAGAAGCACATAACTAGAATAGAAATTACAAAATAAATGACATACATACTTGCAAAATGCTCTTGAAAAACCCAAATGGAAGAGAGAATGGTAGAGAGAAAATGAGAGAAAAAGATGGTAACCAAAAAATTAAGCACCCCAAAAATGGTCTTGAAAGTCCATATTTATAGCCAAAGTGAGTTTATTAAAATAATCAATTTAAATTAATTAAATTGATTAGATTAATTAAATAAAATAAATATGGTATGTAGAGGTAAATTATAGGGTGTAATGATGATGTTGTGGTGAAAATGTGTAGGAAAAAGGGTAAAAAGTTGGCATTTTTGTCATAGGGGACAAAGGGACAAAATGCATTTTTGTTGGGCTCAATAAGGGAAATGGCAGCAATGTGGTGGTTGGGTGTTGGAGGGGGGGCCACGGGTTGGGCCTAGAGTGGGCCTCACGTGGTTGGGCTTTTGGAGAAACACCATTTTTCTTGTTACTTTCTTTCAAAATTACCATCTTTCCTTTGATTTTCTTGCTTTTCAAGGGCAATAATTTTCCTACACAATAAATTATAAACTAAATTAAAATTAAATATTTTCATTAATAAAATATATCATATAACTCCCATGAAAACATTAATTAAAATTTAATTTACATAACATTTAATTTCAATAAAATCATATTTTTAGCATTCAAACTAACAATACTAATTTTAAATAATTAAACTACAACATATTATAATAACATATCTATAAAAACATATAAAAATCTAGAAAACTACAATAAGACTAATAAATTAAAAATTACATAAAAACTTAATAAGTTAATTAAAAACTCATGAACTAAGCAACAATTAGCATGTAAAACATGGTAAAATAACTCTATTTTGTAGAGTTATCAAAGATAAACTCTTAATTACTTCGTAATTCTCACAAAAATTTGTGAACAGGTCACTAACAAGTTGGGTCCCATTATCTGACAAGATCTTCCTTAGGAGCCCAAAATGGAAAATTATGTTCTTTATCACGAAATCGAGTACTCTCTTTGAGGTTATGGTTGCTAATGGTTATGCTTTGGCCCACTTTTTGAAATAGCCCACAACAACCACTGCATAGCGAACTCTTCCTTTCTCAATTGGTAATGATCCGATTAAATCTATTCCCCAGATGGAAAATGACCAGGGCGAGGAAATCATGGTTAGTTCAATAGGCGCAGCCCGAGATATTGTTGAAAAGTGCTGGTACTTGTCACATTTTTGAACATATGAGGTCGAGTCTCTCTTAAGGAAGGCCTGAAATAACCATGCTTCAATATTTTTAGAGCCAAGCTTTGCCCCCCAGCGTGGTCTCTGCAAAATCCTTCATGGACTTCTTTGAGAATCGAGTAGAACACATCTGAGGAGGGGCATGGAATGACCTTGCCTACAAATAATTAATTTGACAAGAACATACCTTGGAACTTGGTACAATAATTTTCGTGCGTCCTTGCAATCCTCGGGCAATGTTTCGGTGGTGAGATATTCTACAATTGGAGTCATCCATATCGAGCCTTCTCGGATCATCTCTACTTTTTTTTATTCATCCTCTATACAGGGATTGTCAAGAAACTCAAATGGGACTACATTCAATGTGTCTTCCTCATTGGTTGTGGCGAGCCGGGCGAGAGCATCTGCATTTGTATTTTGCTCACGCGAGACTTGCTCTATGGAGTAGAAGTTGAATTCTGACAATTCACTTTTTATCTTGGCCAAATAAGTGACCATTTTGATCCCACGAGCTTGATATTCTCCTAGTACCTAGTTTACCACGAGCTGAGAATCACTAAAGCACTGGATGGCCTTTACTCTTAACTCCTTGGCAATGCAGATTCCAGCTAGTAGTGCCTCATACTTGTTAGGTCTATTTTAGTATGATTTTAGAGTGTGTTTTAGGGTGTGTTTTTAATCTTTAAGGTGGTTTTGTGCTGTATTATGCATGTGTTGGTGTGTACGGAAATCATATTTGTATGAGGACAAAATGGTCTTTTCACAGGGAATCACTAGGGAAACTATAAAAAACTTAATTTTTAGTGATTCAAATCACTTTTAACCGCTGGAAATCAAGGGGATCTTGGAGAACAAGATTGGAATTCATCAAGAGTTTTTTCTTCTTCTTTAATTTCTTTTTCTTATGTTTTCTTATGAATTAATGGATGTTATGAATTTAGTTATGAACTAATTTATTTTCTAGGGTTTTAATGTAGTCTCTTGATACTTTCTAATTAGTTAATGCAATTTCTTTTATTTTTTCTTCTTCATTGTGATCTATTTAATTTATGCTTAATGAATGTAAATAATTTGACGTCATTGTTTCCATTACTTACGGATTTAAGTCAAAATATGAAAGGGGAGATTTAAATATGCTATAGTTAAATAGACATAGATTTCACTATAGGACGAGAGTACCTATATGGTTTCTGTAGCTTTTAGCATTTCTATTCTCAATGTTTGACTTATGTTTGGAATTTATCACAGAGATGTAGAAGATTCACATATAGGTTGAGAGATTTATATATCCTAATAAGAATATAGAATGTATTAGTATATTCTCTATGAGAAAGAATAGTGAAATTGTATTGATGAAGTAATAAAGTGGATAGATGATGAAATTAAATACCCTAGGTTTTCATCAATTGAATTAATTTTGCTTTTATTTGTTTATGTTGTTAGTTTTCTTAATTCTTGTTTCTGTTCTTGATATTCTTGAATCTAAGTTTTATTTGCCAAATAAAATCAGAAAGTTAATTATTGGTAGTTAATAACAATCTCTGTGAGACGATACTCTACTTAACTCTATTATTAATTTTCATACAATTGTGTATACTTGCACATTGAAATTATCGCAACATTATGTGGCCTCGTTATTGGAGGCACCAAATCCAAATCTGGGAGCTGTGTGAAAGTGATGCCCCTTGGTTGTAATTAGAATTATTCCAGGTTCGTACTCATGCTTGTGTGAGGACCCATCAATGAATAGTTTCCACAATTCAGGACTGACTCCCTCATAGGCTCGTCCTAAAAATTGGTGCACTCGACCACAAAATCCGCAAGGGCCTGCCCCTTTATGGTAGTTCGCGGCTTAAACAAAATCTTGAACTGACTGAGTTCGATAGCCCACTTTAGCAAACGTCTTGATGCTGAAGGTCTTTGTAAGACCTTCCTTAGAGGTTGATCGGTTAGGACGTGTATAGTGTGAGACTGGAAATAAGGGCTAAGCTTTCTTGAAGCTAGGACCAAGAAAAACTGGGGTTTTTTTATTAGAGGTTATCAGTGCTAAAATGCTTGGAAATAAGGCCTAAGCTTCCTTCAGGTCTTGAAATGCCTGCTTGCATTCATCGGTCCATCCAAACCGCCTGTTCCCCTATAGAAAATTATAGAAGGGGAGACATTTATCGGTAGACTTAGACACAAAATGATTAAGGGCAGCAATCTTTCCAGTAATACTTTGGACCTCTTTTCGTGACCTGGGTGAGGGCATTTCCAGCAGTGATATGATCTTCTCAGGATTAGCCTCAATCCCCCTCGAATTAATGATGAAGCCTAGGAACTTCCCAGACGCAACCCCAAAGGTACATTTCTAGGGATTCAGCTTGATGTTGTATTTTCTCAGTACAACAAAACTGTAATGCCTCGAGTTTCGGGCACCTGATAGAATTTGGTTGCAAAAATTTTAATTCTCGACAAATCTTATTTTTCAAAGTATGTGAATACTTGTAAGGGATATTGTATGTTTTGTATGAATATGTTGTTAAGTATTAGCCATTATGTGATAAGTTTGGTTTTTCAATTTAGCCAAGAACTTCGGTTTTGGACCGGGTCAAAAACTCTTAACGAGTAAAAATCTAGGATAAATATTTTGTGATAAAACAAATATGCAAAATTATAAAAACTAAGCAAAAACTATTATTAAGTTTGAAAATGAATATGGAAATGAAATTTTATGGAAATTTCCAATTTATGCGGCATTTTGATTAAAATGCCCAATTTTGCCTAAGTTTTAGAATTAAATAATGGGCGCAAAAATTTACCTATGTGCGTGACAATATTTTTAAAATATGGTCACCAATTTTTATTAGGATTAATTTTTTGAAAAACTATGTAATAGTAGGAAAAATTGAAAAAATAAAATGGAAATTACAAAAAAGGGACATGTGTTTAAAAGCTTGGCTTGGAGAGAAAAAAATGGGAGGACATTTCGGTCTTTCTATAAGGGGCGGTCACAAGGGAATTGAAGAGTCTATTGTATCATTTTTATTTATTTAATTGTGTAATCATTACACACATTTTCTTAACCCCAAGATAAACTGGAGAACTCAAAACCTCTCTTCTACTCATTTCTCTTCTTCTTCTTCCCTCTCTCTCTCTCCAATCACAAAAATCAGACCCTTTTCTCTCCATTTCCTCCCAAAATTTTGTGCTCCCTCTCTCTCTTTCTCTAAGAAAAGGAAGAGACTCCATTGAAGCTCCTAAGCTCATCTTACTCATTGGAAACAATGTTAAGAAATTGTCAGATGTGGAGAATTGGCTGAGCACTCAATTCCAGATGAAGGATTTGGGTGAAAGAAGTTATCTTCTAAGTATCCAGATCATCAGGGATAGAAAGAACAGGCTCTTAGCTCTATCTCAAGAATCTTACATAAATAAAGTGCTTACTTTTCTCAATGACAAATTCCAAGAAAGGACGTCTACCGTCCCTCCATGGGATTCATCTTTCAAAGAAGCAGTCTCCCTATACTATTGAAGAGGAAGATGCAATGAGAAAAGTTCGTTACGCATCTGTAGTTGGAAGTTTGATGTATGCTATGTTGTGTACTAGACCAGATATTTTCTATGCAGTGGGAGTAGTGAGCAGGTATTAGTCAAACCTTGGACCGAAACATTGGATAGTAGTTAAGCATATCCTGAAGTATTTCAAGCGGACTAGGGATTATATTTTAGTCTACAAGGGTGGTGTTCTGAACCCTGCAAGCTACACCGATTCAAATTTTCAGACTGATGTCAATGACAGGAAGTCTACTACTAGAATGGTGTTTACTCTTGGGGGTGAAGCTGTGATATGGAGAAGTGTAAAGTAGTCTGCAATCTAAGATTCCACCATGGAGGTTGAATACATAGCTGCGTCAGAAGTAGCTAAGGAAATAGTCTAGTTAAAGAAGTTCTATTCAGATCTTGGTGTTAATCCAGAAATGGATAAACTACTTGTGTTGTTTTGTTACAATACATGAGCGATAGCCAACTCAAAAGAACCTCATAGTCACAAGAGGAGTAAGCATATAGAAAGGAAGTATCACATAATTCGAGAATATGTGGTCAAGGGATATGTGAAGGTTATGAAGATTGCATCTGAAGACAATCTTGTAGATTCATTTACAAAGATACTACTAGAAGCTATATTTGATAAGCATATCAAGGAAATGAGATTAGAAAAATTAAGGCATTAGTTTCAATTAGTGCAAGTGAGAGTTTGTTGGGGTTTTATGCCCTAATTAAAACCCAATTTCTTTGTAATATCATTTTATTATCTATAAAAGAATAGAAATTATTTTTTGACTTGGTCAATCACTTTGCTCACATGTTTTCTTTTCATGATTATTTGATTAATAAACTTCTATTAAATCTCGAGCATATAGCCAATCATATTCATAATGACGTAATCACAGTGGAATATAAATATGATTATTTGTTCAAAATAAGTTAGTCCTAAGATTAGCCAGTGCACATGATTTACACTGACTTGCCAGTCTACGATATGATCTACTTACACATCACAGTGTTATGTTCTTTCCAAAACATTAGCAAAGTAGATAAGATCAGATGTATTTGTTACATCGGACGGGACTGATATTGACAATGGACAGGATAAGTAAACATATCGTTATTATCTATTCTAGTCATATCATATAGTGGCCTTGCAGGGATGACAGCTGTTGGAACCCTGGTACAAACAAATCAAATGTGAAGTAAGGAAGGATATACGTCTGGGATTCCACATATTAGAGGATGGAGTGCTAGGCTTTAAGGGAAGGATTTGCGATCCCAATGATGCGGAAATCAAAACGCAAATCGTTTATGAAGCATATGATGCCCCCTCCGTAATGCATCCCTACACCATGAAGATGTACCAAGATCTGATAAAGTATTTCCGGTGGCCAAAATTGAAGAAAGAAGTTACAAAATATGTGGAACATTGCCTAATGTGTCAAACAAGAAAGGCAGAACATCAACAACCAGTAAGGATGCTACAATGATTAGATATTCCAGATGGAATTTGGAGATGGTCATGATGGACTTTGTCACTGGCCTGCCCATGATCCCTAAGGGTGATGACACCAAATTAGCATACTTCCTACCAATTAAGAGTACGTACTCTACGGATAAACTAGCAGAGTTGTACATTGCAGAGATCGTGCGATTACATGGAGTATCTGCATTTATAGCATCAGACCAAGAGGGTAGATTTACCTCGGTATTTTGGAGAAGGATGCAAAAAGGTTTGGGGACCCAGCTTAAGTTTTGTACCGCCTTCCATCCCCAAAATTGATAGCCAAAGTGAGCGGACAATCCAGACATTAGAAGATATGTTGAGACCCTGTGTGCTCAACTTTTCAGGATCGTGGAATGCAAAGTTTCCATTGATGGATTTTTCTTATAACAACAGTTACCACGGATCCATTATGATGGAACCATACGCATCCCTGTACGGGAGAAAGTGTTGATCCCCAATTCATTGGAAAGAAGTGGGTGAAAGACGATTCTTGGAATCGAACGAGGTTTATCAAGATACAGAGGACATCAAGAAGATACAAGAAAGATTACAGACCTTGGTTGATCGATAGAGAAAATATGCAGATCGGCGCATGAGACCTTTAATGTTTGAGGTCAAAGATAAAGTATTCCTAAAGGGAAATTAATTCTAAGGTTCGTAGGACCTTTCGAAATATTGGAGAGAATCAGAGAAGTGGCCTACTGGTTAGCCATCCACCTGCTTTGACTTGGGTGCATGCCATATTCCACATATCGATGATAAGGAAATACGTGGAAGACCTTATTCATGTACTCAGTTACAAGCAACTAGATGTAGATCCAAAACTGTTCTATCAAGAAAAGTCAATTATTTAAATTGTTTTACGTAATAAGACAAAGCCCTTAGTCAATGTACAGTGGAGTAACCACGAAGTATAAGAAGCAGCCGGGGAACACGAGAAGAAGATGAAAGAGTTTTACCCGCAATTTTTTTAAATTTCAGGGACGAAACTTATATAAATTGTAGGTATTGTAACACCCCGTGTTTCAGGCACCGGGTAGAATTTGGATGGAAGAATTTTGATTCTCAAGAAATATTATATTTCCAATTATGTGAATATTTGTAAGGGATATTGTATGTTTTGTATGAATGTGATGTTGTTATGTATTGACCATTTTCTGATAAGATTTGTTTTTTCCATTTTTCCAAGACCTTCGGTCTCAGACTGGGTCAAAACCCCTTAACGGGTAAAAATCTCGGATAAAATATTCTGTGATAAAAAAATTATTGCAAATTATGAAAACTAACCAAAAACTATTATTAAGTTTGAAAATAAAAATGGAAATTTCCAATTTCTGCGGCATTATGAGTAAAATGCCCAATTTTTCCTAAGTATGTGATTGTGACAATATAAATCATTTTGAATTAAATAACAGGCATAAAAATTTATCTATGTGTGACAGTATTTTTAAAATATGCTCACCAATTTTTATTAGGATTAAATTTTCCAAAAACTACCTAATAGTAGGAAAAATTAAAAATACAAATGGAAATCACAAAAAAAAGGGACTTGTGTTTAAAAGCTTGGCTCGAAGAGAAAAAAAAAATAGGAGGGAATTTTGGTGTTCTTATAGGGGGCGGTCATAAGGGAATTGAAGAGTTTATTGTATTATATTTATGTATTTAATTGTGTAATCATTACACACATTTTTTTAATCCCCAAGTTAAACTTGACCTCTCTCTCTCTCATTCCAATCACAAAAATCAGACCCATTTCTCGCCATTTCCACTGAAAATTTCGTGCTCTCTCTCTCTCTAAGGAAAGGAAGAGCCTTCACTAAAGCTCCTAGGCTCATCTTGAAGAAACAAGTCACAAAAGAGGTAAGGAGAGTTGCCTGCAAGATCAAGTACAGGCAGGCCACTTTCTTTGAAGACTAAGATAAGCTTAGGGTTTTTGAAACCCTAGCTTCACTGTCCCTTCTCACTTATTTTCTTCTTGATTTTGTTTGCATCAGATCATGGGGGTTATGGGTATGAGTGTTAAGGTGCTAAGATGATAGAGGAGTAGCTCTAAAAGCTTAAGGACCCAAAAGAAACAAAATCTAGAACTTCTTAGGTAAAAATCTTGTGTTTTGGTAATAATTTATGTTTAATCTTCCAATCTGACTTTTTGAGATGCATGGAAGGTTTTAATCTCTTGTTTATGTTGTATTAAGGTGTGAGGTAGAATTATATAATGCATGCATGTGTGCTATGTTGATTTTTTTTTAGTGGAAATCCAAAGTTTCCTTAGGTATGTGCAAATCTGCTTGCTGTTTTATTTGTGGTCTATGTTCAAACTATTGTGATCTAAGTAGAGAAAGATAACTTAATAAGTTCAGAAAGATACGTTTGTAGTCTATGTTCAAACTTTTGTGGTCTAACTTCTGTAGGCTTTTGAAACACTTAAAAATGTTTTCTAAAGTGGGAGTTATGGCCCTTGCAAAGTCTATGCTCAACCTGAAATTAGGATCCTGATAGCTTGCACATAAATCTTTGTAATTTTTTTTAACATTCTATGTTTATATTTGGTAGATCTATAGTAGACATACTAAATATGAAGAAAATAATACAGTTTTGTTAAAATTCATTATGGTTTATAGGAGGTATGGATTTTCTAACTTTGATGCTCAAAATTTTTTGATGTCAAGATGGTGTTGTTACAGTAGCTTCCAACGGGCCAAACCTTAGGTTATTGGTCAAATTTTCTAATGGGACTTTCCAAATTTCATTATTTAGGAAGAGTACTAGATTTTAGTATTTTGAAAAATTCAAAAACATTATGTCTAGGTTAAGTTATAAGCTTTTTGTGATTGATTTGCAAGCTGGAGTGAAAAATTAACAGCTTAAAGAGTTCACGTTTGAAAAATGTTTTGGTAAGTTTAAAATCAACATTTTAAGCTGGTTTTAATTATGTAGACTCTTTTTATATTAATTAAAAGTCCTACAATAGTTACCTAAAAAATACCCCACAGATTGTGAGTTCTGAGTTTTGATTTAGACAGATTTGGTTTTTAAACTTAAAAGTCAAAATTCACTAGTTAAATCATATTTTTCTTAAAGTAAATAGAAGATAACTTTTCTATGGATTAAGGGTTAAGATTTAAGTGGCTTAGTGTAAAGACCCGACTAATTTAAAGACTTCAGACCTTTAAAACTACTAAGACATACTACTATCTTTTGGATACATGCATAAAATAATAAAACTTTATTAAAGAAAATCCAAAAGTACAAGATCCCATTGTTCATACATAAAAATAATAAAGAGAACAAATTCTTTATGATCTTTCAAAATGCTAAGTACGAAAATCATCCTCGATAATATTAAAATATTAACGTCATCCTCGATCGATCCCATCGGTTCATTCCTTTAGTTCGTCGCCCTATACACATGCCAAAGCCACATCAGATCTATCCTGCCTTCCATGTTCATTTTCCTGCAAAATCTAAATAAAAAGGAATGAGCCTACTGCCTAGTAAGTAAAAACTACTAAAAAATAAAACATAAGACATAAGACATAAAACATAAAATTGACTACAATATTAATGGCCAATAACTCATTATCGTAGTATGTGATAAAAACTGTTATAGTCCTCTTAACTACTATTTTAGAGTTAGGTTTAGACACAACTATAGTCTATGATAACAATAAAAATCTCGAGATTTGCTATCTAAGTAACTATATTTCCCAAGCGACTAAAGACATAAAAAAAAACATACGTACAAACACATAGCACATGAAATCTAACATATTTTTCTTACAAAATTCGAGATATTGGAGACAAGTGCGGGATTGGAAACTCCTAAAACCGAACATTAAAAACATAAGTGTTCTAAAGAAAAGAATATGAAAAGAAGATCTAAACCATTGGAATAAAGACTCACCGAAAACCTTAAGTTCAAAGAAATCGAGTGCCTAACCAAAAGCCATTATAATGAGTTAGGATTTGAATTAAAAGAAAAGAATAAGAAGAATAGAAATAGACTAAATCTGAGAATTAAGAGTACCATAGATATCTTAGAGCTTCGATCTATACCTCAAGCATCGAAATCACACTATAGCTTACTTCCAAAGTGTTTAGAAAAACTTAGATTTGAAAGCTTTAACCCCAAAATCCTAGTGTTTCTCTCTAGAACAAAAATAGCAGCTTGAAGGCTCTAAGAAGTGTTTGAAAAATGATGAAAATGACTGAGTGAAGGGTCTTATTTATAGAGTTCAAGGAGTGAAACTAACTCCCATTAACATGAATAAATAAATGAATAAAAATGGTATTTTCTACTCAACAAATGCCCAAAATTCAGTCAAAATTGTTCAACAACAAGTACAAGCTATTGAGGATTGATTCTAGCATCAGATTTCACGGAATTTCAAAAATGGCTGATGGAGCTGATACATCGCCTGCCCATTTTTCCCGAGGGTCCGTGGTTTCGTTCATGCAAATTCGACATGTTTTCTGTATTAGCATAGACGATATATTTCCCCTACAATTGCGATATATCGGCTTACACTTATATACTAAACCACGTTTTTGCACATTTTAAGCACACTTAAAGTTGTTTAAACCACTTTAACTGAGTAATACGAGATCCTAGCATCTGAGGGAAGGTGCTAGACTTCCTAGGCTTACCTTTGATTATTTTATTCATCTAAAATCCTTAAATCCTTAATAAACATACATGCGACAAATATCACATTCTCAATTAGTCTAATTAAATCTTAGGCTATAATAAGTAATATTTCTAGGATCAACTACAATAATTAAACCTTAGGATAAAATTAATATTTCTAAACTATAGTCTAAACTCATAAAATTCATAACTATATGTATGAGTTTCCAAATAATTCGCAGCTTGAACCAACATCCACGAAAACTAAAATACTACAGCATAAGATAATACTATCTAACTAAGTAGAATTTCGAAGCACTAAAATTCTCCCCTACTTAAAAGAATTTCTTCCTCAAAATTTACTTACCATACAATTTCGGATATCGTGCTAAGATGTCTTCCTCCAATTCCCACGTTGCCTCCCGTTCTGTGCTATTACTTTATAAGACCTTGACTATTAGAATACTCTTCAACCGTAATTCCTTCACCCCCTTCTCCAGAATGCAAACTAGTTGTTCTTCATAACTTAGGTCATTATGGAGTGCTAACGTATCGTACCTGAGAACGTGGGATGGGTCTGACACACATCTGCGCAGCATCGAGATGTGAAACACATTGTGGTTGTCTGCTTGCGTAGGGCTAATTTATATGCTACTAGTCCCACCTTGACCAATAACTCAAAAGGACCTATGTACCAGGGACTAAGTTTGCCTTTCTTCCCAAACCTCTTCACTCCTTTCATTGGAGATATCCTTAAGAAGACTTGATCTTCGACCTTGAATTCCACATCTCGTCGCTTGTCATCTGAATAACTCTTTTGTCAACAATAAGTAGCGAGCATACACTTTCTAATTAGCTCCATTGCATCTCGAGCTTCTCCAATAGCCTCGGGTCTCAGCAGTTTTCTTTCTCCTACCTCGTCCCAATGTAACGATGACCAACATTTCCTTTCGAAAAGTAATTCATAGGCCGCCATACCGATTGTTTCCTGGTAGCTATTACTGTATTAGAATTCTATAAGTGGCAAATACTTACTCTATGATCCTCCGAAGTCTAGCGCAACATATCTTCTCAAATCTGTAGGTATGCTCGGACTGTCTGTCGATCTGAGGATGAAATGTCGTACTGAGACTTAGCTTGGTACCCATGGCTTGCTGCAACCCTCTCCAAAATCTCGATGTGAACACCGGAACTATGTCAGATACTATGGTTTTAGGGATTCCATGCAGTCATACAATTTCTCAAACATAGATGTCTGCGTAATAGTCCGCCGTGTACATAGTCTTGACAGGCAGGAAGTGAGCTAAATTTGTGAGTCTATCCACCACAACCCAAGCCGAGTCATTCTGCTTGCTTGTCCATGGTAGTCCTGTCAAGAAGTCAATGGCTATGTCTTCCCACTTCCATTTCGGAATACTAAGTAGTTGTAATAAGCCTGTGGGTTGCAATGACTTAATGCATGTGCAAAGACATTTGCCTTTCCTGGGTAGTATAAGATTTTATAGTCATAGTCCTTTACTAGTTCCAACAACCTACGGTTCCTCATGTTGAGATCCTTTTGCGTGAAAAAATATTTTAAGCTTTTGTGGTTCGTATAAATCTCACATCGTTCTCCATATATATAGCGACATTATATTTTTAGTGCGAAAACCACCGCTGCCAACTCCATATTGTGTGTTAGATAAGGTTAATCATATTCCTTCAGGTGTCTTGAGGTGTAGGCTATCACCTTTTCATTTAGCGTCATTACACATCCCAACCCTTGATTGGATGCTTCACATAATACTACAAACTTGCCATTGGGTGTCGGTACACAAAGCACTGGTGCTGAACATAATTTGTGTTTGAGCAACTGGAATCTTTCCTGACATTTATCCATCCAGTTGAACTTCTGCTGTTTTCGGGTCAGGTTGGTAAGCGAAGTGGCTATCTTAGAAAAGCCTTCCACAAACCTTCAGTAATAGCCTACAAGCCCAAGAAAACTTCTAACCTCTAACGCATTCTTAGGTCTTGGTCAATCCTTCACAACCTTTACCTTATATGGGTCTACTGCGACTCCATCCTTGAATACTAAGTGCCCGAGGAACACCACTTGTGATAGCAAAATTCGCATTTCTTGAACTTAGCCTAAAGTTGGTGCTCCTTCAGTCACAGCATGGTTAGTCTTAAGTGTTCCTCGTGCTCGACTTCATCCTTGGAGTACACCAATATATCATCAATGAATACCACAACGAATTTGTCAAAGTAATCCTTGAAGACCCTGTTCATTAAGTCCACAAATGTGGCTGGAGCATTGATAAGACAAAAAGACATAACTAGGAACTCGTAATGTATGTATCGAGTCCTAAAAGTCTTCTTTGGTATATCTTCTTCCTTTACCTTGAGTTGGTGATAACCGGACCGTAGATCAATTTTTGAAAATACAGTCGCTCCTCAGAGTTGATCAAATAAGTCATCAATCTGGGGTAGCGGGTACTTGTTCTTATTTGTCACTGAGTGAAGGGTCCCATTTATAGTGTTCAAGGAGTGAAACTATTTCCCATTAACATGAATAAATAAGAATAAAAATGGCATTTTTCGTTCAACAAATGCCCATAACTCGGTCGAAATTGTTCAAGAACAAGTACAAGCTGTTGAGGATTGATTATAGCATTGGATTTCAAAAATTGTTGATGGAGCCCATATATTGCCCCCTATAGGTGATACATGTCATACCCAGTTTTCCCGAGAGTCCGTGGTTTCGTTCATGCAAAGTCGACTTGTTTTTCCGTATTAGCATAGGCTATATATCGGCTTACACTTATATACTAAACTCGTTTTTGCACATTTAAAGCACACTTAAAGTTGTTTAAACACTTTGACTGAGTAACACGAGATCCTAGCATCTGAGGGAAGGTTCTAGACTTCCTAAGCTTATCTTTGATTTTTTTTATTCATCTAAAATCCTTAATAAACATACATATGAAAAATGCCACATTCTTAATTATTATAATTAAATCTTAGGCTATAATAAATAATATTTCTAAGACCAACTACAATAATTAAACCTTAGGGTAAAGTTAATATTTATAAAATTGTAATAAATCGAGAGAAAACGTGTAATAATTTTATATTATAAAGTAAATAAGAAAGTGGTAATGGAAGTTTTCTGTAGGTTTAAGAATGTGGTCTCTTTCAAGAATGAGGAATTTATTTCTAAATTTCCGGCACTATTATATGTAGGCATGTTTTTCTGAATAATGTGATAAGGCTGTAAATTTCAAGGGTTTAGTCTAATCATTTAGATTTAAGAGAAAATGTTTTTAGAGTGTTGAAAATTAGTTAAGTTAAGTTCTTTCCTAATCGCTCAACTTAAAGACATAAACATAATTAATCGAATACAAAATTAATTCGAGTCACTATATGAATTCCATTACAGTGTCTGGACTCAGGAATCCCGCTTATCCATTAAGGACAACTGGTAAGAAAACTTATGAGCACCTGGCTACAATATGACATGACTAGTTTTAACTTAAGACTTAAGTATACAGTTGAAAACTAGTTCTAGTAGGTTACTTAAGATCGTTTACCTAAGGAGGTTCACATACTCATAAGTAAGGTATGCAATTATGATTATGACAACCAGTTGGCCATCGATATCAAGGAAGAACTAGGTAGCTCCCGATAAGTATGTAAGCAAGCATCAGATGCCTCCAATGACATTGTAAGTAAGCTCGGTTGGCCACTATCATAAGTACGACATCTGGTTTAACACCCACGACATAAGAGTCAGGTTAAACTCCGTGAATTTTAAGTAAGATGTCTGGTTAAACTCCATGACAAATATGAAAGATGATTATGAAATCAAGCCATTAAGATTATGAGAGTATGTTTAATTCTCCTATGAGTCTTAGTAGCTGGTGTATTTTAATTACAGACCTGTGTTTGTGCTGCGCAAGTTAAGTATGCTAAGTTAAGTAAATCAAATATGTTATGTATGATAAGATGATATGTATGTTATGCATGTTAAGTATGATAAGAAGATAAGTATTTTATGTATGATATGTATGTTAAGTATGACAAGTGGGTTATGAGTTAAGATTATATGTATATGCACATTTGCTCTGGGATTTTCGGCGTGTAGGTCTAATTATGTTTCGAATCTGGTTATAGGGCTTGACCATAAGTTTGCCACGGCGTTCATGCATTCTTGAAATTGTATGTTAGGGTTCACATTCTCTAGAACACTATTTATGATAGAATATATAAATGATTACTGTTAGGATTTCCTTTATACTGTTAGGATCACTTACCTAGTCTATCACGCGGAATGTATATGTGGCCCGACTGTGGAAGTCACTATGCTTTTGTCTAGTTTTATTTTGTGTAAAAACTTTAAGTCCTTTATGTTTAACTTGTTTTATAGTTTCAAATATTGTTGTCTTATTTTAAGCATGCACATGCTTCTAAACTAAGTAGGTATTTAAAAGTTTTTTTGTATAGATTTTTGAGTCTTTTAATTAAACAAAAGTAAGATGTTTTCCGCAAATGATGTATATTTTCTGAAAATGTGTTAGTCTTTTTTACTGGGTCATTACAAAAACATTCTTCCAGGTTGAATACATGGTTGTTGGCAGATTTTGATTTGTCGAGCATGTCATCAACACACACATCCATTTTTTCCTGATCCCATCAATGAACATTTTATTTACCAATCTCTAGTAAGTTTCTCCAACATTTTTCAGCCAAACGACATGATTTAGTAGCAATACAACTCGGTCATAAAGTTAGTGTGCTCCTAGTTCATAGGGTTCATCGCGATCTAGTTATATCTAGAATACACATCCATGAAATACATGAGCTCATGACCAATTGTGGCATCCACGAGTTCTTAAATTTCTATGTATAGGGAAATAATCCTTTCGGTAGGCTTTGTTGAGTTAAGATAAACCAATGCAAGTCCTCCACTTTCCCTTAGGTTTTGGAACCAAAACAGGGTTGGCTATCCACGTTGGATATTCCGCCTCTCTAATGAACCTGCATTTTAAGAGGCGAGCTACTTCTTCCTCAAGAGCTTCTCAGCAACCTTCTTTTCTGTTGCTTGGCAAGTATGTTTTTGTCCAAATTCAGTGTGTTCATGATCACTCTTGGACTGATTCTTACCATGTCGGCATGGAACCATGCGAAGAAATTGAGGTTGTTGCTTAAAAACTTGATAATATTCCTTTTTCGTTCTGCACTAAGATTTTTCCCAATCTTTACAACCTTTGAGGTCGTCCCTGGTCGAGAATTACTTCTTCTATCTCCTCCAGAGCTTGGAGCTCAGATCGTTCTTTGCCTATCCTTGGTTCAATTTCTTCTCGTTGGGCGACTTGAACTTCTGCTATTTGAGGTTCTTCTGCCCTTTCGACGACTATCATTGCCCAGGGATCCTTTCATAAAATTACTATAGCACTCTAGCAGCGAGTTGATCCCCTCTTATGGTGCATATCTCAGTTGAAGTGAATGAAATTTATGTCTTCGAACACTATCAAGGCTGGTCGCCCTAAATGGCTTTGTAGACAGTCAGGCAATCTATGACGATGATCTTGATCATCTTTGCCACAACTCGTGTTTCATCACCAATGGTTACAACGAGCTCGATTGCCCCGATTACTACCAAACCTTCTCTTGAGAACCCGAATATAGTTTTGGATGATTCCTTCTTGTTCATCATAGATAGTCCAATCTTCTCTAGAGTGGATATGAATAGCACGTTTACGGAGCTTTCGTTATAAATCAAGATTCTTCGAACTCTATTGTTTGCGAGCTGAATGTTTATGACCAGCGAATCATTGTGCGGGAATTAGACATTGCTCGTGTCCTCTTTCATAAAAATGATAGGTTTCTTGTCCATATTTTGTTGCTTTGATAAGCGCTTCTCGAGAGTGAATACCACACCATCATGGGTCTTCAGCTCTTGGATATACTTTTTTCATGCTCCATTGCTTGTACCAGGAAAATGAGATCCATCGTGATTGTGGCAATACTTCTTCCCTCAACAGGAGGAGGGATGAGTGGGTTTTTCAAAGTTGGAAGAGTTGGTAATGGGTTCATTGAATTTCATCGAGCTGGTCGTGGATTCTACACAATTGGTTGATTGGGAGCCACCCGATTTTGGGTGCACTGTGCTAGCTGTCCATCTCGAATGAGAGTCTCGATCTCATTCTTCAGTTGACGGTAGTCATTAGTATTGTGGCCAATGTTGTTATGGTAATGACATAACTTGATCGGATCTCTTTTTTCCCGTTGATTCCTCATAGGCTCTGGATTTTTTCCACGGAAGGTGAGCGAAGTTCGCCAGATATATGTTTTCTCATGTATCCACCAGGTCTGTGTATGCAGTGAATATTGAGTCATACCTGTCCCCAACTTTTTTTTTCTTGGACCCTCCCTCATCGCCTTCGTTGTTTCCCTCCTCTTCTTATTTTTCTCCGCTTGGTTGTTATGGGTAGCGAGTTGAGTCGTAGCTTCGATATTTGCTACTACTCCAGCAGGCTAAGTAGGAATTTGGCTAGTTCTGGCAATTATGGATTCAACCTCAAGGTATATCCATTCTTGAGCTCGGGCCTAGAACTCATATATATTTCACTCATTTCCTTTGGAGTTCTTTCCACAATTTTCCTCCCATGGTCATTCCAGATTGCATCGCCATGAGTTTGGCAATGTCATCAGGGTCTCGCGCTCGAGCTGCTATGTTGATGAACCAATTTATGTAAGCTTTGAAAGACTCACCCACTTGTTGTTTTATATTGGCCAAGGAATTCGCCTTCACCCATACTTCTTTTGCAGCTCATAACCGAATTTTAAATTATATCGACAACTGTTGCTGGGAGGTGATTGAATGCCTAGTAAATTTGTTAAACCATAGTTTGGCTGAACTTGTCAGTGTGGTCGGGAACAGGATGCTGCTCAAGTCGATAGTGACAATATGGGCTCTCATTAGGGTATTGAAAGTCCCAATGTGGCTTAACGGGTCGATCATTCCCTCATAGGTAGTCATGCGCGACATCTTGAAACCTATTGAATCAAGAGCTGTAGCGATATGAGGAACGAAAGGTTCGAGCTCCTCGTTAGAATCACAATCATCTTGATTTCTTCGGACAGGGGATGCCACATTTCCTTGATCATAGCAAGCTGCTCAAAAGTTGGATCCTTCACTACTAGGTTGTTTAGGAGTTGTACATTAGCTCCCATCCCGGGCTACGCGTTATTCAGATTCTTGAGCTACAACGATATGAGGAACGAAAGGTTCGAGCAGCGATATGAGGAACGAAATGTTCGAGCTCCTCAGTAGAATCACAATCGTCTTGATTTCTTCGGACAGGGGATGCCACATTTCCTCGATCATAGCAAGTTACTCAAAAGATGGATCCTTCATTACTGTGTTGTTTAGGAGTAGTATATTAGCTCCCATCCCGGGCTGCACGTTATTCAGATTCTTGTCCCTTCAAGCTTGAGCTGTAACGACCCAAAATTACTAATTAGGCTTAAGGGCCTTGATTAGTGTGCCGGGAGGGCATAATTGGAAGTTATGTGAATTAATGGTGTGAAATGCATGATCCTATGATTATATGGATATGTGGAATGCATGTTTATGAGTATTAGATAAGCATGCGGGCACTGTTTAGTCTGTCAGGGCATAATTGTAATTTTGGCCCGTTAGGGCATAAATGTGATTATTTGTGATAAACTATTGAGACCACATTATTATGTGAATATGTATTTGTAGCATACGGCACGAGGCGATCCTCAGGAGCAAGCTAGCGGGAAAGTCACAACGGGACCCGATACTTGACTCGAGGCGAGTCAAGGGGTATTTTGGGTATTAGACAGTTATTTGGTTTATTGGGTTATGGAAATAAATAATTGGAGATATATTTGAGGTTAGGAAGCTTAGGAGGGAATACTGGGGAAATTTACCATTTTGCCCTCGGGAATGTTTTTGGCACCCTGAGCTTTGGGATTAACTTAAGTAACTAAGTAAGATAAAACAAAACCAAGGGAAGGTAGCAGAAACACCTAGAATCGACCCTTTTCTTCTTTCTCTCTATTTCTCTCTCAAGGGAAACCACAGAAACAAAGGAAAAGTTTGGCTGGAAACTCAGGGAATTAGGTTGAAGCTTTGGAGATTAGCTCTGTTTAGCTAAGGAATTCAACAGGAGTTGAGATAAGGCTTGAATTATAGTTTTGGTCATTTGATTATGTAGCTTTGGACTGGTTTCTAAGAGTTCTTGGGTTTTGAATTTAAGACTGAATTGAGGCTAAGGATTTGGAAGTTAGCTCAGCAATTTCTTGGAGGATTGGTTCTTTAGTGAAGGTGTACGCTTGGGCTCGGGGTAGGATCGTGTTCGGGGGTCATCTTTCTTAATCAAAGCACTTGGAATTAAAGGTAAGAAAACTGCACCAGTTTATGTGGATAGGATGGGACTAAGTGTTCCCTCTATTCGTATGCATTGTTATATGATTGTGATAAACCATGTGAATATGTTGGGACTAAGGGCTCCTTATACTTGTATGCATTATTATACGATGGTATTACGCCATATGTACATTAAATAAATAGCCTAAGAGTGTCAGAATCTATATTGGCACACAAGGCGCGGCTCGGCCACTGGTAGCTGAGGATAACTTAATAATCACTGAGCTCAGTTTAAGCGGACCGGAGTCAGTAGGTTGAACACTGGGCTTGGCCTAAGTGAGCCAAAGACATTGGATTAAATAGAGGGTACGACCTAAGGGCGTCGACCCTAGTTATTGCATGACATGTGTTCGATTGTTAGTTTGATGTATATGATATGTTGAATATTTGGATGTTTGGTCATTGGTTTGCCAACTGGTGTTCTTGATTAGGTGAATGCTATGGCTTACTAAGTAATTGATTGATGTCTTGTAAATAATTCAGTTTTTCTCTGTGATCTATTTGGTTATCGATATTTATTGTGCTATGATGTTATAGTTTTCTTGCTGGGCCTTGGCTCACGAGTGCTAAGTGGTGCAGGTAAAGGCAAGGGTAAGATGGGTTGACCATGGGTTAGAGAGCTCTGGGGGCGAGGTGTACATTGCCAGCTGCTCGGCCGCCATGGTCGAGAGATTGTACAGGGATGGAAACCTAAAACGTGTATTTTGCCCCTGATTATTTATAAGATTTGGAAATTCTATAATTATGTTATTTAAACCCTGATTTGGGATCCCATGTACCAAAGATTTATTTTAATGAAAATTATTCGTTTATAACCAAAATCTTTTAAACCTAATATGTTTGTGTCGTTAGATTCACATTTTTCTTTAAATGACTTGATTAGCAAGTCTCGCACTATTTCAAATACACAGTGTAACGGTCTTGGTTATCCATGGCGTTACAACTTGGTATCAGAGCCGTCTAGGTTTAAGGGTTCCTAAAGATAGGCTGGACATGTACACTCGCCGCTAAAGACAAGCTCGACTCAGGCTTCCGTAATTGAATATATGAGATTATATTTTTAAGTTCTTGATTGAAATATGAATGTATTATGTTGCATGATTATAGGGAGCATGAGAAACTGATAGGGCGTGGCCCTTGACTATTGGGTGATGAAATTGAAGCGTGGTGATCAGCATTGCTTTTGCATGTGAATGAATATTTGGACAATGGTTTGTATACTGATTGTATATGGTTAACTGACTTAATTGAATTTATATGTTGTACTTGTTTATAGTATGTAGAAAGCATGGTAAAGTGTGAATGTACCTGGTAACAATGAAATTTGGTAGCTAAATGCATAGAATTGTGGATTAGTATTTATTATGCTTTTGTGTTCATGGTTATTGTGGTTTTTGGACTTGGTTGTAGATTGGTTCGGGGTGTGAATCTCAGGGCTGAGGAGTTTAGTCGGCAGTGGCGGATGAATTCAAATTGTTTGAGCCCAAATTGGTTAAGTGGACTTGGCGTTGTATTACAGGGGGTTACAGATGATAGTCGGGGTTGGAAACCTCCATCTGCCCCTGAAAGTCGCAATAGATGTTCGCTAGTATGTGAGTAAGCTGTGGGGTTTAATAGCTGAGACTAGATGGCAGAATAGTAGACTTTTTTGGAGAAGGAGCTGCTTTGTATACTTTGACAGTGAGGTTACCAGTGTTAGTTTAATATAAGGATACAGACAGATAAGAGCACTAAATGGAAGGCTTAAAAGGCGTTATCCTCTGGTTTTGAGGAAAGTTCGGGGTTTGCCTAAGAATTAGTCAGTGGATAGGCAAAGCTAATACCATCCTTGGTTATATGAAGATAAGAGGTAATGATTAAGGGGTTTGCGCTAAGTATTTGTGACAGAGGGATGCCCGAAAAGGGTACTCAGACCGAGGCATTGGCATGACGAGTTGGGAGGAACTCAGATGGTGATTCGATAAAAGAGGTTACAAATACATAGTTTGAAATGCAGAGGTTAGTAGGTTTATAAGCTTGATTTGGAATGGTAAGATAACGACAATGTATGCCAATGAATTTTGTAAGTTGGACAATTCATTTTGAAAATTGATACAAGCGGATGTAGCTGGAAATGATGACCCATTTAAGGATTAAACTCTGGATTGGTCCAGGGCGTTAGGGCCGCTCTAATGTATGAGATCTTCATCTGTATTTAGGCATCAAGGAGGGTCATGTTATTTGAGATCTGTGGAATGAGGTATAGAGCATGAATGTCATAGGGCAAGAGATGCAAATGACAGTATTTCCATTGGTGAAATTTAGTAAGGACAGATTCTCGGTAATCGAAGTACAAGAACCCTGGACAGTTCTATGGCTCCTGGTTTTGACAGGAAGGGGGGGGGGGGTCTGATTTACAAGATAGTCATCAAGACAGTGATGGGAACCAGTGAGGTTATTTAGTATGCACCAGAGGTAGGGGATGCCACCTGGAAAGATGTCAGGTAAGGACACGACTTCTACATGGAATGATTCGATATGTCAGGATGGATTTCCCATGATTAGGGAATGGAAGACTAGAATCCCTTGTTACATTCAAAGCCCGAGGCTAGTTCCTTGGAGATGATCAGTTGACTGGATAGTTCACGTTTTTGGTTATATAACGAGCTGGAAGAGTTCAGTGCTGAGAATGTCCCAAGAAAGATTCAGACATAGAGAAAATTCCTCAAGGGTACTGTGCGAGGGGCTGAAGATGTTAGTATTTGTTGAGGAGGAATTAGAAACTTCTGGAAGAGGAACTGGAATACAAGTAATAAAGAGGTTCGTAGTGAGAGTAATAGAGCTTGTCATATGGGAACCTTGATATCAGTTAGAGTGAGAGTCAATTTGTTAAGAGACAACCATGGATTGTAGGGGATATCAATTAGGAATGTTAACTGGACTGAATGGAAATTGAGCTGACCAGTAGGAATTCAGATGGGTATACAACGAAATATTGGGTACGCTTCAGAACCGGGCTACAGGTAGGTTCGGTATCAGAGACATTATGGAAGATGGTAATGGTTTGACAGAAAGAATTACTGAAACAGTCGAAGAAGTTTGACCTCAGAGTGGATCAGACAGAGCATTATATTGTGGGAATTGTTGGTATCGTCTGTTAAGGATGAAGAGTTTAAATGCCCAGTTACAAGACTGGACAATGTCTTCAGGAATTGATCTACGATCTGGTTATTACCAGCTGAGGATCAAGGAAAGAGACATTTCAAGAATTACCACTTGTACCAAGTAGGGTGAGATGAGTTGGTAACAAAGGTTCTAAATTGATTCAAGCTTCAGCAACACATCTACAAGCGAAAAATATAAGAACAGTATGGACAAGTCTCCTTCAGGTTTATTGGCAGTATGTTGGACTACTCTCCAGTTAGAAGTGGAATGCGAATGGCTACTACGCTGATGATGTTAGTACTAAGGAAGCAAGGTCACAGGTAAGGCTCCATGAAGTGTCAGTTTGGTCTCGCCAGGGGTATTCAGAATAACGCTACAAGAAGAGAAGGGGGTCAGGTATGGAGATTTGATCTGAAGCCTTAGAGAAGCTACTGAAGAACGTCTGAAGGATAGGGAGCACAACGAGGTCGGTAACCACTTCATCTACTACGTAAGTATCTTCGCAGGCAGCTACACCAGAGATTAGAAGGACAGTAAAACTTGAAGTTAGAGTGAATGGATAGTGTCAGATCAGTAGTTCAGAAGACAGAGTAATAATTGATTAGCGCTTGGTGATGTAGGAATATGTGTGTTATGGTTGAATACAGAAGGGTAGCATGAATGATCTTTTTTTTTATAATGATGTGAAACTGTGAGTGGTACATCACAGGTTGAGACGCGCCCAGGCATAGACTGAGATGGATCAAGCCTCACGGGAGGTAAAAGAATGGAAACGTGGTCGATATACATGGAACGTTAAGTTGGCAGTGTCTGCATAGCGTAAGGTACTTGAGCGTTCGGTCATTTGTAAGAAAGATAACCTTGGGACCATGATTTAGTGAAACATAATGGGTGGATGGTTGATATTAGAAATCCTCGACTGTATGAGGAGGGGATTTAATTGGAGGTAGATCTCTTACTGGGGAGGTGTATGTCACTTGAATAGAACGCCATAGGCTACAGTGGAATGAACAAGGTAATGATTGAGATTGGTATAGCATCAGTGTGTGGTGATGAACAAATACGTATCCCTTTGGACAATAGAATCCAGAGTTATGGTTTTGCGGTGATGGGGAAGAACCCTATGAATGTAATACGAGTTAAGGTACAAGGATCAGATGAATGGTCCGATGGGAGTTTGGCATGGAGATGAGAATTCTAAGTGGGTGTCGTTCTACCTCCTAGGGTATGTTGTACTGGGAGGCTTCAGCGGGTGACAGAGTTTAGTATGATCGGATATTGGAAGGTAAAGTGATATGGTGGTGGATCATAGGAATGGACCACATTAGACTATAAGTAAAGTGATTGGACAGGGAAAGTTATAACTCAGGTGAATGAGTTAATGTAACTTGGTTTAGGTGAACTGGTAATGGGACAGAGCATTGGTAATGTTGAGTTGAAACCCTATAGTCTTCCAAGCTGTGGAAGGAAACTAGAGAGCGAAGACAATAGAGTGGGAACCTGGAATTATTGGTTGATTGTAGATGGAATAGCAATCTGAAGGCTTAAAAGTTATTTTAAGGGATTACGTGTTAAGTGTGCGAATATTTGAGATATTAAGGAAAGTGTAATCCTTGATGAGATAGTCACGGTGATGAATGCTAGAGTACAACTAAGGTGACACGACATAGGGCATGGTAAGATAAAAAGCAGGGAGTACTATGCTAAGTAATGAAATGAAAGGCAGTGGATACTATCGCTCAGTATTGGTTCAAGGGGAAAACCAAAGATGTTGTTGGAATTCTTAAGGCAGGAGTGTCTGCCTATCTGAAAGGACATAAGAGCTTGTAAATTGTTAACTTTGGAATACAAAGTTCCAGGGTGAGAGATTTGTATCTCTCCAAGTTGTGTAGCAAGGCGGAATATGATATTCTGGGAAAGAAAGGGGAGTTCTGACCCCCCGATTCGACAGGAATTCTAAGGTTGTACCAAGGGTTAGGCCGAGAGCCTATAAGATGATCTCACCCTGGTAGGGGTGATGACTCATGAGTATTTCTGGTATTGATGATAAGACAATAAAGCGACCGTTGATGAATTAAGCAAACCCTGGAGTTTCTACAGATCTGATGTGCAAGCGAACGTTAATGAAAGTATAGTTATCAGACAAGATCTTGTGAACCAAGATTGTTACTCACGTAAGAGTGTTATCGAAGAGTAAGAGTAAAGGCGTAGGACCTTGGGAATTTTAGGTAGAGGTACAAGGTTTACTATCTGATGTGTGCAAGTAAATTTCGAGGATGAAATTGTTATAAGGAGGGGATAGTTGTAACGACCCAAAATTACTAATAAGGCTTAAGGGCCATGATTTGTGTGCCAGGAGGGCATAATTGGAAGTTATGTGAATTAATGGTGTGATATGCATGATCTTATGACTATATGGATATGTGGAATGCATGTTTATGAGTATTAGATAAGCATGCGGGCACTGTTTAGTCTGTCAGGGCATAATTGTAATTTTGGCCCGTTAGGGCATAAATGTGATTATTTGTTATAAATTGTTGAGACCCCGTTATTATGTGGTTATATATTTGTAGCATACGGCATGAGGCGATCCTCGGGAGCAAGCTAGCGGGAAAGTCACAACGGGACCTGATTCTTGACTCGGGGCGAGTCAAGGGGTATTTTGGGTATTAGACAGTTATTTGGGTTATCGTGTTATGGAAATAAATAATTGGAGATATATTTGAGGTTAGGAAGCTTAGGAGGGAATACTGGGAAAATTTACCATTTTTCCCTCGGGGACGTTTTTGGCACCCCGAGCTTTGTGATTAACTTAAGTAACTAAGTAAGATAAAACAAACCAAGGGAAGGTAGCAGAAACACCTAGAACCGACCCTTTTCTTCTCTCTCTCCTTCTCTCTCAAGGGAAACCACAGAAACAAAGGAAAAGCTTGGCTGGATACTCAGGGAATTGGGTTGATGCTTTGGAGATTAGCTCTGTTTAGCTAAGGAATTCAACAGGAGTTGAGGTAAGGCTTGAATTATAGTTTTGATCATTTGATTATGTAGCTTTGGACTGGTATCTAAGAGTTCTTGGGTTTTGAATTTAAGGCTGAATTGAGGCTAAGGATTTGGAAGTTAGCTCAGCAATTTCTTGGAGGATTGGTTCTTCAGTGAAGGTGTACGCTTGGGCTCGGGACAGGATCGTGCTCGGGGGTCGTCTTTCTTAATCAAAGCACTTGGAATTAAAGGTAAGAAAACTGCACCCGTTTATGTGGATAGGCTAGGACTAAGTGTTCCCTATATTCGTATGCACTGTGATATGATTGTGATAAACCATGTGAATATGGTTGGACTAAGGGTTCCCTATACTTGTATGCATTATTATACGAGGGTATTACGCCATATGAGCATGAAATAAATGGCCTAAGAGTGTCAGAATCTATATTGGTACACAGGGTGCGACTCGGCCACTTGTAGCTGAGGACAGCTTAATAATCACTGAGCTCGGTTTAAGCGGACCAGAGTCAGTGGGTTGAACACTGGGCTTGGACTAAATGAGCCAAAGACAGTGGATTAAATAGAGGGTGAGGCCTAAGGGCGTCGACCCTAGTTATTGCATGACATGTGTTCTGTTGTTAGTTTGATGTATATGTCATGCTGAATATCTGTATGTTGGGTCATTGGTTTGTCAACTGGTGTTCTTGATTAGGTGAATGCTATGGCTTGCTAGTTAATTGATTGATGTCTTGTAAATCATTTAGTTATGCTCTGTGATCTATTTGGTTATCGATATTGATTGTGTTATGATGTTATAGCTTCCTTGCTGGGCCTTGGCTCATGCATTCTACTTGGTGCAGTTAAAGGCAAGGGTAAGATGGGTTGACCATGGGTTGGAGAGCTCTTGGGGCGAGGTGTACATTGTCAACTGCTCGTTCGCCACGGTCAAGGGATTGTACAGGGACGGAAACCTAAAACGTGTATTTTTCCATTAGAGTGGATTGATTATTTATAAGATTTGGAAATTCCTTAATTATGTTATTTAAACCCTGATTTAGGATCCCATGTACCAAACATTTATTTTAATGAAAATTATTTGTTTATAACCAAAATCTTTTAAACCTAATATGTTTGTGTTGTTAGATTCCCATTAATATTTAAATGACTTGATTAGCAAGTCTCGCACTATTTCAAACACACAGTGTAACAGTCTTGGTTATCCAGGGCGTTACATGAGCTCGGTTAATCAAGTCATTCCCAACATCAAACATTATTGAAGGATTTTCCCTAGTTTGATTATAACTCAAATCGTTTTTGTGAGCTTGCTATCCCCGTTGGGCATTTAAGTGATTATGCAAGTTGGACTGATGCTTAGAGAGAAATCTCTAAGCTGAGTTCAAATGATTTCTCAGGTCTGTTTCCTGCCTTTGAGAGTGTATACCTCGAACGCTCTCCGACTTCCTCTCATGATAACTTTCCATCCAATAACTTCCCTTAGCAAAGCTCACCATCCTTTGGTGAGGTCGTCGAGCCTAGTCATTCATATGAACTTGGATTCCAGTATCTTGAGATTGTGAAACATAGGTAACTTCTCTATGGGCAGAGTTTCTTCAGTTGTCTTCGCGAGCTAGTGCTTTCCCATACGCTCGAGTGGGTGTTGGGTGACAAATTAGTGATTGTGGGTGTCTTATTGGTGAGGTGATCCGCTGCCCATCATCCACTCCAATGTCCGAGACTGATGGTAATGCCTTCTCATTTCTTTGCACTTGACCACCCAGTCAAACTAGTGTTGGAGGATCCAGGGGGACTTTTGTATGTCTGGAAGTAGTCCCTTCTCGCCCTATCTGATTGGGCTGAGTTCTAGCAACATGAGCTGCCTCCACATTCTTGTGATTGTGAGTGGGTCGGTCATTCCTTGGGGTCCGTTCTAATGGCACGAAACTTGGGGTTGCGGTTTGAACAGAACGATTTACATTACGATGAATACACTTATGGGACTTAGTCCTATAGGACCCACTTTTCCTCCTTCTAACATTATGATTGGTTACAAGAAGGGGTAATCGATACATTATCTCATCAATACGCTTATTGGCTTGGGTGAGATGGCTCCTCAGTTGATCATTCTAATTTTTGATGGCTCCGACATAACCTGGAACATTACGACAGTGGCGGTACAACGAACTGCTAGTATCGTGGTGTTCCTCGTCCTGGTTTTGGAGTTGTTTTCCAAGATGATGGGGTACATAAGTGCCCTCTCCAGCGGGGTTGGTTGCATGGAATTCTCCATGGTCCCTAAGCCTCTCAGACTCTTTGTCACACATCGATTGTGTTACCACCATTTTGATTGAATGAAATATTTGTAGAAGAGACTGACAAGCCTAATAGATCTCTCAATGAAAGCACCAATCTATTGACACGGTTTTTCGCCAACAGTAGACTAAGAAGTCTAAAATAGATAATAAGACATTTTAGGAAACCGTAAGTAAATATCACACAAGAGATTTTATGTGTTTCAGTGATTAAAATTGACCTAGTCCACGAGTCTATGTTATTCTATTTAGGATATCTATAAAAATTGCATACAAAATTCGTTCCCTTTATCATTCCATTCACACTATTTATTGGGTTCAATTGATAGATTCGGGTAACATTCCATATTGGGTAACTTACGAGAATGAGTAACTTCCCAATCATACAAATAAATACCATAAATACATTGATTTAGTGATGTTACAAATTTATCAAGCAAGAGTTAGAATATATTAATTACCCAATACTTTACACCATTTTTTCCCTATACATATAACGTGAATGGAATTTAAACAGCACTGACATTTGGTATGCCAAAACTCTACTGAAATTTTCATAAACAACTTCATCAAGAGTTCATAATCAGATCAATAAGAGTGACTCGTGAACTAGGTAGATTTTAACCATTGGACCACGTAAAATCGTGTGAGTGCTTTGTGTTCCTCTTTATTGTTATTTTCTAATACATTCGGTTTACAAGAACCTAATATCTCTGTCTCGGATTTCTAAATCCCCTATTGACGAAAAACTGCGTCAGCAGATTGGTGCTTTCATTAAGAGGAGATTATGCTTGAATTCTCACATAAGTTTCAACCTAACAATCATCATGGTGGTCGCTCATTCTATGCGTGACAATGAAACTGAACAATCTGATGATCAAGGAGGTCACCATATGACCATCCCCACTGCAGAATGTACATCTGCTCAACATCGCCCTGAAAAATAGAATGTGGAACAAGATGAAGTTGGAAGTTTGGCGTCACGCCCATCGAATCCCAATCCTGGGTACCTGACAGCAATCAAGATGGAAAATGCCCAACTAACGAACCACCTTGCCCAGGGCAATAGGAAATTGAGGAGATTTTAGCTCGATTACCCCCTCCTGCAACTGATGCTAATGTCGGAAGGAGACAAAGTGGATCCCACATGTCCCGCAGGAATAATCTACCTAACATCAGTCGTTCTATCAAAACAGCAACACTAAGCTCAAGTGTCGTCAAAAGGGACTCCCATGAACAACCCACCTACTAATAATCTTATGAATGAACAAACAACTCATACTCACAAAAACCAATCTGGTCATTCAGAGCAAGCTGAGACTACAACAAGAAGAAGAGACATCCCCGCGAATCCACCAGCGCCTTAGCCAGCTGCTCAAGTACCACGAAATAACTTCATGTTCTCGCCAAATCAGGAAATTGGAGTAGATAACGGGCGTGCTAATATGGTTCGTCCAGATGGGACACAGATTGCCTCACTGATAAGGCATCCTCCTTCACCCATTCATCATCTAACGCCACCACACCCACAGAGGGATGCTCCAGTTCAAGGAAACAGTAGGAGAAATCCTGCCCCCTCAGAAGACATTTATGTCCCTCGATCTCATGCCAATAATCCAGATCCTCGACCCCAACCACAATCTATAAGTTTTATGGATTAGAGCTATTGGACAACGAGCTAGCACGGGGCAGGTCCGGGAATTCCCGTAACGCAAACGTGAATTCCTATAGACATGAAAGAGCCCTGAGAAATCGGTTAAGCTAAGCTCAAAGCTTGCGCTCCAATCCACCGAAAGATTAGCGGGATCATTTAAACACACAGAGAGGATAGTCAGCTTGTTATGATGATCTGAGCTACACTCAGAACATGGGAGATCTGTCCATCTTACGTGACAATGGGAACTGCCTGCCTAACCAAGCTTAAGCTTGGAGGGACAATAACAAACTGAACATGCACAATAGGATGGGAGTTGGTAATGAGCTCCAAAATAACCTAGAGATGAAGGATCCAACCCTCGAACGACTGACCCTAATGGAGGAGCAGATGAAGAGGCTTTTGTCTAGAAAAAAACATAGATGACTATGATTCTGATGAGGAGCTCGAGCCTTTCGCTCCTTATATTGCAACAACTCTGTATCACGTTGCTTTCAGGATGCCAACTATGCCCACATATAACGGAACCAATGATCCGTTCAACCACATTGGGACCACCAACACTCTGATGATGGCCCACAACGTGAGCCTCAACCTATGGTGTGCTTTATTCCCAACTACATTAACTGGACCAACCAGGCAGTGGTTCAACAAGTATAAGAAACACTCAATCACATCCTGGAAAAGGCTGCTAAAGAGGTTCGAGTGGAGGCCGAATCACAGCCCGGAGAGTCCCTAAAGGCCTACCTCAACTAGTTTACTAATGTAGTGGCACAAGTAAGAAACGTTGATGACTATAACAAGCTCATGCCCATGACAGTAAGAATCACTATAGGAGGAAATTTATTGAAGGAGCTCCAAAGAAAAGGAGTGAAAAGTGTAGATAAATTCTTGGCTTGAGCTCAAGAGTCGATAAACCTAGACGAGGAGGAATGTGCTATCGCAAGAACCAGCCAGATCCTCGTTCAGCACGTTGGAGTGGTGACAGATGTTGCTGCTACGACTCAGCCTGTTATCTAGAATTGTTGGTTTTTGATCATGTGATTGATATTGTAGTGGAAGCATGGGATAATATTTTAATTCAATAATAACAATTATTAAAGCATAAGAATGAATCACTCTAGGAACCATAACTAGAATGGGATCTTTCTCATTCGCATGAATTTGAACAAAATAGAAACTTGAAAATATATTTTCTAGATGTAGAACACGTGTAGATCAAATAACGTCTTAGCCTCTTAACCCACCATCTTCCATACTATGACTCACACAAAGGGAAGGAGACAGGTGAGGGATGCCTTATTGGCAATGGTGGGTGCCTTATTGGTGATGGTGGCTGCCATCCATTACGGGGCCTAGAAGCCCCTGAGTTCGCTCGATCAGGCTCTGCAATGTTCTGCGCGGTACCAGGATTTTTGGTCAAAGCCTCCGAGGGGGTTCAGTTATTCCCTACTCCGGCTGCTGCCTCCGCAGTTGGGTTGGCAGGACCTCTAGCCCGGTTACTTCTCCGGGGCCTTGACGGAGCAGGCTGTTCTGCTGGTGGCAGAGGCTGCTCTGCTCTTCAGGTGGCAGTGTTTTTGCGTGACCATCCTCAAGGCCTACGTGGTGGAACATGAACGTCCCGCGAAGGCAGAGCCTGGGCATCTGGTGGACGTGGGGCCTGAGCCACCTGTGCTTCAGCAGCTAGTCTGGCAAGCTCTTCATTGCATTTCTTAGCCTCTGCCAACTGCTTTCCCAGTTGGCGATTATTGAGCTCCATTATCAGGACATATCGTTCAGGATTGTAGTACATGTCCTCGTCGTCCCTGGGGGCTGGTGGTCCTCGAGAGTCGGATGAACCACTCCTCTCATCAGGATCTTAATTCACCATAGGCTACTTTCCAGGGCATCAAGGGTAGTCAGCTTCATCTAAAATTTCCTCCTCAGGAACATTAGGATCATTTTCTACCATTGTTGATTTGGGAGGCTCTCTGACTGAACAGACACACGCACAAACTGTTTAATGGCTCTCAATGAAAGCACCAAACTGTTGACACCGTTTTTCATCAACTTAAATAGTAGAGAAATTAAACAATAAAATATTGGTGCAAATGAATAAAGAGGAAAACCAGAGGATTTTTACGTGGTTCAATAGTTAACTCTGCCTAGTCCACGAGTCTGTGTTATTAAGACTTGGGAATTTTCTGGAAACTTTTCAAAGAAGAGTTGCCCAAAGTTTTCTCTCAAGAAATTAGAAATCGGTGCCTTAAAAATGGTGTTTCCTTCTCTATTTATAGAGAAGGTTGTAGAATTCATTCCCACATATTTCGGGAAGATATTCTGTAAATCAATTAATATAATGCTATTTAATGCATTATTTCCTACATACACGGAAACGTCCCATGAAGATCGGCAACGGACAACAGATTAAATGATATCCCTAAAATATTAGGATTGTACAAAGAATATAATTTATAGTTGTAATCTGCTATCACAATAAAGATAGAAATTCTTAGAATTGAATTAGAAAAGCATAGGGGGATAGTTGATGAAGTTAATAACCCTATATTTTTATCCATTAATTAATTGTCTTCATTGTTATTTGTTTCGAGTTTATAGTTCTTGCTGTTCTTATTTCGTAATTTTGGTGTGTATGTTTTAATTTTATTTTATCAACAACTTTTCGATTAGACAAATATAGATTAGGAGTTATGTATTGGTAATTGGTAATTCAGTCTTCGTGGGACGATACTCATGCTTATGCACTTTATTACTTATTTATAATTGCGTATACTTGTGTACATAATTTTCACAACAATGGAGTAAGGTATGAGTAGAGATTTTTTTATAGAGTAGGGTCATGGAATAGGCATACCCTACCCGTTGTCATCCCTATTATTTTTTTTTTGTCTCCTACATATATTCAAAAAGTGGAAAGATATAGTGTAAATAGCACTTTGGTTCCTCAAACTTCACTAGTTGTATCACTTAGGTCCCAACCTTTTTTTAGCAATTAGATCTACAAACTTTACTTTTTTGCTCACATAGGTCCCCCAATGTTATATCTTATTAAACAAACCATAATTTATAAGGTTAAAATCGATTTTATCCAAAAAATTAATGTATTATCCAAATATATATATATTTAAGCCCCTTTTATTATTTTGGTAAATTGATCTAAATATTCTCATCAAATATTATAAAATAATACAAATTTATTTTCTATTATGCCTCTAAAATATTTATTATATCACTTATATATTAATTATTTTATAATTTTTAATAGAAAAAAAATTATATGTTTTAAATTTTAGAAGCATGAAACTTATTAAGGGTATTTCTATCTATACCCTCATTTTTTTTCTAACTACACACATTTCTATTTAAACTTCTCATGAATTATTAAAAATTCTTTCCACGATTATAAATTTTTTATTGTTTTCCATGAGTAGTTTAAATAGAAATGTGTGTAGTGAGAGAAAACTACAATATAGAAAGAAGCATCCTTAATAGTTCATGCTTCTAAAATTTAAAGTAAATAAATATTTTTATTAAAAATAATAAACTAAGTAATATAAAAGTGATGTATTAAATATTTTAGAGGTATAATAGAAAATATTTGTTTTATTATTTCTTAATATTTGAAGAAAATATTTAGTTCAATTTACCAAAATAATATATTTGGTAATAATTAATTAATTAAAAGGGACATAAAGAGAGAAAAAAAGGGGAGCTATGTTATTCTTTTTTGTTAAAATTTCATTTTACCGTTATAAATTAGGGTTTGTTTAATACAATATAATATTGGGGACCTATGTGAGCCAAAAAAATTAAAAGTTGGAGATCTAATTGCTAACAAAAAGGTTGAGGATTTAAGTGGTACAACTATTGAAATTTGAGGACCTTACACTGCTAGAAATATATACTTTTACTTCGTTTTTTACACATAGAATATAAAAAAACTGAAGTAAAAGTCTTTCAATGGGTTTTTACTTCGCTTTTGGGAATGGTAGTACATAAAAAAAGATTATTACTTTGGTTTCTTAAAAAAACAAAGTTAAAATAAAAAATAGACAAAGGCCATGTTTGGTTTGCACACTATATTGGGGCTTTTCACATCGGTTTTTATGAAAAAACCGAAGTGAAAAGTGGAGCAAACCAAACGTGGCCCTGAAGGCTTTTACTTCGGTTCTTATATAAAAACCGAAGTAAAAGAGTTTTAATACCCTTAATATATAGCTCCCGCCCCTCATTCGTCTCTCTGAAGCAAAAATCCCAAACGCCAAACCCAAAAAATCTCCATTGTTGTCGTACTCCCACGATGGTTTCACTAAATATACCCATTTTTATGTTTTTTTTTTACCATTTGAAACCATTTTTCTTACTTAAAAACAGAAATATTACTTCCGTTTTTATTTTTAGGGGAGAAAATAAAGACTTTGGGTGTGGGTATTTTTAGGGTTCGAAAATGGGTATTTTTATTGGACTTTGACTAGCTTTCTTACATTAAAATAAGTTCTTGAGCTTCAAAAAAGGTATGAATCACTAAATCTTTGTTTGTATGCTTTTCTTTATTTTCTATATTATTTTCATTTTTTTTTTCTTATAGATATAATGTGTTTATTATATATAGGTTTTAGAGTTGCTAATTGTTGACGGTAAGAACTCGTCAACGATTGATGGTTAGAAAACTTCAATCTCTATACTATAAGAAGCTATGAATTAGATAGAGAGAACTCTAAACAACAGAAGAAAACTCAGGCAAGCATGAGAACCAGAAGCATATATTTCATAAGTCTCGTTTTTACATTCAGTTTTCCAACCCCTTAGCCTGAGGGGTTGGAGCCTATTTATAGGGGAGGCTCTATTGGCCCAGGATACAAACAAGTCCCAGACCACTGGGACGTACATAGGTACTCTGATAAAGTAGTGGCCCAGGGCGTAGTGGTGTCTACCCTGATGGTGTCAGAGTCGTGGCCCAGGACAAAGTACTGTCGGCTCTGGCGTATGGTCGGGGGTGTCCAAGTGGTACCACTACTCTTCGTACAAGTCCGTACTGCCACTACTCCTCAGACGCAGATCATAGGGTCGTGCCTCTGTTCTCTCCACTACCGCACACCCCGTGTCAGTGCACGTGTTCCGTACTCGGTTGTCCTCATCAATTCCCGTTCAATGCTCCATGTTCGTTTGGCATATAAGCAAGGTTCTCCCAAGTGATCTCGTGCCTATGCCAAGGAGGCTTCAACCCATGCATGTCCTGAGAAGTCAAGGCGCCAGGGGCCAGGGCCGGCTTATGCGGGTCACATGGACACGAGACTCGTAGTATGGACGCCGTGGCAAGGCCACACCCTCGCATAGCGAGGGTACCTCGCGTAGCGAGGTTGGCCCTTTTCCCTCAGGCGTAGGCATGGCTCAGGACACGGGCGTCATAACAAGGCAGCACCCTCGCATAGCGAGGGTCCCTCGCATAGCGAGGCTGCCTTGCCTTCCCCCGG
Organism: Humulus lupulus; assembly: GCF_963169125.1. Taxonomy (NCBI): domain Eukaryota; kingdom Viridiplantae; phylum Streptophyta; class Magnoliopsida; order Rosales; family Cannabaceae; genus Humulus; species Humulus lupulus. The sequence continues at coordinate 38,743,775 of NC_084801.1, read as the reverse complement.
GTGCAGCGTCGCAAGGCTAGGGGCATGGATGCCACCACGAAGCCTCACCCTCGCATAACGAGGGTGCCTCGTGTAGCGAGACTGACCTTCTTCTCCCGAGTGTAGACGAGGCTTGATGCCTGCTCGAATGGGGCGCACGCGGATGGCCAGCTGGGGACTCTCGCATAGCGAGGGTGAAGTTTGGATGGGCAAGTGGCCGAAGTCCCTCGCTTAGTGAGGGTGACTCTCTTACCCCAACTCCCTCACCATCATGTGATGCCCTTTCAGGATGTCTCGTAGCATAGAGCTTCACTCGTGAATAGAATTCACAAGGAAAAAATTCCACATTTACACTTCCCCCCGAGTCTATAAGTACACTTTTAAGTGTGTTTGTAGACTCTCTCTATTTTTCTTGCATGACACGCACGGCCAGCCTTGGGGGACTTAGTCTTGGAAATTTTTCCAACGTCGCTCGAAGAAGCCCGAAGTGTGGCTTGGAGTTGTGTTTCTTCTTAGTGTTTGAAGAAACACAATAGCCACCTAATACTTGGGGGCTCCACGTAAGTTCCTAAGGTTGCGTAAGGACTAATCATCCTCAATCGCAGAACCCAAGTTTCGAAGCCACTTGCCCACACCAAGATCTGCGTAGCCTAGTGGCATGCTCTCCAACTTATTTTCACGAGTTCAAGGGTTCTATCCTCCTCCAAAGCTCTTGAGGTGCTCTAGTAGATCCCTCTTATTGCTGTTGTTCGTGGATCACATATTTTTCTTTGATCTGATGGCGATAATCTTTCCGGTGCACCTTGATTATACTTGTAAGGACACATTAACCCGTTGGGCTGTTGGGGTCCTTTTATATTCATTGCGCGCGCTTGTTATTTTTTTGCGAGAAGCGTCCTTCTCGTCCTTATACATAGTACTATTTTTTCCAAGGGTCACTTGTAAGACCCTTTTTGGCTAGCCGGCTTAATGGCCGATCTAGACTTATTGAGCGATTCCCTCCTTACGGCCTCACCTCTTGGGGTGTCGGCCTTTAGTTAGAGGTCATCCTTTTAGACCGCTCCTTTGATATTCATAAGGGTAGCTAATCCTTTTGAATATAAGAGAGATTTTTTTTTTCTCATGCCTCCTGTCCTACCCCCCAAGTGCTTGGTGAGATTTAATTCAGCAGGCAGTTCGGTTGATGCTCGATTTACTTGGGGGTTATGTAGGTAACCTCTTTGATTCTCGTCTACTGAGATAGCCTATCCTGCGACAAACTAAACACAGCTACTGCCTGTGTTGGGAGTGGAAGTCTTACGAGTAGTATTTCCTCAGGTGTTCCGCGCCATTTGACCCTTCATTGGTTGGGGGCTGTGCAGGGGACTCGCCCATTCCCGCCTTTAAGTTCGTGTGACCATCCTCTACACGAATATACTTCTGCGCTCTCTCGTAGAAGTCATCTAGATCTGTGACTTCCCTCTTGAGCATATTATCCCACAACTTGCTTCCCGGAAGCACTCCGGCTGTGATGGCCATTTTTAATTCCCTGTGGGTCAAGCTCCCCACTTTGGCTACCTCCATGCTAAACCTGTGGATGTAACCCTTCAGACTCTCATTTTCTCCTTGTTTTACATTGGCGAGGTTGGTTCCTGGCATTGTATAATCACGCATGGCGTGATGCTGTTGGAGAAACTCATCCGAAAACTGCTGCCAAGACCTGATGGATCCTGGGCAAAGTCTTCTGAACCACTTATACGCAAGTCCTTTCAAGGTGACCACGAAACAGTGGCATCTAGCCCCGCTGCTGATCCCTCTTAACTTCATCAAATCATTGAATGCGTCCAGATGGTACTTGGGGTCTGTGCTCCCCTCATATGGGGTCAGATTTGGCTCCTTGAAGTTGGCTGGGAGTCGGATGACTTGGACCTCTTTAGTGAATGGCGATTCATGATCGAACTCATCCTCGATGGTTTGTCCTCCGGGTGCGATGACAATCTTGCTCTGCAGGCTCCTAGTCTCTGTATCGAGGCCTTGCCTCCTCTCCTTCAGGGAGTCTCTCAACATGGAGGGGTTGACATCTTCCTTTCCTTTATCGTCTCGGGGGACAGTAGGAGGTGTAGTTCTCTTGTCTGCCCCTCCTTTGTTGAGCTCTCCTCGTAGATCTAAGGGCGTCCTCTTTGAGGTGACCTCGATGTCGTTGTGAGAGCCAACATTGATCCCTTGCCTTGGCCCCTGGGGTGGCCTCGATGGTCCGGGATGCTCCTGCGGCTTCTCCCTGGGGGTGTTGCTGATGGAGTGTCTGGTCCTCTCGTCGTCTACTGGGACAGTGGTTTCCCGACCCTTCTCTTTCCTCCTGGGCAGGGTCATGTTCGACTTACCTTGCAACAGGCCATTCAGCACCTCCTGCATGTTCTCTAGGGTAGTCTCTAGTCTTTGGTTTTTACGGTGCAGTTCACGAATCTCCTCTTCATAGAAACGAGATTTCGAACTCGAGCTCACGGAATGGACCCGGGGTTGCTTATCGTGTCTACGCGTCGAGGGGCCCGGGTCTTGCCGGCCGGAGTCCGGTACTTGTGGTGGTTTGGGAGGAGGGAACTCGTTGGCATTCCCGGGTTGTGCAGCAGTTGTCCTTGGAGGACTTTCACCGTGTGGGATGGCCGGTGACGAGGCCTCCTTGTCATTCTCGTGAACCTCAGGGTCCCTTGGGGGCTCTACGTCCCGGGGTGGAGGTGGATCCTTCATGGAGGCCTTCAGCTGGACTCCGGTAAGGTGGACCTCCACCTCTTGAGGCTCCCTAAGTCGCTTCGAACGTCTTGGCATTTCTCCTTGCCGGAAGTAATGGAAGAACAGTAGCTTGGTGCTTACGTTCCCACAGACGGCGCCAAACTGTTGACGGTAAGAACTCGTCAACGATTGATGGTTAGAAAACTTCAATCTCTATACTATAAGAAGCTATGAATTAGATAGAGAGAACTCTAAACAACAGAAGAAAACTCAGGCAAGCATGAGAACCAGAAGCATATATTTCATAAGTCTCGTTTTTACATTCAGTTTTCCAACCCCTTAGCCTGAGGGGTTGGAGCCTATTTATAGGGGAGGCTCTATTGGCCCAGGATACAAACAAGTCCCAGACCACTGGGACGTACATAGGTACTCTGATAAAGTAGTGGCCCAGGGCGTAGTGGTGTCTACCCTGATGGTGTCAGAGTCGTGGCCCAGGACAAAGTACTGTCGGCTCTGGCGTATGGTCGGGGGTGTCCAAGTGGTACCACTACTCTTCGTACAAGTCCGTACTGCCACTACTCCTCAGACGCAGATCATAGGGTCGTGCCTCTGTTCTCTCCACTACCGCACACCCCGTGTCAGTGCACGTGTTCCGTACTCGGTTGTCCTCATCAATTCCCGTTCAATGCTCCATGTTCGTTTGGCATATAAGCAAGGTTCTCCCAAGTGATCTCGTGCCTATGCCAAGGAGGCTTCAACCCATGCATGTCCTGAGAAGTCAAGGCGCCAGGGGCCAGGGCCGGCTTATGCGGGTCACATGGACACGAGACTCGTAGTATGGACGTCGTGGCAAGGCCACACCCTCGCATAGCGAGGGTACCTCGCGTAGCGAGGTTGGCCCTTTTCCCTCAGGCGTAGGCATGGCTCAGGACACGGGCGTCATAACAAGGCAGCACCCTCGCATAGCGAGGGTCCCTCGCATAGCGAGGCTGCCTTGCCTTCCCCCGGGTGCAGCGTCGCAAGGCTAGGGGCATGGATGCCACCACGAAGCCTCACCCTCGCATAACGAGGGTGCCTCGTGTAGCGAGGCTGACCTTCTTCTCCCGAGTGTAGACGAGGCTTGATGCCTGCTCGAATGGGGCGCACGCGGATGGCCAGCTGGGGACTCTCGCATAGCGAGGGTGAAGTTTGGATGGGCAAGTGGCCGAAGTCCCTCGCTTAGTGAGGGTGACTCTCTTACCCCAACTCCCTCACCATCATGTGATGCCCTTTCAGGATGTCTCGTAGCATAGAGCTTCACTCGTGAATAGAATTCACAAGGAAAAAATTCCTTAGAGGTTATTTTGAGCATCAAAGAAGGTTTGTTACCTTCAAACTTTGTTTGTGTTAATTTTTTTTATATTATTCTGAATTTAATACTTATTTTTTAGTATATTTGTGTTATATTTTTTTTATTTATTTTGTTATTTTATATAATGTTATTAATTATATATATATATTAGTAAAATTTAAAAATTGTTGTGACTTGCTATTTAACTTTCTAAATATAACTTCAATAGGTAATGTTGTTGCCAATGTTAGAACTTGAAATGTTTTGATTATTAGTGACATTTTTTTTTCTATAACTAGCTAGCTTGATATGTTGTTTGATGATTATGTAACTAGTTTAATTAATTATGTAATTGATTTTTATTAGTTTTTGTTTAAGCTTTTTAGTAGGGTTGTTGATTTAGTTGCCAATTTGATATTGATTTTGGGTGACTTCAAGAGTAATATTGGAGGTGAGTGATCTTTAAATTTTATTTATTACTATTGCAATATTTATTTATAAAATTAGAGTTAAATCATGCATGTTTTACTTTAGTGAAGTAGGTTCTGGGAAATTTGTTGTTGGCGGTGATATAAGGATGGAATTCTGTATGTTGATTTTGTGTTTGTTTGTGTTGAATTTATATATAACTATAAAATTGGTATATGCTACAAAAACCAATGAAACTCTGCAAATTTTTTATAGATTTTATTAATTGTTTTCCTTTTTCAATTCGCACACTACGTCGAGATATTTTGTGTGTTATTTACAGGTTTTTAAATTTTTGGAGATGTTAAAATGCAGTTGTTATGCTGCCGAAATTTTGTTAGACTTAGGAAAATTTAATAATTAAACTTCAATTATGTTTGATGTCCTAGAAAAAAGAACTAGGAGTGGAAGATGTAGATGGATATGAAATTTGGATAAGAGCGCGAGAAACGAAGAAGACTCTTGTCGAAGATAATTTGGACAACAAAATTGAAGAAAGAGTTGTAAGTGTTTTAAAGCAAAGTAGGAAATTTTTTTAAGTGTTGTTACAAGTTACTAATTTAAACTATCATTGGTTTGTTTCGTCAAATGATCTAAATGACAAAGTTACTAGTAGTCAAATTTTCGCCAGGGGTCGGGAGGACATCTTGCCAATCCAACAAGAATAGTTAAGTCGATTGATGACGTAAATTTATTAGTAAGACAATTTTGTTTATACATACCTTTAGTTTTATGTGAATATATATATAAATGTTTAGACTATTTTACTTAATTACAATTATGTGAATGTATATATGAATGATTATGTTATTTTACTTAACAATTATGTGAATGTATAAATATTTAATTTTATAAGAATTTTAACTCTAAGTGTATAAATTTTGTGATTTTTATTTCTGTTATAAATTAAATGAAAATAAACCAATTCCAATTGTAAAAATATATATAACTATATATTCATATAATTAAACTATTTAAAAAAAAATTAGGGCAAAATATATTTATATATATATAAAAATAGAATTGGGTCATTTAAAAATAATTATTAAAAAAGGGGGGGAGGCTTTTTACTTCGGTTATTATGTAAAAAATGAAGTAGAAAGTGGGTATTCTACTTCGGTTTTTACATAATAACCGAAGTAGAAAGTGGGGATTCTACTTCGGTTATTATGTAAAAACCGAAGTAGAAACCCCACTTTCTACTTCGGTTTTTACATAATAACCGAAGTAAAAAGTTCCCTGCAAGGAAGCGTACCCCACTTTCTACTTCGATTATTATGTAAAAGCCGAAGTAGAATCCCCACTTTCTACTTCGGTTTTTACATAATAACCGAAGTAGAAAGCCTATTTTTTACTTCAGTTTTTAACTACTTTTTACTTCACTCCGAACTACTGTGGTTGCGAATTTTAGCAAAAACCGAAGTAAATCCATCTTAAAAACCGAATTTCTGCGGTTCCCATATTTTTGTAATTTTATTAAAATATTCCATATAATTTCAATATTTATTTTTTTAATTACGGGATATTTTTATTACAATATTTTTTTAATCAAATTTAAGTTAATAATATATATACACACATATATATATATACAATTAATCACATACATAAAACCATATAATTTTTTCCATTATATATATACATATATTATTGCTATTATTATTTTTATATGTATATACATATATATATAAGATTATAAAATAGTACACATTTATATATATATGGATGTATTATTATTGTTATTATATTAATTTTATATATACATTCAAATATGAGGTGATGAGAATGACTTTCACTAATTGTGATGATGATGATGATGTCTGGGTTATGTCATTATACAAATGTATGTTTTAGATTGTTGTTGGAGATGTATATATGTCATTTAATTTCATTTTTAATAATAACTGATTACCACTATAAAAATAAATTTTGATTTTTTAGTAATGTGGTAGTAACCGGTTACTACTATCAATTTTAACTGTCATGGCAAGTACTCGAGGAATTGTAACTAGTTATTGACAGATTTGGAAGAAAAAAAAAAGATCAGAATACATCCAGTAAAGAAGAAGAAGAAGAAGAAGGTAATTGATAACTAGTTACTGAGCCAAACCTATAAAAAAAAACTTAGAAAATAAAAAATTAATCTGAGAAGTAGTAGTAGAAGAAGAAGAAGGTGGTACTGGTTACCCCTATCAAAATAACAATTAATTGGTAACTAGTTACTTAGCCAAATCTTTAAAACAAAAACAAAAAAAAACTACATCTGAAAAACAAAATCAGATATGAAAATAACCAAGAAGAAGAAGAAGATCGAAGAAGGTAACTGGTTACTTAGGTAGTTTTATAAAGAAAACCAAATCTGAAAAATAAAATCAGATTTAAAAATAACACATGAAGAAGGAGATTAAATAAGGTAATGGTTACAACTAGGTCCACAAAAAAACATAGATTTGAAAAATAAAATAAAATCGTGACAGTAACTGGTTACTTAGGTAGTTTTATAAAGAAAACGAGATCTAAAAAACAAAATCAGATTTTAAAACAACCATGAAGAAGGAAATTAAATAAGGTAACTGGTTACAACTAAGTCTACAAAAAACTCAGATCTGAAAATAAAACAGAATCATGACAGTAACTGGTTACTTAGACAGATTTAGAAAGAAAAAAAACCAGATTTGTAAAAGAAAACCAGATCTGAAAAGAAAAGAAAAAACAGATCTGAAACAACAAAAAAAACACAAAAGAACGTAAAGAAGAAGAAGAAGAAGAAGAACGTGAAAACGAAGAAGAATGCGAAGAAGAATACGAATCGGAGATGGCGTCGGCGGTGACTGGAGATACGTCGTCCATTTGCCGGTGTGAGAGAGCTCCTATTGTTGTGAGAGAAAATGGTTGGCTGCCATTGTTGTGAGAAAAATGGAGAGAGCAAGTGAAGAATACGTGAGAGATGGAGAGAAAGAGGAAAGTAAGAGAGAAAGTGTGTATTTTTTTATGGTATTTTGTTCATAGTATTTTGTGGGATTCCCATATTTAAAAAAAAAAAATTTCCCAACAAAAAAAAAAAATTTATTTTTTTTGGTAGAATTACCATATTTTCTGGCATAACTTTAATACCCATAAATATAGAAAGCAATTTACTTTTCCCTATATTTTTGTAAAGTTCTCTAAAAATAATGGTATGGTGAGAATAAAAATAGGCTATATATATAAATATATATTTATACCAGTAAATAGGTACGTGTCCCGTTATTTTTAAAGTATAAAATAAATCATAAATACATAGTTAGACTTTTTCAAGATACACTAAATCCTTCCAGATTTTAAAATATAATTTTAATAATACTTTGACGAATAAAAAATCTCAATTACATAATAAAATATGAAATTTCTTTTATTTTCTATATTACGGAAATATTTTAATTTTAAATATTTGTGTATGAATACTTCTTTGATTACCTGCTCAAGATCCTGGTTTGAACAATAAATCAAATGTTAAAACAAGAACGGAGAAAAACTTATTTCAACACAGATATTAAACAATAGCTATCAGCAATCAAAAGCAAAAATGGAAGAGCCAATAGACACGAGAAGTATACTGGTTCAGCCAAGTTCCCTTGGCCTAATCGAGTTTGGGCACTCTATCTCTTTGCTCTATATCAAATTCTTTTCTGTTCTCTATCTAAACACTCAACCCCAGCAATACTTTCAGAACAGTTGTATTTCTATTTACAAATCCCACACCCAAGCTCTTTCCTTGATCCACTCACTCTCTCTCTCTAGATCTGATTCTTATTATGTTGCAAATGGAGAAAAATGAAGCCTCTATAAATAGGCTCTGAAAACATGGTAAACAAAACAAGTGGTTTTAATTGTCATGACAGTTAAAGCAACTCAAACTTAACAGAAAGTTTGTTAAGATTTATAGAAAATAATCCGCAGATTCTACCTAGTCTCTTTAAATCATAACCTCTATAAATTATAACCCCACTTGTTGAGATAGAGTCCCTTTTATTTCAGCTTTAGTCACTAAGATTAAAGCTTGAATTTGCTTACTGTGAGAACCTTAGTACCTATATCTGCAAGATTTTCTTCAATATTGACATTCTCTTACTCAATAACCTCTTCTTCAATTTTTTCCTAAATTCAATATAATCTGATGTCGATATGTTTGGTCTTCTCATGGTAGACGAGATTTTGCATAGATGAATAGAGGATTGACTATCCGAGTACACTCTAGTTTTTCCCTTGAGTAGCTTTAGCTCCTTTAACAACCCTTGTAACCATAAAGCCTCCTTAAAAGCTTCAGTTGTGGCCATCAATTCTGCTTTAGTTGTTGAGAGAGCTACCACATATTGTAGCTAAGATTTCCAACTAATGCAATCACTATTAGTAAAAAAAAATGTAAGAAGTTGTAGATCTCCTCGAATCTTTGCTTGATGCATAATCTACATCAACAAAATCTTCAGAATTACCTTATCCAATATCTTAGTGTAAGTGAGACCAAGATTAGAAGTCCCTCTTAAATACCTTAAAATCCATTTGAGGGCATTCCATCAAGCTACACCTGGATTTTCCATGAACCTGCTGAGAATGCTCAATGCATGAGCAATGTCTGGTCGTGTAATTACCATTACATACATTAGCATCCCAATGCCATAACATAAAGTACATCCCTCATTTCTACCCTTTCTCCTTCTGTGCGGGGCATTGATCCTTAGACAAAATAAATTGACCTCCTAATGGAATAGAGGTTCTCTTGGAAACCTGCAAATTGAATTTAAGTAGAATCTTTGAGATGAGTTGTCCCTTCATCCTTTGATCTAGTAACTTCTATTCTGAGTATCTTCTTAACTTGTCCAAATTCCTTCATTTTGAATTCATCCTTTAGTTTGTCTTTAATCTCCTTCATTACAGTTGAATCTTTTCCGTAGAATGAGCATGTCATCCACATATAGCAACAAGTAGACCACGATTTGCTTTTCCAAATTCTTGTACTGTAGACAATGATCAAATTTTGATCTTGGAAAACCAATATCTTCGACATAATTGTTGAACTGTTTGTTCCATTTTCTCGAGGATTATTTGAGTCCATAAAGGGATCTTTTCAACTTGCAAACCTTCTCTTTCTTCCCTTGTTCCACCTAAAAATTAAGTGGTTGATACATGTACACCTCTTCTTCTAGAAAACCATTGAGGAAGGTTGTCTTGACTGTTAGGATTAATGTCCTAAAAGCATGAAAAGACATTTTATTGATTTAAATAAAATAGCAATTTTATTATATTTGAATGTTATAATTATTGTTTGAATTATTATATAATAATATCACAAAAATTCATTATTCATTCATGAGAATATGATCTTGTACTAGTACGAGAGAATTAAGATCATATATAATTAATAAAATTGGCAGTAACATATTAAAGTAAGGAGTCTTTAATGAATTGTTACTGGTGTGGTTTACTAATCATACAGGATGCAAGTGATCAAGATTCAAATTACTGATATGGATAGACATCTTAGTAAAGGTGATGTATACAATAGAGATTATATATGACAAGACTGATGAGAATTAATTATCTTTATAAACTTACCATTTGACATAAATATTTAATTCTTATCATAATAGATAATCATTTGTGTTTATTGGATCTGTTGATTCAGTCGTTAAGGTTTCTTAGTATAATAAGGCTAATGACATTTGTTTTGGAGATTCAATATCACGAATGTCTGGGAACATGATTTACAATAATGGAATTCAAGCTTTCCTAATAGATCAAATATTGGTTCCCTTAAGGATTAATTCTGGAACTGAATAGTCATTAAGCTCAAATCTATAATTTGATTATATATTAATTATTCGCTAGTGAGTTAATGGTACTTAAGGATCAAAAGGTAAATTTGAAGGGTAAAAAGGTAATCTTGACAAGCTCTAACTAACAAACCAATAAATGGAGGATAGAACTACATTTATTCACTATATCTATAGACTATAAGAGAAAACTCTATAAATATAATTTATAAATACTTAGAGTACAATTCCATATTTATAGTGGAGATATCATGGATTTAATAACTAAGATTATTACAATAAAGAGTTTAATTAATAATCTTGTTTATTGGAGAGGCAGAGTTGCTCTCGCCTGGAGGTGAGATTGGCTCCAAGATCTGAGGTCGTTCACAATCCGATGAGACCTCTCGTCACTACAACAAAAAAAGCAATTTGCGTCAGTTTATAACTACCACAATTGAGTTTTTGCGTCAATTTAATATGTGACGCAATTTCCCATGACGCAAAACAGAGTAGCGTTTGCGTTAGTGGGGCACTGTCACAAATGCCAGATTTGTGGCAGTGCCCCACTGACGCAAATGCCTGGCATTTGCGTTAGTGGAACATTGCCACAAATGCCAGATTTGTGACAGTGCCCAACTGACACAAACGCCAGGAGTTTGTGTCAGTGGGCCACTGCCACAAATGTAAAAAAAGGGTATTTTTGCGTCAGTTGGGAACTGTCACATAAAGTATTAACCAAGGAAATTGCAAATGTTTATGTCAATTTCCCTGGCCTATTTTGATTAAAAAACAGCAGCAAAAACAGAAAAAACAGCAGCAGAAACAGAAAAAATAGCAGCAGAAACAGAAAAAACAACAGTATAAACAGAAAAAAAAAAAACTGTATAAATTTTTTAAACATTTATCTAAAGTTAACTTTTATGATGAAATCTACAAAAGTAATTCAGATTTCAATGTTAATCTATGTATATAGGTAGTCTTGTGTTCTAAATTTTTAAATATTAAACCTCATTTAACTAAAATTTCCTCACCAACTTGCTCATTTGCTAAACAAGACACGCCAAAACTAATTCAGCCCACTCATCCTGTACCTCGTTGATTTCATCAGCCGAATATGGTGCCGTATTCGTAAACTAATTAGAAAATATTAAAAATAATAAGTTAGAAATCATCCAAATAAAATCATGAACGATAGTTTAAATTAAAATTAGAAGGTAAAACAATACCTCATTTTTCAAGTAGGCCTTTGGTCTAGGCTGTGAAATCAACTCTCTAGCAAACTTCATAATGTAAAAGTCACACTCGGTTGGCCCAGTTTGGTTTTGACACTATTACAACATAGTTATACAAATTTAAGTATTATATTTAGCAAGGGATTATAATAAAAATATGTCAAAAACTTTAATACGATAAGTAGTATAATTTACTTACCTTAGGAACACAAACTTTAAGATTGATTCTCTTTTTGTCTTCAGTGAGTATCATATAGATCCAATGCCCTGCACAAAATATTAATATTTACCCAATTATGAGTTTGAAATGAAATTATAAATTAATTAAGTAATATGTATAACTTACATGATAATTATCTCATTGATTTCTGTGCAAAAATGTGAGTTTACAGGATCCAAAAAAGCTACCGAATGACTATGTGGCTGAATTAATATTAACATCCAATGATAGCTACAATAAAAAAACTTGTGTAAGATATTTATCAATAAGCAAAATGTATAAATATAAAATTAAATTGACTTACTTGTTGTTCCAAGGACAAATTAGAAATTGTGTCTCTAGCTCCATCTGTAGAAACCGATCGAAAAGATTTTTAGCACGTATTTCATTGGTTCCTGCATTAGTGGACACTAAAGCAGGATGCATGAAAGTGTACATGTGGTTCAACCCCTTCGTTTGCACTAAATCATCGAGCACACTACATATAATTAAAAAAGTCAATAAACTATTAAATTCCAAGTTACACTAAATAAACTAAAAGTTTATAAACACCATTGTACCTCATATATAATGCTAGTTCAGTCTGCCCGATCATCTCATAGTTGAAAAAGTGGAGGATCTCATCTTTCCCTAACATAGCAGTAGTTTGGAATCCAAATAACCTTTCTACAATTGGAATTTCTACCACGTGGTTAGCTTTCCATTTATCAGTAAACTTCACCAAACACTTAACAATTCTTGGCATAGGCACTTCTGTAGGCTCCTGTGTCAATGCCTCTATTCTTTTCTTTAATTGTCTTGGTTGTTGAGTAGAGGGCGCAAGTGGCTCTTTCGTTTGCTGATTAGTAAGGACCCAATGTTGTGGCCATCCAACATCATACCCGACTGCTTGTCCAACCAATGTATAACCTTCCATTGTAAACGGATATGGTAAACTAGCGTTCTCTTGAATGGCCACCTCAATTCTCACACGATAATTCCCAGGAGGCAGTTGAACGCTATGTATTTCTATGCAACAGGTACTTAAAAGTTTCCCCTCTGCAACTATATTTTGTGTCGAACCAAGACACAACTTACAATTAATCTGTTACATTCCAATTAATCTATTAGAATTTTTGATAAACTAGTTTATTTTTACTAGGTCAAATATATGCAATAATGAATTAATAAGAAACTATTACCTCATCAGGAAAATTTGACTGCGGTGGTGGGCGAGCACATGGTGCCTGTGTCTGTAGTGGATGAGCATATGATGTCCATGTCGGTGGTGGTGGAGCATATTGTTCCTTCGTCATCGGTGGTGGAGGGGCATATGGTGCGTGTGGCGTGTTTGAGGCTCCTCCTACACCCGAACCAGATGCATTTGATGATCCAAACACACCACTCTGTTGAGATGCAATATACGCCATCAACTGGTTTAACTTTTCCTCCTGTTGACGTGACCTTTCTTCAGATTGACGCCATTTCTCTTCAAGGTTTTTATAACGAGCATCTTCCACATCTTTTTGTTTGTGACTTTTTCTTCTTGGCAGTGGGACATGAAAAAATTGACGGGGAGCGACATGTGCACTGACCCCCCTAACACGTCTCCCGTTCTCTGGAGTGCCTAATGCCATTGTTAGTATATCGTTTGAACCTTCCTCCACCAACTCACCTTCTGCTACTTTTTGCCTGTATTCCACCTATATACATAGTAAATAAATCAATTAGAATTTAACACACACACTAAGCATTAAAATTATTTCAAAAAATCGAAGAACACTTACAATCTTCTTCACCACCTCTCGAGCTTCTTCACCAATAACTTCTCCTTTCTTATTCATCTGTGCCCGTGTCCACATCTCAGCTCTGTCATATTCGGTCAACTCATGACCTAATTCATCTTCCATTGGCTGCTCTACCAGTGCATAACTGCCACGCCCTGAGTGATGTGGATACTTGTTCTGAGACCGAGCATCTTGTTTTTGTTTTCTCATCTCTTCCCAATCTGGAGTTAGTCTTTTTGCAACAAATTTTTTCCAATCTTCAGGGTCGTAATATTCGATGTACTCTAGTGGCGGATTGGCAAGAAGCTCAGGAGCTACATTCTTATATATGTAAATAAGATCTTTTGTTAGTCTTGTTTTCCAATTTCTCCATGTTTTTCCTGCCTCTTTTGGTACGTCTGTTTTAGCAAAATTTGGAAGTTTGAACGTAGTCTGCACAAACGAACCCAAAAATATTAAACTTTTTTCAATCCATTAATTTGTTAGGATAAATTTAATAGTTAACACCATAACTTACTTGTATTTGACCCCATAAAGTCTCCTTTTTATCCTTCGGCATTTGTTTCCAATTGTCGATATATAAAGGAAGGGTTGTACGTGATAGAAGACTGATGGTGCTGTTCATCTTGATCCCCCCTTTTCCCATCGCTCGACCAAAACGATTGTACTCGACCTCATAATTGCGCCCCTCACTTCTTGCTTTGAATACATCACTGCAAGTCGATTTGCCCCTATACTTCTTATCTTGTGTATTTGTTGGTGTGGTAGCATTAATCCCCTCCAGACCATTACCATCATCATCAACAAACAGATCGCCCTCATCAGCATGTGATGGATCCATAATCAATAAATCTGCAATTAAGTAAACAAAAATATTATCTAGTATAAACTTCAAAAAATACATAAAAAAAAAAGCACAAAATTAATATATATACCTTTAATTATCTACCCACAACCCTTCACCATTCTCGCGTATATAGTCATCATCATTATCAATGGTGACATCAATAGGTGGTGAAGCAATGGTAAATGTTTCTTGTTAAAGTATAATGTCATCGCTCCCAGACTCTTTGATCAGATAATCTTTCAGTTGACTTGTTAGAACAACTGACCATCGAGCATCTACTGGATCACTCACATAAAACACTTGCTTGGCTTGTGATGCCATTATAAAGCGGTCAGATTTATGTCCTATTCGGTTTAAGTCCACCAGTGTGAATCCTAAGTCATCTGTTTTGACCCCATTATCACTTTTCACCCAATCACACAAGAAGACAGGAATTCGAATAGTCACATAATCTAGTTCCCGAATTTCTTTGATCACCCCATAAAATGTCATATCACAATTTACGGGATTTTATCTTTGGAACTAGATATTTGAAAAGTCTGGGCGATAATAGTAATACCACTATTTTGTGTCTTTCTAATATTATCACGTTCCATGGTGTTGGATTGAATACTGTGAATATAATAGGATTGATACTTAATTACACTCATTGAATGACCTCGTGCTATCCATTTTAGTGTTTCAGACACTTTGTTTGTGGTGTTATTCAGAACCTAGAATACAATAAAATTAAACAAACTATATTAAATTCTAACAAGCTAACATACGTAAATAACACTCAAATAAGAAAAACACAAGTATTTTACCTCATTCTCGAACCAAGTGCTGAAATTTTGATAATGTTCATCTTGTACCCATTTTTTATTCCGAGACTTATTGGGATAAGTAGTCTTGATCCAATTGAAATGTTCTCTTCAAGAAAAATCATTTATATCATTGTCAATATAATGAAAGAGAAAAATAAGATTGATCATGCATATGTACAAGAACTTACTCGATGTATGGTTGAACATCATCAATATTTTGTAAGACTAGGTGATGTGCTTCATCTCTATCGGATTTATTTACTTCAGAAACAACACCACCTCTACAACCTTTACTTATTTCAAACTCATTTTTAGAAAAACATAGTCCAATGCTCGCAACACCTGATAAGTATTCTGAGCAGAACTCCATTGCTTCTTCAACGATGTAGGATTCAACTATGCAACCCTCAGGTCTACTTCTATTTCTAACATAACCTCTTAAAACCTTCATATACCGTTCAAATGGGTACATCCATCTCAAGTATACTGGTCCACACAATTTTACTTCTCTCACCAAATGAACTATTAAATGAACCATTATGTCAAAAAATGAAGGTGGAAAATACTGCCAAAAAATGAACCATTCTTATATTTCATGGATAACCTATCCACTGATAGCCAATCTCTATCCATTGTCAAACTTCACACAATAAAAAATAAACAAACAAACAAAGCAACAAAAATTAACAATTAAGTTCGTGGATTACTTAATTGACAAGTAAATAAATGAAACAATATGACCAAAAAAAATTGGGCACCATTTCCCCTATTTCTATCACATTTTCCAAATTTAAAATGTGCATTTATACAGCACATTGTATACGCAAAAATATCCAATCAATCAATCAAACATGCATAATTCTCAAATTACTAAATCCTAAAAAAATTGGCCCGCATTTCCCCTATTTCTATCATATTTCCCAAAATTTAAATAAACCTATATTTATTACATAAACACAACAAACCAATTAATCAATCAAACATGCATAATTCTCAAATTACTAAATCTTACAAAAAATTGGGCAACATTTCCCCTATTTCTATCATATTTCCCAAATTTTAAATAAACCTATATTCATCACATAAATACAACAAATCAAGTAATCAATCAAACATGCACAATTACAGCCTTATATCACCGCAGCACACAGGCCTAGATCCTATCTCCACTATTTTATAATTCGTACATGCTACTAAGTTCAATATATTAATTATACATTAAGGTTTAAAATATTACCTCTAATATAAAATCCTCCAAAGCTTGATCTCACCAACAAAGTTGTCAACAAAATACCTACTCAAATATAACAATAAACAAAAAAATAATAAAAAAGTTAACAAAATATAACTTAAAAAAACAAACAATTTTAATATATACCTATTTAACCAATTAAACCCAATATTTAAAAATAATTTTAAAAAGTTAACAAAATATAAACAAAAATTTACTAATAATAATCAAACTAAACAATTAATAAAACGTACAAAATATATACATTAATATATATATACTCATTTACATAAGAATTCAATATTTAATTAAATTTTAAAAAAAGTTAATAAAAAAAAAATTCTAAAGAAAAAAAATATTAAAATGCAAAGTTTAAACCTAAAACAATTTCATAATCATTAATATAAAACTATCTAAAAATTAAAAATCTGAAATATAGTCAATTTATTAAAAAAAAATTTCACAAAAATTAAATTTAAATCATAAAAATTAATAAAATTACACTTACTTGTGGTAATTGAGCAATGTGGGTTCTTGAAGTAGAAAACCCAAAAAAACCAATAAAGAATATTATGTGTTTTCAAACTATAATCTTCAAAAAACAAAATCTATACAAAAAATTCAAAAAAAAAAACTATATATATAAGTTTCATAAACATGTATAAATCATTGTTTTGACATTAAAATTGAAAGAAAAAAAAAAGGCTAAAAACGTACCTAAATGAGTAGAACTTCGGTTGGGCGCCGCTGGTTTGTGAAGGAAACGGTTCTTAAATTTTTTGAGTGAAATGGGGCTCGGCTGGGGACGATGAAGGTTTATTGAAAATGAGGCCCAGTTGCGTCAGTGCCCCACTGACGCCGTTAACGGCCTGTTTGCGCCAGTGCCCCACTGACGCAAACGGTCCCATTAAACAGTGTCAGTGTACATTATGACGCAATTGGACCCTCATTTGTGGCAGTGTCCAACTGCCACAAATGCTAATTCTTGGTCAACAACGTCAGTCAACTACGTTGACTGACACGTTTGACTGACACAATTGCCCTTTTTTGTAGTAGTGCGTTCTCATGACAAAGACAGACGAGAAGGCCTTCACCCCCGATTTTGTAGTGATTAATGATGCTGGTCATGGCACCGGGATACTTCAGCTTGCTTGAGATTTTCTCTGCCTCAAATCTTGAGGCGCGTATACTACCGTGGGGTGAGGGAGATGAGCCTCATTTACCATTGTCTCTGACATGAGGCGGTCCCTCCGCATTGGCCACTCTGCCACTGAAGCAACTTCCATCACTACATGCGCTTGTATTGGTGCTTGTGCGTCCTCTTATCGTTGTCCACCTTCTTGGGCCATCACCACTCACTCTCTTTCGAACCCGTAGAAGCCATGGTCGTGTAGTTCGTGAAGCTCCTTAGGGTCTTCACGCGCCAGTAAAGAACTTGTATATCAATAGCTTTCGAACTTGCCCAAAGAAGAAGGGGTGACCTCAACGGGTTCTACACCCTGATGAAGTACACTAGTATGACGTATAAGGCTTCCCACCTCAACGAGAGCCACACACGTGACTATAAAGACAATTTCTTCTTTACCAATGGCTTCCCTCTCTGAACCAACCCTACTCTTATCTTGGAATTCCCCAGGGTTGGTAAGTGTTATAATTTATTACCTAAAATCATGTAATGCCATTTTATTGATTTAAATAAAAGTACAATTTTATTATATTTGAATGTTACAATTATTATTTGAAATGTTTTTATGAATATCAAGAAAATTCTAGATTCATTTATGAAGATATGATCTTGTATTAGTACGAGAGAATTTAGATCACATACAATGAATAAGATAGCCAGTAACATATTATAGTTTGGAATCTTAAATGAATGGTTACTAGTACGGTTTACTAAGAATACGGGATACAAGTAGTCTAGATTCAGATTACTGATGTGGATAGAAATCTTGGTAAATGTACTGTATATAATATAGATTATATATAACAGGACAGTTATGAATTAACTATATTTATAAACTTACCGTTTTCCATAAATATTAAATTCTTATAATAATAGATGATCATTTGTAGATAAGTCTAAATCCTGACCAGTAGTGAACTCATGTTTGTGCTTATTGGATCTTTTGATTCACTTATTAATGTTTCTTAGTATAATGATGCTAGTGACTTTTGTTTTGGAGATTCAATATCATGAATGGATGGGAACATGATTTACAATAATGGCATCCACACTTTCCTAATGGATCAAATATTGGTTTTCTTAAGAGTTAATTTTGGAACTGAATAGTTATTGAGCTCAAATCTATAATTTGATTATAGATTAATTATTCGCTAGTGAATTAATGGTACTTAAGAAACAAGAGGTAATTAGAAGGGAAAAACAATCATTTTGACCAGCTATAATTAACGAACCACAGGTTGGAGGATGTAACTATATTTATTGATTATATCAATGGACTACAAAGAAATCTTTGTAAATATAATTCTATAAATACTTAGAGTGCAATTTCATATTTATAGTGGAGTAGCCATAGAATTAACAAATAAAATATTATATTAAAGAGTTTAATAAATAATCTGGTTTATTGGAGCTTTGTATTATAGTTTTTATTTTGAAAAACTATATGTTAAAATAAATATTAATCATGTTTAGATTAATATAAAGAGATATATAATTATTTTATTATAAGATATTATATTTATAAAATTGATATTTGAAGATAAAGTGAATTTTTGAATTAACTGATATTTATTTTGGGATAAATAAATTATCTTAAATATTAATTAAACAAAAAAAATGAGAAACTCATGAAAATCCTATATGTGGCTCATGACACACTCATTGCACAATGAGTGTGTGTGGGGCCACCCACGGATAGAAAATATATTTGGTATTTGTATTTTGAATTTCAAATTTATATGTTTATTTAATTATATTTTATTATTATTTTTAAATATGATTTAAATTAAATAATTAAATAAGTTTTTACTGATCAGTTTTATTTTAAATAAAATAAAGATTAATTAAATTAGTTAATTATTTTTACAAACCTGAAAGAAACGATACTTTCAAAATAAGTTTAAGAAGTTGTTTGTGATTATCCGGCTCTCTCAAGAGAGAGATGATAGAGTGTCATAAACCTGAAATTCTAGAAATTTCTACAGTCTCTCTCTTCTCAATTCTCTCTAGTTCTCATGAGTTGAGTACATCTAGAGAGTCTAAATCAACCTTTGAATTCTACTTGCCCACACACGTCCTTGGATGTTTGAGGATTTACTTGGAATGATAAGGTGTGAACATTCAGAATAAGGATGGGAATATAATTGATTTATACAAAAAGATTCAAGAACACTTCATAGGCTTCAAGAGGTAATCTTTTATCTATTTGTATGTGATTTATTATATCTATATTTGTATGATCTTGGCTGGTGTTAATAAATTTTTAAAAGATCGCATTCCGCTGCGTATTCTGATTTTTATATTTAATACCAACAATTGGAACCAGAGCCGTCTACATACATACATACATACATATATATATTACATGTTGTCTTATATTTATGTTGATTTATATATATATATATTTAATGGATGAATATATTTTTTGAATGTATAGTTGAATGATGGATCGTTAATTATATGGTGATATTGGGTTAGGAATTTGGACTTTCTAGATCTTGTGTAAGGCATAAAGGGCATAGGAATTTTAGTAATTTTAATTTTTTGAAATTTAAATCTACAAATCTCTACAAGAGAAAGAAAAGGTACTCGAGCCACCAGCCAAAGCAAGCGGCTTGAGCCCCCCAAGCCGCGCGCCCCCAGTTACCCAAGCGAGCCCTATTTTGCGTGCGCATCACCCATCGAGCCCCTCCCTCCCACGTGCATGGCCCTGTGGCCGAGCCTACGCACCAACTACACTGTAGTAGCCATCTGAGCCACTTGGCTCCTCCACCATGCGCTGACCCTAGTGATCTAGGGCACCAATCTTGTTGCCCAAGCAAGATCCTATTTTTATGCTAATTATCTTTTATTTTATTGATTTTTTAAATTGTTTGAATTTGAAAATTTTAATATTTTATTTTATTTTTCTTAGAAAAATAAAATATATTTTAGTTGGTTAAGATCTTATCTTAAGTTTAAATAATTATTTGAATATGATTCTTAATTATTTAAATTCAACTAAATTAAAAAGATGATAAATATGGTTATTTAATTAAAAGTTAGTTTCAATTAAATAGAGTAGTTAGAAAGTTAGTTTCCAAATTAGTTAGTTGGGCATAACAAATTTCTCAGAATTATAAAGAAGGGCCTATATGAGAAGATAAGCATTCGTCAATTCTTGCAATCAACTAGAGGCCAATTTTATAATTTTATTTATATTTTTTCTACTGGTGATAAATTTAGAAATACCCAGTAGTCCTCGATTCATCATTTATTATTATTATTTATTTATTTATTGTATTTATTTAAATAAATGCTAATTAATGTTTCATTGATAACATGAACATGCACTAATCAATTACATGCATTCATGAAACCCCACAGTTTTGATTAATCATGCAACTTTTAGAAACATCATTATCTAGAATAATCCTAAGTGTTTATATGAATTGTTTTGGAGAAATCAATTACATGTAAATTAGTTAAAACTTGCTAAAGCACACAATAATAAAGGCAATAGTTTTTATAGGTCTTTAAGATAACCAACATTATTTAAAAAGTGTTTTAGTAAAGTGAGATGAATGTAATGGATAATTATCTAGATCACATTAATTGTAGAAACATGCTCTTTTATAATTAAATGTATTTTGTAATTAATTACATTCATATGATTAGTAATAAACTAGTAATAAGTTTAGAATTAATTGCTTAGTTTAATAAAACACATTTTTTTTTCTAAAATAGTATGTGGGAGAAGGTGAACATGTCAATGTGACCTATGGTCTCCATTATTAGTACAACACTATGAAATATGAATAGGGATTCCATGCGGCTTTGTTTCCGTCCCCCTAAGAAAGGTTTCTAGACATATTAATACCAAGGTTGGCATTTTATGAAGATAGGAAAGAGTGATGTATTTTAGGCTTGATCGACCCTAAGGCAGCACTCTCTAAGTTAAGTCATGAATTCCGAAATAATGGGATACACTTACGAATATGCAATTAAGCTTTTGTGGTGGATAATTGTATCGTGACCAAACTAGTGGTACTTTATTTTTAAAAGAGAAAATAAAGAGTGATTTTATGTTTTAAATGATAAAAATAAGACTATCTTATAAGCTATCTGAGTTTAACTTGACCAACCCAAAGGCAACACGTTATTTGCTGGATAGTTTATCGTGGAATAGTAAATGCTAAGTTTACGTGTTTTAATTGTTGCAGGCATGCATCATATTTTCTTTCCAAATTATTGATATTTTCAAATAGTAATATTATTGTATTTTATTTCTTTCAGTAATTTCGAACGGTGGCAATCAATTTACTGCTTTACTTTTACTTGTAAAACCTAATGGTGATAACTTTATAAGATGGAAATTGAATCTAAATTTAATGTTTATCTTTGAGAACCACAAATTTGTCCTAACTGAGGAATGTCCTGAAGAGCCTGCTGCCAATTCTTCGAAGAAAATTAAGGACAAATATGATGCCTGGATTCAATCTAATAATAAGGCTAAGTGTTACATGCTTGTGAGTATGAATGATGTTGTGAGAACAAAGCATGAACTCATGGAAACTGCTTTTGAGATAATGGAATCTCTGCAAGCCATGTTTGGGTAGCAATCTGATCAAAGTAGACATGAGGCTATTAGAACCTAGATGGCTACTAAGATGAGGAAGGGTGTATCTGTGCGTGAACATGTCTTGAGCATGATCAACGTGATGCATGAGGCAGAAATGCATGGGCCCGACATTGATGAGCGTACACAAGTAGGCATCGTACTTGAATCACTCACTCCTGCTTTCTCTGCGTCCACAACAAACTATATTATGAAAAGTTGGAATTCAACATGACCCAGCTATTGAATGAACTACAAACATTTGTGTCCCTTAACAAAACCATAACCAAAGAGGCTGAGCCAAATGTGACAGAGGAGAAACCTTCAACCTTTGAGGGTAAAACCAAGAAGAGGAAGAAGAATAATGACCAGCAAAAAAGTAATGGCATGAAGTTCAAGAAAGGCAAGAAGGCACCAAAAGCCAAGGAGAACAAGAACGACAACAACTCCAAAAACAAGGAAACATAGGGAATGTGTTTTTACTATGGAGTTGAAGGTCACTGGAAGAGAAACTGTAAAAAGTATCTCACTGAGCTGAAAAAGAAAGATAAATCTGATTTACTTGTACTTAAAGCTTGTATAGTGGAAGACGATATGTCATCCTGTCTTTTAGATTCAGGAGCCACCATGTTTGTTCTTCTATGCAAATACTTGAGCAATCAATGGAACTCGTTGATAATGAGGTGACTATGCTAGTTGGAAGTGGAGCGCTTGTTTCAGCAAAAGCGACGAGAACATTCCATTTATTTTTTGGGAACAATTATCTTATTTTGAATAATGTTTATTTTATTCCTGGATTTTCTAGAAACTAAGTTTATTTATCTACGTTGCATTAACAACCTTTTGACATTTATTTTAATAATAATGAGATTGTTATTTCAAAGAATGCTTTCAAAATTTGTGAAGCGGATCATACAAACAAACTGTGTATGCCCAAGCTAAATAAACGATCGCTAAATAACTCTGAATTATTAAAAGTAGCTAAACCAAAAGGAAACGAAAGACAAAAATGTTTCAAATTAAGATGACAAATATCTTTGGCATCTTAGACATAGTAACGACCGAAATTTCCCAATAAGGCTTAGGGCCTTGATTAGGGGGCCAAGATGGAAAATTATGTGATTTAATTATGAAATATGTGTTTATGTGATATGTATGTGTATCATTATATGATTACGTTACTTATATTATAATATGACTAGATATGGATTTTTAGGTGTATTAAATATGCATGTGGGCCGGTTTCTTACTAGAAGGTCAATTTTCGTAATTTGGCCCGTTATGTGTATATTTGGAATATATGTGATATATGTGTGAGACCACATTATTATGTGGATATATTTGGGTTACTCAACACGAGGCAATCCTAGGGAGCAAGTTAGTGCGAAAGTCACAACGGGACCAAATACCTGACTTGGAGTGAGTCAAGGGGTATTTTGGGTATTTAGTGCATTACCGAGACATCGAGTAACGGGGATAAATATTTGAGGATATATTCAAAGTAAGTGAGATTAGGAGGGAATTTTGAGGATTTTGACCATTTTACCCTCGATGACGTTTTCGGTACTCCGAGCTGCGGGATTTACTTAAAGTTACTTGAACTCTAAGTAACCTCACAAAAACACAAAAAACACTCAGCAAACTCTCTCCCTCTCGTTACTCTCTCTCTCTCTCTCTCTCATGTCCCTTGCATATAAACCTTTTAAATGTTTGTTTATGTATTTTTTGGGATCCCATGTATATATTGAACTTTTAAATGAATAGTCAACATTTCCCTTTGACCAAAAATTTTAACCCTAACCCTTGTCACTAACCTTAGTTAGACGTTTATAAGCAAGGGACTTGATTAGCAAGTCTGGCACTATTTAAAGTACACAGTGTAACAGTCCTGGATTAGGAGGACATTATAGACATGGTCATATAGGACTAGAGATGATAACCGGTTAACAAAAGATGGACCATTAAGAGAACTAAGAGTTGGAACTCTTCCAGTTTGTGAGTCTTGTCTAGAAGACAAAATTACCAAACTTTCTTTCTCAACAAAAGGTAATAGAGCTAAAGTGCCTTTAGAGCTTGTACACAACGACGTCCTTGGTCTAATCAACGTACAAGCTAGAGGTGGATATGAGTACTTTGTCACCGTTATTGACTATTACTCTAGATATGGTCATACTTACCTAATGCTTTGGAAGTCTGAAACCTTTTGTAAGTTTCAAGACTTCAAAGTTGAGGCTAAGAAACAATTAGGTAGGACTCTTACAACACTTCGATTAGGTCGAGGTGGAGAGTATTTGGATTTAGAATTCAAAGATTTCTTGCTGGAGACTGGTATTCTATAACTCACAGCACCAGGAACACCACAACAAAATGGTGTTTCTGAAAGAAGAAACAGGACCTTGTTGGACATGGTCAGGTCTATATTAAGGTACTCTTCTCTTCCTCTCTCATTCTTGGATATGCACTTCAAACAACAACTTACATTTTGAATGTAGTCCCATCTAAGACCATAAGCAAAATGCCACTAGAATTGTGGAATGGTAACAAACCTAGTTGTACCATTTTCGCATTTGGGGCTATCCTGCTCATGCTCTTAGACCTAAATCAGGGAAACTTGATTCGAGGTCTGAAGTATGCATTTTTGTGGGCTATGCTCCAGAAACAAGAGGTGATTACTTCTATTGTCCCAATGACCAAAATGTATTTATTTCAACAAATGCGACCTTAGTTGAATACGACTATATGAATAACTATAAAACTCAGAGCAATGTAATTTTTAAAGAACTCGCAAGTGATAAGATTCCATGAACTTCTTCATCACCATTAAATGATAAATGAAAAACTGAGGAAACTGCTATTCTTGAAAAAGAAACCCCATTGCAACGTCGTAGTGGGAGGATTATGAGACAACCTGTTTGCTACGAACATGAGGAACATTTTCTTGTTTTTGATACAGACAAGGATGATCCATTTACCTTCAAAGAGGCAATGGATGATCCTAAAAAGGAGAAAGGGCAAGAAGCCATGAACCAAAAAATGAAATCGATGTATTCCAATTCTATTTGGGAACTTGTAAATACACCTGAAGATGTAGGGCCATTGGGTGCAAGTGGATCTTCAGGAAGAAAAGAGGTGTAGATGGGAAAGTAGGGATTTTCAATGCAAGGCTAATATCCTAAGGTTACACTCAGAGAGAAGGTGTTGATTATAAAAAAACATTTTGTCCTGTGGCAATGCTAAAATGCATTCACATCCTCTTTTCCATAGCTACCACCTATGACAATGAAATATGGCATATGGATGTCAAGAGAGCTTTTCTTAATCACTATCTTGATGAAAGTATCTATATGATGCAACTAGGAAGATCATAAGGTGTGTAAGTTGTTGAAATCCATTTATGGATTAATGCAAGCATCTAGATCTTGGAATATCACCTATGATGAGACAATTAATACATACGGCTTCGAACAGAATGTCGACGAAACATGTGTATATAAATATGGCAAAGGTAAAGTGGTGCTTTTATTAGTTCTTTACATGGATGACATTCTCTTCATTGGTAATGATGTATAGACACTGTAACGCCCCAACTCCAGGGACCGTTATGGTGTGCCTTATAAATAGTTTTAAACTCGCTAATCGAGTCATTTGACCAAAATCATGAACTAAGTATGATTAGTGGTTCAGGGATTAAAAATTTTGGTTAAGATGTAACGTTTCACTAGAACGTTTAATATATACATTGGGATCCCAAAAATATAATTTCAAAGTCTATTACAGAAAACTATTACAATATGCCGATCTAAGTGGAAAAACAGGGTTTAACCCTAGTTCCTCTTTAAACCTCGGCCGTGGCGGACGAGCAGCTGCATATGTACACGTCATCACCTAAGCTCTCCAACTCAAGGATGGTTCAGCTTTCTTTTGCCTTTACCTGCACCACATAGCACCCGTGAGCCGAAGCCCAGCAAGAAAACACAATATAACATGAGTCACAAATGTGGGGACAACACCCTTTAGCCATGTGATGATAGGATCACCAGGGCTTAACTGATAGGTTGTCCTTTCATAAGTTCGATCAGGACAAGTGCATGGTGAATGGTCACCAACATAACCTTCCTCCCGACTCTAGAGTCGTAACTATGGACAACATCCCCTAGCCATGTGACAAACAGTCACCGGGGCCATATGCCCTGGCTATGAACATCTGGTCTTAGACCAGGCAAGCGCTTGTAAGTGCATCGACTTTAGGGTCGGTCCAGCATTAATGCCATAGAACCATTCAATGCATGTTCATCGACTTTAGGGTCGGTCCAGCATTAATGCCATAGAGCCATTCAATGCATGTTCATCGACTTTAGGGTCGGTCCAGCATTAATGCCATAAAGCCATTCAATGCATGTTCATCGACTTTAGGGTCGATCCAGCATTAATGCCATAGAGCCCTTCAATGCATGTTCATCATCCATAAACAAGGTATTCAACATGCTTACTCAACAAGTATTAATACAATTAGGAAAATGCACAAACCCAGAGGCACAAGCTCTGAACAATATCATAATCAGTACTCAAAGCATGTCCTAATCACATGTTTCTCATGCATCATATGCATTATATTCAACAATCCAACATACACCAATAATAGCCATGCATGTCACGTTCAATAGTCAACCAACATGCATCAAGAATAGCCATGCATGTCACATATACACAGGGTGCAGTTTTCTTACCTCAGAGTCGAGCTAGAATGATTAAAAGAAGGACCCTTGAGAACGATCAACTTTTAGTCCTTTAGCGGTCACCTAGTCATAACCAAACATATAGGATACCATTAATAAAAATGACCAGCATAGGTTCCCAAACCAATATCTAGCGTCCGGGACATCAATCCACACTTAACTGGGTAGTAGGATCAACCCCGAGGCCTATGGGTAGCATCCCAAAGTCAAAAACCTATTTCTGGCCAAAACTGCTCTGATAGGCCACGGCTCACCAGAGCCATGCTGCGGCTCACCCTCCTGACAGAGCCAATCCCCTCACAAAAGCGCAAATAGGCCACGGCTCACCATAGCCGTGCCGCGACCCATTACCAAAACCAGCAAGCGCCAGCTTGCTTTCCCCTGCGTTTTTCCTCGGAACCAAACCTTCAAACCAGTTCCAAACCTCAACCTAACACCCAATTCAACCACTAAACATTATCAACAACTCACCCACATCAAAACCTAAGTTAAATATCAACTAAACTTCCATTAATTCCAACTATTTACCAATAAATCACAAGCTGAAAGTTTAAACCCAAAACAGAGTATACCATGAAACTAATGGCTGGAACTTACCTCAAACTTGGTTTTGAATCCCCTTTAATGGCTGAATCAAGTTCCTAAGCTCCCACCTTTGATCTCCTAGCTTAACTCCTCAATTTGGGCTCTCAAAATTCAAAGAAAAGTGAAGGGGAAAACATGTACGGGAGAAGAAGAAGAGGAGATGAGGATGAGACTATGTTTTGGTTCTGTTTTCCATAGCCTTAAAGTCATATAAATCCAACCCAAATGACCTAAATACCCCTAGATCACTTAAGGTTCCTAAAGCCACCCCAAGGGCAAAATTGTCCTTTCCACCCTATACCGTTAATTATAATTAACGCTCTCCAATTCCCGCTATTCTCAATATTCTCAAATACCAATAAATCATATCCCATTACCATTTTATTCCCGGTAATGTTCTAGTCATCAAAATGACCCCGAGACTCACCCCGAGCCCCGAACTTAAACCCATTATGACTAGACCGAACACTTACATTTCATGATCGTCTCATGCCGAATAGCTGGAACCAATCCACCTTATAAGGTGGCCATATTAATTAATCACAACCATGCACCCAAAATACACAATTACGCCCACAGCGGCCAAATTACCAAAATGCCCTCATAATTAAAATATGAACCCATATGCATATAATCATTAAATACCATAATAAATCAATTATGGCCCTCCCGGCCTCCTAATCAAGGCCCTAAACCTTATTAGGAAATTTGGGGCATTACAGACACTGTCAAATGTGAAGAAGTGGTTAGCTGAAAAGTTCCAAATGTATGATTTGGGTGAAGCGAGCTATGTTCTGGGAATCCACATCCTAAGGGATAGGAAGAACGGGCTCTTGGGACTTTCTTAGGGTAATTATATAGATAAGGTACTTGAAATGTTCTCTATGGAGAATTCCAAGAGAGGTTAGTTACCAACCAGACATGGAGTTACTCTTTCCAAAGAGCAATGTCCAAAGACACCTCAGGAAGAAGAGGACATGAGAAAGTATCCCTATGCTTCAGCAATTTGGAGTCTAATGTATGCTATGTTGTGTACTATACCCAATGTATGATATGCAATAGGGATTGTAACTCGCTATCAATCAAATCCTAGTTTGGAACATTGGATTGTAGTAAACCACATTCTCAAGTATATATATTCGGGGGGTGAGCTAAACCCTACTAGATACATTGATATTGATTTCCATCAGACAAAGATAGTAGTAAGTTGACGTTTGGGTGAGTGTTCACTCTTGGTGGATGAGTTGTAGTCTACAAAAAGTATTAAACAATCCAGTATTGCAGATTCAACCATGGAAGTCGAGTATATAGCGACTTGTAAAGCATAGATGGAAGCAGTTTGGCTTAGAAAGTTCTACACTAATTTGGAAGTATTTCCATATATCGATAAGCCAATAATTATGTACTGTGACAAAAGTGGAGAAGTAGCGAACCCTAAGGAACCCAGAAGCCACAAGCAGGAAAGCATATAGAAAGGAAATACCATCTGGTTAGAAAGATTATGCACCGAGTGTATGTGACTATTGTGAAGATATCGTCGAAACAGAATCTGCCAAACCTGTTTACCAAGACACTTCCTGCAAAGTCGTTTATGGGCCATGTGCGCAACATATGATTAAGGGAGATGTGTCAGTTGATTTGTGGGCAAGTGGGAGATTGTTACAATTTATGCCCTAAAAGAATGTAAGGACACTTTATTGATTTAAATAAAAGTACAATTTTATTATATTTGAATGTTATAATTATTATTTGAATAATTTATCTAAATATGAACAAAATTCCACATTCATTTATGATGATATGACCTTGTATTAGTAGAGAGAATTAAGATCATATACAATTAATAAAATAGTTAGTAACGTATTATAGTAAGGAATCTTTAATGAATGGTTACTAGTACGGTTTACTAAGCATACGGGATGTAAGTAGTCTAGATTCAGATTACTGATGTGGATAGACATCTTGGTAAATGTGTTGTATATAATAGAGATTATATATGACAGGACCAATATAAATTATTTATCTTTATAAATTTATCCTTTCCCATAAAGATTTAATTCTTATCATAAAAGATGATCATTTGTAGATCAGTCTAAATCCTGAGTAGTCATGAACTCATGCTTGTGCTTATTGGATCTTTTGATTCACTCGTTCAAGTTTCTTAGTATAATGAGGCTAGTGACTTTTGTTTTGGAGATTCAATATCATGAATGACTGGGAACATGATTTAAAATAATGTAATCCACATTTTCCTAACAGATCGAATGTTGGTTCCCTTAAGGGTTAATTCTGGAACCGAATACTTATTGAGCTCAAATCTATAATTTGATTATAAATTAATTATTCACTAGTGAATTAATGGTACTTAAGGAACAAGAGGTAATTAGAAGGGTAAAACTATAATTTTGACTAGCTCTAAGTAACAAACCAATAGTAGGAGGAGAGGACTACATTTATTTATTATATCAGTGGATTACAAAGAATTCTATGTAAATATAATTCTATAAATACTTAGGGGGTGTTTGGTATGAGGTTTGTGTTTGTAGGAGTAGAGTTATAAGGGATTTAGATTAAGGGAATGTGAAATTCAAGCTAGAAAATAGGACCCACTTGGAAACACAAACCCCCAAGTCATTAAGAATAAATTTACCAAACATGAGTTAGATTTGAAATTCTCATTCCAACCAAACCAAAACCCCATACCAAACACCCCCTTAGAGTGAAATTCCATATTTATACTGGAGTGATCATATAATTAATAAGTAAGATTATTAGATTAAAGAGTTTAATTAATAATCTGATTTATTGGAGTTTCGTATTATAGGTTGATGGTCCCCATGTCACATCGGTCCTACACTGTCAAGGGTAAGGATGTCATAAGGAATATTTGTAGAGAGAATTACTTAATTGCAAAAGAATTAATTTTCTAGGGCAAGGAAATAATGTTGAAACTTTATACAGGATTGTTGACTGCGTTTTTAGCCAACGACGTGAGAACGTCAAATACGACAAGCCTTCAAAAGAAATAAAAACGACACAGACGGTTCAAACAAGAAAAGTAAATAACACAGGAGATTTTTATAGTGGTTCAGCCTCGATTGTCGGTAATAGCCTAATCCACTTAGAGTTGTGATTTATAGATTCGTACTCAAGATCAGATGGACTGAGCCAACTGAGTTTCTTCAGTACAGATTGCAAAAATACAAGAGTTCTCTCTTATTTCAGCACTTTCTCTCTCTAGAATACTCATACCCAATTTTCTCTCTCTAGAAAGAAGAAGCAGAAGAAGCCCCTCTCTCATCCATAAGCCCTCTATTTATAGGCCTGGGATACTCAACTGATATCCCCTTTAGAAAGGGATATTTTATTATTCATCTTATATTTATATTACAAGAAATATTTAAAATACAACTGATTCCTCAATTTGAGTGAGGAATGAGAGATTCCCGGATGCTTAGACCAACTCTTGCTGAAGTCGTTCCGGGGATTTTGACGTAGTCTCACATGCATGTTGATTACTCCTTCAAGCTTTCCTTGGACCAAGGTGATACAAGCTTGGCTCTCCTTGGACCAAGGTGGTCCGAGCCAACTCCCTTGGCACCTCACCTCGGGCAACTTTGAGGCAACCTCCTCCATGACATGTCCGATCGGACATGATGGCCTTCTCCTCGGACCAAGGTGGCCCGAGGCATCCTTCTCTCTTGTTTCTCTCCTCGGACAAGTCCGAGCATACCTCCTCCATTCAAGGCCCCTTCGGACCTTGTGGCCTTCTCCTTGGACCAAAGTGGTCTGAGGCATCCTCTTTGGCATCTCACCTTGGACAAGTCTGAGGCACTCTCCTTTAGCATCTCCCAACTATGTCCGATCAGACATTATGTAGGCTCTTCTTGTCAAAATATAAGTCTCCATTCTTGACTTGCATGGGACTCCTCCTCCTTAGCTACTTACCTTGGACACTTTCGAGCCAACACTTAGGAAACCTTGGGAGGCTTACCTCAGACACACCCTTGGGGTCTCCTAGGACCACATCCTCCTTGGGGTCTCCTAGGACGACATACTCCGTGGGGTCTCCTAGGACCACTTTATCCTTGGGGTCTCCTAAGACCACTTTCTTGAGTTCTCCTAGGATGCATTTTGTCATCTTTATTGCCATGCCATTGATCTCCCAGAACAGTTACCCCAGAACAGTTACGGTGAATGGTGAACCGGAAATTTGACCCGCTACCCGAGTCCTTTGGTTAAAAATGTGTTCTAAGTGTTATTAACAGGCTAAGGTGGAAAACCAATAAAAAGGAAAGGATATATTTTATTAAATACATAAATTGCTCATGAGCTCATCAAAACATTTACAAGTCATTTATAATACAAAATGGTCACTACTGTTTTCAAATTTACAACCCCGCCGACCTAAGTGGCAAAAATAGTTTAAACCCCCTAGTTCCTCTGAGAACTCATTGGCCATGGTGGTCAAGCAGCAGCATATGTACACATCACCACCTAAGCTCTCCACTCAAGGCTGGGTGAGCTTTTATTTCCCTTTACCTGCACCACATAGCACCCATGAGCCAAGGCCCAACAAGAAAACACAATATAGCATGATATAATATCAACAATAATCATAATAATCATTCAGAACTATCAGTCCAAAACAGATAAGTGACAGTCACAAAAGTCACCAAATTGGGTATAGCTCCCTTTAGCCAAGTGAACCTTTCACTAGCCTAAACAGGATAGGTGCATGGTGACTGGTCACCAACATAACCTTCCTCATGACCGTAGAGTCATAACCCTGGAACATCGTTCCCTAGCCATGTGACAAACAGTCACCTAGGCCTTAGCCCTGGCTCTCAGTAACTAGTCTTAGACTAGCCAAGCACTTATAAGTTCATCGACCTTAGGGTCGGTCCAGCATTAATGCCTTAGAGCCATTCAATAATGATATCGATTAGATCTAATATTCATTTGGCCCTGCGTTCAGGACGCTTATGCCGTTTCTGACTCTTAGGTTAGTATCCCTGACTAGTCAGTACCATATACAAGTAAACAACATTCACTAGCATTTAATATGCAATCCATGTCAACATTTATCAATCAACATGCCTCAATAACAATCACGCATGTCATATAAACACAGGGTGTAGTTTTCTTACCTAAGATTCGAGCTATAATGAATAAAAGAACGACCCTTGAGAACGATCAACTTCTAGTCCTTTAGCGGTCACCTAGTCATAACCAAATACGGGACATCATTAATAAAAATGATCAACATAGGTTTCCAAACCAATATCTAGCCTCCGGGACATCAATCCAAACTAATTCGGGCAGTAGGAACGATCCCGAGGTCTAAAACCATGTTCCCGGGGCCAGAACACTCAAACGGGCTCAACCCTGCTCAAGGGTTGCGGCCCTAGCACCTTGGGCCGTGGCCCCCAGCCACCACTGAAGCAAGGGCCACGACACCCAACGAAGGCAAAAGTGCTCCACCTGCTTCTTCGAGCTAGGGCCGCGGCGCCCAAGAACAGGGCCGCGGCCCCCAACCCAGAGCCATCCCCAAACACGTTTCAAAAATCCCAAAACCTCAAAAATCATGCCTAAACATTACCAAATCATCAAATCAAAGTTCCCAAGCTTCCCAATGGTCCAAAACCATCAAAACCTAAAGCTCAATCAAACCAAAAACTCAACGGTTCACAAAATCCAATTCAAAGCTTAGAAACTCTAAAAATTCAAAACTTAAACTTAGATTACCTTCGATTGGGTTGTTTTTCGTTAAATCCTTCAGTCAAGAAGCTTCTAATCTTTCCTAGGATCGCTATGCCTCAATCCTCGCTTGATTCCGACTCCTAGAACTCGAGATTTCTTCGAAAATACTTCGAACGGTAAAACGAACTAACGAAGGAGAGAGGAAATTTTTTCTAATGTACGTTCTATCTGACAAACTACTTCAAGCTTAAGTAACCTCAAATAAAACCTAGTGCTCGGGACCCCAGAAACACCCCCGGGAACATTATAGTCAAAACTTCTAGAATTTCATCCTGATCTCAATAATTCCCAATTTTATCATCAAATAAACATTCTTATTACCCAATAATTGACCCCGTTATGACAAAACCGCT
The DNA here is from genome assembly GCF_963169125.1 of Humulus lupulus. Lineage (NCBI taxonomy): Eukaryota > Viridiplantae > Streptophyta > Magnoliopsida > Rosales > Cannabaceae > Humulus > Humulus lupulus. Next base: position 38,710,178 of record NC_084801.1, on the reverse strand, counting down.
AATCCATTATATAAGACCGTCTCATGCCGAATACCTCGAATATATCTCCATAATAATGGGATCTCATTCACAAATCACAATATGCACCCAAATATACAAATATACCCTTAACGAGCCAAATTACCAAAACACCCTAATATTCAAATGTGGACCCACATGCATGCATATAACATCATATTATAATATAATTCACATAAACATGCATATTATAATTTAATGGCATAATTAAACAGTTATGGCCCTCCCGGCCTACTAATCCAGCCATTAAACCGCATTAGGGATTTCGGGGCATTACAGTAAGTCTTTCAATCCTATCATAGCTAATGTGACCTAGTCTCAAGTGCCATAAATACGTCATATTATCGTTATTGGTCTTTTGACGTTTATTGGTCCTAGGTTTAGCTACTTTGAATAAATCATTGTTAAGAGCGAGGGGTTCGTTAGGTCGCAGAATATAAAGCCTGTTTTCCAAACATGCAATACACAATTGTGATCCATTGAAAGAAATAGATATATTAGAACTTGTGAAAGTCATAACAAAATGTTCTAATTGCAACATGGAAACTGATATTAAATTTCTACTAAAATCCGGAATAAAAAATACATCATTTAAAATTCAAAATTTATTTCCAAACTTCAGACGAGCTCTTCCTCTAGCTTGGACCGCAACGAACGCTCCGTTCCCAACTCTAAGCTTTAAGTCGCCTTCGTTCACTCCCTCCCACGATTGAAGAAGCTATAAAGAGTTACAAACATGGTTAGTAGATCCAGAATAAATAATCCACACAGAGTTATCATTCTCTAAAACACATGTTTCCAAAATAAATGAACTATAATCATTACCTTTGTTTCTAGCTGCTAAAAACTTGGGGCAATCCTGTTTCCAATGCCCATTCTCTTTGCAGTGAAAACACTTACCTTTACATTTCTTGTTTTTCTTATTCTTCCCCTTAGGCGTCGGGAACGACATACTAGACCCAACATTCCTCCATACAAGTCCAATTGCTAAGGCCCATTTACCTGAGTTGGATTTAATTGTATAGGTTCATTATATTAGTTAAACCTAAATATTGATTAGCAACAAATTAATTCTAAATTAATTAAATTTGTTTCAATGTGACACTTTAGAATTAATAGAGAATTATAGGACTTTGGTTTTAAAAATTCTTATCTGTTTAATTTTTTTTGGAAAACCATAGTCATTAATTTTCTAAAAATAAATAATAAAAAAACTATTTTTAATTTAATAATGAGCTTATTTTAAGAATTTTATTCGATCTCCACCGTTGGTTTAGCATAGTCAATAGCTTAATGGGGCCTCGGGGTGCTTTATTCGTCCCCATGCGGAAGGTGTTAATTAGTTATTTTGACAAGGTTAGATTTCGAAAGATAGATAAATATAGGTCAAATTCTGCTAGACTCACCGCTACGGTGACTATTAGGACTAAATCTATGATTATCGAAACCGTGGGTCTAGCTCATAAAATAAGAGATTTTGTTTTCTTATTTTGATCGAATAGTAGGTTGTTAATAGTAGTGTCCATTATTAAATGAGTTTACAACTCTATTTCACTATTGGTATTGTTTGACTCTCGCCAACCGGGACAAGGATATCATAGATTAGTTAAAAACCTAAAGAAATAGAGATATGGTTGTTTTTGGTATTTTTTTTCTCATATCTTACATAATTTGGTATATGTTGTGCTATTTCTTGAAATTTGTGTGAATAGAAGTTTTATTGATCAAATGTGATTGATTTCTATTTTATTGGTAATTTGTAAATTATAGCTGTGTCTACTCCCATCCTTTCTCAACTTTCGATGGAGAAAACTTCCTTAAATGGAAGCAAAACATCAACATTATGTTGATTGGTGACCACTCCAAGTTCGTCATGACTGAGGAATCCCCAAAAGTTCCAGCTGAAGGAGCTACCAAGTCTGTGAGGGACAAGTATGAACGTTGGCAGACAGCTAACAACAAGGTGCAGTACTACATGTTGACTAGTATGGTCGACACTCTCAATACATAGATGGAGAATGTCGAGATAGCCTACGAAATCATGAATCAGCTCCAAGACATGTTTGGTGCCAAGTCAGCGCATACTCATTTTGAGGCCACCAAGAAATATACCAATGTTCGGATGGCACCTTCTCAACATGTTCGTGATCACCTGATCAAGATGACAAACTACTTTCAGGAAGCTGAACTTCATGGAGCCATAATAGATGAGGAAACTCAAGTTGGCTTAATCCTCAACAGTCTCTCTCCAGCTTTCCTACCATTCACCACCAGCTATGTGTTGAATAAACTCAACTATGGTCTGACGCAACTCATGAACGAGCTTCAGACTTTTGAGTCTATCATGGCTGGACCAAGTAAGGGAGGAGAAAATAAGACAACAACTACTACTGCGGCTGATCCAGCTAAGGCTGAAGCTAACCAAGCTTCGTCTTCGAAAGCTTGAAACAAGAGAAAAGGTGGACAAAACAACAACCCCAAGCCTACAAAGGCTGGAAAGACGAGTGCACAACCAAGTGCACATAATAAGTTACTAATTAGTTACTTTTTCACAAAAAAATTATTTTTAGAGCATATTATTTCATATATATTTTGGTTACATCCAAAATTTATTTGTTAAAACTTTTTTATCTTAAAATACTAATTAGATTCTTTTCAGGTTATATTATAGCGTATTATTATTTAAAATACTTTTATGTTACCTTCAAACTTGTTCTAAAAACTAATAAGTTACAATAAAATATAACAAATTACTATATAACTTATCATCAAAAGTTACTTTTAAGATACTATATAGTAACTTTTTGTAATGAAAAATTTTAATTCACTTTTTAGTCATTAATGTAATTTATATGTAAATAATAATATTTCTTTTATTAATCAAACAATAAAGAAACTTAGGAATTACTTTCGTTTTATAATAAAAAATATGCATTTTGATTTTTTATTATGAAACTACATAGTTATTTTATCAATACAACAAAGCACAAAAGAAACTTTTTGGTTAATCAAATATAAAAGAAACTAAAATTTTACTTTTAATTTCGGTCATCTTCTCCGACAGTGGTGAAAAAATATATACTTTCCACATATCAAAATGACTACATTGAAGAGTAGATTGCGATAGTACCACCCGTGAGCCCAAACCAAATGAATAGCAATATTGCCAGAATTTTGTATTTATGATTTGGAGAAGAGAGAGAAAATAGAAATATATAGATTTGAAGAAAGAGAAAAAAAAAAAAATTAAAAACTTGTTTTAAGGTATAAATTTATATGTAGGTATAGTATATGTGAATATAATTATTTATAGGTAATTTTTGTAAATAAAATTCAAATCATGTGTTAGCTCCTAAAAGTACTCGCACTCTTTTATCTTTTTCTTCTTGTTTTCTTGCTGATATAATTTTCACATCTTATTTTCACTTTCCTTAATCCTAAAATCATATATCAATTTCACTTAGTCATATGTGTCGTACATATAGACACTACTCACACTCATATATATTTATTAGCTATGCTTTGCTAGATTTTATATTAGGCTGACAACAAATAGATAAGAATTGAGCCAGGCATACATCATGCAGAGAACTTACTTCATAGTGAAGATCCTCACAAATAGAAGATATAAATTATATAAATATATATATATATTATTCATCTTACTTTAATCGACTTATATATTTATATATATAATGTGAGGTGATTAATATTTATTCGTTGGAGATGTGAGTCATGGATACACCGTGTGTTTAATTTATATAGTTAAAATCTCTTCATTGACTTTATATAAATAACTTATTTTGTTTTTTACACTTAGATTTTTAAATTGAAAAATAAATTTACACTGCAGTTTTTTTTTTTTTTGCCATGTTTACACACAAATTGATTAACTTATTTTCTATTGCATACGGTAGAGCCTAATCTTTCATATATTTTAATTGTAAACTAAGTATCTAGTATGTTTTTTAATTGAAGTTTTAGAATTACTTGCAAAGTATTTGATGATATTTTAATTAAAAAAAATTCTAAAAAAGCTAAACCTTAAATGTAGTATAATTTTTTAAAATTTAGAATAATTATAAATATTTAAACAAAATAAAATATTAAAAAAAGTCTCTAATAAAATTTATGAAAAACATTTTCCTTCCATTTTCTCTCATAAGTCTTAGTTCTCTTTAATTTTATTTTATTTTGTGATGTTTACAACTTCTCATGCTTTTTCTCCACGCAGCTACGTATTTAGGTGACTCCTCATTCTTTCAGTTGATATTATTTTCTAAATATGTGTGAAATTAATCAGTTGATATTCTTTCAGTTGAAATTATTTTCAATGGTTACTAACCATAGATAAGTACTAATAATTATGATAATATGACAACATAATGACTTAGTATAGCAAGTCACCAACAAGTAAATATTTTTTTTCTATATTAATTTTGAATTTAGATATTTTTTCCCCATAATTAATGGTGTTTTTAACTAATGAGAAACACTAGTTATATTTAGAAATTGACATACATTTGAAAAATGAAAAAATTTACAATATTATATTTTCATAATAAATACACATTTTTCATCCGGTAACCCATCCAAAAATTTGAAAAAATCAAAATTTATTTTTAAAAATATTAATTAACAACTATAAATATGGACCATTGACCTTAATCCAATGATTAATGTTAAAGTTATCATTCATGAGTAGTAACCATTAAGAGTGCACCCATATATATTCATAAAGACATATCTTATTAGTTCAATATTAATTAGATAACTTTAATTCTAATTATTATACTTTCTTTCAAATTTCCTCACAATACCATCATTTTTTTAATTGGTAAAGTACAACGTATTTTATACTGTCATTATTTTATCATCTTGTAAATATTTATTTTTGATAAATTGTATTGTAAATATATTGCTCAAACTAATGTTTATATTTATTGTACCACAGGAAAATATAACCGCGCTCCGCGCAGTCTTTTGTAATTATTAAAACATATATATTTTAAAATATTTTTTGGGAGATTGTGGGGTGGTGATTCATTTTCACCATACTCGTACAACATGTTCTTTATATGGACACGTGAAGACATCTTGACTATAATTTTTACCTTGTATTTTAGTTGTTTACCTATTTTGACCATTAATTTTTTTTTAAATTAACTTGTGGACCTTGTGTTTTGTCAAAAATTTAAAAATAGGAATGTAAAAATAGATTATTTGAACCACGTATAATTTGGTTGATTACCCGTTTGAATATTTTATTGTTAAAAGTTAACATTTGGATCCTGTATTTTGTCAAAAAGTTAAAATATAAATAGATAGATTTTATTATTATTATTATTATTATATGTAGATATTTTTATCTATTATAATTTTTATTAAAATAAAAATGAGAAAAATAGATATATAGAGAACCGAAAAATATTATGTAATTTTTAATTAAATTTTTTTAGTATTTTTCAATGATTAAGTAGTTAAGATATTTAAGCAAATTAAATTTTTAATTAAATTAATATGTATATATATATTAATATTTTTAATTGTTAAGATACTTTAGAAAATAGAAAATGAATAAAAAAATTAGATTAAATGAGAAAATAGAAAGAGTGATTTGAAGAGATTTTAGAGTGTCACATAATCTCTTGAAGCTCTCTTTTATATATATATATATGTATAAATATAAATATATATAAATATTTTGTAAGTGTCACATAATCTCTTGAAGCTCTCATTTATATATATATATATAAATATTTTGTAAAACTATTCACTTTAGGAATAAAAAAACATAATTATAAAATTCTCACAAAATAGTAAAAATAGATTGTAAAAAATATAGGATGTCACCTCATCACTCTTAAACTCTCATTTATATATAGATATAGATATAAATATTTTGTAAAACTATTCACTTTTGGAATAAAAAAACATAATTATAATATAATAAGAAAAATAGATATATAGATTATCGAAAATTATTACGTAATTTTTAATTAATTTTTTTTAGTATTTTTCAATAAATAAGTAGTTAAGATATATTTATTGATATTTTCAATTGTTAAGATATTTTAGAAAATAGAAAATGAATAAAAAAATTTGATTAAATGAGAAAATAGAAAGAGTGATTTGAAGAGATTTTAGAGTGCCACATAATCTCCTTGAAGCTCTCCTTTATAGAGAACCGAAAACTATTATGTAATTTTTAATTAAATTTTTTTAGTATTTTTCAATGATTAAGTAGTTAAGATATTTAAGCAAATTAAATTTTTAATTGTTAAGATATTTTAGAAAATAGAAAATGAATAAAAAAATTAGATTAAATGAGAAAATAGAAAGAGTGATTTGAAGAGATTTTAGAGTGCCACATAATCTCCTTGAAGTTCTCCTTTATATATATATATACAGATTGTTAAGATATTTTAGAAATAAAAATAAATAAAAAAATTAGATTAAATGAGAAAATAGAAAAAGTGATTTGAAGAGATTTTATAGTGCCATATAATCTCCTTGAAGCTCTCCTTTATATATATATACATTTGCTTTGCAGTCTTACTTTTCACACCGACTTGTTTTGATCTGAAACTATCAGACTAACTTAATCACACATATAGCATTGGGAGAATGCATGCTTCCTCACTTATTCCTCCTCTTTCTCAATTTCTCCTCTAGCCACACATTTAGTGAGCCCTAACAACTTTTGTGATACTGATTATTTTAACTATCTTTGTTTTTATTTGGTTTATGTATTAATAGATAGAGAAAACCTTTTTGTATTGATTGAATGAAAAAATCGTATTACAATATGAGCAGCCTTTGTTTATATATAGTAGATAAGGCCCTGCAACAAACAACTAACAATACTGTAACAAACTAACAACTCTAAGTTAGTACTCCCCTCATGGTGAGATGTATAAGTTTGTGACACTCATCTTAGACAATAAACTATGAAATTGGGAATAGGAAACAAAGGCTTTGTAAAAATGTCGGTTACATTGTTGTTGGAAGAGACATGAACTAACTTGAGCTGACCACTTTGAACTATTTCTCAGACAATATGACAATCTATGTGCACATGTTTGGCGCACTTATTAAATACATGATTCTCTGATATATGGATGCGAGCATTGTTATCACAATACAATAGAGTCGGTTGGTGATGATGAACTCAAAAATCTTTTAGAAGAGCAAGTTGCCATAATATTCCACAAGTAGTGTTTGTCATTGCTCTATATTCCGCTTCTGCAGAGGAACGAGAGACAGTATTCTGCCTCATAGACTTTCATGATACTAAGGATTTTCCCAAAAACATGAAAAACCATGTTATAGTTCTTCTAGTATCAGGGCAAGTGCCCCAATCGGTGTTGGAGAAGACTTTAACCTGTAAGTCTGAAAAAGACAGATTGGTTTCAACAAAAACTGTAAGTTGAGGCTAAGATGTTGAAGGGAAAAACAAGCCTTGGCCCAGAGTGCCCTTGAGATATTGTAGAACTCTTTGGGCAGCTTGCATATGAGGTTGTCGTGGCTCACTAAAATATTGACTTAACCTATTGACAGCATAAGAAATATAAGGTGTTGTTATTGTTAAGAAAATTAACTTACAAATGAGACTTCTATAAGAAGTAGGATCAGTAAAAACATCCCTGTGGTTGGCACTAAGCGTGATATTGGGCTCCATTGGTGTTGAGGAAGCTTTAGCACCTAGATATCATGTATCACTTAAAATTTGAAGAGTAAATTGACGTTGTTAAACATAAATACCATTTTTAGAGCGACCAATTTCTAGACCAAGCAAAAATCTTAAAGGACCAAGATCTTTAAGTTTAAAGCTAGAGTTTAACTTAACTTTAAAAGTAGCTGCATCTAAATTGTTGTTACTAGCAATTACAATGTCATCAACATATATTAAAACAACTAAAAAAATAGTAAAAGTGGTTCTTATGAATAGAGAATGGTCAGATTGAGATTGTTTGAAGCCATCATTGATAAGAGTAGTGCTCAGTTTAGCATACCATGGTGTGAAGCTTGTTTCAAACCATACAAGCTTTTATTTAACTTACAAACAACATTGAATGGAAACTCCCCTTTAGGCATGAAACCTTGAGGAAGTTTCATGTAAACTTCTTTAGTCAAATCACCATGTAAAAAAACATTATTAATATCCATTTGGTGTAATTTCCAGTTTTTAATGGCAGCTAGAGAAAGTAAAAGTTTCAGGGTGTTAAACTTTGCCACGGGGGCCAAAGTTTCTAGGTAATCTATACCTTGTTGTTGGGTATAACCCTTCGCTACTACTCGTGTTTTGTACCTATCAATATAACCATTGGATTTGTATTTTATTTTATACACCAATTCATTGCCAATAGCATGTTGGCCTTGGGAAAGAGGGACTACAGTCCATGTGTTGTTAGCAATGGGAGCATCAATCTCATCAGTCATGACAAATTGCCATTTAGGATCTTTGGATGCTTGAGTAGAAGAGCAGCTCATTAATAGAATGAACAAGTATTGCATTGCGAAAATGTGCATTAAATCTATCATAAGATAGGAAATTAAATAAAGGATGTACAGTAGAAGGCTGACAAATATAATCTTTCAGATGGCTTGGTTGATTAATGGAACGAACAGATTTAGTTGAATGATCTTCAATAACTAGAGGTTGTAGCAAGACTAGTTGAAAATGTGCTCAAGAAAATATTGATAAGATATTTAATAGCAATAAGCAAACATTATATAGATAGAATAAAGAAGAAGAATCAATAGAACATCATAATAACATTAAATAGAGATCCAAGCGACTACATTAACCCCTAGATAGAGGATTTAGTTCATATCAGACATGACTAAAACAACAAAATAATTATTCAGAAACATAAAAGTCAAAAGCTTGAAGAAGAAACAAAAATATGAAAGTGCAGAAAAAATTGTCTCGGAATCAAATTTACTCTCTAAATTCGTAATTAAAATTTGACGTAAACCTAATTAAAACCTAAAGTATGAATTTATACTAAAATAATGATTTCCTATTTTTTTTAAAGGCAGGCCGCGACTTGGCCTTTCCTAGGTCGCGACCCATGCCTTCTTTAAGCACTTCAGCATCTGGTTAGGCCCTTCAAGCTCCGTGACTCTCTTCACCTAGGTCGCGGCCCGCGTGTTGATGCACCTCCTAGGTTTGCCTCTGACTTCTACTAGTGTCGTGACTTATAAGCTCAATTCGTGGCTCTAATTCATTTCAGCAAACCTTCAGTCTCTGACTTTGCTAGAGTCGCGGCCCTTAAGACCATGTCGCGACTCTAATTCTATTTTTTCAGATTTTAACCTTTCAACATCCTTCTTTCATCAAAAACTTATTATAACTCATCCTTAGCGCCACTTTGAGTTAAGTAACCATTGAAAGCTCATATTTCCACCATTTCCTCTTCTTTTCACATTTATCTCATGATTCATAGCACCTACCTACAATAAAGACAAACACGAGCGTAATTTTGCACAAAACAAACAAAAAGACTCAAGATTACAACAAAAACACATCTTAAAATGACACTAAAATGGATTTACCGAATGGGATCAATTGTAGTACTTATATTAGACTTGTTAGAAAGTTAAGATGATGGTAGATTGCAATAAGAGAAAAAATTATAATTGAGGTGTTAGTTTTGAGAGGAAACATATTTTCATGGAAATAACATCTTTAGAGTGAAAATTTTGATTGCTTTCAATATCTATTATGGTATAAGCTTTCATCCCACTAGGATAACTAATGAAAACATAAGCACGAGCTCGAGCCCGAGGAGAAAATTTATGCCTTTTACAAGTGAGAGTAGAAGTATAAGCAAGGCAGCCATAATTTCGTAAGTGTTCATAAGAAGGAGATTTATGATACAACATGTACTACCCCACTACTCAGGGACCGTTATGCTGTGTATTTGAAATAGTGTTAAACTCACTAAACGAGTCATTTTGCCAAAACCGTGTAACTAAACGTGAATAACGGTTTAGAGTTAAATTTTTTGGTCAAAGGTACAATCATTTCACTAAAATGTTTACTTTCATACATGGGATCCCAAACACACATTTAAAAAGGTTAATTACAATTGAAAAGTAACAACCATCTGACCTAAGCAGGAAAATTGGATTTGACCCTAGTTCCACTAAGAAACCTCGGCTATGGTGGTCTAGCAGCTGCATATATACACATCGCCACCTAAGTTCTTCAACTCAAGGATGGTCCAGCTTACTTTTCCTCTTACCTGCACCACAAAGCACCTGTGAGCTAAGGTTCAGCTAGAAAACTTAAACATGCTCATAAGCAATTAATAACTTATTACCAAATCATACTAAGCATGCCCATCAGTAATAACCCTACTCATGCATGCATACCATTCATATAAATGACTACAATATCATATGGGGGCCATAGCCCAAGATAAATGATCCATGAATCATACAGGGCTCAGCACCCTAATACATGATTACTAAATGATAATCGGGCTCAGAGCCCTAGAATATGGGACTAATAAGTCACCCTGGGGCCATTTGCCCTATCCTTTGTATAACTAGCCTTGGGGCTGGCCCAGCGTACCTGGCGCTTTAGTTTTCTACGACTAATAGGTCGGTCAAACATATGATGCGCTCCTGGTTAGACTAAACGATATCGACCAACACTCTGCGTGCTATTGTCGTCCTTGACTGATAAGTCAGTGCTTTACGACTCGCACTCAGCGTGCTAAGGCGGTCCTTGACTAATAAGTCAATGCTTTAGGACCAGCACTTAGCATGCTAAGACCGTCCTTGACTAATAGGTCAATGCTTTACGACCAACACTCATGTGCTAAGGCCATATTTCACTAATAATTTAATGCTTTATGACCAGCACTCAGCGTGCTAAGGTCATCCTTAACTCATAAGTCAAGTCTGGGGCCCAACCTTAGGATATGGGACTAATAAGTCACCCTAGGGCCCATTGTCCTATCCTCTGTAGAACCAGCCTTAGAGCTAGCCCAACGAAGCTGGCGCTGAATTTTCCACGACCAATAGGTCGAACAAGCGTATGATGCTCTCCTGGTTAGCCTAACCAAAACGACTAGTGATCATCATGTTATTGCCACCCTTGATTGATAAGTCAAGCCTTTCTTAATCAAATAATGCAACCAAGCATATATCATATATCAAATATCCAGGTACAGAGTATTCAACATGGTTAATCAATGATCACAAGAATAATCATAATCAAGCACATTCTCAAGCGTTCATGCCCTATTCACATTCCTGTTTAACAATTCGGCCCAAACCATAATCACATGTATCACATACTAAGTGCAATTTTCTTACCTTTAGTCCAAGAACATGTTACAAATGAACGACCCTCGAGCACGATCCTGATTTTGAGGCCCTAGCGATAACCTCAGCTGTTATTATGTCCTCCTATCTACAACTAATCAAGCCCTAAAGTGAAGCCTTCAATCCAAGCATAAGTTTTCCATTAATTTCTCAAAATCAAACAAAGAAAAAAGAGAGAAAGAGAGACTAACGAGATAAAGAAAGGGAGAAGGTTGAATGATGCTCTGTTTTATTTTGGGATTTCCTATTGTTGAAGGAAAGAGTGACTAAGTCACTAATTTGGCACCAAAATGACCATCTTGACCCTTAGCATAAGCCTTGCCCTCAAGGGTAAATTTTCCATTTGCCACTTATTCCGTTATTCATAATTAACGCCTTATAATTCCTATAACTTCAAATATCCTCAAATAATTCTCCATTACCCAATATCGGTAATGTGCTAAATACCTGAAATACCGCTTGACTCTCCCCGAGTCAGGTATTGGTCCCGTTGTGACTTCCCCACTAGCTTGCTCCCTAGTATCGCCTCGTGCCGAGTAACCCAAATATATCCACATAATGATGTGGTCTCATACATATATCACATATATGCCAAATTTACCCATAACGAGCCAAATTACGAATATTGACATTTTTAATCAGAAATGGGCCACATGCATATTTAATACAACTAAACATGAATATCATGTCATATTATAATATAACTCACATAATCATATAATGATACACATATATATGATATAATCACATAATTTTCCATCTTGGCCTCCTAATAAAGGCCCTAAGCCTTATTAGGTAATTTGGGACGTTACAACTATCCCCTCCTTACAGGAATTTCGTCCTTGAAATTTTACTTGAACAGCTTGGGATACTAATCACGAATATCTGGTTCCAGTTCCCATGTCACTCCCTCGACCTTGTTGTTCCTATATAATACCTTAACCAAATGCATGGTTTTGTTCCTTAGAACCTTATCTTTTCTGTCTAAAATCTGAATTGGCTGCTCCACATAGGATAACTCTGCTTCCAATTCTAGATCCACATAACTCAACACATGAGTCTCATCTAATACATGTTTTCTCAACATGGAGATATGAAATACATTGTGTACGGCCGACAGTATCGATGGTAAGGCCAATCTATAGACCACCTGACCGATCCTCTCTAGGATCTGAAATGATCTTACAAATCTAGGGCTTTACTTGCCCTTTTTCCCAAATCTCCTCACCCTTTTCCATGGTGAGACTCTAAGGAAGACATATTCTTCTCCTTGGAACGCCACGTTCCTGCAGTTCAGATCAACATAATTTTTCTATCTATATAGAGAAGCGAGCATTCGAGCTCTAATATTTTCCATAGCCATAGTGGTCCTCTAAACTACCTCAGGACTCAAATATTTTCTCGTACCCATCTCATCCCAGTGAATGGGTGATCTACACTTCTTACCATACAACATCTCATAAGGTGCCCCTCCAATAGTCAACTGGTAGCTATCATTATTGGACAAACTCTATTAGAGGCAAATATCCATTCTAGGTACCTTCAAAGTCCAATATACATGCTATCAACATCTCTTTCAATATTGGGATAATCCTCTCCGATTTACCATCAGTCTGAGGATGATAAGCTATACTAAACTTCTGCTGTGTACTCATTACTTTTAATGCCCTAATTTCTCATAGATTACCGAGAACACAGCGTTGAGTCATAATCGTAAATATTGCTCTTTTATTTAATAAAAGCTTAAAAATAAATACATGGATCCATGGTTTTATAAAAAATAAAATACTTGTCTTTAACATAAAAATGAGCAACATTTAAATAAAACAAAATTTTAAAATAAAAGTTTAAATAAATAAATAATTTGGTCCGCTCGATCTTGCTCGACTATATGGTCCCCAACGAATACATCACGAAGCTCTTAGGTCCCACTCGCCACCGACCTTTCTATCCCTAATTTCCTGAAATAACAACATCATAAGGAGTGAGCTTCTAAGCCCAGTAAGAAAAATACAAACAAGGGTTAGTCATATAATCAAACACAACATATATTCACCATAGTCATACAAACACAAACATCTAGATAATATCATATCTTAAGAGATAATTCTAAATCATAATCTATAAATCATAGGTCATACTCTAAGTCATAAGTCATAGGTCATAGATCATACATCATAGGTCATACTCATAATCATAACTATAGGTCATATATCATAATCATAACTAAAAATAACAAATCATATATAATAAAAAAGATAAGTGCTTATACAGAGGTGGCAATTAAGCCCCGGACAAAAGTCCGTCATACACCGGACATAGGTCCGTCATAGAGTTTTGGCAATTGAGCCTACCGGACATAGTCCGTCATACATCATTGGACACCTTAGGTCCAGACACACTTACCCCTTTATTGTACCTGAAATGTTAGGTCATACAAAAATAAACTATATCATACACTGGATCATAATACTAAACTATCTAATTTTCCTTACCTCAAAGATTATCAAATAACGAGTGCGAGGGATTGCAAAACGAAGAACCCCAAGAATAAGATCGAAACAACAAAGACCACCTTCTTAGCCGCTAATTATTTGAACCTTAATATCATAAAAAACCCCATCAATGATTTTCTAAAAAAATTATTTAAATCACTAAAAATAAATAACTCAACCATACCTTGAATACTCTACCAGCCAAAATCTCAAGCACCCAAAAGCCACTTATTTTCTCTTAATTTCACTATCTATTGACTACTATTATTTATAGGCTTTAAAAAAAATATCACGTTTCCATTTTAAATTTTCAATATTCAAAACTATTCAAATTTGAAAGTCCTAAAATATCTATTTCCCACATAACTATCCTTGACCCTAACTAATACTAGCCTATCCTAAATTTCTCTCATCCTTTACTAAGTAATTATATATATTTTTTTTATATAAAATCATTCCTTAACAAATTCTACTCACCGAACTCTCTCTCTATAATAACAACAAATATCTTTTTTTTTTTAATCTATCAATATACTAACCTCAAACAAAAGCTTTCACATACGGAAATTCTTAACTACTTATATCTCAATTACTTAGTTATCATTATTATTTTAGTTGCCACATTCACTAAGTTAAATACTTAAATATCTTAATAACCATATCATACTATCGTCTATTCAAAATAAAGTTCTATTTTTCAATTTCAAAGTATATATAACTTTGAACTAATGTAGTCACTACGTGACTAACATTATATAATTGGAAAATTACTAACAACTAAATAAAACTTAAAATCTATTCTCCAAAATTTATTCAACCATTTTTTTTTTAAACTAGACATAACTTGATACCAATTTATCTAACAAGCTAGAATTCTATGCAATCATCTCACTTTTTCTAAATTTAATTAAAATAATACCACAACTAAAAGTATTGTTCTAAATTAACACTACTAATGAACATGTCATAAGTAAATAGCAAACAATTAAGTAACTGAGCTACTTGGATATTACATTACTTCCTATAAACTTCCCCAACACTTGGAAGTAAGAATATGGTCCCTATCCATCAGGATAGACCTTAAAGTCTCATAAATGCATACTATCTCTCTCACATCAAGATCTATATACTGGTGAACTGTATTGTTCGTTCTCACCAGTACAAAGTAAGCTGACTTTGTATATCGGTCCATAATGACCGAGACTGAATCATGCTAGCCCACTATCCTGGGCGATCCCACCAAGAAATCCATCGTGATGTCCTCTTACTTCCACTATGGAATACTCAAAGGTTGTAATAGCCTCAGTGGTTTTCGGTACTCTGCCTTGACCTGCTAAAAGGTCAGGCACTTTTCCATGTAGTCAGTTACGTCCCTCTTCATCCCATGCCACCATTATAAAATTGTCAGATCTTAGTACATCTTCCTGGTGCCTGGATGAAGAGAATAAGGGGTAGTATGATATTCATCTAGAATCTCCCGTTTGATCCCAGTGTCCATCGGAATACAAATCTGATCCTTATACCTCAATAAACTCATGCTTGACGTTGTATAGTCCTTAGTTATTCCAGCTAGAACATCCCCTGTAATCTTTCCCCAATTGTAGATCACTCAACTATTTTTCTTTAATCATCTCAAAATGAGTAGACTGTAACATAATGTTGGCATGCTGGCCCACCAGTAACTGTATTCCAGCTCTAGTCATATCCTTCAACTGACATGATGTATAGGCAATCACCTTTCCTATTTTCATAAGAACACAACCTAAATCCTGTCTCGAGGTGTCACAATAAGCCACAAACTTGTTTTGATCTATAGGAAGACTCAGTATTAGAGTTGTAATCAATCACCGCTTTCGCTCCTGAAAGTTGTTCTCACACTTTTTAGACCATGCAAAGTTTTGATTTTGTGTGTCAGTTCTGTCAATGAGTAAACAATCCTTGAGAACTCTTCCACAAAACACATGGAATACCTTGAAAATCAAAGGAAACTCTTGAGCACTAAGGCATTCCTTGGCCTTGGCCAATCTTTGACTTAGAGTATACTAGAATATCGTCGTTAGAGACGATCACAAACCAATCTAGATAATCATTGAACACACTGTTCATCTGATTAATAAGAACAAATGGGCATTAGTCAAACCAAAACACATGACTAAGATCTCATAATGCACATGTTTGATACAAAACTCTTCTGCATAATCCTTCTCTCTGATCCTCAGCTGGTAATAACCAGATCAAAGATCTATCTTGGAGAATACCGTCTTACCTTGTAGCTGAACCTTTAGTTCCTTTAGCTCTACTCGAGCCATTCAATATAGTGCACTAGGAACTAGTTCCATCCCTGGCACCAACTTAATCGCAGCTCTATCCCCCTGTGTAGAGGTTGTTAGGAATGAATTTCCTAATACGCAGCGGAATGGTGGTGGGTTGGCCCAGTGTACAACAAAATTTTTGTAACATATTTAAACTACCTTTAAATATGCAGAGCCATTAATATACATACAATAATCATAAGCAAGAAAAGAATAGAAAACATACCTCTTAAAGCCTATCAAGTGTCCATGCTATCTTTTTGTAATTTGAACGAACTTCCTATCCAAGCTGCTCTGAGGTACTCACACCCAAATCTTCCACAATGTTCTCTCCACCTCAAGAAGTGTGTGGGCACTTAGAGAATAAAAGGATGGTTAATTTCTGATTCTACTTGATGTACTCAACACATGAGATCAAAAGAATAGGCCTGACATTGGTTCTGTATCTTTTTCGGGGAGAGATAGAAAAGTATCATTCTTTTTCATAGAGTGAATGACTGCTTTCTTTCTATTTTTTGATAAGTCTTACTTAAAAAAGAAAATATTTAAATTTTAAAAAACAAATCTGTAACCAATTTACAATTTATCTTTTAATTAATCAATTATCTTATTAATGAAAATATCCAAAAACTAACTTTTGAATTTTCCATTAATTAATTAATTAAATAAAATTGAAAAATCTATCCCTGAAAAATTATGCAGTACACGCCACACACAGTGCATGGACTGTGTGTGGTCGTGTACCACCCTACATTTTAGGGATATTTGATTTTTCTATTTCTATTTAATTATTTATTCAAACTACTTTGTTAGATAAAAATATAACAACCAGATAATTAATTCAAATTTAAATTAATTATCTTTTTAACTAATTATCAAATATAATTAATTATTTGAATAAATATCAATCTTTTAAAGTCAAATCCAATTTGAACTTATCAGGTTATTATCTCCCACTCAAATAAAGATATTTAATTAATTCTACCAATACATTAAAACCAATAATAATTTTGAAATTAAATATTAAATTTATTATAATTTTAAAAATTATAATTAATTAATTATTCAATATAATTTCAAAATTAATTTATTATTTAATATAGTTTTAAAAATGACATATTAATTAATTTTGTTAATTACAACTAATTTGTAATTAATTAATTAATCACTATTATCACATAACTGCATATTTGGCCCGAAGAACAAATTTCTTCTTAAATATGTCTTTCAACCATTTTTCCATTTATATCAACTCTTGCCTTGAATAGTGTTGATGGAGCCGCTGTGGGAACCTATGGAACTATAATTCCAAGGTCCAATAAATTTGAGATTATTAATTAAACTACTTAATTAAATAATCTTAATTTATTAATCTCATGATTACTCCACTATAAATATGAAAATGCACTCTTGTAATTATAGACATTTCATTTACTGAGTACTTTATAATGATAAAGCGTCCATTGATATAATCATTGCATACAAATTAACCCTCTAATAATGGTTCATAACTAATCAGGAATAAAATTACAGTTTTACCCTTTTAATTATATCTTGTTTCCTTTAGTACCATTGACTTTACTAGTAAAGGTTAATTTATAACTAAATTATGAATTTAAGCTCAATAACATTTTCAGTCCCAAAATTCAACCCGTAAGAGAACCACTATTCAATCTCTTACAAGAAGGTTTAGATTCCATATCTGTATACTATGTCCCCAACGATTTACATTAATGAGTTCACAAAACAAAAGTTTCTAGCCTGATCATTCTAACATACCTGTTATCCAAAAAATTAGCATTGGTGACGTGGCAAGTGATCCCTGGACATGTGGCTGACACCTGGAAACGTTCTGTTAAGAGTATCGACCAGAAGACGTATTAGAAGCAATAAACAGCCCAGTCTTACCTACGACCAGGCTGGTCGATAGTTCCGCATACAAGGCAACATTAATGAGAAGATCTTTGTAAATCCCGAATTTATCTCACACAATCTCTTGAGTATCCGATTATTTAGGAAAGAATATCTATAACAATCTTTTGTAATCCCCCTTGAGCCTATAAATAGCAAGAGATAGCTCAAGGGAGGGACTTTTGGCTTTGGAATCATTTGAGACTATAATAATTCTCCTAGGAATATTGTATTGTTCTTGAGAGGTTAGTGAAACTCATTGAACCCTAGTTCTTTGATCACTCTTCTGATTCTTATATCAATATCAGTCTAAGTGGACGTAGGTCATTACCAGATCCTGGGGCCGAACCACTATAAAATACTGTGTCTTATTTACTTTTGTCATTACGTTCTTCTCATTACTTTCATTCACATCAAGCATATTCTGACTCCGTGTCAGTTGGCCAAATCTTGGGTCAACATTCTGGTGCTTTCATTGAGAGCTTGATTTATCGTTGTTAAGAAAACTAATGGCGAAAGGTGGAAAGAAATCTGGACAGGCGGCCGCCGCTGCACCATCAAACCCACCACCTCCTCCTCCCCCTGCAAGCATGGCAGAAGATGAACCACAACTGGACTTTGAGGAGGAGGAAATGGATGATGCAACGCTAAAGAGTACCCTGGGCGCGTTGCAGTAAGAATTGGCTAGTCTGAGAGCCAGTCAGGAGACTGCCGCTGAAGTTATGGCGCGACAGCAGCAGGAGATTGAGCGGCAGTGTGCAGAGTTAAGCGAAAGACAGGCGGAGGTGGACCGCCGCCAGAGCGAAGCCATGGCAGCCCTCGAGGCAGCCTTGCTGTTGGCTAGAAATCAGGCCGGACTTGCCTCGTAGCCTGACCAACCTATGAATGGGCCACCTCAGAAGGGTCCCAATCCTAGCCCACCAATCTAGCCCTCAAGTCCGCAAAGGCCCGAGCAGCCTCAGATGGCCCATGACGATGTCCCACTGGACCCTGAGGCACAGCCACCATCCCAAGCTGCTCGGGGTAATCCCCCGCAACAGAGGCAGAATAGGGCCGAGCATCAACCTCGCAGTCCTAGACGTCGTAGGGATGATGGGCCGAACCTACCAAACAGAGGTCTATACCCTCCTGGTAACAGGAGGGACTCAGAGTTAGGCTCTGCGGTCCGGGGTCCCCCACGGCATGATAATGCACGGGGACACCACGACCAGCGCAGGCCGCCCTCTAACGCTCGGGACGTTTCTGCTAGAGATGGGAATAGAGGGAACAATCGATCCCACCATAGCCAGTCAAGGTTCAAAGATGGCCACGGATATAATGAGGCCAACTCAGGCAAGGGAAACGCCGGTGGGAGGAACGAGGAAAGAGGTAAAGGCAGGAGCCAGGTACCTCAAGATGACCAGCCCAATAGACGGGACGCTGGGGGGCAACCTAGGCAAAATAATGTCTTCAACTGGCTCGGGGGTAGCGAGCAGTGGAGAAGAGAAGAGGACCTGAGAGATGTACTCAACGACCTCTGTGAGCAGCATGGCGAGAATGTCCCTCCAGCAACAGAGGCCACAGCGATTCCTGCCGCTGTACAGGCCCAGATAGACGCCCTCAACCAGGCAGTGCAACAGCTGGTCGGGGGGAGGACATCTTACATCGACCATGATAGGAGAAAAGGCACTCCTTTCGTGCAAAGGATAGCTAATGCCAAAACCCCTAGCAAGTTCAAGATGCCTACGCTCCCAAACTTTGACGGATATGGGGACCCAGTGTCCTATGTCAACATGTTTGAAATTCAGATGGACATTCAGAAAGTGTTCGAAGACGCTCGGTGCAGGATCTTCCCTGCAACACTTTCTGAAGCTACGCAGGAATGGTTGTTTAAGTTTCCTCCTGCAAGCATAGTTTCCTGGGAAATGTTCGTAAGGGAGTTCTACGGACAGTTCTATGCAGGTCGTGTGCATTCGACCGAGGCGAACCAGTTGGTTGAAATTCGCCAGTAGGATGGGGAGTCAGTGAAGGACTACATCCAGCGTTTTATGCGAGCAGCAGCTAGAGCGAAGACGGTCGGGGACGAAGGCAAGATGATGGCCATAACTGCAGGAGTAAAGCGCCGTTCTCCCCTCTGGAAGAGTCTCTGAAAGGAAGGGGTGAGAACTACCCAAGAATTTTTGGACCGAGCTGATCGCTATATCAAGCTTGAAGAAGCCATTGCCGACGATGGATAGCCCTCAGGCAAGGATAAGAAGGCTTCCGAACCCGCCAAAGCCGCCAGTGCGTCCAAACCTAATGGCAATGGCAAAGGAAACGGGAACGGCAGCGGTAATGGCAAGAACGGTGGAAAACGGCCGTATAATGAGCCTTCCACCTCCGACAACAAACGAGCCAAGGGTAATCGTTATGAACCTCGGTTCACTAACTACACTGCCCTCGTTGAGTCTCAGGGAGAGGTTTACCAGGCCACAAGTTCCAGTGTGCCTTACAAGAAACCTGGACCCATTCGAAAGGACACTTCGAAAAGAGACACAACCAAGTTCTGTCGTTACCATAACGACTACGGATATGACACTAATGAATGCAACTAGTTAAAAGACGAGATCAAGTTCCTTATTAGACAAGGACACATGAGAAGGTACATACGGGCCTCGGGAAATTCCCAACGAGAAGCTTCGGGTAGCAACGAGCAGGCGCCCACGCGCCAACGCTTGCCGCCCTTACAGCCTGCCCCCGTGACTGGCACGTTATTTACCATCTTTGGAGGCCCGCACCTCGCAGGAAATAGCGGAAAGGCCAGGGAACGATACGCTCGAACCCTGCGCCACGACCAGGACATCGAGATGATGAATGTGGAGGACCGCGCTCCTAAGAAGGCTCGGTCAGAGGAAGGTGAGATAACCTTCTCTGATGGCGATGCCCAACATGTCCGTTTCCCGCATTCTGATCCGCTGGTCGTGGATATCCAGATGGCTAACATGATGGTGAAAAGAGTGCTAATCGATACAGGGAGTTTAGTGAATATCCTATATAAGTCTTCTCTGGAGCGCATGAAACTGTCCGTTAAGGATTTGGAGCCTTGCAACCAGACGATATATGACTTCTCTGGGGAAGGACTCGCCCCCACAGGATTAATCAAGCTCCCAGTGACGACAAGTACAACGCCTGCTACAAGGACATTACTCGCCACTTTTGTAGTGGTCGATTGTCCTTCGGCGTACAATGCCGTCATTGGAAGGCCTATACTGGTTGATCTACGGGTCGTCATTTCTATGTGGCACTTGGCCATGAAGTTCCCAACGGACGCAGGGGTAGGATACGTGTTGGGGAACCAGAGGGAAGCCAGAGAATGCTACAACGCCTCAATCACAAAGGCAAAGAAAGGCACTCCCTCTGATAGGTTGCAGATGGAAGTTGATACACCAGCCCAATCCGGTGATGAAGTCACCAAATAGGGTGTTGCCCAAAGTGAGGATGGAGATTTGGATCCTCGCTTTGGGGATTTTGAAGAAAATTTGGGACCCGTCGAGGACCTGGAGGAAGTCCAACTCGACAAAGAAGACCCAACCCGAGTCGTAAAGGTTGGTAAAAACTTAGAGCCTACCACGAAGCATGCACTGGTGGAATTCTTGCGAAAGAACCAGGAGGTTTTCGCCTGGTCGGATAAAGACATGGTTGGGATAGATCCTGCAGTAATCAGCCATGTCCTGAATATAGACAAGACCTTTCCATCCGTGCAACAAAAGAGAAGGCTGCTCGATAAAGATAGATCACGAGCCTTAAAAGAAGAAGTCGAAAGGCTAAAGGAGAATGGGTTCATCCGGGTGGCATTTTATCCATCGTGGGTCTCTAATCCGGTGCTGGTACCCAAGCCTAACGGAAAGTGGCGGACCTGTGTGGATTTTACAGACCTCAATGAAGCCTGCCCAAAGGACTGCTTCCCGCTCCCGAGGATCGACCAACTGGTCGATGCAACTGCAGGACATGAGATCCTCTCATTCATGGATGCATATTCAGGCTACAACCAGATTAGCATGCATCCCCCTGACGAGGATCACACCAGCTTTCGGACTGATACGAGCTTATACTGCTACAAAGTAATGCCCTTCGGACTGAAAAATGCAGGTGCGACTTACCAACAGCTAGTCAACCACATGTTTAAGGAGAAAATCGGTGTAAACATGGTGGTATACGTGGACGACATGCTGGTAAAGTCTAAGAAGGCAGAAGAACATGTGAGGGATTTACAAGAGTGCTTTGATGTGTTAAACAAGTACCGGATGAAGTTGAATGCCCTCAAGTGTTCCTTTGGAGTCGGATCAGGGAAGTTTTTGGGGTTTATCGTAAATTCAAGAGGAATCGAGGCCAACCCTGACATGATAAAAGCCCTGATCGACATGAGGTCGCCAGAAAGGATCAAAGATGTACAATATTTAACCGGGAGGATCGCAGCCCTAAGTAGATTCATTTCGAAATCGACAGACAAGTGTGTTCCTTTTTTCAATCTACTTAGGGGGAATAAGAAGTTTGAATGGACAGGAGACTGCGAGCAAGCATTCCAGGCCTTGAAAGCTCATATGGAAAAACCTCCCATCTTGTCAAAACCGATCGAAGGAGAAACTTTGTACATTTATCTGGCGATTACAGAAGTTGCTGCTAGCGCGGTACTTGTACGGGAGGAAGAAGGCGTACAGAAAGCAGTCTACTATGTCAGCAAGAGGCTGATCGGTGTAGAATTAAGATATCCGCCAATCGAAAGGTTAGCATATTGCTTAATTCTAGCCTCTAGGAAGTTACGGCCTTACTTCCAAGCCCATCCTATCACGGTTCTAACTGACCAGCCCCTTCGGCAAGTCCTCCAAAAACCTTAGGCGGCTGGGCGATTGATAAAATGGGCAGTCGAACTAGGGCAGTTCGATATAACTTATTCACCGCGAGCGGCAGTAAAGGGACAAGTCTTGGCCGATCTTATTGTGGAGTTCACTGAACTCCCAGACAATGAACAGTGCGAACAGCCTGAAGCGCCCGTGCCTCAAGACAAAACTCCTTCGTGGAAGCTATTCATGGATGGTTCATCCAACGAATCCCACGCCAGAGCGGGAGTGATATTGATAACGCTGGAAGGGCATCGATTTCACTGCGCCATCAGGTTCGACTTCACCGCATCAAATAATGAAGCAGAATATGAAGCACTCCTCGCTGGATTGAGAATGGCAAAAGATATGAGAATAAAGACGCTTGATATCTTCAGTGATTCACAGCTGGTGGTGAATCAGGTCCTAGGAGAATATCAAGCGCGAGGTTTAAAAATGGTGGCTTACTTAAATAAAACAAAGGACCTGCTAGCCCAGTTCACAAAGTACACCCTCCAGCAAATCCCGCGGGATCAGAATTCAAACGCAGACGCCTTAGCCAAACTCGCAAGCGCGAAGGATGCTGACACTTTGAACATTGTGCCAGTAGAAAGATTGAGTAAGCCGAGCATACAAGCAGCTGAGTCCAGTATGGAGATTCGAATGGAGGATACATGGATGGCGCCTTACTTGGAGTATCTGATGAATGGTACGCTGCCAACAGATAGGAACAAAGCCAGAACTCTACAAAGACGAGCTGCTAGATACATACTGGTCGATGGCGTTATGTACCGAAGAGGACATTCAATGCCACTACTCAGGTCCGTTACACCAGAAAAGGCTAAAGAACTCATGAAAGAGGTGCATGAAGGCTTCTGCGGAGATCACGCTGGGGGGCAAAGTTTGGCAAAAGAGATTCTAAGGCAGGGCTACTTCTGGCCAATGATGAACGAGGATTCGATGGAGTTTGTATGAAGATGTGATAAATGTCAAAGGTTCTCCAAGATTCCACGAGCAACTCCAATAGAATTGAAACAAATGCAAAGTCCATGGCCTTTTGCAGTATGGGGAATAGATTTGATTGGATCCCTACCTACAGGGAAAGGCGGAGTAAAATACGCAGTTGTGGCAGTTGATTACTTCACCAAATGGGCCGAAGCTGAGCCACTCGCGACCATCACGACCAAGAAAGTTCTCGACTTTGTTATCAAGAACATTGTCTGTCGGTATGGTTTGCCCAGAAAGATAGTTTCAGACAATGGGACCCAGTTTGACAGCGACTTATTCACCGATTTCTGCGAAATACATGGAGTCATTAAAAGCTTTTCTTCAGTCGCACACCCCCAGGCGAATGGGCAGGTCGAAGCCGTGAATAAAACTCTTAAAGACACCCTGAAGAAAAGGCTTAAAGAAGCTAAAGGAGCGTGGCCAGAGTAGCTGCCTGAAGTCCTCTAGTCGTATAGAACGTCTCACCAAACAGTGACAGGACATACTCCATTTTCCTTAGCCTATGGATATGAAGCTATGTTGCCTGTCGAGTTGGATCCCCCCTCACATCGGCATTTGACTTACGACCAGGATCAGAACAGCCAGCTAATGATGGAGTCCCTAAACTCAATCGATGAGATCCGAGAGAAATCTCAACTCCGATTTGCTGCATACCAGCAAAAAGTCACCCGGTACTTTAACTCCAAAGTTAAAGAAAGAAAATTCAACGTCGGTGACTTGGTGTTGCGACGAGTTTTCTTAAATACCCGCGACCCTACTGCTGGAGTGCTCGGACCTAATTGGGAAGGACCTTACCAGATTGAAGAAGTCCTTCATCCAGGCACCTACAAACTTGCACGCTTAAACAGAGATCTCGTTCCACGCTATTGGAATGGAGAACACCTGCGCAAGTATTATCAGTGAACAGTCCTTTTTAAAGGACTGGCTTGTATTAAATTTCAATTTTTACAAGTTTTGCAAAGAGGGTTAGCCACGTTGTATGGCTAACTGCTCGTATATGTAAGGTTCTATTATAGAATCACTCGTAAAGACATGTTTAGTCCATTTTTAATACGAGATTATAAGGGACTGTGCGCAGCCAGTCATTCTTGGCAACCATTGTGAATTTACATTTACAAGTATTTGTTCATTACGTGTGTTGTTTTGCTGTATTACAAGTATCATTTTTCACACGAACAGAAATGTCCGAACAGGCCGTGGTCAAGGCAAGTGACCAAGGACCTAAAGCTCCTTGATCACTTGGGGGGCATATAAGGCACATCGATAGCAAAGCATACTCGCAAGGTATGTAAACACATGAACAAAATAAGTGAAAGCATGCTACAGTACTTAGAGTATTTTTCAAAATTTATGTTTTGATACATCATGCCAAAGTACTATGCTAAGTTCGGTCATACGGACAAATGTTATAATAAATAAAAATATTATAGCATCGAGATTTAGGCTTTTACACCGCAAGCATTGCTGCTTGGATGTAATTGTTCAAGTAAAAGAAAAAAGATTTACTGCCCGTGCAGTAAAGTTTAAAATGAAAATATATTGTCTTTACATCACGACCCGTGGGTCGTATAACCAAAAAGAAAGAAAAAATAAGGGAAAAAGTTTAAGAGGCATTTGGGGCCGGAGGGTCCTGAGTAGCATCCTGGTTGGTCGCGTCCTCAAAAACTTCTTCTTCTTCTACACCAACAATGCTTGGAGAAGCAGGGATCCTTGCTCTTGCCTCCTCTTCGGCCAGTTGGGCAGTGCAGTGAGCCAACTCGGCAGTCCTGACTTATTTCGAAAGATAGCTGAAGTCGACACCCTGATTGTGTTTCCAGAAGTTATAGAAACATCAGAGCGTCATCCTCTTGTACCTTTCCAGATTTTTGGAGTTGACAAGCTCCAGTTGCTTCACCTTGCCTTCAAGAGTGGCAATGGCCTCGTCCTAGGGCTTGAGCATCTCTTCCAGCCTTTTGATTTCACGAAGATGGGTTACACTGGAATCTCGATACTGCTGCCTCACCATTATCGTGGCCTCCTTCGCAGCCTCAGCCTCTGACAGCTTTGTCATCGTAGCATCCCTCTGTTGGACCATCGCCTCCAATTCCTTGGCATGCCTAGCCTCTGCAGCCGAAAGCTCTTCGGCTGCCTTCACCTAATACCTCTCAATGGCCTTTGCCCGAGCCTGGTCGATAGAGGCTTGGGCACGGGTGCGGGCAGTGGTGGCAGACAGCAAGGCCTGTGAATAAAAGAAAAAGTTAGAGTCTGCCGTGAAGAATTAAAGACTAAGGCTTAAGAAATGGAGAAGTACTCACGCTGGAGATTTCGTTCAGGGTCCTGTTCAGAATCTGGTCGACCCCCATGTTTTCAGCCTCGACCATTGCATCCTTGACACGGTCACTTTTACCGATGCGTTCAAGGCAATCCTTGGCTGATCGAAGGGCGCGGCTCATGAGTTTGGCCCCGAGAGCTTCTTCACGAGTAATTTCCTCTCTGGCGGGTGCAGCCGGAGGATTTGGCGGGGCAAGAGGGGTCTGCCTCTCAGTAGGAGCTGGTGGATGCGCAGAAGTTTGCCCAGTTGGCGCGTCCTTGGGAAGATCTTCTGTTCGACCCTTCTTGGCTGGAGGACCTCGGCTGGATTCACCAGTTCTCCTCTTGGACCTCCGTTGGAGTTGAGGAATTTCCTCTTCCTCCTCAGCTTGATACATGTCAAAGATGTTGGGAGTGGCCATGTCTGCATGCAAGTAAACACAGGAAAATGATAAGACAAGAGGCAGATGAAAAGTTATTATACAACAGAAAAGAGGTAACAAAGTGAATACCCGAGCAACAACTACTGGTCGCTACACTATTGACTCTATTAGTCGTATACTCATTATCTGGCATGAAGAAGTCTGGCCCTCGATTTGGAGCATATGTAAAGTTACCCTCCCCGTCAAACAAGTGACAGGGAATTGGCAAACCATTTAAAAGCGAAATAACTTTACCGTTATCATCAAAGGATTCTCCCAAGTCCACAATAGGCTCTTTGGCCTTTTGTTTCCCCTTGCCTTGGGGAGCAGAAGGTCTTTCTGCGGAAGGATTGCCCGTGGGATCCCTGATTGTAACCCCCGTTGGCCTCCTCCTCCGAGGAGACACAGGAGGTTGCTGCTCGGGAACCCCCTCGACAGTGGCTTCATCCACCACGGACCCTCTAGTTTCATGGCGAGGAGCCAGGAGGCCAGACAGCCTCAAGTTTTCTTCAGTTACCAGGGTCTTGACGCTTATTGCTGCGTCGGACATCCTGGCCAGAGTATTGGACCTCAACACCATGTCTGGTGTTGGGGTCGGACGTAACCAGGGGCCTGAAAAATAGATTACAGTTTGAGAAAAAAAGAAAGGGAATACCTCGGTGAAAAGTATCGACCAGTCGAAGACAAGCACTTACCTCCTCGAGTGAAGGCCAAGTTGTTGCTGGTTATGTCCGGGGTTAGGAAGTACTCCTTACTATACTGCCCCACATTTGAGATGTGTGTGGTGTCACTCAAGAATGTTCGGCTGGTCTCCTAGTGACAAAAATGGAAGAAACCCGTTCCATGCTGTTGCGGGTTGGATTTGAGGTCAAAAAGATAGTTAACCTCATGAGGCGTAGGCTCTGGTCATTTCTTAAGTTTATACAGGATATAGAGTGCGGCCAGCATTCTATACCCGTTTGGAGTAATTTGGAAGGGGGCGACACCGAAATAGTTGGCCACCCCCTCATAGAAAGGATGAAGAGGGAGATAAGCTCCCGCCTCAATGTGATACTGGGACCAGGCGCTGTTTGCACCTCCGGGGAGGTTAGCCCTCTGGTTTGCGACAAGACGTATAATGGAAACCCCTGTGAGAGGGAATTTCCTGAAGCAGTTAGCAACCATCCGAAGGGTCACTGAACTGGCCGGGGAAGTATACCACTCGACATCAGGAAGATTCTGATGGCGAGGGCGGGCCCTAGATTGGATATTAGGGTCAGGAACAAGATTTTCTCAACCACTAGTCGAGGGAGCCCTAGCCTACGAATCAGGCCGGGCAGGAGAATTTGGGTTGTTTTTAGACTCAGGTCTTTTCTTACCAGAAGATTTGGAACGGGCCATTGGAGGAGAAGGATGGGGTCTGGAAGAGGATCGCGAGAAAGGGATGTTGTGGACACGGTCAGCCGGTTGTTCTTCTCCCTCGAGCAGCTGTGCGAGAAGGTCGTCGTCAATGGGCCTTTCACCTCCCCACAAATCTGGCATTAAAGTCTGCATACAGAAGAATGGGGAGGTGAGGATAGAGAACTTTTAAAAGCTTTTTAGAATAGTGCTGGTCGAGTATAAAAGTTAAACTTTTATACCTCAGCATTCTAACAAAAAGCTAAATTTTTCTACACGAACAGTTTGAAAAACGGATCAAAGGGTGAAAGTGAGAGGTTTTCTGAAAAAGCTTTTTCAACTCCCCTTAGGACGGGAAAAAATTATTTTTCAACTAACCTAAGGATCGAATTTTTACTTCGATTTTACGTCCTAAAAAGCATGGTCCTGAATTTTAAACTAACTCGTAACTCTATTTTGCCTACAAAATATTCTGTCTACAAGCATCTCAAACCAGAAACAGATAAACTCACACAGTCCACATTCAGAAGCATGCACCACGAAAGATTTGAAGCATGGGAATTCAAAAACTTACCAAGAAAAGTAATCGTGGAGATGGAAGAAAGGTCTTCGGAGATCAAGGAGCACTCGGTCTGAGTCTTGGAAGTGCAGGAGAACGGTCTCCAGAGAAGTTTAAAACTCTGGTTTTTAGGGTTTCTTGCAAAGACAGTGGCGTGCGTAAAAAGAAAAGGAAGACTTCGAAGGTCTTATATAAGTTTGTCCCTGGCATTAGAAAGTGTAATCATTAGTTTCCCTATTTCAAAGTATGGGGAAGCGGGATGGCCATCGAAATCATTTCTGGGGAACCGAAAGGACATGATTAGACAGAAGTGGGTTACTTTTTTCAAGAACACACGAAGGATCCTGACATGTAAGACGGGGTTATCGAAGAGTCGTTCGTTCAAAAGTTTATTTTACTGTTCGTGATAAATAAACTTGGGGGGCAAATGTTATCCAAAAAATTAGCATTGGTGACGTGGCAAGTGATCCCTGGACACGTGGCTGACACCTGGAAACGTTCTGTTAAGAGTATCGACCAGAAGACGTATTAGAAGCAATAAACGGCCTAGTCTTACCTACGACCAGGCTGGTCGATAGTTCCGCATACAAGGCAACATTAATGGGAAGATCTTTGTAAATCCCGAATTTATCTCACACAATCTCCTGAGTATCCAATTATTCAGGAAAGAATATCTGTAACAATCTTTTGTAATCCCCCTTGAGCCTATAAATAGCAAGAGATAGCTCAAGGGAGGGACTTTTGGCTTTGGAATCATTTGAGACAATAATAACTCTCCTAGGAATATTGTATTGTTCTTGAGAGGTTAGTGAAACTCATTGAACCCTAGTTCTTTGATCACTCTTCTGATTCTTATATCAATATCAGTCTAAGTGGACGTAGGTCATTACCAGATCCTGGGGCCGAACCACTATAAAATACTATGTCTTATTTACTTTTGTCATTACGTTCTTCTCATTACTTTCATTCACATCAAGCATATTCTGACTCCGTGTCAGTTGGCCAAATCTTGGGTCAACGATACCCTAATGTAGAGTCCAAGAAATTTACTTAGCTAATTGTTTAGTAGTATTATAGTATGTTTAGTGTTATCATTGTTACTTTGGATTTTTGGTTTAGACCGGGAGTTATTTGGACACTCATAGTAGTACTTATAGATTTTCTAAGTTTAACCTATAGTTTAAGAATATTAAGTATAACCTAAGGTTTGATTAATGTGACTGATATTAAGGATTATATTATTATATTATAAGGTTTAGACATCAACCAATAGGATTTTAAGCACATGTTTTGAATGGTAATTAAGGATTAAGTATTTTTGAGGATTAAATTAAATAAGGGTAAAAGTTTGAATGTATAGGGTCAGTCAGCAGCTTTGAGCACGTTGAGGGCTTAGTCAAGGCTGTTTACTCCATTCAAACTCAGCTAAAAATGTGTAAATTCGTGTTTAAATATTCAGCGTATGCCGATATATCGCAGCTATAGGGGGCGATATATCGCAGCACGTAGATACGGAAAACACGAATCGATGCACGGTCGCCTCGGGAACAAAGGTCCAGGCGATATATCGCCTATAGGGGGCGATATATCGCCTCCACCAGCATGTTTTCAAATACATTTGAATTCTTTTCCCTTCAGCCATTCAAACTCCTTCAACAGTCCAGCATCTTCTGAACGAGTCTTCAGCCTCTGCTGAACGATTATTCAAATGATTTTCACCTAAAAAGCCATTATTTTTATTCAAGTAAAATCAAGATATTTTCATTCCCAAACTCTATAAATAGGACCTAGTACCCAGCCATTATTCACCATTTGCTCTAAGTTCAGAAGCTGCTAGTGTTAAGTTAGTGTGAGAGTGTAAACACTTGGTTTGGGGAAAAACTATAAGCTTAAACATCATAAGCTTATCAAACACTTTGGGAAGTGAGTTCTATAGTATTTCGGTGGAGGTTAGAGTGATCTTGCAATCTTTGAGGTAAACCCAAGACTCTAGTTCTTTTCTGTATTTTTATGTTATTTCCTTTCTCAAAACCTTCTACTCAGTCCCCTAACCTTATTCTTATTTTGGTTAGGGAATCCAAGCTTTTAAGCATATAAGTCGGTAAGTATGTTTTCTATGGTTTAGTCTTTCCATCTCTTTCATTTCATCTCCTTTCTTTAGACTTACTCTTTCTTATGGTTTTAGGAGTGTTCCAACAATCCCAACTCAGTCCATAATCTCGGTAACTTTGGTAAGGAAATAGGCTAGAATCAACATGTTATGTGATTATTTTATCTATATGTTTTATGTTATTAAAAGTGTTATGATATATGTGTATGTTTGTAGGCTTGGGCATATGACCCATATGACTAACAAGACCCCAAATGGGTTATGGGCATATGACCTACTTAGCTAGTAGGACCCCACTAATCCCATGGGCATATGCTTGTTTAGTCTATGGGACCCCAAGTAATAATGGCCATTATAATAAGTGTATGTTATATGTATTATGTTAAGTCTTTATGTTTTCTTATGAAATTATGTATGTGACTTTGTGTTAGATTTTCCTTACTGGGCATTAGGCTCACTCCTTTCTGTTTATGTGCAGGAAAATAAGTTTAGAGGCGGAAAGATTCGTGACGCTTGGAGAATGTGTATCGATGATGAATGGAGTCAAGGGGCCGAGCGTTATTCGATTCGAGGATATAGTCTCCTTTTATGTTTTTTATGGTTTTTATGTGTATTTTCCGCATTATTATGTAATGTCTTTTATTTTAAATCTTATTTTGTTTTAAAGACAATGGGATCCCAAAATCCTTCTTAGTATTCTGTTTATTTGTAAATAACTCTTATTTTCAAGTTACTCAACAAATTATGGTATTTTCGTAAAAATGTAAGTTTTATGTATAGTTTCGATAATGGTCCAATTAGTCTAGAGTAGTGGGTCATTACAGTTGGTATCAAAGCAAACGGTTCCTTCGCATGAAGTTCTCCTCGATACACATGCTCAAAGCTCCGAATCGGACCGCCAAGTAAGTGTTGAAGTTACAAGTTACAAGTTACTTTGTCTATGTGTATAGCTAACGACTTTAGTGTTTATGTTTCAGTTAAGAATGAATGGAGCTTTAAGCAATGAGGATATCCGAGCCATTAAGGCTTTAAAAAGAATAAGGGAGCCAAGAAACACCGTAGGAGCACTAGAAAAGATCACTCGAAGATTGATCTTGTTCCACAAAGAGATAGGTCACCTTCAAGAGTCTAAGCAAATCATGATGAGAGCTGCAGAACAATATGTCCTAGTAATTAGGCTTTTAAAAGATTTTCCTTCAGCAATTTTAACTTTAGAAGAAATATGGGAGAATATAAATAATGATGATGACTTACAAGCAGCCCTAAGATATTATTCTCTCATACTTAAGTTCACCTATGATTTAGAGTTTCAATTCACTAATGAGCAACAACATAGAATCTTCTTGAATCTTCCCCGAGGAAATTTTGAGGCTCAAGACAATGATGATTATAAGGAGATAGATAATGATATACTAGATGAAGGATCGGATGTAGAAGATCCCGATTTTTAAGAATAGCTAGTTTTTCATTGTTTGTTTTGTTTATTTCTTTATTTTATGATTGTAATAAGTGAAAATTATTTTTTCCAAATTAATTTCATGTTATTTTATCATCATGTATGAGTTTGATTTTATTTTCGCAATCATAATAAGTAATAAATAAAATGAATAATGACCAAGTTCAGTGAGGGTGGATACAAATCAATGAACCAAGTTTCCTTATTGAGAGTTAGGGGGCCTTAGTAGTGGGAGCGATTTTACTGATCCCAGCCCTCCCTCAATATGGTTAACTTTGGAACAAAGATAAGTTTCGAGCCTGAGAATTAAGTCATATAGGATTATTAGAAACACACTTAGAAAATAAAGATGACTTGTTTTTCTAAGTATAGAAACCCGCTCTAATAATAAATAAAGACCTATATAATTTTTCATAAGAAGTCATAATAAATAGGTCCGAGATATGTTTGTTTAGAATAAGTTTTTGCCTTAGAGCCTATTAGGAAAAGTTCTAACATGTTTCTTTTAACTGTTAGAACTCTGCTACGATGTCTCTCCGAAGATCTGCTCGCACCAACGGGAACGCTTCCAACGATGTTCCAGCGACCAATGCGGTCCCTACCGTTCGCCGAAGGAGAGTGCGTGTTACTGCTCGCCGCAATGCGCCGACACAGCCAGCTGACAACACTGCAGAGATTGCCAGACTGCGACAACAAGTTGAGGAACTTCTGCAGCAACAACGCCAACAGGCTCAATCTCAGCCTCAGCCTCCGCCACAGCCGCAGCCAATGGCCCCAGCACCCCAACAAGTTGGTCCGTATGGGGGATGGCCTATGATGAACTACGCTCCTTATCCTGTACAGCATATGGAGCCAGTGTACGAAAGGTTCCGCAAGCAGCACGCTCCGAACTTCGAAGGGACTACGGACCCCTTTGAAGCAGAAGAATGGCTAAGGAATGTGGAGCCGATCCTAGCCCACATGAACCTCAATAATGCTGACCGCATATCCTGCGTCTCATCTTTACTCAAGAAAGATGCCAGGATATGGTGGGATTTGGTCCAGCAATCCCACGATGTTGCCACCATGACGTGGACCCGATTTGTGGAGCTCTTCCACAAGAAGTACTACAATTCAGCGGTACTTGCTACAAGAGTTGAGGAGTTCACCAATCTGAAGCAAGGGAATTTAACAGTGGCGGAATATGCTCGTCAGTTTGATCGCTTAGCCAAGTTCGCGGCAGAGTTGGTTCCAACCGACTATCTAAGGGTGAACAAGTTTGTTAGAGGACTTCGCCCAAAGATCGAGATGGGGGTTAAACTAGCAAACCCGGGAAACACTTCATATGCCGACGTTCTTGAGACGGCAATTGAAGTAGAAAGGTTGCAAGCCAACGTGAGCAAAGAAGAAGCCAGCAAGCCGGAACCTAGGCAGCAGAGCCAACCTCAGGCCAGTCGGAACAACAATCAGTCCAGCAACAGTCAGTCCAACAACAACGGTAACGGACAGAAGAGAAGGCATCCTGACAACAAGCAAGCCGACAACAATAAAAGGGCACGACCAAGTAATGGGGGAAATAGGTCGGGCTACGTGGAATACCCGCCATGTGCCAAATGTCAGAAGAAGCACCCCGGAGAATGCCGTGCCAACACCAAGGAGTGTTTCAACTGTGGTCAAGAAGGGCATCGTAAAAGAGACTGTCCTCAGCAAAAGCCGGAAGGAAAGAAGGACGAAAAGATGGTTCCTGCTCGGGTTTTTGCTTTAACCCAAGGAGAGGCGGATGCTAGCAACAAGGTGGTCACAGGTCAGGTTTCCATCCTCAATAAATTATGTCATGTATTATTTGATTCGGGAGCCACCCATTCGTATATTTCGTTAGGAATGATAGATAAACTAGACAAACCTAGTGAAAGATTTAGAACTAGGTTTGCAACCGAGTTGCCTTCGGGCAAAGTAGTTCTATCATCACGAATTGTACGAGGCGTACCAATCAAGATTGAGGACAAGGAACTAGAAGGAGACCTGATAGAGCTGGTGATCAAAGACTTCGACGTCATACTAGGCATGGATTGGCTAGCACGGCATGGCGCAACGATCGATTGCAGACGCAAGAAGGTGACATTCGATACTCCTGACGGCCAGAAACTGTGCTTCATGGGACAAGTTTCAGGACTACGCACACCGCTAGTGTCATCTCTCAAAGCTCAGAGAATGATGGGGAAAGGATGCCAAGCGTTCTTAGCCAGCATCACGAATGTGGAGAAGGAGACATCACTCAAAGTTGGAGATGTTCGAGTGATACAAGAATTTCCAGAAGTATTTCCCGATGACTTGCCAGGATTGCCGCCAACTAGAGAAACAGTATTTAACTAAGTATTAATAAACATATCTGGTCTAGTTATATATATTGTCTAATATATAAAGTACCTTCACTGAAGTGTCCTACTACACTAGTGATCCGGATCTAGATCACATGTATTCATAATACTAGTGGACCGTACTTGCAGTAATTAATTTAAAGATTCCATAACTTTATTTTACTGCGAACTATTCAAGTTCATTTATCTCAAACACAATCCTCCTGTACCAATATGTGTTTGAGATCACATATATGAACTTAGGAATTTTTCTGATATTTACATAATATTATCACAAAATAATATAGTCCATAAAATATATGCATAACAAATTCAATTTATTTATTTATTTCATAAAACAATGTCTATTACATATGCTTTCAGGGCACAATTCCCAACAATCTCTCACTTTCCCTAAAGCAAATGAGGCATCTCTCCCATTCCCATGTTTCTTACATGCTCCTTAAAAGATTTTATGGATAAAGTCTTTGTGAAAGGATCTGCAAGATTATGCTCTGAAGCTATCTTCATAACTACAACATCTCCTCGATGAACTATCTCTCTTACCAAGTGATACTTCCTCTTGATGTGCTTTCCTCTCTTGTGACTTTGTGGTTCCTTTGAGTTAGCTACTGCCCCACTGTTGTCACAGTATAGGACTAGTGGCTTATCCACATCTGGCACTACTTCCAAATCAGAATAGAACTTTTTGAGCCACACAGCCTCCTTAGTTGTTTCACAAGCTGCTATATACTCAACTTCCATGGTGGAGTCTGCAATGCTGGTTTGTTTAATACTTTGCCAGACTACTACAGCTCCTCCAAGAGTAAACACTGATCCAGAAGTCAATTTTTGACTATCTCTGCCTGATTGAAAATGAGAATCAGTGTAACCAGTGGGGTTCAGGTTTCCATCTGAATATACAAGCATATAATCTCTAGTATTTCTAAGATACTTGAGAATATTTTTCACTACAATCCAATGTCTCAATCTAGGATTGGATTGATAAAGACTGACTATCCCTACTGCAGAACAAATGTCAGGTCTTGTACACAACATGGCATATATTAGACTGCCTACCGCTGAGGCATAGGGATACTGTCTCATATCTTCCTCTTCCTGAGGTGTTTTGGGACAATGCTCCTTGAAAGGAATACTCCAGAAAGGGTTGGCATATCACCCTTTTTGGAGTTTTGCATATTAAAGCGTTCTAGCACCTTATTAATATAAGTTGCTTGAGACAGTGCCAAAGTTTTGTTCTGTCTATCTCTAATAATTTTAATGCCCAGAACATACTTGGCTTCTCCCAAATATTTCATTTGGAATTGTTCAGCTAACCAGTTCTTTACCATTGATAATGATGTTACGTCATTGCCAATCAGTAATATATCATCAATGTAAAGAATGAGGAATACTACTACACCATCTTTGATTTGTTTATAGACACAAGGTTCGTCAACGTTTTGTTCAAAACCAAACGTTTTAATTGTGTCATCAAATCTAAGATTCCAAGAACTAGAAGCTTGTTTAAGTCCATAGATGGACCTAAGAAGCTTGCAAAGTTTTTGCTCTTGACCTTTTACTTCGAACCCTTCTAGTTGAGACATGTAAATGGTTTCGTCAAGGTAGCCATTCAAAAAGGCTGTTTTAACATCCATTTTCAAAATCTCATAATCCATACACACAGCAATGGACAAGAGTATAAGAATGGATTTCAGCATGGCTAAACAAGAAAAGGTTTCATTATAATCAACCCTTTTTTTCTGTGTGCAACCTTTGGCTGCAAGCCTTGCTTTGAAAGTCTCTACTTTCCCATCCACTCCTCTTTTCTTCTTGAATATCCACTTGCAACAAATGGATTTGAATTCTCAAGTGGATCTTCAAAAACCAAGATAGAATTGGAATACATTGATTCCATTTCATGGTTCATGGCTTATTGCCATTTGTCCTTGACAGAATCATTCATTGCACCTTTAAATGTCAATGGATCATCTTTGTTTGTGTCAGACACAAGCATTTGAACTTCGTGTTCATAGCGTGTGGGTTGCTTACTAACCCTCCCACTACGATGAGGCTCTCTACTATTCTGACTAGAACTAGTAGTTTCCTCTTGTCGTTTTTCATTGCTTGTTGCTGGTGACTTTGCAACTTCATTCGAGACCATCTCCTCTAGTACAACCTTACTACGAGGTTTGTGGTTATTAACATAGTCATGTTCAAGAAAAGTTGCATTTGTCGGTACAAATGTTTTATTTTCTTTTGGACTATAGAAAATTCGACCTTTACTCTCTTTGGAATATCCCACAAACATGCACATTTTAGAACGTGATTCTAACTTCCCGGTCTTTCCTTTAAGCACATGTGTAGGATACCCCCAAATTCGAAAATGGTGTAAACTAGGTTTACAACCATTCCATAATTCCATGGGTGTCTTCTGGATAGACTTAGATGGAACAACATTCAATATGTATAGAGTACATTGAATCACATCACCCCAGAATGACAGTGGTAATGATGAGAAACTCATCATTGATCTAACCATATCTAGTAACGTTCTGTTTCGTCTTTCTGAAATGCCATTTTGCTGTGGTGTTCCAGGTGCAGTGAGTTGGGATTGAATACCATGCTCACTCAGATGGTCCTTGAATTTGAAATCCAAGTACTCTCCTCCTCGATCAGATTAAATAACTTTCAGTGATTTACCTAGTTGCTTTTCAGCCTCTACTTAAAATTCTTTGAACTTTCCAAGAGTTTTAGATTTTCTTCGCATTAAGTATAGGTAATCATATCTTGAATAATCATCAATGAAAGTGACGAAGTATTCATAACTTCCTCTTGCTTGTACATTAAGTGGACCACAAACATCCGTATGTACCAGCTGGAGTGGTTCTGTAGCTCTTGAACCTTTAGCAGAGAAAGGTCTCTTGGTCATTTTACCATCTAGACAGGATTCACAGATAGGATGAGATCCAATAGATAGTTCTCTTAAAAGACCATCCTTTACAAGCCTATTAATTTTGTCTAGACCAATATGGCTCAATCTCAAGTGCCACAGATATGTTTCACTATTGGAATCAGTCTTTTGTCATTTCATAGATCTAGGATTAGCTATTTTAAATAATTTAGAATTATAAGCAGATTTCTCTTTAGCTTGTAGTTTATAATGCCTTTTGCAGAACATATCCTAAAACCATATCTTGAAATAACAATCGAATTATTATTAAAAGAAATTTTAAAACCTTATTCATGCAACAGAGAAACAGAAATTAAGTATCTAGAAAATCCAAGAATATAATAAACATTCTCTAAAATAAGAAATTTATTCCTCTCAAATTCCAAACAGGTTGTTCCAACTGTTGCTGCAGAGACAATATGACCACTGCCTACCCTCATAGTCACCTCTCTATCAGCAAGCTTCCTCTTCGAACTAAGAATCTGTAGAGAAAAACAAACATGGTTAGTGGCTCCTGAATCTACTATCCAGGATGAGGAATTGTTTTCCACTAAACAAGCTTCTAACACAAGTAAATCAAATTTACCTTTATTTTTCTCTTTTAGGTCAGCAAGATACTTTGGACAGTTTCTCTTCCAATGACCATTTACTCTATAGTGAAAACAATTCCCTTTAAGGGTCTTCTTTTTGGAGCTTTTGGTGTTCTTGTTCTCTTTGCCTTTGGATGACTTTTTAGGCTTCTTCAAACTCTTGTCTTTTTCTTTCTCCTTGTTCTTTCCATTTCCATTTTTCCTCTTTTTGGTTTTAGCCTTTGAAGAGGATGGGTTAGAATCAGCAACGTTTGCTTCTCCTTCTTTCTCAGAACCTTTGTTAAGAGATTCATAAGTTTGCAATTCATTCAACAGCTGTGTCATGTTATATGATAATTTGTTCACGACATAATTGGTTGTAAAACCTTTAAAAACTGGAGAAAGTGATTCAAGTATAATGCTTACTTGAATCCTTTCATCAATGATTGCCCCATGGATAATGGCATTGTGCGTTATATTGATCATGCCTAATACATGTTCTCTGACAGAAACTCATTTCTTCATTTTCTTGGTCATGTAGGATCTGGTGGCCTCATGCCTGCACTGATCTAACTGCTGCCCAAACATATCTTGAAGGGCATCCTAGATATCATAAGTGTTTTCACTATTTTCAAACTTCTTTCTCATCATATCGCTCATACTCGGAAGCATATAACACTTCGCTTTGTTGTTTGATAAGATCCCATTATCAAACTTTTCCCTTGCAGTTTTGGCAGCAGTAGCGGGAGAGACTTCAGGACATTCCTCAGTCAAGACAAAATTTGTGGTTATCACATATTAATACAATGTTCAAGTTTGATTTCCATTTCATGTAGTTTTCACTAGTCAACTTTTCATTAGCAAGTAAAGAGGATACAAGATTTATGCTAGACATAATTGCTGAAAATAAATAAATAAACAAAAATGAATTTATGCATATAATAAATATCAGTAATTTTTGGAATAGTAAACGTGATGCATGAATGCAACAATTAAAGAACACATAAAAAATAATTACTAATTCCACGATTAATTAATTTGAACATTAATGGACCAGCCTTAGGGTAGGTCAGACTAATTCTAAATTAATTTTGAGACAAGTTCTCAAATTTATAAGTGAAAACTTAAATCAGTATTTCTTTTCTGACTTATAAACAGCCACTTGTTTGGTCAAGAATACACTAGTCTGCTCGAAAGCCTAATGTACCTTGTGAGTGTAACCCATTATTTTAGATCGATGACTTAACTCAATAGTGTGCCTTAGGGTCAGCCAAACTTGAAATACATCATTAAATCCTATTCTTGAATAAGATTTTTTCCTTGAGAATAACACAGTCGGAAGTTTTCCTTAAGGGAACACAAGAAATGGTGCCGCGAGGCCCTCTCCATGCTACCTCGGTGCTAACTAATAATGGAGACCATGGGACTTATTTTCATAACTCCCTCTCCCACTCACTATTTTAAAAAATGTGTTTTCTCAAAACATCCTAAGTTTTTTAATTGGTTTGTAAAAATAAAGTGATCTATTTTTACCAAATGATATTCTAATAATTACTAATCCAAATAAGCAAAATTATAATTATAGAACTATGCCCTAATTAATTCGATTTTAATTTTCTATAATTACTAGGAATATCATTTATTATTTAATAAAGTAATTTTATTAAGTACTAGAAATTAAACAACTTTTAAATCTATTTCCGCTCTTGCACTAGTTAAAACTAGATTTATCATTATATGGTCCATCACATAAAGCATATAATCACAAAGGACAATCCTAAGGCTTGTTTCTACTCATATGAGATGCATGCAAAAATTTTAATACTGTGTGGGTTATATGTATGGCATGTCAAAAATGCATGATAAAGTATTAAACATTTTAATCACATTCAAAGATTTAAATAAATAAATGTGGTCTGAGTGTCTTGAGTATTTCTAGAAAAATTACAACACTTGCAAAAATATACACAAAAATGTAAGAAACTAAATAAGACCTAAAGAGAACCATATCTTCAACTTTGGGCCTACACAAGTAGTCTTAATCCGTTAAGCCGCTTATCCATTTAATTTTGAATTAAAATAACTTTTAATTATCTTAAACAAATTTTAAGAATAATTAACTTGGGCTTTAATGCCCGATAAGTTATTAGGCCCAGTTTGAATTTGGGCATATACAATTAATTAAAAAAAAAAATTTAATTATAGGCTAAAATTAATTAGGCCCATAATTTAAATGACTAATATTGAAGCAAGCCCTAGGGTTTAGAAACCCTAGGGGCGACTGCAAGTGTTGGCTCGGCAGGTGCACGACAGCTGCTGGGTGGTGCGGCTTGGGCGCGCGAGGGGCGCAGGGCGTGCAGGCGAGGTGCGTTGGGCTCACAAGCGAGGTGCACAGGGGCGCGGTGGGCGCGCGGCAGCAGTAGGAGCAGGGGCGCGCTGGGCATAGGCTCAGGTTTCAGGGCACGGAACCCAGGGCTCGGGCCTCACATAAGTTTTTTCAAATAATTTAATGCAAACACTTAAATTACAAAAAATTCCTATACCCATAATGGCTCACATTTTTCATCTAGAATTTTAAGAACAATTCATAAACCCAAAACACCATATAATTAACGACCCTTAAGAATAGACTTTCAACATACATATATCCATCCATTCACATATATTACAATAACATAAGAATGCATATTATGCCCACACAGTAATCAATGTATGTAGATATTAATGACCACTCTGGTACTAATTGTTAGGAACGAGTTTCCTAATACGCAGCAGAATGGTGGTGGGTTGGCCCAGTGTCAACAAAAATTTTGTAACATATTTCAACTACATTTAAATATGCGGATCCATTAATATACATACATTAATCATAAGCAAGAAACAAATAGAAAACATACCTCTTGAAGCCTATCAAGTGTCCTTGTTATCTTTTCGTAATTTGAACGAACTTCCTATCCAAGCTGCTCCCAAGTACTCACACCAAGATCTTCCACAACGCTCTCTACACCTCAAGAAGTGTGTGGGCACTTAGAGAATAAAGGATGGTTAATTTCTGATTCTACTGGATGTACTCAACACATGAGATCAAGAGAATAGGCCTGGAATTGGTTTTGTATCTTTTTCAGTGAGAGAAAGAAAAGTATCGTTATTGTTCATAGAGCGAATGACTATTTTCTTTCTATTTTTGATAAGTCTTACTTAAAAGGAAAATATTTAAATTTTAAAAAATAAATATGTAACCAATTTATAATTTATCTTTTAATTAATTAATTATCTTATTATGAAAATATCCAAAAATTAACTTTTGAATTTTCCATTAATTAATTAATTAAATAAATAAAATTGAAAAGTATATCCCTGACAAATTATGCAGTACACGCCACACACAGTGCATGGACTGTGTGTGGTCGTGTACCACCCTATATTTTAGGGATATTTGATTTTTCTATTTTTATTTAATTATTTATTCAATCTATTTTGTGAGATACAAATCTAACAACTTGATAATTAATTCAAATTTAAATTAAATATCTTTTTAACTAATTATCAAATATAATTAATTATTTGAATAAATATCAATCTTTTAAATTCAAATCCAATTTGAACTTATCAGATTATTATCTCCCACTCAAATAAAGATATTTAATTAATTCTACCAGTTAATTAAAACTAATAATAATTTCGAAATTAAATATTTAATTTATTATAATTTCAAAAATTATAATTAATTGATTATTTAAAATAATTTCGAAATTAATTTAATTATTTAATATAATTTCAAAAATTACATATTAATTAATTTTTTTAATTACAACTAATTTTTAAATAATTAATTAATCACTATTA
The DNA here is from genome assembly GCF_963169125.1 of Humulus lupulus. Classification (NCBI taxonomy): domain Eukaryota; kingdom Viridiplantae; phylum Streptophyta; class Magnoliopsida; order Rosales; family Cannabaceae; genus Humulus; species Humulus lupulus. Next base: position 38,668,339 of record NC_084801.1, on the reverse strand, counting down.
TCACATAATTGCATATTTTGCCCGAAGAACAAATTTCTTCTTAAATATGTCTTTCAACCATTTTTCCCTTTATATCAACTCTTGCCTTGAATAGTGTTGATAGAGCCGATGTGGGGACCTATGAACCTATAATTCAAAGCTCCAATAAATTTGAGATTATTATTAAACTCTTTAGTTAAATAATCTTAATTTATTAATCTCATGATTACTCCACTATAAATATGAGATTGCACTCTTGTAATTATAGACATTTCATTTACTGAGTACTTTATAATGGTAAAGCGTCGTTTGATATATTCCTTGCATAAAAATTAACCCTCTAATAATGGTTCATAATTAATTGGGAATAAAATTATCGTTTTACTCTTTTAATTATATCTTGTTTCCTTAAGTACCATTGACTTTACTAGTGAAGGTTACTTCATAACTAAATTATGAATTTGAGTTCAATAACCTTTGCAGTCCCAAAAGTCAACCCTTAAGAGAACCATTATTCAATCTCTTACGAGAAGGTTTAGATTCCATATCTGTATACTATGTCCCCAACCATTTACATTAATGAGTTACCAAAACAAAAGTTTCTAGCCTGATCATTCTGACAGACCCTAACGAGTGAATCAAAGAACTCATATAACATAAACAGGAGTTCATAGTAACTTCAGGATTAAGATCTATTTGTATATGATCATCAGTTGATATATTTAATTAATACTTAGAAACGGTATTTAAGTAAGTATTTATAAACATATCTGGTCCAGTTCTATATATTCTCTAATATATAAAGTACCTCCACTAAAGTGTCCTACTACACTAGTGATCCGGATCTAGATCACATGTATTCATAATACTAGTGGACCGTACTTGCAGTAATTAATCTAAAGATTCCATAACTTCATTTGATTGCAAACTATTCAAGTCCATTTATCTCAAAAACAATCCTCCCGTACCAATACGTGTTTGAGATTACATATATGAACTTAGGAATTTTTCTTATATTTACATAATATTATCACAGAATAATATAGTACATAAAATATATGCATAACAAATTCAATTTATTTATTTATTTCTTAAAAAAATGTCTATTACATATGCTTTCAGGGCACAATTCCCAACAGAGGAAATCTTGGCAACTCCTCTAGCAACACATCTAGAAACTCACAAACTAATCTAGTCTATCCGTGTACCACTAACACGACCTGAGTTGTATCCACCACACTAGCTAAGAATCCTATGCATCCCCCTTCCTATAGGTCTCTAGCTCTAAGTATAGATATCATAGGTATACGAGTTCCATGTACAATGCCAACAAATACAAAGGGTTTTTCACCCTTAGGCTCAAGGGTTACCATCTTTTCTTTAAATATATCGTTGCCTCATACTTGGCTAACCAATTCATATTCAAGATCATATCAAAGTCAGTCATAACCAACTCTACCAATAACACTGATGAATCTTCTCCCACAATAATCTAATTCATCTCCTAAGAGTTATGTAATGACCCACTACTCTAGACTTTTGGCCCATTAATGAAACTATACATACAAACCTTAATAAAACTTACATTTGCGAAAATACCATAATTTTATTAGGTAACTTGTAAAAAATAAAAGTTACTTACAAAATAAATACCAAGAAGGATATGAGATCCCATTGTCTAAAAAAACAAAAAATAATTTAAAATAAAGAAATTACATAGAAAGTGCGGAAAAATTACACATAAACCCATAAAGAAAAAACTACATCCTCGAAAATCGAACACTCGACTCCTTGAATCCATTAACCATCGATACACAATCCCAAGCATCCACGAACCTTACCGCCACTAAAACTATTTTCCTGCACATAAAACAAAAAGGAATGAGCCTAATGCCCAGCAAGGAAAATCTAACACATACATCATGTACATAAATTTCATAATAAGCATAAAGACATAACATAACACTTATTACATACACATACTATAATGGCCATTATTACTTGGGGTCCCATAGACTAGACAAGTCATATGCCCATGAGATTAGTGGGGTCCTACTAGCTAAGTAGGTCATATGCCCATAATCTATTTGGGGTCTTGTTAGTCATATGGGTCATATGCCCAAGCCTACAAACATACATATTCATAACATATTTTATAACATATTTCATAACATAAAACATAAGATAACATAAGCATAAAACATATAGATTCTATCCTATTTTCCTTACCAAAGTTACCGGGATAAAAGGACAGCGTTGGGACTTTTGGAACACTCCTAAAACCATGAATAACAGGGTGAGTAGATTGAAGAAAAAGTAATGAAAAGGAAGGAATGGAATGACTAAACCTTTGAGAAACATACTTACCAAAAACTTATGAGCAAGTTCTTAGATTTCCTAACCAAAATAAGAATGAGGTTAGAAGACTGAGTAGAAGACTATGAGAAAGAAAATAACATAAAACTAATGAACTAGAGTGTGGAAATACCTTGAAGACTTGTAGACCAATCTAAACCTCGAACCGAAATACTATAGAACCTTACTTCCCAAAGTGTTTGATAAGCTTATGATGATCAAGCTTATGATTTACCCAACCCAGGTGTTTACACTCTCACACTCACTTAGCACTTGCAGCCTCTGAACTTAGAGCAAAAGATGAATAATGGCTGGGTACTAGGTCCTATTTATAGAGTTTGGAAATGAAAAGATCTAAATTTTACTTGAATAAAAATAATAGCTTTTTAGGTGAAAATAATTTGAATAATCGTTCAGCAGAGGCTGAAGACTCGTTCAAAAAGATGCTGGACTTATCAAGAGGTTGAATGGCTGAAAGGAAAAAGAATTAAAAAAAATTTGAAATATGCTGAAGGAGGCGATATATCGCCCCCTGTAGGCGATATATTGCCTGGGCCAGTATGCCCGAGGCTGTTGTGCATCATCTCGTGTTTTCCGTATCTACGTGCTGCGATATATCGCCCCCTATAGCTGCGATATAGCGGCACACGCTGATTAATTAAACACGAAATTACACATTTTTAGCTAAGTTTGAATGGAGTAAACAGCCTTGACTAAGCCCTTAACGTATTCAAAGTTGCTGACTGACCTTATAGCATTCAAACTTTACTCCTTATTAAATTTAATCCTCAAAATACTTAATCCTTAATCACCCATTCATAACATGTGCTTAAAATCCTATTGGTCCTTATTTAAACCTTATAGTATAATAAATATTATCCTTAATATCAATCATATAATCAAACCTTAGGTTAACATTAATATTCTTAAACTATAGGTTAAACTTAGAAAATCTATAAGTACTACTATGAGTGTCCAAATAATTCCCGGTCTGAACCAAAAATCCACAGTTTCAAAGATAATACTATAAATACTATAATACTACTATCTAACTAGCTAAGTAAAGTTCTTGGACTCTACAAGTTACCAGTAGGGTTTCAAATCCTCATCACAACATAACCACGTAATCCACATACTAGTTCGGTACTTTCACTGAATGCAACAAACAAAGAAAACATGGCACCAAAACCAATCAACACAATATAAGAATCAGAACTAAGAAGCTGACATGTCACTACTGAGGAGCCAGTCTCAGCTTCAGCCTCAATCTCTGACTACGTCATAGCGAACACTCGAGATGGAGTCAAGCTATCTGCTCCCTTTGGTTCATCCTTCCTTAGCCCTGGGCAATCCCTCTTGAGGTGCCCAACCATCCCACATAAGAAACATGCCTTTGCTCGGCATTCCCCCAATGGAGCCTCTTAAACTGAGTGCATTTAAGGTAGAGTTTCCAAACATCGTCCTCTCTTCGAGGGCCTATCTGAACATTTCAGAACCCTTTTTCTAGTCCAGAGGTACCGAATATGTTGATAACTTTTCTTTCCTTATCACTGGGGCCTCTGCCCCTGCCTGATCCAATAAACGAAGGTGTCACTCCCTGAGCTTCGCGCTCTCCGACACTCTCCCTCCATATCTCCTTTCCTGTGTTCTCAATAACAAGAGTCCTCCCTACCACCTGAGCATAAGTAGAGATCTCCTTTCCACTCAGAAATCTCAACCGTGGTGGTCAAGCAGTCGCATATGTACACATCGCCACCTAAGCTCTCTAACTCAAGGATGGCCCAACTTTCTTTTCCTCTTACCTGCACCACAAAGCACCCGTGAGCCAAGGCTCAATAAGAAAAATTCAACATGCACATAAGCATTTAATAACATATTACCAAATCATACTAAGCATGCCCAACAGTAATAACCCTACTCATGCATGCATACCATTCATATAAATGACTACATATCATATTGGGCCTATAGCCCAAGATAAATGATCAATGAATCATACTAGGGCTCAGCGCCCTAATACATGATTAATAGATCATATTAGGGCTCAACACCGTAGGATATGGGACTAATAAGTCACCCCGGGGCCATTTTCCATATCCTCTGTATAACCAGGCTTGGGGCTAGCCTTGCGTACCTGGCGCTTTATTTTTCTACGACCAATATGTCGATCAAGAGTATGATGCACTACTGGTTAGACTAAACCATATCGACCAGCACTCAATGCGCTATTGTCGTCCTTGACTGATAATTACGACTTGCACTTAGCGTGCTAAGGCCGTCCGTGACTAATAATTCAATGCTTTATAACAAGCACTCAGTGTGCTAAGGCCGTCATTGACTAATAAGTCAATGCTTTACGACCAGTACTTAGTGTCCTAAGGCCATCCTTGACTAATAATTTAATGCTTTACGACTATCACTCAGCGTGCTAAGGCCGTCCTTGACTCATAAGTCAAGTCTGGGGCCCAGCTCTATGATATTGGACTAATAAGTCACCCCAGGGCCCATTGCCCTATCCTATGTATAATCAGCCTAAGAGCTGGCCTAGCGTACCTGACGCTGAATTTTACACAACCAATAAGTCAGACAAGCGTATGATGCGCTCCTGGTTAGCCTAACCAAAACGACCAGCGCTCAGTGCGCTATTTCCGCCCTAGACTGATAAGTCAAGCCCTTCTCAATCAAGCATATATCATATATCAAATATCCACATACAAATCATTCAACATGCTTAACCAATGATCACAAGCATAATCATAATCATGCACATTCTCATGTGTTCATGCTCTATTCACATTCATGTTTAACAATTCGGCCCAAGCCATAATCACATGTATAACATACTAGGTCCAGATTTCTTACCTTTAGTCGAAGCATAAATTACAAATGAACGACCCTCAAGTATGATCCTGATTCTAAGCTGTTATCCCCAAAATTTGAAAACGATGACGTGGCAATAAAAGTGACAAATGGCAAGGAATGGCTGGGTAATCTGGCTTAGGAGTGGTCCGGTAGACTGGTGAAGATTTTTGATTGACCAGTCAAGTGTCATGACCGACTAGCCAGGTGCTTGTCCGCCCGGTCATATTCTTGTCCGGCTAGTCGTATGCTTGTCTGCCCAGTCATGTGCTTGTCCGCCCAGCAATGTCCTTGGTTGATCAGACATGTGCTTGTCCGCCCAGTCAGGTGCTTGTCCGACCAGTTATGTCCTTGATCGACCAGTGAGGAATTTTGGCCCTTCAGTTCTCCTCCTGAGTGTGATGTGGACCGACTAAACAGAGCAGGGCTACGCAAAAGATCCCAGTAACTGCTTCAACAAGAATCGGTCATACCTACGCGAGAATCTCTCAGATTATCCCACAAAAATAGTGTTTTGTTGTATTTTGAATATTATTATTAATTGAATATAGTGAGAATAGAAAAATATCCTGATTATGGGGGACATCATTTGTACGATCCTGAGCCTATAAATACAAGGCTTAGGGCATCATAAAGGGGGTCGGATTTCAATTTTCCAGGGAGAGTAATTGTATCTTGAGAGAACTCTTGTATTTTTTTAATCTTCACTGAAGAAACTCAGTTGACTCAGGTTCATCTGATCTTGAGTGTAGATCTATAATCATAACTCTAAGTGGACTAGGCTATTACCAACAAATTGGGGCTGAACTACTATAAAAATTATTTGTGTCGTATATTTCTCTTGAAGGTTTTTTGTTGTTTTGACGTCTACACGTCGTTGGCCAAAAACAGGGTCAACATAAGCCCTTAGCGATAACCTCAGCTGTGATTATGTCCTCCTATCTACAACTAATCAAGCCCCAAAGTGAAGCCTTCAATCTAAGCATAAATTTTCCATTAATTCTTCAAAATCAAACCAAGAAAAGAGAGAGAAAGAGAGACTAACGAGACAAAGAAAGGGAGAAGGCTGAATGATGCTCTGTTTTGTTTTGGGGTTTCCTATTGCTGAAGGGAAGAGTGACTAAGTCACTAATTTGGAACTAAGATGACCATTTCGCCCCTTAGCCTAAGCCTTGCCATCAAGGGTAAATTTGTTATTTGCCACTCATCCCATTAATCATAATTAACTCCTTATAATTCTTGTTACTTCCAATATCCTCAAATAATTACCAAATAATTTCTCATTACCCGATATCGGTAATGTACTAAATACCCGAAATGCCCCTTGACTCTCCCCGAGTCAAATATTTGTCCCCTTGTGACTTTCCCACCAGCTTGCTCCCTAGGATCGCCTCGTGCCGAGTAACCCAAATATATCCACATAATGATATGGTCTTACACTTATATCACATATATGCCAAATATACCCATAACGGGCCAAATTACGAATATTGCCCATTTTAATCAGAGACTGGCCCATGAGCATATTTAATACACCTAAAAATTCATATCAAGTCATATTTTAATATAACTCACACAATCAGATAATGATAAACATATATCACATAATCATATAATTTTCCATCCTGACCCCCTAATAAATTTTATAGTAGCAAAAATCTGAGTGGAAATGAATGAAAAAAATTGAGGCATGATCAGTTGTACATAAGATTTACATTTTAACATATATACCCATGTGAATCTAGCATGATCTTCTACAATTGATAGAAAGAATCTAAAATCTTCTATGCTAACAATGTGAAAGGGACCTCATATATCCATATGAAGAAGATCAAAAGCAGCATGTGCCATGTTTTGTTGAGATGTAAAGGGTAATTTTCTTTGTTTTGCTAAGTGACAAATATTGCAAGGAGAAGGAAAAGTAGAAGGAAAAAAAATTAAATCTTTATTGAGAGAATTTGTAACAAGTAAGAAAGGATGTCCAAGGTGAGTATGTCATTTATGAACATCTTTACATGAGTTTTGAGAGTGTACAAATGAACAAGAAAACAGAAAACGATGGTGTTGTTGCAGATGATAGATGGCCAATTCTTTCAGCAATCTCAATCGTCTTGTTTAGATGTACTTCCTGTATAGAGCAATTAGATTGAGAGAAGGAAATGGAATAAGCATGAGATGTTAATAAGGCAGAAATCGATAACAAGTTATACTAGAATGATGGTACATATAAGACATTTTCTAATTTCAGGTGTTCATTTATTTCCACAATACCAGATTTTTGTACATATATTTTGAAGCCATTTGGTAAAATGATTGAGTTAGCAATAGAAGTGGAGTGAAAATAAGAGAAACAATCGATATCATAGCAAATATGAGGAGTAGCTCCACTATCTACAATCCATAAAAAATTGGAGAAAGTGACCGAGTTACCAGTAAAATTATGGTTAATTTATTTTCATTTGTTTATTAATTTGTTATTATTTTTTATTTCAAAAGATATGATCATAAGAGAGAAGAGATAGAAATGTGGGAAGAGAATAAAAGAGGGGAGAGATTTTAGGTTTTTTATAATAATAATAATAATAATAAAACAAGTGGGTGACTTTAAACGAGTGGAGAGATTTTAGGCTTTTCATTTTAGCTAGCTGTTAGTTTTTATTTTTATTTTTATTATTTTTACTTATAACGTCTCCCATTAGGAGACTTTAAATGTTTGCCACGTCTTCTAGTGGGAGGCAATATATAGTTTTAATGACTTTAAATCACCCTACTCCAATTTACAATGTCTCCATATAGTTTTAGTTATTTACAATTGTATTCATAAACAAAAACTTTCAATGTCACCCAACATAAGACATTAAAGATCCCTTCTAACTTTTAATGTCTCATAGTGTAAGATAATATAGGGAATCATTAAAAGTAAAAATTATTGTAGTGTGTCTGGAAGGACATTCATCTTCTCCAGGAGTTCTTTTAAAGCCTGGATGCAGAGCGTACGATAGAAGGGACCTAACCAAAGGAAAACTACTAAGTAACAAAAAATTTGTCAACCCCAGAGAATGGAAACTCAGAAGGTGATAAGAAACTTACTCTTGTTATTAAATATGAAAATCATAATACGCAGTGGAATGCAATCAAATGTACTTGAATCTTTTTGTATAAATCAATGATCTTTTATCCTTATTCTGAAAGCTCACACCTTAGCCTTCCAGGCCAATCCTAAAATACACAAAGACGCGTGTGGGCACGTAGAATTCAAATGTTGATTTAGACTCTCTAGATGTACTCAACAAAAGGCATTTAGAGAGGATTTAGATGAAAGAAAGGCTATAGAAATTTCTAGAATGTCAAGTTTAGGAAATTCTAACGTTTTTTTTTAAGAGAGTCTGATAGTCAAAAACAACTTCTTAAACTTAATCAGAAAGTATTGCTTCTTTCAGGTTTATAAAGATAATTAACTTATTTAATTAATCTTTATTTTATTTAAAATAAAACTGATCAGTTACAATTTGTGTAATTATTTAATTTAAATTATATTTAAAAAGAATAATTAAATATAATTAAATAAACAAATATATTCAAAATTCAAATCCCAGGGATATTTTCTATCTCTGAGTGGCGCCACACACACTCACTGTGCAGTGAGTGTGTTGTGAGCCACATATAGGGATTTTCTTGATTTTCTCATTTGTTTATTTAATTAATATTTAAGATAATATATTTATGCCAAAATAAACATCAGTTAATTGAAAAAATTAACTTTATCTTTAAATATCAATCTTAAATAAATAAATAAATATCTTATAATAAGATAATTATTAATCTTTCTCTATATTAATCCAAATAATCAATTGCCCATAAATATCACATAATTATTTGTTGGGGTTTTATGCCCTAATTAAAACTCAAATTCTTTGTAATCTCATTTTATTATCAATAAAAGAATAGAAATTATTTTTTGACTTGGTCAATCACTTTGCTCACATGTTTTATTTTCATGATTATTTGTTAAATATAAACTTCTATTAAATCTCAAGCATATAGCCAATCATATTTATAGTGACGTAATCACAATGAAATATAAATATGATTATATGTTCAAAATAAATTAGTCCTAAGATTAGTCAGTGCACATGATTTACACTGACTTTCCCATCTACTTACACATTGTAGTGTTATGTTCTTTCCAGAACATTAGCAGAGTAGATAAGATCAGATGTATTTGTTACATCAGACAAGACCGATATTGACAGTTGATAAGATAAGTAAACATACCGTTATTATCTATTTTAGTCATATCATATAGTTGACCATAGGTCAATTCAATCTCAATTCTGAGTGGTTAGTATTCTAACTGATTGTATTATTTGAGTTCTTTGACTTGTTCATTACCAGCTTACCCTATGGACTAGCCCATACTTACATCTTGGGAACTCGATACTATAATTGAGTGGGAGTGTTAATCATAGATATGAACATCTATAGCTTTTGATGAAGAAGTGAAACGATGATTTCCTTTTAGTTTGATTCAAGGTGATAAATGATGGAGATCTCATTTCAATAATTAAATTAGTTTACTGAAATATCATTTACAGGGAACTAAGTGTTTTAAGGATAAAATACAATGATGGGTCAAACAGTATTTTAGTCCAATCTCATTGTAGACTGTCTATAGAAGATTGAGTGACAATTATGGTTGTAACAATGGATAATTAATAACGTATCTATATTTTTTATAGAGCGTTCTATGAATTCAAGAGTGCAATGCCGAGTTTATAGTGGAGTCACGATGAATTAATAAATTAGTAAATTTATTCGTTAGATTTATGATAACTTATAGGAGCTTGATTTTATAGGCCCAAGGTCTACATTGTACCTTGGATAAAATCATCTAGATAGTCTCAATTAATTGAATTATTATCAATTAGAATTATCAAAGTTGACCAGGTCAATTTTGGATGGTTTCACAGAGTTATGTAATTTTGAGAAGAAAAGAGAAATTATGGCTGATTTATTAATTAAGATAAATTGGTTTCTAAATAAATAAATAAGTTTAAATCAATGTTCAAATTATAAATAACTAATTTGATAAAGGATTTAAATAATTATTTAATTAATTAAATCAATAGAAAATAATACATACCTTGATTTTAAGTCCAATGAGCTTATAATCAAATGAGAAATTTCACGGGCCTAAAGCCCATGATAATTTCGACCTAGGACTTTAAATTGACTATTATTTTATTGATTTTTTAATTAAATTAAATGACCTAATTGAGTCTATAAAAAGAGTGCTTAGAGAGAAGTCGAAACATAAGTTTAATCACTGGTTTTCTGATAGTTTTAGATTCTCTCTAAACACAAGTCCTTTTCTAAGCCTCTTAGTTATTTTATCTTCTTCTCTCTATATCTATCTCATGTGTTGAGAATTTTCCACACCAGTCTAGGTGATTCTAATGATACATTGGAAGACTGTGAAGAGATTAGAAGAATGGTTCAGTTTATTGATAATACTTTGCGATAGAAATGATACAAGAGTTAGAGAAACTGACGGGAGGACTCTTTCTTTCCGCTGCGTATACTATAAGTATTCTTATTTTTGTTTCTCTTTGAATTCAATTTTAGAAACATGTTCTAGGTTATCTCAGATTAATTTGTTTAATATTAGATCTACATAAAAATAAATAAAGATCATGTATAAAGTTTCCAACCACTGGCCTCAGAGCCTTTGCTAATCTTTATTTTCATGCATGAACATGTTTAAAATTGGATTATTTAATGTTTTTGAATAATTGGATGGATTTTCATGTTTCTACGAAGCATAATGATTTTATGTGATTATTACCAATTTTTAGGTTATTTTGTTGCGTTTTCTATGCTATTAATTTTTATATATGCTTTTATTTTGTGTAAAATATGTTAAAAATTAATTATAAAATGGTTTTGGTTTGAAAAATTGCACAAATTTTTTTTTCGAAATTCTTTTGCCCTGGCTGCCCATGCGCGCGCGCACGCACGCGATGAACAGTACCTGGTACTATTCATCAGGTTTATTTTTATTTTTTTTAAATTAAAGAAAAATAAAAATTGTGAAAATTAATTATTTATAATCAAAGCCAAAAGTATCAGATTTGTTTTTGTATTTAAAATAGTTTTTTTTTTAAATAAGATATTTTTGTTAGTTGAGATTTAAATAATTAGATTTTTTCTACAATGATTCAAATTCAAATTTAAAAATAGACTAACAACTTAATTTTAAATATTTTAATATATTAAAATATTAAAATTAAGATATCAGATATTTAAGAAATTTTCTTTTAAATTCTTGATATTTTTATTAAATCTTTATTTGAAAATATAAATATCTTTTTATTCTATAGTTTTTAATATTTAAATTATTTGAAATTTAAATATTATTAGTTAGATATTTTTATGGATATTTGAATTTGATTAACTCTTTTGATTCATTTTATGATTGTTATAACTATTAATATTTTTTTTAAATATTTGCTTATAGTTGTAACAACATAAGATATTTTTGAAAAAAAGTTAAGATATTGATTTTAAAATTTAAAATTGGTTAAATTTTGAAAAATATCATTTTTTTTTCAACAAATTAATAATTTTTTTAATAAATGAGATTTAAATTAAGTTTGGTTAATTGTTGATAAATCCTATTTAAATTAAATTAATATATTTTGTTTTCCAAATTATCCTAAAACCTAGTTGATTGTTGATAAATGAAATTTAAATTAACTATTGTTAATTGTTAATAAATGTCATTTAAAGTGACTTATTTTTGTAAAAATTCAATTAATTCGAATTTTTTTGATAAATTCTAGAAAATTAATTGTGGTATTTTTACAAATGAAATAAATTGTGGTATTTTTGCATAAATTAATAGAATTGCTCAAATAGTAACATAATTAAGCCCATCCAATTATAACATGTCTGTTTGTACTATATGTGGTATTTTTGCAATCGAGCTTAGATGCATATAGTGGCCCATATGTTTGTTAGATATATGGATTTTGCCAAATAAAATATTCATAAAATTATATTTATTTGGGCCCATTAGAAAATGTAAAGTTTAAATTCCTCTCTTGTGGGTGATTCTACTTGTGAAGGCCCATTTGTTTTGCATGACTATAGTGGGCCTAATCAATTAATAACAATTAATAAAACGAATGTTTAAATTTCTGTCTTTTGGATCTTATATGGAAGATTGGAGGCCTTTGTATCATTAAGTAACCAAAAAGTTACTTCCCAAAAAAAAAAAAGGGAAATTTGGAATTTCGTAAATGCTTCTAATTCAGGTATATTGTTTTTAAAATCTCGTATTCTTTTATAATGTGGTAAGGTACTTTTGTAAATAAAATAATGTAGGTGATTTTTATAATTATTTTATGTTATTCCTATATAATTGTAACGATTACATATGTATAGATATAGATATTAAAAAACATAAATTTACATAAAATGACAAAACTGACACTATATTAACTTTTTTACTAACACACGACTTTTTTAACTTTTGTACTATTCAATGTTTTGTTTTCTCAATTTTACAGCTTTTTCAGTTTTGTTTTTAATATAATATTTATTCATTAAGTTATATATATATATTAATTTAGGCATCCGATTCCAAACTGCACATATTGTTAGCGGAATGACTTTTGCTCCTTCAATCTATTATATCCCAATTGTTTTATTGAAAAAGTGTTGGGTCAAGTATACTTATGTGTACTATTCTGGCAGCAGCTTAATAGGGTGAAGACCTACTTTTTATTTTAATATACAATTTTTACTCATGACAACCGGTTTTGGTTACCGGTTGGATTTTTTTATAATAAAAAAGTTAGTTAAATAGAGATATAAATGTCTTTCTATACCATGTATATCTTTCCATATAAAAATAGCTATCTGCACATTATTTACAAATGTTAGCACAGTGATTAAATAAAAGGTACACAACTTTTACTATAGGATGCACATTTATATTTTAATATTTTTTTGTTGCTAGAACTCATGTCCTTCAACATTTATATTAATTTTTTTGACTTGAAAGATGATTATCTACTATTTATTTATCTTTTTTAATTTTTGGAAATACATGGTTAAATTATTTTCTTAATAATGAGATTTTGATTGTAAACTAGTTATTTTAAGTTTTAAAATTCTAGATATTTAAAATTCAATGTTTCAAATCATATAGGAATTGGGGGTTATTTTTAAAAAAATTAAAATTTAGTTTATATTGTATGCAATATATTTATATTAAATTTGACAATGTATCATATTAAATAATTGAGTAAGTAACACAACATTCAACATGTTAGTGAATATAATTTTTCCATATAAAAATAGCTATCTGCACATTATTTACAAATGTTAGCACATGGATTAAATAAAATGTACACATCTTTTACTATAGGATGCACATTTATATTTTAATATTTTTTTGTTGCTAGAACTCATGGCCTTCAACATTTATATTAATTTTTTTGACTTGAAAGATGATTATCTACTTTTTATTTATCTTTTTTAATTTTTGGAAATACATGGTTAAATTATTTTCTTAATAATGAGATTTTGATTGTAAACTTGTTATTTTAAGTTTTAAAATTCAATGTTCCAAATCATATAGGAATTGGGGTTATTTTTTAAAAAAATAAAATTTAGTTTATATAGTATGTAATATATTTATATTAAATTTGACAATGTATCATATTAAATAATTGAGTAAGTAACACAACATTCAACATGTTAGTGAATATAATTTTTCTTAGTTATATTTATTGCAATTCAATATAAAATGTTATTACATTGAATTACCTTATTTTGCTTGTAGTTAAATAATCGAAATGTTCCGTCATCATATGTTAACACAGCTTGGTTTGGCCTTGATCCTAAAATTGTTGCATAAGTTGCCTGTGTACTGCCAAAGTACCACCGATCATAGGTCTACCTTTCATGACGGTTGGTATTTGGATCTAGACCACCTCGAAGGGAGAAGTCTTCATTATAACCTATATGCTGATATTATATTGTTACAGGCTCTTGAAGATGTGATCTGATTAGGAACATGTGTTCCATAATCAACTGAAAATAAGATAATTATTATTCATGCAATGATAGTGTTAAATAATAATAAATATATTTATTTTTATTGATTTTAACATATAAATAAAATATATATAGATCAATATGTCAGTCGGTTTGTTTATGAAAATATGATCAATACATAAGCGTAGTAATAACAATTATAAAATGATTCCATGATTTAACTATTAAGAGATAGTGATCTTATAAATAATATCCAGTACACAATAACATTGCATCCAATAGGTTACGCATTACACATGATCATCATAATTATTCCCAAAAGACTCCTGCGTTGAATAAGGCATGTCACTTTCACCTCCCGCGTGTTCATTCCCCGATTCTGTGTACCGATCGATACTAACACTACTTGTGTTTGCCCCTCTTCCTCTTCCAGTTGTGCGGCCACGATTGGGACATGTTCGACTGTTGTGACCAAGGGCACCGCATGCTCCACATGCCCTTTGTCTGAAACCTGATCTGTCTGTTGGAATCCCATGCCCGTTGTCCCTTCGCTGCCCTGGATTTCCTTGACCTTTTGTTCTGACTCTAACTGGGTCTTGCATTATGTTTGGATTTTCTCGGTACGATCTCCTTCTGGATGTGCCCTGTGACACTCCTTGGATGTCCATACCTTCCTTGAAAATGGTAGTGAGACGAGTAATTTCCTCCTTTGCTGTGTTATAATATTGTGGTGACTTAGACGCGTAGAAGTTCATCATGGTAGCATCTGAATTAAGTGCACCGAATCTTGACATTTCACAATGCACAGACTCTTCTTGAATAGGTTGGCTTATCTCCATGTTTTCGGGATGGGATTTTGCATGCAAGCTCCATCGTTTGAGGAGTAGTGAATTTGGGATTATTTTTACGCAACAGGACTTCATCATTGCCCAAATATGTCTGCATGGGTAACCGTTAGTCTCGTAGAATAAGCAACTGCATTCGAAATGGTTTGTTCCAAGAGTACGAGTGACCTTATATCTCGTTTGACTATCTCAAAAATTTCCAACATTGAAGATAGTGTGATTTGCATGATCTTCATAGCTGCTGATGAAATACACATTTTCTCTTTTGATTTCCGATTCCACTTTGTAGTACATTTCCCGGGTGTAGTATTTTGCACATTGATCATAATAAATACTAAGAGCATCTGAGGATGGGAGATTGGGGAGCGTGTGCTTCGTTGTAAAGTCATTTTCTCTTTCGATGTGCCTTATTTTTGTCACCGCGATGTCAATGGCTGTAACGAACTCACGTAGGGTGTATCTCTTCAACATTGTCTCGGCGCTCTTTCGGGTGCACCGGCATCCACGCAACTCATTACAGGTGACCGAAGGAATCGTTGGGGTGATTACCCAAGATCTGGACTCGTTTCGATTCACCGAGATAGGGGTTCAGTCTGGAGTGTCGAGCTGAACTCAATCGGATTGTCTCACACATTAGTGTGACTAACATCGTGTCGGCGATCTTTCGGGTGCACCGGCATCCACGCAACTCATTACGGGTGACCGAGGGACTCGTTGGGGTGATTACCTGATAACTCTATATTTTAGAGTTATAAATTGAGCGTTTGAACTTAAAAATTTAAGTGAAATAGAGTGTTTGTGTTATTATTGTGTGGTTTTAGTCATTTTGTCTTTTAATTTTGTTTGTGTATTCTGTTTTAATTAATGATTACTCTTGTGGAAAATAATGGGATTATATTCTAAAAATTGTGGTATCTATTTTGAAGGCAAAAAGAAAGGGTGCTTGGAAAGCTTAGTGAAACATGTGCAAGGAAATCATCTTGGAGCTGAAATTCTGGCATTTTGTTGCAACATCAGTCAACTTTGCTGCAGCAAAGTGTGGGCAGTCAGCAACATAAAGTCTGTACACTTGACAGGTACTTAGATGAGGTGGAAAGGAGCTGCAGAATTCTGAAAAGGAAAAGGATGTGGTCCCCACGTGTAGAAGAAAAAGAAAGGGTTTATACCCAATTTTGGAGCCCTAGAGAGAGTTAATTTTTATCTTCTTCAACCTTGGAGCAGCCACCATTTGGAGAGAGAGCTGCCATTGTAGAGAGAAAAACACCCAGAAAAAATGAAGAAAAAGAAAAGGAAAAAAAATATTTTATTTGAGTGTTAGTTTTAGGTTTGGTATTTTCTTTTAGTAATTTTATTTAGAGATTTGGCAAAAATCAAGAGGAAGAAGAAGAGGATTTTGGGGGAAAATCTTGGAGTCTTGTGACAAACTCCATATGGGTTTTTCTTTTTATCTTTCTCTAATTTAGAATTTTGTATTTTTGCACATCTATTTATGAGTTAATTTGTATTTTGCTAGTATTATTTTCTTGACTTGAAATTGTGATTTGGTACTTTGTTGCATGAATGTTTTGGTGGATGAGTTTTGTTCATTCAAGTGTGTATATTGCCTAATGCTTACTTTTGTTTGATCACCAATTGTGGGTTGATGAATTAATATTAATTCTGGAAAGGTTAATGTTAATGGACACAAACTTGAATGATGCAAGTTCTTAATTTCTTAGATTTGGATTTGTGATTGTATAGGGATATATTATCACCTTGCATGACTTAGAGGAATTGTACTTATATTGGTGTTCTTGAAATTAATTGGGCATAGGAATATGTTAATTAATTAAAGAACCAAACCATAAACACTTTGGAAAAAGGATTATGAAATTTAAATTCCTAGTCAACTTTGCCCAGTTGCTATAGCATTCCTCTGCAACATTGTTACCATAATTGCATTTTTAGGACAATTTAATAATTCTAGCTTGTTTGTTCTCTTAGTTTTTGTTTGTTCATTTTATTTGTTTTTCATTAATTTAGTTTTATCTTATTGTTTTACTTTTATTTGAAGCCAATTTGTGAGTAATTAATTTTGTGAATTAATTTCCAATTTTCAATCCCTGTGGAAACGATACTTGACTTATCACTTTATTACTTGTTTGACGACTGTGTATACTTGCACACACTATTAATTTCGCAACATTACCCAACATCTGGACTCGTTTCGATTCACCGAGACAATGGTTCGATCTAGAGTGCCGAGCTGGACTCAATCGGACTGCCTCACGCATTAGTGTGACTAACATCGTCTCGGTGCTCTTTTGGGTGCACCGGCATCCACGCAACTCATTACGGGTGACCGAGGGCTCGTTGGGGTGATTACCCAAGATCTGGACTCGTTTCGATTCACCAAGACAGGGGTTCGGTCTGGTGTTCCAAGCTGGACTAAATCGGATTGTCTCACGCACTAGTGTGACTAACATTGTGTCGACGCTCTTTCAGGTGCACCGGCATCCACGCAACTCATTACGGGTGACCGAGGGACTCGTTGGGGTGATTACCCAACATCTGGACTCATTTCGATTCACCGAGACAGGGGTTCGATCTGGAGTGCCGAGCTGGACTCGCTCGGATTGCCTCACACATTAGTGTGACTAACATTGTATCGGCGCTCTTTCGGGTGCACCGGCATCCACGCAACTCATTACGGGTGACTGAGGGACTCGTTGGGATGATTACCCAAGATCTGGACTCGTTTCGATTTACCGAGACAGGGATTCGGTTTGGAGTGCCGAGCTGGACTCAATCGGATTGCCTCACGCATTAGTGTGACTAACATCGTCTCGGTGCTCTTTCGGGAGCACCGGCATTCACGCAGCTCATTACGGGTGACCGAGGGACTCATTGGGGGTGATTACCAAAGATCTGGACTCGTTTCGATTCACCGAGATAGGGGTTCGGTCTGGAGTGCCGAGCTGGACTCAATCGGATTGTCACATGCATTAGTGTGACTAACATCGTGTCGGTGCTCTTTCGGGTGCACCGGCATCCACGCAACTCATTATGGGTGACCGAGGGACTCGTTGGGGTGATTAACCAACATCTGGACTCGTTTCGATTCACCAAATCAGGGGTTCGGTTAGGAGTGCCGAGCTGGACTCGCTCGGATTGGCTCACGCAGTAGTGTGACTAACATTGTCTCAGCTCTCTTTTGGGTGCACCGGCATCCACGCAACTCATTACGGGTGACCGAGGGACTCGTTGGGGTGATTACCCAACATCTGGACTCGTTTCGATTCACCGAGTGTAGTGCACCAAATTTTTTTTTTAGATTATTTAAATTTTGTGATTTATTTTATTTAAATGTTAAGTGTGATGAAATGTTTTATTTAAATGTTTTTTATTTTATTTAGTTGTTGTTTGTTTTATTTGATTGTTTATTATTTTATTTAATTGTTAGAATTGTTTGGTATAATCTTTTGAATTTAAATTTGTTAATTGTTTGTGTGGTTAATTAATTTAATAAGTGAATAATTGTGTAACATGTTTATTTTACTATTAGTGTTACATTTTAAATAAGTGTGACGATTGAGGTAATTATGTGAGTTTCGGTTGAATGCACTAAGGTGTATGGTAGATAGTGATGCACCCTAGTGTTTTAGTGTGTGCTAGTATATGGTAATAGGGTGCACATGTGTGGATTTTCTACACATTTTATAATTGCCATTTATTGATATTTTTGGGTAGTTTTATTTTAATAAATAGGAAAATAAATAAATAAAATTAAAAAAGGGTAAGTGTTGGGCGCGTAGTGTGTGTAGTGTAGTGGGAAAGGGATTGATTTTTCCATTTATTTTTCTAAGGCAATAAAATCAAATATTTGAAGAAACTAGCTATTTTAGGATAGGATGTGATCACCCTTTATTCTTTTATATCTATTATCATAAAAGAAAATAATATGAAATTAAGAGAAAATAAAATGGAAATAGGAAACTTACCATTTTATGTTGGTGAGGCTTTATTGAGAGAATTGAAATAAAGGGGAAAGGAAAGGAAGAGGAGAACATTTTCCTTGTGGCTGCCGTGACCTAGAGAGAGAGAGAGAGAGAGAGAGAGAGAGAGAGAGGTGGCGTGTTAGAGAGAGAGAGGGAGAAGAAGAAAGAAAGGAAGAAAGAAGAAGAAGGAGAAGAGGAACCAAGTCTAGAGTATGTTTTCTTGTATTTTTGTTTGTCTAATCTCTTTTTCTTGATTATATGATATTGACTTTGTTTATTTGTTGTGTGTGTTTGGATTTCCTTCTCCTCCTCATGGTGGATTTCAAAAAAAAAAAAACTAGGCTTGAACAAAGGGTGGTGAAGTTTGGGTGTTGATCATTTTGTATTCTTGATTTTACAATCAAGAGAGGTATCAAATCTATAACCCTAATGTTATGATGTTCATGGATTGGTGGAGTGTTTTCTTATTATTTTATGCATGAGTTTATGTTGTTGGGTTTGATTTTGATGGTTGTGTAATAAGAATATGTGTAGTGATGATGAATATTTAAAATACATGAAAGAATAGGTTATTTTTTTTATTGGATGTGTTTCGGCCTAGAGGGATTTTCAAAAGCATGATGGTTATTTTTATTATGTTTTATGTCAATGAAAATTTTAGAAACATGATAGGTTGTGGCAAGATCTTGTATGAAGTTATGATGTTTGTGATTTTTGGAATAATTGCATGATAATAATGTATTGAGAATATATGTAACACAAGATCAATGGTGGTTGTTGTTCATGACTTGTGAATAAGTTCTAAGGTGAATGATGAATTATTGTTTACTCATGATGTGATTAAAATGGATAAAGAGGTTAGAAGCATGCTAGGGTTTGTGTTGAAATATTGTGCATAAATGAGCATGAATTTTGTGAATATAATGAAAGGAATAAATTTTATGATTTAATGTGCTTGTTGATTTTTGTACAAAAATGATGTTGTTCATGATGAGATTAATGTTTTGAGTGCTCAAATAGAGTTTGCAAAAGTTTTGATGTTTTAAGAAATTTAATGTGAAATTTAATTATGCTTTGAAATGATATTGTGTGTAAATAATTACCTACAGAATTTATTGAATTTTTGAGAAAATATGAGTTTTTAAATTGAATATGGTGATTTTTTTAAGATAAAAATGGTTGCTGGAATTTTTGTAAAAAAAATGTGAAGTGTGTGTCACTAAATGAATTTGATGAATTATTGAAACAAAATTATTATCCTAAGTTATAGTAATATTAAAAGTGGTATTTTAATATGATATGAATGCATATTTTGATAAGTTATGATTTTTTTTTATTTTGATTGAGAAAAATATTTAGATTCTATTATTGTGATTTTTTTTAAAGAAATTAAATAGTGGCTGAAAGTTTGGTTTAAAAAGTTTAAAAATGATTATTTAATTGTCACATATGGATTTATGCTACATAAAACTAAGTCTTAAATAATTTAAATAAAAATATATTTTTTTCTCACATCATTTATGTAACACAATTAACCAATGATAAAATTTATTTTCTAAAGAAACATATTAAACATAGGTATTTTAATTAATTCCAAGCTTTTTGGTTAATTCTTTGTAATTTGAGATTAATAAATGAAATTGTCACATATTTTATTTTTAAGCTAAATCAAATTATTTTATAACATAAAATAATGTTTCGATAAATTTAATCAACCTAGAAATTTTAAGAAAAATAAAGCTTGTCATATGTCTATTATTTTTTAAAACAATAAAAGTAAGAAATGTAGAATTATCGTTTTTAAAACGTCGCCATTACGTAATGTTCCCACGTATGCATGTTACATGAAAATCCACTTTTACGTCCAAAATTATGTTTATTATTCAACTATGTGGTTTTTATAAAAAGATCATGCATGTAAAATAGGTAAAATGAGCATTATTCTTTTATGGCTTTCTGTGTAGTTAAGAATAATTGCATGTTATGTGTAACTCTTATTATGTGTGCATGGCCCATGCACACATGAGTTGTATGGATGGGCAAAATAGTAATTTTATGAACCTAAGAAATGTTGTTTTGATTATGATATAGGCTCGTTGAAAGGTTGTGAAATTTCTTAGCTCGGACCTGAGGTAAGGAAGTTAGATAGATTCTATGGTTTTATGCTATGAATGGTAAGACTGTTGTATGAATGAATTGTTATGAATTATGAATGCCATAATGTGATGATATGTTGAATATGATATGTTTATGGATGTTAGACACATCAAACGAGTTACTAAAGATATAGAGACCTAACTCATAGGGCGGACGCGCTGAGGTTATTCAAGGACCAGAGACTCTTGTTTACCTCATAAGGTGACATGGACAACTAGCGAGC
This sequence comes from Humulus lupulus, assembly GCF_963169125.1. Taxonomy (NCBI): domain Eukaryota; kingdom Viridiplantae; phylum Streptophyta; class Magnoliopsida; order Rosales; family Cannabaceae; genus Humulus; species Humulus lupulus. The sequence continues at coordinate 38,646,878 of NC_084801.1, read as the reverse complement.
CATGCTCATCATGTATGCTGTATGAATGTGATTTGATGATATGTTACGAATACGTTATGATAGGCTATGATGATATGTTACGAAAATGTTATGATATGCCATGATGTTTTAGATGAACGTTAGTGTTTGTATTTGTTGTATTCTTACTTGCTTATTGTTTGTACTTCCTTACTGGGCTTTTAGCTCACCCCCTTACTTTCCTTCCAAGTAGCAAATAAGATTTCTTTATGGCACGCGTGGTGACGTGAGGGGTTCTATCATCGTGGGGTGTATGGCGTGGGGAAATCCTATGGACGGAAAAACGATCATCTTAGAACGCCATTTAAATTATGTTTTGTTTTAAGAGACTTTCCTAATTATCAGTGGGACTCAGTTATTTAATTTTTGTTTCTTTTGAACTTTGCATAAAAATTTATGTTTTCTTTTAAAACTAATGGCGCCAACTTGCATGGTTTTAAGCAAGTCCCCACTGAGACTTTGATAATGAGTGGTATTCCTTTATAAACTATGTTATGTGAATGTTTTATAAGTATTAGTTTAGGGTGTTCTTTACAAATGGTATCAGAGACAGGTTGTCCATGTTTCCAAGGACCCTCCCCATACACGCTAAAGATGGGAAAATCTCACTTCACCGCGTCATAAGTATTTGCTTATGTGTTATTACTTGCTTCTATTTTATTTAATTTTTCTATAGTTAACTGCAGTAGTAAATATGCCTCCTGTGTTAAGAACGACAAAGAAACAATTGATTAAGGAGATCCGCGCGATTCCAAAGGTCAAGCTTGACGAACACCATTACGATTGGAAGATAGCGGTTTTAAAGACGACAAAGGAGGTATGCGATCGTATACAAGGAATAATGAATAAGAGGGGAGCCTTGCTTTGGCCCATAGAGCCATTCTGGGTGATGAGTGAAGCGTTGTCGATGTATTCGGAGGCTCTTCTATAGTGGAATCAATCATGGAATGATGTTGTGCCTAAAGACCTGGAGTTTAGAACCATGGAGTTTGCGATCCGCGATTTTCTAGAAAATTACGAATTTAGTCATATGGAGTTGGTGCTAGTAAAGACAGATGATGGCGAAATAGAGGAACGTTTAGAGACGGTGCATGATGTGGAAGGAGAAACGGCAGTTGAGGAAGTACTGCGAGCTATATCGCGTCTGACCGCAACTGCTGGGGTAGACCACTCTCAAATGTGATGGAAAATGTCTTGAATGAAAAACCTGGATGCTGTGTGGAATTTATGTCATATCTGAACAGCTCGTCCATAGTCGCCAGCTGAAAAAAGTCATGAAATAAGTATTAGAAATGCACAAAATAAGCTCCAGTCAAAATAATCAATGCATAAATGATCAACTGAGGTATATGCATATACCATTTCTTTTGTGTGGTCCAATTTTTCATCCTTTTCCTCTTCTATTTGTTTAGGATCCCAAATTTGAACTGCTTTTCGACCCATGACTATCATCGCCAGGAAACAGTTTGACACAATAGGACTATTATCAGTGAACATAGGGACTAGAATCTGAAAATCAAATTATGAATCAACAAACGTGATATACTTTATATCAATTAACACTGATTTCAAATATTTGACGTTTAGAAACTTTCAAAGTAGGGATAATATAACCTCTCGACATAGACGGAAATTGCCAAAATGATATTCCTTCCACTTGTTTTCAAAAGCAGCCCGCCGAACAGGGTAATAAGTCCCGAGCTGTTCTTGCTGTAAAATTTAAATTTAATAAATGGAAATTAGATGTTTCTTAGCATCTAAGAAACAATATTTCAGACAATGGAACACACCCAAAAAATAATCTATAAGTTCATTACCGAAACATCTGCTGGCATAAACCAGATCAAAGGACAAGAATCGATAATGAATTTTTGGCGTTTCTTAAAAGTTATGATCCGTGCATAGCCCGATATTATCTGAAAACAAACATTTAGTCCACTAAACTACCTTAGAACTAAACATTCAATGCAAAGAAATGAAGTAAAAAAGAAAACTTAAAATGGCCATTCAATCATACCACGCAACAGTTATCATTACAAAACTATTATTCATATAATTGAACCAATTTATACCTCTTTGCGCACCCTGTTATGAGGCTGAATTGACCTCATGCATTCCCTACCCAATTTAAGCTCGTCATAATCACAAACTACATAACTGCATCCAATGAAAATGAAAATCAACTTAATTATTTTCGTATAATAAACACACTTGACAGTTTTAATTTTAGGAATTATTGAAACTTACGAATCTTGCAGTTCTGGGTTATAGATGAACTCGACCAACTTATACATCTGCATGGAGATCGATGAAGACAACTTGAAAGGCCCTGCTATAAGACCTTCACTTGACTGAAACTTCTCATAACCTTCCTTCCCCCAATTCTTCGGTTCAACAGGTTGTTTGAAATGGTCATTGCTAGCATTCCGGAACTCATCGATCACTGTGGTCAGGTCCATAACGGGAGGAAATCCAGCTCCCTCGGTGTCTTTTTCTGCATTATCTTTAGCAGTACGGTCGTCCTGTTTGGGAGGGCCATCCACAACCACATTGTTTGCAATGAAGTTCTTCATCTCCCTTGAAACCATTACCTTAATAACCTCTGGTAACCCCTCAACTAAGGCAACCAAGGAATCCATTTGAGAAGATAGCTTCGTAACCTTCTCCATCAATAAGTTAATAACATCATTATTTGAGGTAGACGGACTAGTATCATTGTCATTCAGGACATCCATGAGTTTGATCTGGTATCAACAGACAACATTAGCCAACATAAAATACAAGAAACTTAATAAAAAAAGGAAATATAAGAAGGTTCTTACAGTTTTGCACCCACTATAGCCACCATTGTGACAAATATGATTCTTCACTCTTTTGCAAGAAGCATCATTCCAAAATTTAATTTGAGGAACACTCCAGTCAACAGAAAATTTGGGCACATCAATATGGTTAAAGTACAAAAGCTATAAAGTAAAATAAATATGGGTCAGTAACCAATTAAACAATGTATGCAAATTAAAGTTAAATAAAATATGATAAACTGGATAAGTTAGATATTAAAGAAAATGATTACCTGAAGAAAAGCAGTGCATCCGTTTATGTGATATGAAGAATTAGACTGATACTTGCCAATGGATTTCATTAGCGTGCTGTATGAGTGGTCGACCCAGTTGTATGACCGAATCATGGTGGGATCACTTACTGCATTTATGTAACTGGCTCGAATATCCGGTCCAGCACGAGGGACCAAGACGCTGCCAACAATCATAAGAATGAAATTCCCTATGAAAAAATCATCAGCCAACTTGTAATTATTAAGACTTCTCTCCAAATATGCAAGAGAGATTCGAGGTTTGCCACCCGAAATCCTAGCCTTCAGATCCTTATCACGGACTCTTTCATCAACTTGAATGGGCAAGTGACCATTCGGAATGTCCATTACACGTTATAAAATCCTACTTGACAATAAAATCTTATGGCCATACAGATTGAGACAGTTACTACCCACATCAACCCCCTGAACAAGCCACTGAACTAGTGGACTGTACACATGTGGAAAATCAACATTTAAATATGAACCAAACCCTGCCGCTACTACCATTGCTTTTTGTTCATTAGTTAAGCAACTCACTATTCTAACTACCCGTTCAAAGGAATATCTTGTGACTATGTCACGTGTATCAACCTCTAAACAAACATCATCTTCTCCAGACTTGCTAGAAGAAGCTGTATTAGTTGCTTTTTTTTTTTCCTAGAATTCTTTGGGGAGGCTGTATTGAAAGCAGCCATCCACTTTCCAGCCAGCTCCTTCTGCATCTACACGAAACCAAATAATACCATTAATCATTGCTAATAAATAACACATGAAAAATACAAAGTGTGGTTATATTCCAAGTACAGTATCATACCCCAGCGAGCTGAATTCGATTCTGCTCTCTTATAGTGGCCTCCATTTTGCGGGTAGTTTCTGTTGCCATTTTCTCAATTGTAGCACTCCTAATAGAATAGAACATAGTAAACATTAAATACAAAATAATGTGGCTAGTTAATCAATACTCAACAGACTAATTGAAAAAAACAATGGTAACAAATTCTCACATTAAATCAGTCACATTGTCCTTCTTAGCAACAACATTTTCGTTCTTAACCACACCCTTCTTGGCCACCTTATCATTAGTAGCCACAACACCGCGCTTTCGTTTAATCGTCATTTAAAAAATGATCAATAATTTATGACTAGCACAGTGATTCAGGCAACAACTAAATAATTTAGCCTGCAAAAAGTCAAGAATTAGCTCCAAAATTAAGGACAATTCTACTTGTAAACTTATACAACCTCTAGTTCATATAATAAACTATTCCTCACTATTTTACTTGATTTGCCAGCATTTTTAAAATATATATTAGCTATTTTTTTAATAATTTGTCCCCAATAAATTGCTACTTACAAAAGATACATTTAACAAGTATAGATTACAATTTAACAACAAAGAGAGGATAGTACTACAGTCATGAATATTTGCTAATATTTTAGTGGATATCTTTTATAGTTTTTAAGCCTTGCATCAGCATATTGGGAAGCTAAGAAAATGAGCCGAGGCACGAATATAGGGCAGCCAAAACAAGTTGCCATGGGAGCATTTATGAAGCATTAAGATAATTATATAGTCTTTCTCTGTTTTCAGACATAGTTTGGAGAATATTTGTTATTTTTAGTCTTGAAAAATGGAAACAAAGAGAAAGGAGAATATTATTTTTTCTAAAGATAATGGTCCTTCACGGAAAAGATAAATGAATAGTAGATAATCATCTTTCAAGTCAAAAAAATTAATATAAATGTTGAAGGCCATGAGTTCTAGCAACAAAAAAAAATTAAAAAATAAATGTGCATCCTATAGTAACAGCTGTGTATCTTTTATTAAATCTCTGTGCTAACATTTGTAAATAATGTGCAGATAGCTAACATTTATCATTAAGACCAACCACAACTTTCAAATAATTTCAAGACACAGTATGGTGCACACAGGCATCAAAACCCAATTATCAAAATGTTTAAAATATTTTACTATTTTGACTTTGTTAAATAGTAACTTGATAACAACACACTTTAGTTTTATACTTATATAAAACAACAAGAAAATACACTAGTAATAATAAGGAACTTAACTGACCATGATATACATACATATCTTATTCATATGTTTTTTGTAATTGATATTATCACATAGCCAATTTAGTTGTGTTAAGCTATTCATTTTTGCCTTGTTCTAAGTTCTTTTTGTCTACAAGATTTCTAAGGTTTTACAATTTTTTTTTCCATTATCATTTTTATTACATGCAATGATGAGAAAATGGAAGAGCCATACACTTTTGAAGACACACCACACCCAGATCACACACCACACATAGATAGTATAGTTGCTAGTGCTTATGAACTAATGAATTGCACAAACAAGTTTCAAGACCATGGAATCAAACACAACACCACACCCAACCGATGGAGCAATTATGCATTATTAGCACTAAATATTTTTTAGCCAAAACATTAGAACCAAGACTCCATTATCAGAAAGTTTGAACCTAGAAAATGAATAGAAAGCACAAACAATTTTTCACCCAAAAACTATTCAAAATAATCACCTTTACACTAATGATCATTGACAAAATTGCATACAAAGAAACAAACACATGTTTCGTACCTCAAGAACAAAAAATGCTAATTTCTCCACTGAGGGTTTAATGAATTGCACAAACAAGTTTCAAGACTAGGGAATCAAACACAACACCACACTAAACAGAGGGACCAATTATGCATTATTAGTATTATATATTTTTCAGCCAAAACATTAAAAACAAAACTCAATTATCAGAAAATTTGATCATAGAAAATGAATAGAAAGCACAAACAATTTTTCAATCAATGGAAGGTTAGAAACTAGTTAAAAGTTCACTTTTAAATATTTATTTCACTTAGGCCCTAAATTAGGCACTCTACTTGACAATGTATCAAGGAATTTTCTTACTATAGCAAACAAGTAACTATCAGACACTCAACACAATAACAATAATTAAATAGAAATAATAAATAAACTAGTCTCTAAATACATATCAAATCCAACTAAATCTCGAAATCCAGAACTTGGGTATATCACAATCAAAATAAGTCTACAAAATATAACAATAAGTAGTTCTTGTACCTTTTTTTAGAGCATTCAATCAAATAGGTTATGTGCATGTTTAAAACTCAATATATACTATTTAATATCACGCCTATACACCAAAATTAGAATGATACCAAAATTAGGGGTTCGACTCATGAACTAAATATACAGTACAACAACTCTAAACATGCAAAAAGTTTAATCACACATTATTATTAGGCATATTGATTTAATGTTGCAGAGCTAACCATTAATTACAAGATTTATTAAAAGGACATTTTTTCAAAGTAATTGTCACTGCAATTCTCACTTTATGCAAAATCTACTCATAAAAAGATAGTATACTGCTTATAAAATAGAAATGTGAACTAATTTTTTGTTTTCATCCATATATTTGCATAAAGTATTCAACATAAAAAATGAACTTCCACTTTCGTATCAAGTATACTACTATTAGCAATGTTTTTAGTAAACTAAACTAGACTGCCTTTTTGTTCCAAAAATTCAAAGTATCTGTACGAGTGTCCTCAGTCTCATATACAAGAAATCAAATTATTTTCCATAAACCCATTTTCTACTCGCATAAACAACACTTTTGAAAATACTCCACAAAATACAACAAAAACTTTTCAACGAAAAGCCTCAGCGAGTGAATCACAGTAAAGAACAATGAACAAGATCATACAAAACTTTATACCTAGATTTCGTGCTTGAGTAGGCTCTAATGCTTCGTTCTTCTCAGGTTTCTACGCCAGATATTGAATGCCCCTACAACAGCAAGAACACTCGACTGAAAGTCACAACAGCAACTGATGGAGTATTAAAGGATGAAATCAAAAAAATAAAAATAATGCAGGGGTTTTCTTCCTGAGAAGAGGGTAATGTTAAGAACTGCAAGATAATGGAAATGGTAACCGGCTCACTACAACACTGATTTTAGAAGACAAAAATCAGTACGAGCAAGCCCAATTCGATTCATATTTTTGTTGTTCCACATAATTATAGATTAAGATGAAGAAAATGAGAGAAGAAGTAATGAAGCGAGACCTGAGTTACTATCAAGCCAGATGGTCAATGAGTCTTGGTTAAGACTTTGATGCTTAGAACCCCAAAGGTTCCTAAAGCCTTGATCAAAAGTAATTGAACCAAATTTTAAACTTGGGTTGTACCTAGGAGAAGGTGGGCGCAGAGCTTGGCTTGAGGAATAATGGAAATGGTAACCGGCTCTCTCTCTCCAGCAATACCAATGTTGAATTGAAGCCATACCCCTACTCCCTAGTCTATAACTGTCAAATTAGTGACAGTTGCACAGTCTTTTGCGCAGGGCACTCCCCAGCCATAGATTACATAAATGGTCACGATGAAAAGTATATAAAAGCACCAGAACCATTGGATAATCTTCTCACCACCGTTGTTACCATAGACTCCCGGCGCCACCACCACGATAATCTTCTCACCACCGTTGTTACCATAGACTTCCTCCCATTGTTAGCAACCATCTCCTGCCACGTAAAAGGGACATTCGAGGTTGCCTTATTCTTGGCAGCTGCTTGAACTTGAAGGAACATTCGACGTTCTTCCGAAATGATCTTGGTCCAACAAATCTCACCTTGACACCACCATCTTCGGCAGAATCCGACTGGGTTAGACTCAGAGGTTATCGGGATTAAAGAGGAGAACCTTGAAGAAAAAATCCATCCCAATGCGTACACGACTAATCATGCTTCCCTGGCTTCTGATAAACAAGCCACTCATGATGTATTTTTCGAAAAAGGACTCCGGCGAACTCCAAAAAACGACTCATATATAAGGCTTTTAAAGTTCATTAAAATACTGAGTCTTAAGAGGAAAGACAAGACAACATCAATGACTTGTCTAATATATATACCATGCATTTTAGAATATGCAGTTTATAATGACTAAGCTATATATATACACTACAAGAAAAAACAGTATTCATAACACTTAAAAAGTGCTATCTGAGACTATTGATAGCACTTCTGAAAATGCTAACGTAGCCCATGTTATTAAAAGTCCAGTCTTTTCTATAACATTTTTTGAATGTTATGATCGGTGTTATCTTAAACTATTCAATAACACATTTTTAGGTGCTATAATATTCAAATAATAACATTTAGATAGAGTTTTTGATTATAAATTTGAAGTTTAATCTTGTATTTTTTCATAACACTTTTCAACTGTTACATTTGATTATTTTGATAACATTTTTAGTTTGTTATATTATATAAACCATAACGATTTTTTACGCTTATAATATGCTTTTAAATCATAACATATAGTAATAAAATTTTAAATTTTATTTTGATAAGTATACTTATATGGTTTTTTTTTAATTAAAAGATTTTCATTATTGTATTTTGATAAAAAAAAATCAAAATTAATCATAAAATGTAATTCTCAAGAGATTGATAAACCATAAGTATTACATTAAACAATAACTAATTCAAACTATAAATATGTCTACTTCATGAGATCTTAGTTCTAACTTAAGTTTGAAAGCATAATATAATAAAGTTTCATAATCTTGAACAATTTTTACTTCAAAAATGAAAAATAGAAACAAAACTTTATAGTAATTTTCCTAAACAAGAAAAGTTTTTGGTCATTGAAGATGAGAGAAATACAACATCCATAAAGTTGACCATTACAAAAACAACAATAACAACAACATGATACCAGCCTGCCATCATTTAATTTGGAAAGGCTGAATATACATGCCATTCTCAACATAGAACAAACACTTGTGCAACATTTTCTCAGTAAATTCCAAGGATGACCCTGTACCGAACCTTCTCGCAGTACGATTTCCAGTATTTTCCATACCTACAATAACAATCACATGTCAAGATTTTATGCCTTTATCTGTATGAAAACGCGCAAACCATTATTCATTTCTTCTACTTATTTATTTTTCTCTACACTGGCATCGGTTTGTAAATTGTCTAAACCTGTTGGACCAGAAACCACTAACATGATCAGAGTTTGTCTCTCCCATACAAGCAAATAAACTAGTAGCACTCGTAAGGTAAGTTTTAACTAATGAATTACCTCAACTTCGGGATCTATTTGAAAAACTAAATTTGGAAGGTTTACCTTTGCAATTTTTTAAGGGACATATAATTTTTCATAAACAAATGATGAGATTGTGTTTGCTTACTTGGATCAGCACCGATCATCATCCCTTTTCGCCCGGCCGAGGAGAAGGATTGTAAGAAACACCACATAAAAGTAGGGTAAAGCCTGCAGGACAAGAGTGATTCAATTCAAACACAACTTCTAACAACATAAACAAATCTAAACCCCAGAAGGAAAATTACTTACGTGGTTAAAAAGAGCTGGAACAGTCCAGAAAAATGCAGCTAATATTTCTGGGACATGGTGGTTATGAATGAAAGCTAATATTGCACAAGTGGCAGTTATATTTACATGGATCAGCTAAAATTACTTACTTGGATCAGCTAATATTTCTTCTTGGTTATGAACCCCCCGCATTCATAACCAAGAAGAAAAAAAATCCAGCTAGTTCATATTTACATGGCAGAGCCTGAAAACGTACCATCCCGAAGTTAAAAGAATGCTGCTTTTTGTTTCCCCAGTTGTGGTAGTGTAAGTGGCAGTTATCTGTGAAACAGAAAGGGGAGAATTATGCAGGATTTAGCAGCAGATATACAGAAAATTGTATGTATAATGAGAACCAAATAACGAGTTTCAGAGAACCATATACCTTTGATGGAGCTTTACCCCAAACCAAAGCTTTGCCATTTGTTCTGCGAAACTCTTGCCTTTGCCTATCACAGTCGTAGTTGATGTATATGCAAAGAATGCCTGCTACTAGGATGTAGAGTGCCAACTGTGACAAAGCAAAGTAGACAACTAAAATTAAGAATTAATTTAACAGGGACAATGGGGAAATAGGACAGAAAAGAAAGTATGGTTGGTTGCAAAAAAAATCAAGTCTACGCTCATCTCATGGGCTTGGCAGCTTACAAACAAAGTTACAAGCATTCAACTTTTGCATTTGGCTGGTAGAATAGATTTGCAGCTTCTAACTCAAATCTAGAATCAAATTGCCAATATACAGCTTTTACAAGCTAATAATAATATTACTGGTGTATACCAAGGGGAGTTAGCTCAAATGGGAAGACATGTGGTTTGCTTCCATAAGGTCTAAAGTTTGAATCCCACCAAGGTATCTACATAGCCATTGCTATAGTTTCCTACTCAGCCACTTTTCCGTTCACTTCATGCTGGTAAAAAGAAAAAAGATAGACGTTAAATACTAGCAAAAGAGCTAAAGAGTGTGTCCACAAAGCAATCTGTTGTAGAAGTGTAAAACAGGAAGGTCGGGTCTGATTTAGAGGTAAGAAATAACCACCAGGCCAGCTGCACGGGCACACAGTAAAGTAAGATTAAGTGTTCTTTTTGTTCAAATGAATTATACAGAGAAACAATCCTTGAACAAGAGGGAAAATGCATTTAATAGATCACTTCCTCTCTATATGTTTCTTAAATTACAAATTTATCAGGATTAGAAATGTCTTTCTAAATTCTTTTACTGATATTTCTTAGCACTAGTGGTGTAGCTTTGCAACAAATTTAAAATTTGAACATTATATCACTAATATATATATAACTGAAAAATAAAACGAGCCAAGTAATAAAAACACAGTATAATTTTGTAATCCTCTCAACCAAACAAAATAAGAACCTGCAAAAGTATAACTATTGTTCTTTTTTAAAAGCAAAACAAGTTACCTCAAGCCAACGAGGAAAGCCAAAGGAGCCTCTAGGACAATGATCTGATGCAAGCCCATCCTCATTAACGATAGTTTGTCCTTCACAAAGGATTTAAAATAATGCATCTCTTTCCCCACATTTATTAGTAATACGCAAGATCGATGTGTCCTTGTTTTGAAGAATTATGTTGTTTGTGCTGATGATCGTTTCGGGAATCTTGCACAGTTTTTCAAGTATAGCTTTGACTTTCTTATTTGTTCCAAGAATCTCTCCAAGCTCCTGTCTCCTAACTGATTCATCAACTCGTGCAATATCAACAGCAAAGATGCAGCGGACAGGCTTATGATCACTGTCTGTCACATCCATGCAACCCTCATACCTATCAAACAGAAGATGGCAGGTATTTAAGTATAAAACCATGGTGTCAGTGTATCCTAGACAGGAGTAGAAAAGATATCAGTATAAGTTGGCACAGGTGTTAGTCCAGTACACAAGAAATTTTAATAAAATTATTGAGCATTTTTTCTCAACTCTGTTCCCTCCCTTCATATGTGTGATTTGAAGTTTTGAACATCAAATTTTGAGCAGATTAATATGAACTAAAGAGCTAGAGACTTAGCCAGAAACAAAACTAATGAGCTTCTTTTGATAAGTACATGCATCCAAATATGGCCTTGACAATCACAACCCTATTAAATACAGAATAAAGAAATGCATCCCTGTAAACCCGTAGAAATTTATCTAGTATCGCACTGGAAGAATTTAAGGGGGTTCTAAAGGCCACCTGGATGGCCTTAGACCAGATAAAAAATTATGAGATACATTCCATTTGTTTTTATACTTTATTGCAATTGGGAAAAAAAAATATATGTTACATATTAGAATCACTTACTGCAATATTAAGGAAACAACAGGACAGTTCAAACTGCATTCTGATGCAGTGGTTGAACGGCTATCACGGTATATGATTCTATCACACCAAGCTGGAATTCGCTTCTTTTCACCTGAATCATACCCTACAAAAAGATAATTTACAAACAAGTCAATTATTTCCGGAAGCTTTTTATCAGCATCAATGAAAAGCTCTATAGCAGGAACAAAAGCCCACCTACAAGATTTTTTTTACCTGCTAAACACCTGATTAGAAGAGATACAAACTACCCCAACCACCCATCTCTCGAACAGTTCAATTGGCATAAACTGAACAATACTACTTGCACAGAAAAAGTTACCTGCTAAACCAACTTGGTGTCTTTCAAACTTGTATGTGGGAGGAAACCTAATATCTGCCTCACACATTCCTTGAAAGACTTTTCCAGCTTCCATTTCTGCTCTAAGTTGATCCTTTTCTCTAAGCCAATCGAAACATCTTTGTGACACAAAATCTCTAGCTTCATCACAAGATATACCATCTAATCGATAATTAAGATCACCAAGATATATGACCATGTCTGCCTCAGATAATTCAGGCATCCCTTCAGCAGAGTAGGAAACACCAGTCTGTGAAGACAACAATGCTTCATAAAATGAACTGAAACTATTTAACTTTGAAAAAAAAAATAACTCAGACCAATTTAGCATGCTACAGTGATGACATGTACATACAGTTGTATTTCGAAGCACCTGAGCAGCACATGAAGCACTAGCTGCAACAGAAAGGACCAATGGCAATCCAGATCTATAAACAAGCCAAAATAAATACATTGAGAAGACAAGCGAACTAAAAAAGAATAGGTACAGTATTGTACCGGAAGCGGCATTGAAGAGATTAGTTGGTCGACTGAAGGACATTGTCTAGTATACATGATCAAAGTCTGCATTGCGACGATTAACCGCTTCTAGATGTGCAGCGAAGTGACAGTTAACAAAGCACATTATTCGATCATACACTCTCATCCTCAAACCAACAGCTCCCTAAAAAAAAGTCATCAATTTCTATTTAGACAAAAGGCAGTTCACATATTTACTTATGTTGAGTATATGCATCAGCAGGCATGAACATATATAGATCTATTAGCCAAACAGAAACCATAAAGAAACTGTTTGGAAACCATCAAGTCTTTGAATGAATAAAAGTAACAACAATGTATGCATCACAATCATGTCATTCAAATTAACATAAAGAGCCTACCTTATTACCAATGGCACGCCCAAAGCCACACAGAACTACTGCTGCATCAACATCTCCAACATAAGCTCTAATATCAGTTCTCACCCTAAAGGATGACATTCAACAATCATTAATGAAAAATCTTAACTGACAAAGAGACCATAAAAAGATTAAGTAGGCAGAATGCAAAAGCATGGAAGAGAAGAACAAAAAAATCTTAAATATAAGGTTTCTATCCTTATTCCTGATAAAATCTAGTTCGAGACAAACAAACTAAAAATTACCCACTTGATTTTAAGAAAGTAAGAAACAACTGAGTTCACTTGAGATACAGTTAGTAATAGGTTAAATACTTGAAGTTATTAAGGAGTTAATCAGACACGGCACTTAAAAAATGGTGACGCAAAATTAAGTCTCTACATCTGAGACATTGAAAAAATAATAACAATAACAATTCACAAAAGAGTTTTTGATAGAAAATACCAACCATGCAGCAATAAGCAAGCCTACTAACTGCCTAGAACCAACTCGTTCAAATGTTGATCCTTCATCCAATGTTTTGTTAATCATATCCAGCCACCACTGCCCAACAGAACTCCCCTCAAGACCTACCTACAGTCAGGAAACAAGAAAAGTCATTATAAAAAGAAACAGATATTTAATGCGCTAAAAAAACAAAAGAAATAAATAATCATAAATCATGTTATAATTCCATGTATTAATTCCTTTAATTAATTCTAAGAAAAAAGGCTCGTGATTAGTTGAACATTCACCTCTCATTTTCATTGCATAATTAAATTTTATTCTTTTCCCAGCATTCAGCAATCAAATTATTCTTAGATTTACATATTATATTGCATGGGCAAGAGCACTTGATGGAAGCATTAAAGTATCAAAGTTAGCAGATAAACAAATAGCATTTACAATTTTACATACCCACATATATAAAAGTACAACTTATGATTAAATTCAGTGTCTAAGATATTGGCTTCAATCATGTTCATTAAAAAATCATCAGGAACATATTGTGCCCATAATATAAGTTATGATTGGTCAAGAACTTCACAAACAATTATTTGAAAATGTCATCTTATATTCATATTGTAAGAGTTCAAAAAAAAAAATTCCACCAAAACTATTTTTAGACGTGTAGAGAGCAAATAGTGGGAAGCGGGAATGTAGGCGTACCATAATGCAAAGGATAAATAACCAGCAGTCCACACTTTGGCTCTGGAATCATCAGATAAGAGGTACTTGACATCGGAATTAAAGACATTGACGAAACCATTTGCAGCGAGTTGGCCCCTTGGGTCAATGAAGGACCTCTCTACAAGTAGTGCAGCCATGGGCCTTTCTTCAACAGTTAAAGATAAAGATCTTTCAATAGCTTCCCAAGGCCATATCTTAATAACACCAGCCTCTGAACCCGACCACAGGTCTCCCCTGGAACAGCAAAAGTCAAGACAAAATTTTCTTTAAGCCAAAGAAATGAAATTTGGGCAATAAAAAATGTAAATGATAAAGTTAAATCATAACACTGCGGATCCAGTTGAGGTACCATATGCTGTGATAACGAGAGAGAGAACGAGGCCTCTATGAGCCTGCCACGACAAGCTTTCCTTGAAATTGGTTCGAGTTCCAGAAGCAGCAGCATCCTTGAAATTGGTTCAATCTACTGATGAATTCTTAAGTAAAATTTTCATATATCTGAAGCTAATGTCAATTTTTTTTTTCAATCAACATGAAAGGAAAAGTTCTCAATTAAATATATGGGATCAATACATATTATATTGGGTTACCTGGGTCTTGGTTTAGCTGCTCCGTGCTCGTGTGTGCTCCAACAGCTCAACGGGAAAGAGTGAAGAGAGACTAAACATGGTGTTGTTCAGTCGGACTTTAGAGTATCGGGGCTTGAGGAAGAGAGAGTCGATAGACTCTGTTAGAGAGAGAGCTTTAGCTAGGCGTGGTCATGGCGTGATGGAGAGAGTCGATAGACTCGGTGAGAGAGAGCGCAATGGAGAATGGAGAGGGAACTGATAAAATGAAGGCGAGAGAGAGAGGATGAGGCGTGATTAGGGTGAGCTGAATCCGAATGAGAGAGAGAGAGGATACCCAAATGATATTTTTCATTTTCATTTGGCGGTAAGTATTTTCACTTGCCGCCTTTAGGGTAAAATTTCAGCTTGTTTGTTTTTATTAGTATATATTTATAGTACTTCTAAATTTATGTAATATTTTGACGTAATATATAAGCAAAATTATTGTAGTGATATATATATATAGTATATATGTCCTCATAGTAAAAAAAAAAGCACACGTGTTATAGGATATAGATGGCCATGCGATTTTAATGAGTACTCAAGTTTCAGTTTTGAATATTGATATTATTTTATGTTATTATCTACATATATGATAGTTGTCCTTATATAACCATGGTTATTGATTGAAGTTCTATGTACAACAATTTATTTTTATGTTATTCCTTATATATTTGTAGATAATTTCTTTTTGTTGTGTGAGTTGATTTTTAGTTATTTTTTAGTTTATTTTAGGTGTATGTAGTTAATATAATATATATTAAGAATATGATGAGTAATTTTTTTAAGTTTGATTTAATTATGAGATTTTTTGTGATTTTTTCGTTCTTGATTGTTAATCATTATCTGGTTTATTTTAGGTATACGTGTAGTTATTTTGATGTATTTTTTGAAATTTTTTAATTTTCAGTTTTTATGTATGATTTGATGTCTAGTTGATTTTGAGATACTTTTTAGTGTTATTTTTTTTAGTTGTTTAAATTTATGTATAGTTGTTTTTATGTTGTTTAGATTTATGTATAATTGTTTTCACTTTGATTTTTAGTTGTTTTAAGTTTATATATAGTTGTTGTGTTGATGTCTAATTGTTGTCTAGTTGTTTTTGATATATTTTAATTTTTTTTATAAATAAAAAACATGTAAGTATGTAATGAGTTGACTTCTAGTTGTTCTTCATTTGTTGTTTTTAAATGTCTGTAGGTGAGTTAATGTTAGTTGTTGTCTTATTGTTGTTTTTGTGCTATTTAAATTTTATGTATAGTTGTTTTCATGTTGGTTTTTATTTGTTTAACTTTATTTATAGTTGTTGTGTTGTTGTTTAGTTGTTTGCACATATATTTTGATTTTTTTTTTAAAAAAAGAATTATTATTTAGTTGTTGTGTTATTGTTGTTTTTTAGTTGTTTCATTGACACCGTATTTTTGTAAATATAAAATTTTAAAAACGTAATTTCCAAAAATTTAAAATAATAATTTTGAAAAAAAAAATCAGAGACAGAAAAAAAGTAAAAAAATACCAAAAAAACATATATTTTTGAAAAAAAAAAACCCATTAAAAAAAGGCTAGACACGTAATAAGATATGGGAAAGAAAAGAGAGAGGGAACATATCGGACAAAGATCATGGTACCTGTTATATTTCTAATGTATTGGGATTGATTATATGGGTTTGTGATATGTGGGAAGGTGTTTGATGAAGAAAACTGATTTGGGAGGGGGTGTGTATACGGAAAGAGAAGGGAACAGGCCAAGGAAAGCCAAAAAAAAAAAAAAAAAAGTTTGGTTACAGTTTTTATATTTTTAGGGTATTCTTTTCAATTTTATGTTATAAGGAAATTTTTATATTTTTAGGGTTTTCCAGTTTTTCTTTTTTTGTTTTGTTTTTTTTAGTTGTTTTTGAATTGTTTTGTAGATGTTTCAATTTATGTATAGTTGTTTTCATGATTTTTTTAGTTGTTTAAATTTAAAAAAATTACAGAATGCACTGTATAAACCAAAAATATACGAAACATACGTTTGGTTACATTTATATGGTTACTTCTTCCATATTTACGGTAAGGGTGGGTAACTATTTGATACCCTGTATTTTTGCAAAGTATCATTTTGGTACCTCATGTTTATAATAATGCTCTCTAAACTCAAATTTAATTAATAAAATTTTATCAATTTATTCAAACAACTCTCAATTATATAAGTTCCAAATTTAAATTTAATTATTTAATTACACATAACTGATGACAACTTGATTATATTAACAAAAAATTATTCATCAAATCTGAGTTTAGGGTACCAAATATATATGATTTGAAAATACAGAGTACCATGTGAGCATTATTGAAAAAAGAGGGTACTAAAACTATACTTTCAAAAAACACAAAGTAACAAATGAGTAGATACCAAATAAAAATTAGAATTAAAATGAAAGAACAAATTTATTTCTCACCCTCTTTACGATATCACTTACTCCATTCTCTCTCTTACTTTACTTTCTCAATCTCTTCATCTTTCCCCTTTCTCATTTCTCATTCCTCAATTTATTTTCTCCATATTTATGAGTCATCCAACCTTTTGTAATCATCTATGGTGCCATTTTTGTATCTTTGAGCACATTTATTTGAGTTTCAATTTTTTCCCACTTTATTTTCGTTTGGCTATGTTATTCCTAAGATGGTCGTCATCCACTCGGAGTCTGCTTCTCCTGCTGTGAAGGAAGGGGCCTCATGCAAGCAGAAGGAGGCGGACATTGATGGCTCCATAGTGTCTAAGGATGAAAAAAAAGTTGAACGAAAATCGTGTCCTTTTGTCTAAAGTCAAAGTCATTTCAAAGAAACCAAAGAAACTGACACTTGGAGAAGTTCTAGCAAGTGGTGAAAGAGCATGTTAAGTCCATTGCTAATTTTTTTTTGAAGAGAAATGTTAGTTTAGTGGCTAAACCCAATGTATTTTTTGTTCATGATCTTTATTGAAATAGGTTGCTACAGTTTTGTAATATAAGTCACATTTTCAATTCCTCTATTGCATTGTATGTAAAAAATTGTTATAAGTTTGTAACATACATTTTTGTACATTTTTTTTTTCAAATTCTATGTCGTCTACATTTTTATCTGAATGTCATTATTTGTAAAGTTTTGTTACAAATTTTTAACTTTGGTTTTCATACTAATAAAGTCTTCTTATTTAAAAGTTGGTTATTTGAACGTAAGCTTTCCGATAATTGATTAATAATCATAAGAAATTCTTATGAAGTTTGTGTTAATATATACTGATTTGTTGTTCAAGGTGTTTTCACTAAATTCATTTCTCATACTATGTTGTCTGTAAAAGTTTGTTACAAATTGTTCTGTAAAGAATGGTTAAGATTTCATTATAAAACCAAATGCCAATCACCAAAAGAGTTAACTACAAAAATCTACTAAGCTAAAGTATCAAATAAGGTAGTTGTCAAAACCATATTCATGAATTTGAAAAACTAAATAAAGAAACATTTAGAGAAGCAGATTAAATTGAACAATGCTTAGTATATGTTTGTTGCTTCCTTTTATTGTGTTAGCTATTTAAGGCACTCACTATTGTTCTTGTTTGAGTATATCAACTTCAGATGATAACATAATTGTAGTAATAATATAAAAATTTAGAGAAATAAGGTTATAATATCGTAACAATTTGTTTTATAAAAGTTTTTTTACCTTGTTATCTTGTTTAAAAGTTTTTGTAGAGTCCAAGAACTTTACTTAGCTAGTTAGATAGTAGTATTATAGTAATTATATAATTATCTTTATAACTGTGGATTTTTGGTTCAGACCGGGATTTATTTGGACACTCATAGTAGTACTTGTAGATTTTCTAAGTTTAACCTATAGTTTAAGAATATTAATTTTAACCTAAGGTTTAATAAATATGGCTGATATTGAGGATAATATTTATTATACTATAAGGTTTAGATAAGAACCAATAGGATTTTAAGCACATGTTATGTATGGGTGATTAAGGATTAAGTATTTTGAGGATTTAATTTAATAATGGTAAAATTTGAATGCTCTAAGGTCAGTCAGCAGCTTTGAAAACGTTTAAGGGCTTAGTCAAGGCTGTTTACTCAATTTGAATTAGGCTTAAAATGTGTAATTTCGTGTTTAAATAATCAGCGAATGCCGATATATCGCAGCTATAGGGGGCGATATATCGCAACACGTAGATACGAAAAACACGAAACGATGCACGTTTGCCTCGGGCATAATGGTCCAGGCGATATATCGCCTATAGGGGGCGATATATCGCCTCCTTCAGCATATTTTGAATGTTTTTGAAAACATTTTCCATTCAACCCTTCAACCTCTTGATAAGTCCAGCATCTTTTTGAACGAGTCTTCAGCCTCTGCTGAACGATAATTCAAATTATTTTCACTTAAAAAGCCATTATTTTTATTCAAGTAAAATTAAGATCCTTTCATTCCTAAACTCTATAAATAGGACCTAGTACCCAGCCATTATTCATCTTTTGCTCTAAGTTCAGAGGCTGCAAGTTGCTAGGTGAGTGTGAGAGTGTAAACACTTGGGTTGGGAATCATAAGCTTGATCATCACAAGCTTATCAAACACTTGGGGAAGTAAGGTTTTATAGTATTTCGGTTCGAGGTTTAGATTGGTCTTACAAGTCTTCAAGGTATTTCCACACCTTAGTTCATTGGTATTATTTTATTTTAAGTTCTCATAATCTTCTACTCAGCCCTCTAACCTTAATCTTTATTTTGGTTAGGAAATCTAAGAACTTGCACATAAGTTTTTGGTAAGTATTTTCTCAATGGTTTAGTCCTTCCATTCCTTTCATTTCTCTTCTTCACCATACTCACTATTTTTTCAAATGGTTCTTAGGAGTGTTCCAAAGTCCCAACTCTGTCCTCTTATCCCGGTAATTTTGGTAAGGAAAATAGGATAGAATTCATATGTTATATGTTTTATATGTTATCTTATGTTTTTATGTTATGAAATGTGTTATGTATGTATGTATGTAGACTTGGGGATATGACCCATATGACTAACAAGCCCCAAATAGATTATGGGCATATGACCTGCTTAGCTAGTAGGACCCCACTAATCTAATGGGCATATGACTTGTTTAGTCTATGGGACCCCAAGTAATAATGTCCATTATAGTATGTGTATGATATAAGTGTTATGTTATGTTTTTATGTTTCTTATGAATTTATGTATATGAACTATGTGTTAGATTTTCCTTGCTGGGCATTAGGCTCATTCCTTTTTGTTTATATGTGCAAGAAAATAGCTATAGTGGCGGGAAAGATTCGTGGATGCTTGGGGAAATGTGTATCGGTGATGAATGGATTCAAGGAGTCGAGAGTTCGATTTCGAGGATGTAGTCTTTATTTATGGTTTATGTGTATTTTTCTGCACCTATTTATGTAATCTCTTTTCATTTCAATTAAGATATGTTTTTTTTTAAAACAATGGGATCCCATATCTTGCTTTGAGTTTATGTAAGTTTAAACATTGGTTTTTACAAGTTTTTAATAAAGTATGATCTTTTTCACTTATAAGTTCTATTAAATATTAGGGTCTATGTATAGTTTTCGTTAATGGTCCAAAAGTCTAGAGTAGTTGGGTCATTACAGTTTTGAACTTTGGTGTAACTTGTTGATTTTACAATTGGACCTAGCTTTTCATATGATATGAGCTCACTAAGAAAATATAATGAGCATGGTTGGTTGGAGTTTGCTATTGTAAATAAATGTAACAATAACTGGATTTATGACTTTTTACCTCATGTTGCAAATTTCGCCGTGAGATTCTTGTGACAAAATTTATGAATTTGCCCAAATTTTCTTAATGATTTTGGGAAAGAAATATTTGATGGTGGTATAGATTTTACAAACTCCCAATTTCGAAAAAATGGTCGTGGGACTATAACAGAAAAAAATAATATGAAATTGCCCATAATTTCTCAAAATTTTGTAAAGTTTTCGAATTAGTTTTTTTGAAGATTTTTCAATACCACCCTTTACAATTTCAAACATCTTTTCATATAAGTTTTTTGGATGCTTTTTCCTATTAGTTCTGTAAGTTTTTCGGTTCCAAGTGATGGAATTTTCAGACCTCTGTTATATTAAAAACTAATCTAGATGTATAACAATCCTAATGCAGAATAAACAAATTGTTACATAAAATTTAGAGGATCGAAAATGTATACCTCCAGCCATTGATCTTGATAATCTTGATCTACAATTCTCAATCTACAAAAGAAAAATAACATAAACTAGAACAAGTACACGGGCTTCTAAGCTCTCACTAACTCTTTAGATGGAATTACTGAAAGTCAGAATGAGCAACGAGCTTGGGGACCGGTAGTCTATATTTATAGAGTGAGACATTCCATTAGAGTCTTTGCCAGAGTTACAGATGTTGTGATATTCTCTCAAATTAATTGAGATATTCCCTCAATTTAATTAGGAAATTCAAATTGGGTAACAAATAAATGTTGATCATTTAATATCGAATATTTTGTGACTTTGATATATATTAAATCTAACTAATTTTTTTTATATATACCGTGTAAACAAAAAATATTCCAACATTCTCCCACTTGGTCAGCATTTAATGTATCACTCAATCCCAACGATTATCCTTGTTAAATAACAAACACATGAATCATGGCGATAGGTCCTCCTTTTATGTCGAATATTATTTTCCATGTATAACAATACATTTATTAAATAACAATGTAATTTATGTGGCTATGTACGTAAATGAATAAACCCTATGTTTATTCAGGTCCTATGAGGATACAATTTTCTCAAATAAAATTAAGATGCATATAAATATGAGAAAAACATCAAAATAAGAGTTTCATTGATAATAACTTCAGTTTGTATAATAAAATTACATAATGGAACCAAGTCCCATGTTCACTATATGATCCTTGAATTTATGAGGTGGCAAGCCTTTTGTCATAGGATCAGCAATCATCAATTCAGTGCTAATGTGTTGAATGACCACTTTATTTTCTTTAACATGTTCTCTCACGGCTAAGTAGTTTATGTCGATGTGCTTACTTTGACTACCACTTTTTTCGTTCTTAGCAATGAATACAACAACTAAATTGTCAAAAAACATTCCCAATGGCCTAGATATGGAATCTACAACTCTAAGGTCTGATATGAAACACTTTATCAATACACCATGCGATGTAGCGTCAAAACATGAAACGAACTCGGCTTCCATAGTAGAAGTAGCAGTCAAGGTCTATTTGTTACTTCTCCGTGATACAAATCCACTAACAAACATAAACACGTAACCAGAGGTTGATTTACATGAATTAGTACAACCAGCAAAGTCTTAATCTGAGTAGCCAACTAGTTCTAGGTTGTCAGTTTGTTTGAACATGTGTTTGTAATCTTTAGTTCCCAGAAGGTACCTCATAACTTTCTTTGCAACTTTCCAGTGGTCTAACCCTAGGTTACTCTAAAATCTTCCTAACATTCCGTTAGCAAAGGAAATGTCGGGTCTTGTGCACACCTGAGCATACATTAAGCTTCAACCAGCAGAAGCATATGGGATGTTCTTCATTTCATTCTTTTCAAAATCATTCTTTGGATACTGGCTCAAATTTATTTTATCACCTTTAACAACAGGAGCAACACTTGGTGACACATTCTTTCATCTGGAATAGCTCTAACACTTTGTTAATGTAGGCTTCTTGAGAAAGACCTAAGATACCTTTGAATTTATATCGATGGATCTTATTGCCAATGGTATAAGACACATCACCCATAACCTTCATCTCAAAGTTCTTTGAGAGAAATTGCTTCACCTCATGTAGCATGCCCTTATCATTAGGTCCCAGAAGAATATCGTTCACATATAGCACAAGAAAAAAAATCTTACTCCCACTAACCTTTTGGTATATACATTGATCCATGATATTCTCATCAAATCCAAAAGAAGAGATGACATCATGGAATTTTAAATAACATTAGTGGGACACTTGTTTTAAACCATAAATAGACTTCTTAAGTTTGCACACCAAATTCTCACCATCACTAGAGGAGAATCCTTCTGGTTGTTTCATGTATAGCTCTTCCTCTAGGTCACCATACAGGAAAGCAATTTTCACATCCCTCTCCTACAACTCTAAATTGAAATGAGCAACTAATGCCAGGATAACTTTTAGGGAATCTTTCTTAGATACCGGGGAAAAGGTATACGTGTAGTTAATTCCTTCTTTTTGAGTGAATCCCTTAGCAACGAGTCTCGCTTTGTGCCTCTCAATGTTGCCTAATGATTCTTTCTTTGTTTTGAAGACCCATTCACACCCAATAGCCCTTGCCCCAATAGGCAACTCAACAAGATCCAAAATTTTGTTGCTCTTCATTGAATTCATTTCTTCATTCATGACATTGTACAATAGTTTCGATTCTTTGTTATTCATAGCTTGTAAAAACGTTTTTGGATCATTTTTGGCTCCAATACTGTAATCAAATTCTTGAAAATACACAACGTATTCACTAGGTATCACCGATTTTGTTGTCCTAGTGGATCTTCTTATGGCTACACGAGTAGGCCCTTGGGGAGCGGTTGGTTCAGCTTGTTGTTCAACAATTGTAGGCAGCTCCTGAACAACTTGATCCATTTGAACTTCATCATCGACTTGTGGATCATCAACAATTGGTTGTGGTGGTTCAACATCCATTTGGATTTCACGGGTGTTATGAACTACATTCAATCTTGCTCTTAAGGTGGAAGGTTCCGAAGGATCTTTCTTAGAACCTAAGTCCATTGATTGATCATTCCCACTAATCAAGGAATTTTCAAGAAATTTTTCATTCCTTGATTCCACAATCATAGTGCTATGATATGGACAATAAAACTTGTAACATCTAGACCTTTTGCAAACTCGTTGCGTACATGTATATCCTAACTTCAGATGGGCATCCCTAAATGCGTACATGTTGCAAACTCGGTTTCCAAATTTTCCATAATGCAAAAGGAGGTTTTGAGACTTCTTTGGTTGGAACTCAGTTTAATATGTACAAGGATGCCTTTAGAGCTGCAGTCCACAAGGATTTAGGAAGATTAGGGTTGTTGCTAAGCATACTCCATACCATGTCCATTAATGTTCGGTTTCTCCTTTCGGCAACACCATTTTGCTCGAGTATACCGAACATGGTATATTGGGCAATAATCCCATTTTATCGAAGAAACTTTGTAAAAGGGCTAGGTGTGTAACATCTCAAAATATCTAATGAGGCTTAGGGCCATGATTAGGGGGCCAGGATGACAAATTATTGAAAAGTATGTGTTTATGTGATATACATGTGTGTCATTATATGATTTTGTGAGTTATATTATAATATGACTAGATATGCATGTTTAGGAGTATTAAATATGCATGTGGGGCCGCTTCTTATTAGAAGGGAAATTTTCGTAATTTGGCCTGTTACGGGTATATTTGGAATATATGTGCATATATGTGATATATGTGTGAGACTACATTATTATGTTGATATATTTGTGTTACTCAGCACGAGGTGATCTTAGGGAGCAAGTTAGCTGGAAAGTCACAACGGGAATGAATACCTGACTCGGGGTGAGTCAATGGGTATTTTGGGTGTCTAGTACATTACTGGGTTATCGGGTAATGGGAATAAATATTCGAGGATATATTTGGAGTTAGTGAGGTTAGGAGGAGATTTCAAAGGTTTGGACTATTTTTCCCTTGGGGAAGTTTTTGGTACCCTGAGCCTCGGAATTTGCTTAAGGTTCTTGAACCTTAAGTAAACCACACAAACACCAAAAGAGAAAAAGAAACAACATGTTCGATCTCTCTCTCTCCCTCTTGTTGACACACACTTTCTTAATTTCCTTGGGAATTCTTGCGATCTAGGAGGAATCGAGGATAGCTTAGGCTTGGGATTTCATGGGGGAAAAGCTTGGCATTGTGTTGGGCAGCAAAGGTAACGATCTCTAGCCCTAAATCTCTGTGATTTCTAGCTAAGTTCTGGAGTTTAGAAACTCAGTTCTGAATTTTGGGATTTGATGAGGTTTTGGCCAAGTTTAGGCATGGGTTTTGTGTGTTTTGAGGTGTTGAGTTGATTGGGAACTTTAGCTTGGGGATTTAGCTATGTTTAAATATGTTTTTTGTGGGTTTTGGCTTAAAGAAAACAGGGAAATTTATGAGTTTTCATGGCGAGTTGCGACCCTGTTCTTGGGGCGCTGCGACTTTCATGAACGAGAAGAAGAAGGAGGTGCTGTTAGCCCATTGGAGTCGCGACGCCTATAGTGGAGCGCCGCGACACATGTGGAAACAGAGGAGAGCCTTGGGCTCTCTGACTTGGGGTGGTCCATGGCTCCTTTATTTTGAGCTGCGGTGCTTGAAGGGCTTTAGAGCCCCGGAAAGGTTTTGAGTGCGGTAACTCAAACCTAAGGGCTTGGGATCAATTCTACCACCCAGTTTAGTGGAATTCGATGTCTTTGAGGCTAGGACTCGGTCCAAAAGCCTTTATTAACTTGTTTTTAACTGAATTCTGTATTATGGTTGTGACTAGATTATCGCTAGGGGCTCAGAACAGGAATCGTGCTCGAGGGTCGTTCTTAATATACATTGCACTTGGACCAAAGGTAAGAAAACTACAACCAATACGTGATATATGTGATTATGGCTTGTCCTGATTGTTAATTATAGCTATTAATAGGGCTCGGACCCTTGAGAATAAACGTCATTAAGTTCTGTTTGTGCTCGTTTATTAAACGTGCTTCAATGCTTCGTGTCTGGCTAGTTGTTTAATGTGAATATTTTATGAATATCAATGTGCTAAATATTATTCAACCTATCTTAATTTTTGAATATAATCTCAATGTATCTAGCACAATAATGGAATATCAAATGTATCTAAACTTATAAAGCCATCCATAAAAATTAAATATAATTTTGCTAAGAATAAATTTTGCATGAATAAAAACAAAATAATCATACAAATTAGCATAATTAATTATATGTAGGAAAATAAATACAATAATTCCGTATATACACTTAATAGCAAAAAAATTCATGCTAAATAAGATAATAAAATAATGTATTGACTTGGTGAATTAATAAAATAATTGGAGAAACTTAATTGTAACACAAAAAGTAATTACATTCTGAAAATAACACAATTATTTAATATTACATGAATAAAAGAAATATAGCATACAATAAATACACCAAAATAAAATATTTGCACATTTTAATTAATTTCCAAAGAACATATGAATTACCAATATTATATGTTTTAATTAAATTGGCAAAAAATTAGAAGGTGAAATTTATTGTCCAAATAAGTATTAAAATCAATAAAATAATAAAATTCCGAAAATAAATCAAAAAAGTTAATTTTTAGAATTTTTATGAATTTTTCTCTAATTTTTTTAATTGTGCCATGTCGTTTTCCCCTTATTAGTGTCATATGACCCGTCAAATGACTGGTCATTTTTCTTCAGCAAAGAACAAAAACAGCATGTCATTTTGGTCATCTCCTTCAGCCAACCAGGTCGTTTTCACTTGTTTTTCTACAAGTGGGTCACGTGACCCGTTTTCGAAACCCGGCCAGAAAAATTCATTTCGACGACCAAAAAACTCGTTTTAAAGCTCATATTTCAACGAAAAGCATATATAAAGAGATCCATAGCATTTGTATGCATGAAAAACAACAATAAAATTAACTTGAAATTCAAAAGGATATTTCAACCATAACCAGTTGTTAAGGTTTCAAGATCTTTCAATGGTTGGAAAACTCGATTTTAACATACCAAATCATTAGAAAATATAAGCTTAAGAGTTTCTAATGTTATTTAGATTGTAAAATATTGTTTTGACTAAAAAAATCAAAACTTATAAACTTTCAGGTATGTACAACGATATTTATATATATATACGTGTGCACTCTTAATGGTTACTACTCATGGATGATTACTTTAATATTAACCATTGGATTAAGATCAATTGTTCATATTTATAGTTGTTAACTAATATTTCTAAAAATAAATTTTGATTTTTTCAAATTTTTGGAAGGGTTACCTGATTAAAAACGTGTATTTATTATGAAAATACAATATTTTAAGCTTTTCATTTTTCAAATGCATGTCATTTTATAAATATAGCTAGTGTCTCTCATTGGTTGGAAACAACAATAATTATGACAAAAAAATAATAACTAAATTCGAAATTAATGTAGAAAAAAAATATTTACCTGTTGGTGACTTGCTATACCAAGTCACTATGTTGCCACATCATCATAATTGTTATTACCCATCTATGGGTAGTAACCATTGAAAAATCTTCTATATATATAAATATATGGGATCACTCTTAATGGTTACTACTTATGGATGATTACTTTAATATTAACCATTAGATTAAGATCAATGATCCATATTTCTAGTTGTTAATTAATATTTCTAAAAATAAATTTTGATTTTTTTAAATTTTTGGAAAGGCTACCTAATTACATGGTGGTCACATATTTATTAAATTAAAAAATTAAAAAAATCTTATTTAAGTATTATATATAAAAATTCGAAATTAACGTAGAATTTTTTTTACATGTTGGTGACTTGCTATACCAAGTCACTATGTTGTCACATCATCATAATTGTTAGTACCCATATATGGGTAGTAACCATTGAGAAGTCTTTCATATATATATATATGTGTGTGTTTATGTGACCTTATTAATAGTGTTAATTTCCAAAACAAAAAATTGTTAGGTATGAACAAAATAACATATACCTAATCCACAAAAGCAACACAATCAAATAACAAATAATATTTTGATATATAAGACCAAAACAAAATCTAAAATCTAAAATTTATAGATATATATATATGTGTGTGTATATATACACGTACGTATATTAACAAGGCAGAGGCATAGAAAGGCGATTGATACTAATTGTTAGATTAAAAATTAATTTAGATGCATCGCAATCCTAATGTAGAATAAACAGATTGTTACAACGAATTTAGAGGATAAAAAATGTATACCTCCAGCCATTGATCTTGATAATCTTGATCTACAACTCCAAATCTACAAAAGAAAAAGAACAGAAATTAGAACGAGTACACAAACTTCCAAGCTCTCACTAACTCTTTAGATGGAGATACTGAAAGTCAGAATGAGTAGCGAGCTCGGGGACCATTGCTCTATAATTATAGAGTGAGACATTCCTTCAGAATCTCTGCCACAGTTACAGAGGTTGAGATATTCTCGCAACTTAATCGAGATATTCCCTCAATTTAATTAGGAAACTCAAATTAGGTAACAAATAAATGTTGACCATTTAATATTAAATATTTTGTGACTTTGATATATATTAAATCAATTATTTCTAACTGATCAATTTTATATATATCATGTAAACAAAAAAAATATTCTAACAACCTCTTCCACCATTTGATCAATTCTGTAACGGTACCAGTTTGAGTGAGTTGTGCTTTAATTTGTAATGGGCAGAATAATATGGGTTGTGGGTAATGAGTGACGGGTTTCGAAAGGGTGTGTTGTTGATATCGTAAATTTGTAAATATAATGAGGTGTCATATTTTTTAGATTATTTTCGGTAATTTACCATATATCTAAAAATTTCATAATAAATTTATGTACAGTTCTATTGTTGTGTTGATGTCTAATTGGTGTTTAATTATTTTTAGATATATTTTGTATTTTTTTAAATGTGTTAGTATGTAGTGAGTTTACTTCTAGTTGTTGTCCAATTGTTGTTTTTAGTTTTTTTTTAACGTGTAAGTATGCAATGGGTTGATGTCTAGTTGTCGTCCAATTGTTATTTTTTTGCCACCATATTTTTGACAAAAAAAAATCAGGGGCTGTAAATATGTAAAAATATGTATATATATGAAAAACCCTTTTTTATTGAGAAGGACTGAGAATATGACACACTTTATTTAGGGTTAGTTTGGTATAGTTTTCTTATGGGGAAAAGCAGCTGGAGCAGTGTTGTGGGGAAAAGCTCATTAGTGTTTGGTAAATTACAGATTTTAAAGTGCTGTGTGTTGGAAAAGTTGTATTAGAGTATTTGGTAAACTATATATGATTAAAGTATTTTAAATATTAAAAGATAAAAAAAATTTCATAGATAATAAACAAACTCAATAGATTTCAATATAAATATTGTATTTATTTAAACATGTTAAAATTATAATTTTTTTTTGTAAAAAATTAAATTGACATTGTTGACCATCGATTTAGCCAACGACATGGAGTCAAATATACGATAGAAAATGAGATGACAATTAAGAGTTTAATATAATGGAAAAGAAGAAAACACCAACGATTTATAGTGGTTCGGCCCCAAAGAATGGTAATGACCTACGCCCACTTAGTGTTATTATTAATATTGAATCTCAAAGCCGTGATCAAAGAACTAGGGTTCTTGAGTTTCACAAACCATGGGAGAATTACAATAAAACGATGGATAATCACACTATAGCTTCCTCTCTCAATACTCTGGAAAAAGATTCAGAGATCAAAAAGTCCCTTCCTTGAGCTATTTCATGTATTTTTATAGGCTCAAGGGGGGTTACATGGGCCATTGGGCCTTAACTCTCCTTAATATCCGCGTATCAAGGTAATAAAGAAGAAATAATCAATGTAGTTATTACAAGATCATAACCGTTAAAGGAAATAAACCGAATCATACGACCAGCCTGGTCGTATCTAATAGCTAAGCTTTGATGAAGCATCGAGGATCTGGTCGACAGACGAACAACACCCATTCTTAATGACGCTGATACGTGTTACACTCATGTACAAAATTCTTGGCACGTCATCCACAACCATTTTGGGTAAACATTTGCCCCCCAAGTTTATTTTATTGCGACCAGCATAAAGTAAACTTAGGAAACTGGCTCTTTGCTTACCCCACCAAATCTGTCAGAGCTGCCCGTGCTTTCTTGAGAAAAGTGGTCAATCATGTCCAATCAAGTCTTTTCAGTTTCCCAAAAACTTGTTTGACGGCTATTACACTTCCCCATACTTTGAAAAAAGTAATTCATGATTACATCTTTTATCGTGTCGCAGTCACTATAAATAATATCCCAAATCCACATTTTCGCCTTTTACTTTTCACTCGCCATCTCCTTTTCAAGAGCTCCAGAGAACTTCGACCTTCAGACCCCAGAAATCCCAGGAACTTTCATCCGGACGCTCAAAGCTTTCGTGTTCAGACTCCACCTTTCATCTAAGTAAGTTTCACAAACCCTTTAGACGTCTGAGTTGCCATTCAAAATTGTCTTGTATTTGAGTTCTTGGCTGTTCTTGACTGAAACTGTCTTGGGGTAAACGGGCATGTTGATCGATGCTTGATAGGGTAGTGAAACAACGTTTCATAGGAGTTAGGAGTCAGTTTGATAGTCGAGATTGTAGATTTAGGGGCGTAAAATCGAAGTAAAAATTTGATTTTTAAGCTAGTTGAAAAACTGGGTTTTTCCCGCCCTTTCGGAGTTGAAAAAGCTTTTTCTGAAAAACTTTTTACTTCCGCTTTTTAATCCATTTCTCAAACTGCTCATATAAAACTTAGTGTTTTTGCTAGAATGCTGCTGGCCGTATAAAAGCTTAACTTATATACGCGAGCAACATTATTCCAACTCTCAACATAGATTTTTAGGCTTTACGTTCTCATCTCCCATTTTCTCTGTTCACAACTTTTCATGCAAGATCCATGGGGAGGTGAGAGGAGCAACCGTCACTGTTGATACCAGAAATTCCTTTTTCTCAAGCTACCCCAAACATTTCATCATCCCCGTGCCAAAATATGGGTTGTGTTAAGTCTAAAGCCCAGAAAAAGAAAGTTTCCAACCCTTCAAATCAGCTTGCTCCTCAGGCTGAAATTCCCTCGACTAGCGGTCGAAAAAGAAATATCCCTGACCCTAGCATTCAAACTCACTCTCAACTTTGAAATGCCATTCAACCAGATGTTGAATGGTATGTCGCCCCTCCTATCCGAGTAACGGTTATGATGATTGCCAATTACATTAAAAAATACGGACTTCCTGGGGTGACCCTAGTCCAACCCACCAGAGACCAAAGGGAGAATCTGCCTGGAGGCGCGTACAGTGCCTGGTCGAGGTATCACATCGAGGCAGGAGCAATCCTGCCTCCTCATCCTTTCTTCCAGGGAGTGGCCAATTATTTCGGGGTCGCTCCTTTTCAAATAACCCCTAACGGATATAGAATGCTTTCTGCACTCTATATCCTCTATATCCATAAGAAATGGCCTGCCCCCACCCGCGCTCTAAATGAGCTCACAAGTGTAAGTTGTATTTTTTCTGCGGAGACTAAATCCTTTTATTTATTATAGTCAATTTAAATTTTGTGCTGCTCGCAGGCAATGCTAACCGTGAGTGCTGGCCGTCTCCGCTAGGGAGACATCATCAAATAGTCCAAGGATTCCGAGCAACAGCACGCTGAAGAACTCAAAGCTGTCGAAGAAAAATATGCTGAACAGCTTGAGGTGGCTCAGAAGACAAACGCAGCATTGCTCGAGGAGAAGAACAAGCTGGCTGAGGAGTTAAGGGAGAAGCAGACTACTCTGGACAAGGCTGTCGAGTAAAGAGACCAGTTCAAGTAGTCTAACCGCATCAACTACCGCGAGGCTAAAATGCTCGAGGAGGACCTGATTGCGAGCAGACAGGAGACTACAAAGTTTGAAGGCCGAATCGAGGAACTTGAAAAAGCCAACGCCAGCAATTTGGAGAGGTACAAGAGTTCCAAGGTTAAGTGTTTCTATGACTTCTGGAAGCACAACCAGGAGGCCAACTTCAGCTATCTTCCCGAGTGCACGAGGCATGTTGAGATAGCCTGCTGTGTTGCTCGCCTGGCGGAAGAAGAGAGAGCAAAGATACCTACCTCGCTTGAAATCTCTTTGGCCACTAGCGTGGAAGGGGCGGACAATGAAACTACAACTGTCATCGACCAGGACACCCCTCAAGATCCTCCTGCCTTGTAGTCTACTATTTTTCTTTTATTCTTTTATCTTTTAAATACCCAACCTACGGGTCGTGATGTAGAGACTATTTTTTGATTGCTGCGCGGGCAGCTACTTTTTCCTTTTATCAAAAAATTACACCCGAGCAGTAACTGCTCGTGGTGTAAAAGGTTTCCTTAAGATATTATAATATTTGCATTTTATTATAACATCTGTTCGCATGACCGAACTTAGCATAGTACTTTTCTTTGATTTAACAAAATACAAAATTTTGAAAAATACTCTAAGTACCTTAGCATGCTTTCACTTATTTTGCTCATGTGTTTACATACCTTTCGATATGCCTTGCTTACTAGATGCCTTATATGCCCCCCAAGTGATTGAGGAGCTTTAGGTCCTTAGTCACTTGCCTTGACCAATACCTGTTCGAACATTACTGTTCGGAGCAAATAATTACAATGATAATACAGCAAAACAACACACGTAATG
Organism: Humulus lupulus; assembly: GCF_963169125.1. NCBI lineage: Eukaryota > Viridiplantae > Streptophyta > Magnoliopsida > Rosales > Cannabaceae > Humulus > Humulus lupulus. The sequence goes on along the minus strand of NC_084801.1, from coordinate 38,614,536 downwards.
AGCAAATACTTGTAATAAATACAATAATTGCTCCGAACTTAGCATAGTACTTTTCTTTGATTTAACAAAATACAAAATTTTGAAAAATACTCTAAGTACCCTAGCATGCTTTCACTTATTTTGCTCACGTGTTTACATACCTTTCGATATGACTTGCTTACTAGATGCCTTATATGCCCCCCAAGTGATTGAGGAGCTTTAGGTCCTTAGTCACTTGCCTTGACCAATACCTGTTCGAACATTACTGTTCGGAGCAAATAATTAAAATGATAATACAGCAAAACAACACACGTAATGAGCAAATACTTGTAATAAATACAATAATTGGCAAGAATGATTGGCTGCGCACAGTCCCTTATATTTATCGTAATAAATGGAAAAAACATGTCTGTACGAGTGATCAATAAGATCTTACACTTATAAGCGATTAGTCATATAAAATGACCAACCTTTTTTCATAACTTGTAAAAAGTAAAATTAATACAAGCCAATTCTTTAAGAAGAATTGTTTATTGATAGTACTTGCGCAGGTGTTCTCCATTCCAATAGCGAGGAATGAGATCTCCATTTAAGCGAGCAAGTTTGTAGGTGCCTGGATGGAGGATTTCTTCAATCTAGTATGGTCCTTCCCAAATAGGTCTGAATACTCCAGCAGCCTGGTCGCAGGTATTTAGGAAAACTCTTCGAAGTACTAAATCTCCGATGTTAAACTTTCTTTCACGTACTTTAGAGTTTAAATATCGGGTGACTTTTTGCTAGTACGCAGCTACTCAGAGTTGGGCTTGTTCACATTTCTCATCGATCAAGTCTAGGGATTCCATTAATAGTTGGCTGTTAAAGCCTTGATCGTACGTTATCCTGCCATGCGAGGGTTGATCTAACTCAACAGGCAACGTAGCCTCATACCCATAAGCCAAAGAGAATGGAGTATGGCCTGTTGTTGTACAATGGGAACTTCTGTACGACCAAAGGACTTCAGGCAATTGCTCTGGCCATGCACCCTTAGCTTCTTCCAGTCTTTTCTTCAGGGTATCCTTTAGCATTTTATTGACTGCTTTGACTTGTCCATTTGCTTGGGGATGAGCGACTGAAGAAAAGCTCTTGATAATCCCATCTCGTTCGCAAAAGTCCATGAATAAATCATTATCAAATTGTGTGCCATTTTCTGAGACGATTTTCCTTGGCAATCCATAGCGACAAACGATGTTTTTGACCACAAAATCCAGCACCTTCTTGGTCGTTATGGTTGCGAGGGGATCGGCTTTGGCCCATTTAGTGAAATAATCGATGGAAACCACATCATACTTGACGCCACCCTTTCCTGTGGGTAAAGATCTGATTAAGTTTATACCCCACACTGCAAACGGCCATAGACTTTGCATCTGTTTCAGTTCTTTAGGGGCTGCTCACGGGATTTTTGAGAACCTTTGGTACTTGTCACACCTTCGTACGAATTCCATCGAGTCTTCATTCATTGTTGGCCAGAAATACCCTTGCCTCAGGACCTTTTTTGACAAACTTTGCCCCCCAGCGTGGTCTCCGCAGAAGCCTTCGTGTACCTCTTTCATAAATTCTCTGGCCTTTTCTTTTGAAATACACCTGAGGAGTGGCATTGAGTATCCCCTTCGGTACAAGATTCCATCGACCAGGATATACCTAGTAGCCTGTCGTTGGAGGGTCCTAGCTTTGTTTCTATCAGTTGGTAACACGCCTTGCGTCAGATACTCTACGTATGGTGCCATCCATGTATCTGCCATTTGGATCACCAGATTGGTCTCTTCTGCTCGGATGCTTGGCATAGATAGCCGTTCAACTGTCATTATGTTTAGAGTATCAGCATCCTTCGCACTTGCTAGTTTGGCAAAAGCATCAACATTTGAATTATAGTCGTGAGGTACCTGGTGAAGGGTGTACTTGTCAAACTGTGCTAATACATCCTTTGTTTTATTTAAGTAGGCAACCATCTTTAAACCTCGAGCTTGGTATTCTCCCATGACTTGATTTACCACCAGCTGTGAGTCACTATAGATGTCAAGTACCTTTATATTCATGTCCCTGGCTAATCATAACCTAGCGAGCAATGCTTCATACTCAGCCTCGTTGTTGGAAGCAGTGAAGTCAAACCTAATTGCATAGTGAAATCGATGCCCTTCAGGCATAATCAGGATCACCCCTGCCCCTGCTTGATGCTCATTGCAAGAGCCGTCTAAAAATAATTTCCATGAGGGAGGTTGGTTTTGAGACTCAGGCTCTTCGGTCTGCTCATTATCTGTAAGTTTATTGAACTCTGCAATGAAGTCAACCAGGGCTTGTCCTTTTATCGCTGCTCATGGTAAGTAAGAGATATCAAACTGCCCAAGTTCGACTGCCCATTTCAACAATCTTCCCACAGCCTCTGGCTTTTTCAGAACTTGCCGTAGAGGTTGGTTGGTTAAAACTGTGATTGGGTGCGCTTGAAAGTAAGGTTGCAGCTTCCTAGAGGCCAAAATTAAGCAATAGGCTAACTTTTCAATAGCTGGGTATCGGTGCTCCGCTCCAATTAGCCTCTTGCTTACATAATAAACAACCTTCTGCATGCTTTCTTCTTGCCTTACTAAGACAGCACTAGCAGCATATTTCGTAATTGCCAAGTAGACAAACAAAGTCTCCTTGTCGACTGGCTTTGATAGGATGGGTGGTTGCATCATTTGAGTCTTTAATGCTTGGAAAGCCTGCTCGCACTCCTCCATCCACTCAATTTTTTTGTTGCCTCTAAGTAGATTAAAAAATGGAATGCACTAGTTCGTTGATTTCGAAATAAATCTACTGAGAGCGGCAATCCTTCCAGTCAAACTTTGAACATCCTTAATCTTTGCTGGCGATATCATATCGATCAGGGCTTTGTTTTTCTCAGGATTGGCTTCAATTCCTCTCGAGTTAACTATAAATCCTAAGAACTTCCCTGATCCTACTTCGAAAGAGCATTTGAGGGGATTCAACTTCATCTAATATTTGTTCAATACATTGAAGCACTCCTGCAAATCCTCTATATGCCCTTCTGCCTTCTTCGACTTAACCAGCATGTCGTAAACGTAGACCTCCATGTTTGTGCCGATCAACTCCTTAAACATGTAGTTAACTAGTCGCTGGTAAGTCACACCAGCGTTTTTCGAACCGAAGGGCATTACTTTGTAGCAGTAAAGCCCTGTATCAGTTCGAAATCTAGCATGATCCTCATTAGGAGGATGCATACTAATATGATTATACCCAGAGTATGCATCCATTAATGAGGGAATCTCATGCCCTGCAGTGGCATCGACAAGTTGGTCGATTCTTGGGAGTGGGAAACAATCTTTGGGGTAGGCTTTATTAATGTCTATGAAATCCATGCATGTTCGCCACTTGCCATTTGGCTTGGGAACTAATACAGGATTAGAGACCCATGATGGATAAAACGCCACCTTGATGAACCCATTCTCCTTCAGCTTCTCGACTTCTTCTTTTAAGGCCTTTCATCTATCTTTATCGAGCAGCCTTCTCGTCTGTTGCACTGCAGGGTCTATCCCAACCATATCTTTGTGCGACCAGGTGAAGACTTCCTGGTTCCTCCTTAAAAACTCCACCAGTGCTTGTTTTGTTGTTGTCTCTAAGTTTTTACCGAATTTCATAACCCTGGTCAGATTTTCTTCATCGAGTTGGACCTCTTCAAAGTCCTCGATGGGTCCTATTTCTTCCTCAAAATCCCCAAAGCGAGGATCCAAGTCTCTATCGTCACTTTGGGCAATGCCCTATTTGGTGACATTATCACCTGACTGGGCCTGAGCATCAATTTCCATTTGCAACTCTTTTCCGGGAACATCTCTCGACACACCTTTCTTTGCTTTGGTTATCAAGGCAATGTAGCACTCCCTTGCTTCCCGCTGATTTCCCAATACACATCCTACTCTTGCGTCTGTTGGGAATTTCATGGCAAGATGCCATATTGAAGTGACGACCCGTAGGTCGACCAGAATTGGTCTCCAAATTACGGCATTGTATGCCGAAGGACAATAAACTACTATGAAAGTAGCGAGTAATGTCCTATTAGCAGGCGTAGTACCTACTGTAACTGGAAGCCTAATCAACCCCGTTGGGGCGAGCCCTTCGCCAGAAAAACCATAGATGGTTTGGTTGCATGGCTCCAGGTCCTTGACGAATAACTTCATTCTCTCTAGCGAAGACTTGTATAAGATGTTGACTGAACTTCCTGTGTCGACCAACACCCTCTTCACCATCATGTTGGCAATTTGTACATCTACAACAAGTGGATCAGAGAGTGGGAATCATACGTGTTGGGCATCGTCTTCTGAGAAGGTTATCAACTCTTCCTCTATTCGAGCCTTTTTTTGTGCTCGATCCTCCACACTCATCATCTTGATGTCCTGCTCGTGGCGTAGGGTTCGAGAGTATCGTTCCCTTGCCTTCCCACTGTCCCCTAGAAGATGTGGGCCTCCGCAGATGGTGAGTAAATTGCTTGCCACAGGAGCTGGCTGTAGGGGTGGCGAGCGTTGGCGTGCAGGCGCTTGCTCGTTGCAACTTTGAGCCTCTCATTGAGACCCTCCTGCGGCTCACATATATCTCCTTAGATGTCCCTACCTAATTGGGAACTCAATCTCTTCTTTCAAATGGTTGCATTCATTAGTATCGTACCTGTAGTCATTGTGATTATGACACAACTTCATCGTATCTCTCTTGGAGATATCTTTTCTTATGAGGTGCGAGTTGTTTGTAAGGCACGCTTGAGCTGGTTGCCTGGTAGACTTCCGCTCGGCTTTCGACAAGGGTCATGTAGTTGGTGAATCTCGGCTCGTATCGACTGCCTTTGGGGCGTTTATTTTCAGAAGCTGAGGGTTCATTGTTCGCCTGCTTCCCACCATTCCTACCATTGCCATTCCCGTTGCCCTTGCCATTGCCATTGAGCTTTTTTGACCCGTTGGCGGCCTTGGCGGGTTCTTCCTTTAGCCCCTTGTCTTTTGTTGGTGATTTCCCTTCATTGGCAATCGTGTCCTCGAGCTTGATGTATTGATCAGCCCGATCCAAAAACTCCTGGGTACTTCTTACCCCATTCTTTCTAAGGCTACTCTAGAGGGGTGAATGGCGCCTAACCCCAACAGTTAGGGCCATCATCTTGCCTTCATCACCCACTGTCTTGGCTCCAGCTGCTGCTCGCATGAATCGTTGGACATATTCTTTTAAGGGCTCTCCCTCTTTCTAGCGTATCTCGACCAGCTGGTTGGCTTCTGTGGGGTGTACGTGACCCATGTAGAATTGTCCGTAAAATTCCTTTACGAACATCTTCCAAGATATTATACTAGCAGGAGGGAACTTAAAGAACCACTCCTGGGAAGTATCAGATAGTGTCGCGGGGAAGATCCTACAGCGGACATCTTCTGACACTTTTTGTATATCCATTTGTATCTCAAACTTGTTAACGTGAGATGCTGGGTCTCCGTACCCATCAAAATTCGACAGTGTTGGCATCTTGAATTTACTGGGGGTTTCGGCCGCAGCAATCCTTTGTACAAAAGGAGTGCCCCTCCACCTATCGTACTCTATATGGGATGTTCGTCCCCCGACCAACTATTGTACCGCCTAGTTCAGATCATCAATCTGAGCCGGAACCGCTTTTGGGACTATTGGGGAAACCGGTGCCGGGGGAGCGTACTCGTCGTGCCTCTCGTGGTGGTCATTAAGTACATCCCTTAAATCATCGTCCCTGCATCTCTGCTCGCTTTCTCCTAGCCAATCAAAGACGTTCTGCTGCCTGGGTTCCCCCCCCAGCGTTATGGCTACCTGGCCTATTTTCTCTAGGTGGGGGGCTTCTGCCTCCACCTTTTTCCTCATTTCTCCGACCAGCATTTCCTCTATCGGAATCGGCTTCATTATAGTCATGGCCATCTCTAAATTGTGGCTGACTATGGTGTGATCGGAAGTTCCCGCTATTTCCTCCTCGGGCTGGCATTTCTCGAGCGTCAAGGGTAGGCCTGCGCTAGTTGTTGGGTTCCCTTGCATTGTTATGCCGTGGGGGACCTCTGACCGCAGAGCCTGACTCGATGTTCCTTCTGTTGGCAGAAGGATGCTGTCCCCTGCTCGGTAGATTCGGCTCTTCATCCCCTAGGCATCTAGGGCTGCGGGGCAGTTGCCTGGCCCTATTCTGTCTCGGGCGCTAGGGATTGCCTTGACCAGCCTAAGAGGGAGGTTGCTGCTCAGGATCCCTAGCTGGGACATCATCCTAAGCCACAGGTGGCTGCTCCGGCCTTTGAGGGCTTACTGGCTGGAGGGGAGGACTAGGGTTAGGAGCCCTCTGAGGTGGCACACTCGGTGTCTGATCTGGCTGAGAGGCTGGCACAGCCTGACTCTGAGCCAGTTGGATGGCTACTTCGAGAGAGGCCATGTCATCCCTCTGATGACGGTCCATGTCTGCCTGCCACTCACTCAGCTCCTGACGCTGGCGTTCAATGTCCCTCTGCTACATCGCCATTGTCTCCACAACATTCTCCTGATTGGCCCTTAGATTTGCCAACTCGTCTTGCAACACTCCCAGTGTTGCCCTCAGTGTTTCGGAATCTAACTCCTCCTCTTCAAACTCCAAATGTGGTTCATTCTCAGCCACATTTGGGGGAGGAGGTTGGGATGGTGCAGCGCCAGCGGTCTGTCCAGTCTTCTTGGATGTCTTCACCATTAGATTTTCTTATAGTTTTTTATCACTCTCTCAATGAAATCACGAGAATGTTGACCCTCGATTTGGCCAATGACACGGAGTCAAATATACGACAGAAAATGAGATGACAATTAAGAGTTTAATCTAATGGAAAAGAAGAAAACACCAACGATTTATAGTGGTTCGGCCCCAAAGAATGGTAATGACCTACGTCCACTTCGTGTTATTATTAATATTGAATCTCAAAGCCACGATCAAAGAACTAGGATTCTTGAGTTTCACAAACCTTGGGAGAATTACAATAAAATGATGGATAATCAAACTATAGCTTCCTCTCTCAATACTCAAGAAAAAGATTCAGAGATCAAAAAGTCCCTTCCTTGAGCTATTTCATGTATTTTTATAGGCTCAAGGGGGGTTACATTGACCAATGGGCCTTAACTCTCCTTAATATCCGCGTATCAAGGTAATAAAGAGGAAATAATCAATGTAGTTATTACAAGATCATGACCATTAAAGGAAATAAATTGAATCATACGACCAGCCTGGTCGTATCTAATAGCTAAGCTTTGATGAAGCATCGAGGAGCTGGTCGACAGACGAACAACACCCCTTCTTAATGACGCTGACACGTGTTACCCTCGTGTACAAAATTCCTGCCACGTCATCCGCAGCCATTTTGGGTAAACAGACATGTGTTTGATAAATTATAATCTAAAAATACTCTGCGATTATAGTGTATAAATTGGAGTGGTTTATTGATTTAAAAATACGAAAATAAAAACTATTGAAAACGCCTAATTAATATAAATTTCAAATTTAATTTTTTAAAGAAAATAAAAAATTTTAAGATTGAAATATTATTCATTTTATTATCATATTAATTTATTTTAAATATTTTTAGTTTGAGTAATATATCATAAAATAGTAAATACATTTAGATAAAAAAATATACGTTTATGCAAAGCTTTTTTAAAAAACAGTTTTTAGAAAAAGTTAAAAAATTGAGTTGTGATAGCTATTGCTTTTAACTGTAGTTTCTTCATAAATTATTCAATAAGTTGTTTTCACATTGTTTACCAAGCACTTTATTGTAGAACTTTTTCAGATAGCAGCTTTTAGAAAAGCTAAAAGTTGTCCGAAACAGGCCCTTAGAGAGATTGTCCCATATTTACATTAGAGTGTTGACTTTTACATATACACAATTAATAAAAATTATACAATGAATTTAGATATTAATAATTATTAAAAATATATAGTTATGTCATAATTTATATGAAATCTATTCTATGTCATTTTCGACTTATCGACCACGTCAGCAAACGAGTCCACATGGCAGAAAGAGCAAGAAACACTTCCAAGAGTTCCCTGGATGCCTATCTGACGACGCCATTGTGGCGACCCGTGGACTCGCCAAATCCTGATGAGGAGCATTGAAAACTCTTACGAACCCCCAACTACCAACTAGTAGGGGGCCACAAAGTCCAATATCTCATGACATCGCATCGAGGCGCCGAGGTCTCGTCGTAACATTTTTTGTGGGAAGATTTTGGGACAACCTATCTTTCAGGCTAGACCACTGCCCTCGAGAGCTTGTGTTAGGATGACACGTGTAATGTAACCTTTTTATATTCTGAATATTCCTCAAAGAATGAAGGATGATTGGTATTGTATTAGAGGCTGCCATCCTAGCATTTACCTAAAGGGGTCATTAGTAAAGGATCCGAAAAAGATAACTAGAGTATCCTATTTTGCCTTAGTGCAAGACTATCCTCTGCCCAAGTTGTAACCCTAAAAGACCTTGCTATTCCAACAAGTCCCCAACAATACAAGTGACTCATGGACTAGGTCTTGTTAACGGTCGAACCACATAAAAACCACACAACTCATATTTATTTTACCTATTTTTTTTTTTATATTTGTAGAGTTAACGGAAATACTGGTCAACATTTTGTTGCTTTTATTGAGACCTATAGAAAGCAAAAGCTAAGTCTCGAACATGGTGGATACACAAAATCAGTCTCGAGCGAATCCTGAGGCTCCTTCGTGTTAGGAGAGACCGAAAGATCTTCCTCTTGCTGTAGACCCGTCAGTGGAGGAAGAAGAAGAAATGCCCACTGAAGATGAATACGATGGTGACATCAAAGAGGATGACTTCATGGACGATGTTGACTATTTCCCTGAAGACCATATTTCTAGCATGACACGTTCACAAGAGTTAGAGGTAGCCGATCATCAGAACCAGGTGCCTACCAAGCATGCAGAAGTAGAAACTCAACGGGACAACATGGCCGGTATGATGGAAAATCTCAATGCTATGCACGCAACTCTGGTCATGTAGGGACTCCTTGTCGATCTGCCTGCTCCCGACGCCCCACAGGCTCCGTGGTTACATGTTGTGGTCCTACTGGTGCCTAATGCTCGAGGAAGTGATGCCCAACGATAACAGGAAGAAGTCCCACCACTGGCCCAAGGGCCCGAGAATCCTCAAATGCTACCACGAACTCGAGCACGAGCCCAGAGGACTACGAGTGTGATTCGAGAGGCCCGTAGACCTCCCACGCGTGGCCCTCTATTGCCTAGGAAACACCCTAGCCTAGGCGCCTACCAGGAAAACTGAATTCTACTTCACCATCACAATATCAACGTCTCTGTTAACAATGAGTTTGCTTATGATGATAACCTAGACGAAGAAGAGCAATATATGCCGGCCGAGAATCTCAACCTCCGTGAGAGTTTAAACGCACGTCGAAGGTGTGCTTGGGAATCTTGTCCACTTGGAAAGGAAAAACCTGACCTATGATGGGGGTTGAATGGACATAGGGGAGGAGCTGGGATCAGTCATGGTTGAGGTAGTAGACCCGAGCATCCTAACCTCTAAGATAACCTCAATGCAAGAAGGCAAGCCCAATAATTTGAGTGGCCCGAGAACTTGGGAGATAAACCAGTTTTCACAGAACTCACCATAATGCGACGGTGGATGGACAGACCCCTGAAACTCCAAGCACGTGACTAAGAGTTTGACTAGAATGGATGCGAGCCTTGCTCTCACCATCTAGTCGAGGTACCCATGCCCTTGGAGTTTAGGATGCCAGTGACGGACTCATTACGGGACTACAGACCCCATCAACAACTGGGCCAAGTTTAACATTCAAATGACGTTCCACAAAGTCTCTGAGGAATGTTTTAAGAAGTACAAGTCGGGGACAATACAATAATGGTCCCAACTATGCTCAGAGTTCAAAAGATAGTTTTTCGTGGCTAAGAAAGGTTAACTTTGAGGTTAATGTCCTCGATAACATAAAACAAAGGCCCAGAGAAACGTTGTAACAGTATATCAACCATTTCAATCAAGAGGCAACCCGAACGAAATGTGTGGATGAAGGACAACAGTTAATGGCCTTACAAGCGAGAATTCCCCCATAGACCCCTTTTTGGGATGACTTACAAAGGAAAGGTTTTTTCAAGTTGCATGATTTTTCCAAATGAGCCCAGGCCTTGATTAATTGGGAATATGCATTAATGGAGTAGTGGGGAAGCTCGAGCACGGTACCAGGAATTTTGATCCCCACATTGGCTTATTTTTCCGACCCCCATATCAGCCAGATGCCAACCACTATTATGGGAGGTATACCGCATGCTACGTATAATTTTTTTGACTCCCAGGACTGTTTTAGCACCATCTCGAAGTCCATAAGCTAGCTGACCAAACAAAGTAATAACTAAGGGAGTAGGAAAAGGGGGAATAACAGTCAGTCTTGTGGAGGGAGTAAGAGGGGTAGGAAAAATTACAAGGATATTTTCATGGCAACTGAGAGGCAGATCCTTACCAAAAACCTTAGCCAATCAGGAGGGATCAGGAAAGAAGAGGTTCCTAAAATTTTTGCAAGTATCACAATGACATCGGGCACAAAACTAATGAATGTCGAAAAATTCTTGATGAGATTGAAAACCTTTTGAAGTTAGTAGACCTCAGGCATTATGCTCGTTCCAGGCTCTCAGCAAGGATAGTAAGCCATAGAAGGGGCACAAGCATCGCCACCCCTCTAGTCAACCAAGGTGCCTAGGCGACATTGAACCTCTACCAGCTAAAACTCAGGAGCAACCTCTGATCCCCTCGAGGCCTAACAGGCAGGTGAACACCATCTCAGGAGGACCACATTTGGGAGGTCAGTCAATGTCACCACATAAAAAGTATGCCCAAGCCTTGAATCATGACAAAGAGATTTACGTCCTGGGATAGTCCCCCTTGCAGATGTTGAGGATGATCGACCAAGCAATCATTTTCACCATGAAAGATGCACGAAGAGTTCATTTTCCCCATCATGCCCCATTAGTGATCGAGAGTCAAGTCGCTAACAAGATTGCAGCGCATATTTTGGTAGACAATGGGAGTTCGGTGAACATATTGTTGAAATGGTCATTCAACAAGATAGGACTAGAGGCCCAAGATTCGTAGCCATTCACTTCAACATTGTTCGATTTTTTAGGAAAAGGGATGGTTTCAGTTGGACAAATCAAACTGCCAGTGACATTGGGAGAGGCCCCAAGTCAAGCGTTCAAATATTGTACCTATCTTGTTGTTGACTGCTCTTTGGCATACAACGTGATTTTTGGAAGGCTGATCCTAGTAGAGTTCAGAGCCATCACTTCAACTCGACATCTCTGTATGAAGTTTCCTACTAACTCAGGAGTCGGGGTAGCCCGACGGGACCAAAATGAAGCTTGACAATGTTTGTAGCCTCTCAAATTTGCTAATAAGGCTTAGGGCCTTGGTTATCGTGCCTGGACGTCAATAATTGATATAATTATGTTAATAAATGAATTTTATGATTATGTGATTAGAAATCCATGTTTAGGTGAATTAATTATGCATGTGGGCCCCATTGGGCTATTAGGGGCATATTTGTAATTTTAGCTCGTTGAGGGCATAAATGCAATATTTGTGTATATTATGATTGATACCAAAAGTGAGTGGTGATATATTTGTGATGCACGATCTGAGACAATCCTAGGGAGCAGTTTAGCTAGAAAGTCACAACGGGGTCAAATACCCGACTCGGGAGGAGCCTAGGGGTATTTTGGGAATGTAATATGTGTTCATAATTTATTTAGTAACGGGTAAAAGTTTAGTAATTATTTGGAATGTCGGAATTAAATGGGGATCTATAGGAACACTCGAGGAATTAGCGGGATTTGACAAATGATGAAATTGCCCTTGGTGGCACTTGAAGGTTTAGATAAGTTTAAGGGGTATTTTGGACTTTTGGCAAGGGATAGGCTTAGGCTCTCTTTGACTGTTAGGCATTAGAAGAAGTTAGAAGGAAAAGAAAACAGAAGGAAGACTCTCTCTCTCTCTTTCTCACGACTCTTACTCTCTATCTCACGACTCTCTCTCCCTCTCATGGTGTTGAGAATTTTGGAGGAACCTTTAAGATTTAGGCTGGAGAATTGGTGGATTGGAAGTTTAAAAACTCAGGGAATCAGTTCAGGAACTGAATTAAGTGCAGAGGTAAGCTCCTTAATTGAATCATGTTTTTGCATTTTTCTTGACTATGTTAAAATCTTAAACATGCACGAAAATGGATTAAAAGTTTAATTATGGGATTGTTTATGGATTTGTAGTGATATCTAGAGCATGTGAATAAGGAATCCAAAATTAGTTCTATGTTTGATTGGAATTTGGAGTGAGAATTTATGGGTTAGGATTGGAGAAATGTACTGAGAAAAATTGTGATTTTCTGGGTTTGGAAGCTCGAGCCACGGCCTTGTTCTTCATGCGCCGTGGCCAGTGTGTGTCGAAGAGCCTGAAAGCCTCTATCTGCCTAGGCGCACTGCGGCCCAAGGTTTGGAGCCCCACGGCCCGTGTCCCTCAACAGAGAGGCATTTTGCCTCTGACTTAAGTGCGCCCTAGCCCTTAAGGGGCTGGGCCGTGACTCAAATTCAAAGTATTGGCTGTTTGAAGGATTTTAGCTCGAGAACCCGAATGTTAAGGTTCAGGAAGGATTTCACCACTCAGTTTGGTAGAATCCAAGGTCCCAGAGGCTAGAATTATATTCCAAAGTTGTTTATTGGATTAAAGCTTGATGGATGGATATTATGAATACGTTGTGACTAGGTTTTTAGCGAGGCTCGAGTTAGAGGACTGTGCTTGGGATTGCGCTGCTCAGATTGCTTGGGACACAGGTAAGAAAACTGTTGTACCCATAGAGCAGGGTGTGGCCCTATTGTTTGTATTACAAGGCATGGACCTATTGATTGGATTGTAGGGCGTAACCCTATTGTTTATGTTTAGTGTATGTTTAAATATTTGTTGCTATTATGCTATGTAGTGCATATTTGTGAATGAACGACGAAGGCCGAAAACGGAGAACGGCGAGAATGGCAGGAAGCCGAGTACGGGAAGGGGCCAGAAACGACATTGAGCACGCAGAGTGCAGAGCCGAGTATGGAAAGGGGCCGGGAACGGCGTTGAGCACGCGGAGTGCAAGCCGTTAGGGCGAGACCCTCCTAGGATGCTGGAGTCATCCTCTCGGTAAAGATCGCGAACCCAGGGCCTGGTAAAACGCCTAGGACGACATGGCCGCTATGTGTTTAGCCTGTTGGCTATTTTGTTACATGCTATTGATAGATATGAATATTCTATTTGTTTTGTGTTGAGTTTTCTTGCTGGACTTCGGCTCACGGGTGCTCTATGGTGCAGGTAAAGGCAAAGGAAAGGTCAACCAACCATGAGTACGGAGAGCATGGAGCGATGGGTGCATGTTCGGCCTGCCTGGCCGCAATGGCTAGGGTTGTTTTGGGAAGATGAAATGTATTGTATTAGTTGTTTTGTCGCCGAAGTCGACCACGTGTACATTTTGATTTGTAATATATTTTATAAATAGAATTTTGGGATCCCAACTATAAAACTTTCTGAGATTTAAATAGATAACTAAATGTTTTATATTTAATGACTTTTAACGAGTTTTATCACAGTTTAGTCACACTTTTAATCTAAAACCTCGATTAGCGAGTTAATTGCACATTTTAAACTCACTTAGTAACAAACTTAAGGAAGTAGGGCGTTACAACTTGGTATCAGAGCGAGCCAAGGTTTATGGTTCCTAGAGATTGACCGAACATGTACGCTCGCTACCAGTGACAAGGTCGACTCAGGGTTGGTTGGTAATTATTGAATTATATGTTTAAATTCTTGTTAAAGTTCCCTGTTTGCCTGAGTATTTTAATAAAGCATGATGAATTGATTGACATATGCATGATGCTAGGGCATGTCCCCTTGATTGTTGTATGTTATTTGTATTATGTGGATTTGTTGATTGTGGTTGGTTGATGTGAATTGGGAGGTGGTTTTGGATGTTGTTATCATGCCTGACAAGTGGCATCATTGATTGCAGGCATATTGTGAGAATGCCTCGACGATCAATTAGACTCCGCGGTAATATAGCTAAGGATGACAATTAGGGTGATGACCCTCCACCTGCCCCACCGAATTGGCAATAGTTATTTGTTGAGATTGAAGCTAGACTTCATCGAACACTAGAAGAGCTTCGATAGTTGAGGCAACATGCCCCTCCTCAGGGCATTGGGTTGCAGGTTCCATAGGCTTTGGCAGTAGTGTAATGACCCACTACTCTAGACTTTTGGACCATTAACGAAACTATACATACAAATCCTTAATAAAACTTACATTTGCGAAAATACCATAAACTTTATTAGAAAACTTATAGAAATAGGAGTTACTTACATAAATACCAAGAAGGATATGGGATCCCATTGTTTGAAAAACAAAACATAACATGATTTATAAAGTAAAGTGATTACATAATAAGTGCGGAAAATACATATAAAGACCATAAATAAACGACTACATCCTCGAAATCGAACTCTCGACTCCTTGAATCCGTTCATCACCGATACACAGTCCCCAAGCATCCACGAACCTTACCGCCACTAAAGCTATTTTCCTGCACATATAAACAAAAAGGAATGAGCCTAATGCCCAGCAAGGAAAATCTAACACATAGTTCATAAACATAAATTTCATAAGAAATATAAAGACATAACATAACACTTTATCATACACATACTATAATGGCCATTATTACTTGGGGTCCCATAGACTAAACAAGTCATATGCCCATAAGATTAGTGGGGTCCTACTAGCTAAGTAGGTCATATGCCCATAATCTATTTGGGGTCTTGTTAGTCATATGGGTCATATGCCCAAGCCTACAAACATACATATTTCATAACATATTTTATAACATATTTCATAGCATAAAACATAAGATAACATAAGCATATAACATATAGATTCTATCCTATTTTCCTTACCAAAGTTACCGGGATAAAAGGACAGCGTTGGGACTTTTGGAACACTCCTAAAACCATGAATAACAGGGTGAGTAGATTGAAGAAAAAGTAATGAAAAGGAAGGAATGGAATGACTAAACCTTTGAGAAACATACTTACCAAAAACTTATGAGCAAGTTCTTAGATTTCCTAACCAAAATAAGAATGAGGTTAGAAGACTGAGTAGAAGACTATGAGAAAGAAAATAACATAAAACTAATGAACTAGAGTGTGGAAATACCTTGAAGACTTGTAGACCAATCTAAACCTCGAACCGAAATACTATAGAACCTTACTTCCCAAAGTGTTTGATAAGCTTATTATGATCAAGCTTATGATTTCCCCAACCCATGTGTTTACACTCTCACACTCACTTAGCACTTGTAGCCTCTGAACTTAGAGTAAAAGGTGAATAATGGCTGGGTACTAGGTCCTATTTATAGAGTTTAGGAATGAAAGGATCTTGATTTTACTTGAATAAAAATAATAGCTTTTTAGGTGAAAATAATTTGAATAATAGTTCAGCAGAGGTTGAAGACTCGTTAAAAAAGATGCTGGACTTATCAAGAGGTTGAATGGTTGAATGGAAAAAGAATTAAAAAACTTTCAAAACATACTGAAGGAGGCGATATATCGCCCCCTGTAGGCGATATATCGCCTGGGCCAGTATGCCCGAGGCTGTCGTGCATCATCTCGTATTTTCCGTATCTATGTGCTGCGATATATCGCCCCCCTATAGCTGCGATATATCGGCACACGCTGATTAATTAAACACAAAATTACACATTTTTAGCTAAGTTTGAATGGAGTAAACAGCCTTGACTAAGCCCTCAACGTATTCAAAGCTGCTGACTGACCTTATAGCATTCAAACTTTACTTCTTATTAAATTTAATCCTCAAAATACTTAATCCTTAATCATCCATACATAACATGTGCTTAAAATCCTATTGGTTGTTATCTAAACCTTATAGTATAATAAATATTATCCTTAATATCAGTCATATTAATCAAACCTTAGGTTAACATCAATATTCTTAAACTATAGGTTAAACTTAGAAAATCTATAAGTACTACTATGAGTGTCCAAATAATTCCCGGTCTGAACCAAAAATCCACAGTCACAAAGATAATGCTATAAATACTATAATACTACTATCTAACTAGCTAAGTAAAGTTCTTGGACTCTACAAGTAGTGCTAGCCCAGCCTGTTGTGGAAAATAGATGGGAACCTTTGTACGAGAGGTTCAGGAAGTAGCATCCTCCCACCTTCGAGGGTGGACCAGACCCACTGCGAGTAGAGCAATGGATGAACAAGATTTCTTCCTTCCTTGATTTCATGAGGGTGGAAGTGAATGAGAGCGTAGCTTGCGCCAGCTATATGTTAAGAGAAGATGCCCGCATCTGGGGGGATGTAGGGTCGCAGAAAAGGAATGTCGCAGTTATGACTTGGGAAGAGTTCAAGAACATTTTCAATGAGAAGTATTACAGTGTCATAATCCGAGCTGCGAAGGTTGATGTGTTTACCAACCTGACTCAGAATCGAATGACGGTTACTGAGTATGCTTTGAATTTTTATCAATTAGCGAAGTTTGCGCTGGATTTGGTGTCGACTGACATGGCACAAAGAGATCGGTTTGTGTGGGGATTGAATGTTGTAGAGTCCCAGAATATTCACTTAGTTCGCTAGTTAGTAGTAGTTGTAGTATTTTAGATTTCGTGGATTTTGGTTCAAACCGGGAGTTAGTTGGAAACTCCTAGCAATAGTTATGGATTTTATAAGTTTAACCTATACTTTTAGAATATTAATTATGACATAAGGTTTGATTAATATTGCTGGTCCTAGATATATTATTTATTATAACATAAGGTTTAGATAGAGGCAATAAGAATATGACACTTGTCATAAGCATGATTATCAAGGAATTAAGTATTTTAATGATTAAATAAAGAAATAGCAGCCTTAGCACCTACCAGAAACTGTTAGGGTCGGAGTATGACTCAGTCAAAGCAGTTATCCCATTCAAATTATGCTGAAAAAGTCCAATTACGTGTTTAAAATATTCACGGATGTCGATATATCGCAGCATGGAGCCGATATATCGCTTGACAAAGGATACGGAACACACGTTGACGTTGCACGAACATACGAATGGAATCTCGGGATTAGGGCAGAGTCGATATATCACCACATAGGGGCGATATATCACCCTTAGTAATTATTTTTAAAATTTTTGTTTTCAATTGTAAAATAAGCTTTGACTCCTTAGACCTGCCTCTGAATGTTTTTGACCGAGTCTTAAGCCTTTGACTGACGAATATTCAAATATTTTCAATTATGCTCATTATTTTTATTCAAGCCAAGAAGAAGATATTTATTTCTAAAACTCTATAAATAGGACCTAGTACCCAGCCCTTTTCCCTCATTCTTCAAGCTGAGATTAGAGACTCCAAGGTGTTAGTGCTACCATAGAGTGATAAACACTTGGGTTGGGAAAAAGTTTTGTCATTCTTAAGCTTTATAAAATATTTGGGAAGTGAGGTTTAGTGTATTTTGGTATTGAAGTTAGACCAATCCATAAGGTCAACTAAGGTACTCTTATTCTTTAAGTCTAGTTCTCTAAAACTCTTTAGCTTTCTTTAGTTCCTTTTATTCAGATCCTAACTTGTGATATTGGTTTTTGATTAGGTTTTTGAAACTTAAAGATCTTTCTTGGTAAGTTTCTTCATGAAGGGTTAGTTCCCACATTTATTCTTTACTCTTTAAAAATTCTTACCATTCTTATTGTTGGTTTTAGGAGTGTTCCATGTCCCGCATTTGTTCTCAAATATTCCGGTTTTGGTAAGGAAAATAGGATAGAACTTTATATGTTTATATGATATGTTATATTATCTTATGTTATGTTATCTTATGTTATGTAATGTTTACATTATGTATAGTATGCTTATAGACCTTGGGCATATGACTTGTCTAGCTGGCAAGCCCCAATAATTTATGGGCATATGACTTGCTTGAGTAGCAAGCCCCATAAATCTAATGGGCATACAACTTGCTTAGTTAACAAGCCCTAAGTAGTATAATGGCCATTGTAGTATTATATGACATATGTTTATAGTATATGTTTATGATATGTTTTATGTTGTTAGTAGTTTTTCCTTGCTGGGCATTAGGCTCACTCCTTTACTTTTAGTGTGATGCAGGAAAATAGATACAAAGGCGGAAGGATTCTTGGAAGCTTGGCGTGTGTGTTGAGGTGAATGAAGTGGATGGGATGCGTGTCGATTCGAGGACGACGTTATTTTCTTTAGTCTCTTTAAATTATGTTTTTATATATTTTCCGCATTTAGCTTTGTAAACAATTTCATTTAAAGTTATGTTTTATTTTAAAACAATGAGCTCATTCATGTATTACAAATATTATTTTACAGTTTTCAATAAAGTTATGAATTTTTCTCATGTATGTTCTCTTCAAAGTAGTAGTAATGTCTAGCAGGTTTAATGATCTAAGTCTTAGAAATAGTTGGCTCATTACAGTTGGCATCAAAGAAACGGTCCATTTACATGAAATTCTCCTTGATACACACACTCAAGCTCCGAATCTAACCGCCATTGTAAGTATTTATGTTTTAGTCATTATGTTTCTGTGTTTCAGCTAACGTTTTAGCCTTATGTTTCAGTTAAAGATATGGATGGAGCTTTAACATATAACGATATCCGAGCCATTAAGGCCTTAAAAAGGATTGGAGAACCAAAAAATATAGTAGGAATATTGGAAAGAATCACTCGGAGATTACTTTTATTCCATAATCAAATAGTTCATCTCCAAACAACTAAGAAAATAATGATGAGAACTATGGAACAATATATTTTAGTAATTAGGCTTTTTAAAGATTTTCCTTTTGTAGTTACTGCTTTGGAAGAAATATGGGAGACAATAGATGTTGAAGATGAAATACCAGTGGCGATGAGATATTATTTTCTCATAATTAGGTTTACCTCTATGATGGAATTTCAATTCACAGGAGAACAAAAGAATAGAATCTTTACGAATCTTCCCCAAGGAATACTTAAGGCTCACAAAAATGATGACTATGAAAAGATAGATGATGACATGTTAGATGAAGGATTTGATGTAGAAGATCCTGATTTTTAGAATAGATTAGTTTATTTATTTATTTTATTTATTATTTTGCCTTTATGATTGTACTTAGTGAAAACTGTTTTTCCAAATTAATATCATTGTTATTTTCATGACATGTATGAGTTTGATTTTATTTTGCAATCATAATAAATAATAAATTTAATAAATAATGACTAAGTTTGGTGAGGGTGATTACAAATCAATGAACTAGGGTTCTATATTGAGAGTTAGGGGGCCATAGTAGTGGGAATGATTTTACTGATCCCAACCCTCCCTCAATATGGTTATCTTTGGAACAACGATGAGTTTCGAGCCTGAGAATTAAGTCATATAGGATGATTAGAAACAAACTTAGAAAATAATAAAGATGGCTTATTTTTCTAAGTATAGAAATGCACCCTAATTAAAATGAAGGCTTAAATAATTATTTTCATAAGAAGTCAAAATTAATAGGTCTGAGTTATGTTTGCTTAGCCTAGGTTTTTTTTAGAGCCTATTAGGGTAAGTACTAACATGTTTTTCTTGACTGTTAGAACTCTGTTGACGATGTCGCTCAGAAGGTCTGCACGCACCAATGGCAATGCCTCCAACGCCACTCCTGAGAGCAATAAAGCCCCTCCTGTTTGCCGAAGGGGAATGCATTCTACTACCAATCAAAATGCGCTGCCGCCGCCACGGGTTGACAACACTGCGGAAATTGCTAGACTACGACAAAAAGTTGAGGAATTACTGCAGCAATAGCGACAGCAGGCTCAGCCTCAGCCTTTGCCTCCACTGCAACCACAGCCTCAGCAAATGGCTCCAGCACCCCAACAAGTTGGTCCTTATGGGGGATTTCCAATGGCGAACTACGCGCCATAACCAGCTCAACTTGTGGAGCCTATCTATGAGCAGTTTCGTAAGAAACACGCTCCAAACTTTGGAGGGACAACCGACCCCTTCGAGATGAAAGAATGGCTCAGAAATGTAGAGCCGATCCTAGCACACATGAATCTCGGCAACGCGGACTGCATATCATGCGTTTTGTCTCTGCTCAAGAAGGATGCTAAAATATGGTGGGACTTATTTCAGCAGACTCATGATATCGCCACCATGACTTGGACCAGATTTGTGGAGTTGTTCCACAAAAAGTACTACAACTCGGTAGTCATTGCCACAAGGGTCGAGGAGTTCGCTGGTCTAATGCAGGGCAACTTATCAGTAGCAGAATATGCTCGACAGTTTGACAGATTAGCCAAGTTTGCATCAGAAATGGTTCCAACTGCCTTTCTAAGGGTGACTAAGTTTGTTAGAGGACTTCGACCAAAGATTGAGCTAGGGGTTAAGCTCGCAAACCCAGGAAATACTACCTATGCCGATGTCCTAGAAACGAGAATAGAACTAGAAACGCTTCAGGCGAACGTTAGTAAAGAAGAGGCCAGTAAGCCTGAGCCTAAACATCAGAGTCAGCCTCAGAATGGTCGGAACAACAACAACAACAATCAGTCCAGCAACAATAGTAATGGTCAGAAGAGACGACATTCTGACAACAAGCAGTTCGATAACGATAAAAGGGCATGGACTAGCAATGGAAGTAATAGGCCAGGTTATGTTGAATACCCGCAATGCGCTAAGTGCCAAAAGAAACATCCTGGTGAATGTCGTGCAAACACCAAGGGATGCTACAACTATGGTCAAGAAGGACACCGGAAGAGAGAATGTCCCCAGGTCAAGCTAGAGGGAAAAAGGGATGACAAGATGGTTCCTGCAAGGGTATTTACCTTAACCCAAGGAGAGGCTGACGCCAGCAATAAAGTAGTTACAGGTCAGGTTTCTATCCTCCATAATATATGTTTTGTATTATTTGATTCGGGAGCCACTCATTCATATATCTCGTTCGGAATGATAGAGAAATTAGACAAACCTTATGAAAAATTTAGAACTAGGTTTGTAACCGAGTTTCCTTTGGGCAAAGTAGTCCTATCATCACGGATAGTACGAGGCGTACCGATCAAGATAGAGGACGTAGAACTAGAAGGAAACCTGATAGAACTGGAGATTAAAGACTTTGACGTGATACTTGGAATGGATTGGCTAGCAAGGCATGGTGCAACCATCGACTGCAAACGTAAGCAAGTGATGTTCGAGACTCCTGACGGTCATAAACTATGCTTTATGGGACAAGTTTCAGGACTACGCACACTGCTTATTTCATCTCCCAAAGCTCAGAGATTGATAGAAAAAGGATGTCACGCATTTCTAGCCAGCATCACGGATGTGGTAAAGGAGACACCGCTGAAGGTTGGAGACGTCCATATTGTAAAGGAATTTCCAGAAGTATTTCCTAACGACTTACCAGGGCTACCGCTGACTCAGGAAATTGACTTCACAAACTCAAGGAGTTAAAGATGCAGCTACAAGAACTCCTAGACTTGGATTTCATTAGACTGATCCATTCGCCATGGGGATCACCAGTTCTATTTGTGAAGAAAAAGGATGAAAGCATGCAGATGTGCATAGATTACCGCGAGCTAAATTAGGTGACGATTAAGAATAAGTACCTGGTACCCTGCATTAACGACGTGTTTGATCATCTTCGAGGAGCGAATGTGTTCTCAAAGATTGATTTACGTTCCGGGTATCATCAGCTTAAGGTACGGGAAGAGGATGTTCCCAAGACAGCTTTTAGAACTCATTATGGGCATTACGAGTTTTTAGTTATGTCTTTCGGTCTTACCAATGCTCCAGCTGCATTTATGGATTTAATGAATATGGTCTTTAAGGACTACTTGGATAAATTCATTGCAGTGTTCATTGACCATATCTTGGTGTACTCAAAGGACGAAGTCGAGCACGAGAAACATTTAAGGTTGATCTTGTTACGACTAAAGGAGCATCAACTTTACGCCAAGTTCAAGAAGTGCGATTTTTGGCTTTCGCAAGTAGCATTCGTCGGGCATATTGTATCCAAGGAAGGAGTTGCAGTAGACCCATCTAAAGTAGAGGCTGTGAAGGATTGGCCAAGACCAAAGAACGCATTTGAAGTAAGAAGTTTTACGGGACTAGCAGGCTATTATTGGAGGTTCGTAGAAGGATTTTCTAAGATAGCCACTCCGCTCACCAGCCTGACTCAGAAGCAATAGAGGTTTAACTAGAATGTTAAGTGTCAAGAGAGTTTCCAGTTGCTAAGGGATAAGCTATGCTCAACACTAGTACTTTGTGTACCGACACCCAATGACAAGTTTGTAGTCTACTGTGATGTGTCGAAGCAAGGGTTGGGTTGTGTGCTGATGCAGAATGAGAAGGTGATAGCCTACACCTCAAGGTAGCTAAAGGAATATGAGCAACGCTATCCAACAAATGATATGGAGTTGGTAGCAGTGGTTTTTGCGTTGAAAATCTGCTGCCACTATCTTTATGGAGAACAGTGTGAGATTTATACGGGCCACAAATGCTTAAAGTATTTCTTCACTCAGAAGGAGCTCAACATGAGGCAGCCCCGGTGGTTAGAGCTAGTGAAGGATTATGACTGCAAAATCTTATACCACCCGGGAAAGGCAAACGTAGTTGCTGATGCGCTAAGTAGAAAGAATTATGGAAGTCTAGCAGCATTAGCTGGAATAAAAAAGCCGCTACAGTAGGAGCTGATCAACGCTGGAATAGAAGTCGTCATTGGTAAATTGGATAACTTGTCCATATAGTCAAGTCTATTAGAAGAGATACAGATTGGGCAAGGGCATGAGGACACATTAGTAGTACATATGGATGCAGTAAAGGAAGGCAATGCCACAGATTTCTCAATATCAAGTAAGGGGTTATTGAGATATAAGGATTGGGTATGTGTGCCGAATGATCAAGGGACTAAGATGAAGATTCTAGAAAAAGCGCACAATACCCCATACTCATTTCACCCAGGGTCAACCAAGTGACTCACGATCTTAAGGCACTGTATTGGTGGCCAGGAATGAAGAAGGATATAGCAGAATATGTGTCTAAATGCTTAGTATGCCAGCAAGTAAACACAGAACATCAGCAACCTGCAGGCTTATTACAATCGCTTAGCATTCCATAATTGAAATGGGACGATATGGCCATGGATTTCGTGATAGGACTTCCATGAACAAATAAGCAGCACGACTTAGCTTGGGTAGTAGTAGATAGACTGACCAAGTCAGCTCATTTCGTGCCTGTCAAAACTACGTTCACGGCAGATCAATACGCAGACCTTTATGTCCAAGAAACAGTACGACTTCATGGAATCCCTAAAACAATAGTACCTGATAGAGGATCGGTGTTTACATCGAGATTTCGGGGAAGTTTGCAGTAAGCCATGGGTACCAAGTTAAGTCTTAGTACAACATTTCATCCTCAGACAGACGGACAGTCCGAGCTTACCATACAAATTTTAGAAGATATGTTGCGCACTTGTGTACTTGATTTCAGAGGATCATGGAGTAAGTACTTGCCGCTGATAAAATTCTCCTATAATAATAGCTACCAATCAACGATCGGGATGGCACCTTACGAGCTACTTTATGAAAGGAGGTGTCGATCGTCGTTACATTGGGACGAGTTAGGGGAAAGGCAACTACTTGGACCCGAAGCTGTTAGAGAAGCTTAGGAAGCAGTAGCACTGATTAGAAAATGTATGCTCACTGCTCAGAGTCATCAGAAAAGTTATGCGGATGCCAAGCAGCGTGATGTGGAATTCAAAGTTGGAGATCAAGTCTTCGTAAAG
Source organism: Humulus lupulus (assembly GCF_963169125.1). Taxonomy (NCBI): domain Eukaryota; kingdom Viridiplantae; phylum Streptophyta; class Magnoliopsida; order Rosales; family Cannabaceae; genus Humulus; species Humulus lupulus. The sequence continues at coordinate 38,590,643 of NC_084801.1, read as the reverse complement.
ATATCTCCTATGAAAGGTGTGAATCGGTTTTGGAAGAAAGGAAAGCTTAGTCCCAGGTTTATAGTTCCTTTTGAGATATTGGACAAAGTGGAAGTAGTTGCATATAGATTAGCCCTACCGCCAGCACTAGCAGATAGCCACAATGTGTTCCACATCTCGATGATCCGCAGAAATGTGTCAGACCCATCTCATGTCCTCAAGTATGATACAATAGCACTCCCGAAAGACTTAAGTTATGAGGAACAACCAGTTAGCATCCTAGATAGAGGGATGAAGTAATTGCAGTCTAAGAGTATTCTGATAGTCAAAGTCCGATGGAGAAATAGTTCTGAACGAGAGGCAACGTGGGAGTTGGAGGACGACATGCAAGCTCGGTATCCAGAATTGTTTGGTAAGTAAATTTTGAAGACGAAATTCTTTGTAGTAGGGGAGAATTGTAGAGTCCAAGAATGTTTACTTAGTTAGCTAGTTAGTTGTAGTTGTAGTATTTTAGATTTCGTGAATTTTGGTTCAAACCGAGACTTAGTTAGAAACTCCTAGCAATAGTTATGGATTTTATAAGTTTAACCTATAGTTTAATAATATTAATTATAACATAAGATTTGATTAATATTGCTGGCCCTATATATATTATTTATTATAACCTAAGGTTTAGATAGAGACAATAAGAATATAACACTTGTCATAAACATGATTATTAAGGAATTAAGTATTTTAATGATTAAATAAAGAAATAGCAGCCTTAACACCTACCAAAAACTGTTAGGGTCGTGGTATGACCCATTCAAAGCAGTTATCCCATTCAAATTATGCTGAAAAAGTCCAATTACGTGTTTAAAATATTCACGTATGCCGATATATCGCAGCATGGAGCCGGTATATCGCCTGGCGAAGGATACAGAAAACACGTTCACGTTGCATGAACGTACGAACGGAGGCTCAGGATTAGGGCAGAGCCAATATATCGCCATATAGGGGCGATATATCGCTGTTGATGGTGAGAACTCGTCAACGAAGTTAAGTTAGAAAAATTAAAGTATAGAGCTTATCAATGAAGAACTTCAAAAATCTAAACAGAAACTTAGATAATAGTTGCAGAAACAAAATGCTGAAAAGAACTTGTATTTGTTGTGGTATGATGCTACAGTGTTTTTTCCAACCTCCTTCCATGTGGAAGTGGGGTTCCTCTTGTAGTGGGCTCTAATGTCCCCTGATACATTGTGGTCTAGGGGACAAGGTGGTACACAAGTACACTGTCAGGAGAGTGGTCTCGGGAGTAGTGGTGTTGGCTCCAGTACGTGGTCAGATACCATGAGGATGTCTCCACTACTTATTTCATATGAATGTCAGAAGAGTGGCATCACGCGTAGTGGTGCTGGTGGTGATCTCGACTCTGACATTTGGTTAGAAGCATACAAGCCATGTCCCCATTCCCAGTACTCCCACTACTTCTCTGGCATGAGTATTTTGATCAGACATACGAGGTCTTACAAGTCGTATCCCGTATGAGCTTCGTACTTGTATGATCTTTACGAATTATACTTGTTCTTTTGCCTTTAAACGTTGGAGTTTCCACAGGTCCTCATAGGATACACCTCTTTGAGGAGCCAGGCGCGAGGCCACCTGGATGCCTTGGGCGCACGAGGCGCTGGCCTGGGTGAGCCGCGAGAGGGTGCCCTTGCGTCGTTGGTGTGTGGCGCTTGTAGGCGGGGGTGAGCCACCATCTCGCGAGGCCAATGGCGTGGGGCCTTGGGTGTGCAGCCAAGGCGAGGGCGAGACACCTTCTAGTGAGGCCCATGGAACGGGGCCTTGGGTGCGCGGCCGAGGCGAGGGTGAGACGCCATCTCGTGATGCTCATGGCGTGGGGCCTTGGGTGCGTAACTGAGGCATGGGTGAGATACCGTCTCGCAAAGCCTATGGCATGGGCCCTTTGGTGCGCGGCCGAGGCGTGGGCAAGACACTGTCTCGGAGGACCTATGGCGCGGGGCCTTCGGTGTGCGGTCAAGGCGAGGGTGAGACATTGTCTCGCGAGGCCCATGGCGCGAGGCCTTGGGTGCGCGGCCAAGGTGAGGGTGAGACACCGTCTAGCGAGGCCCATGGCACGGTCGAGGTGTGGTAAGGCGCGAGATGCTCCTAGGCACGAGGTGCCTCCTTTTGTGGGGCTCCTTCTGGCGCGAGGCATCTCCTGGCACGAGACGCTTGTGGGCGAGGAGCATGTCGAGGCATGGAAAGGCGATCCCTCGTTCTGCCCTAGTGGCACGGGTGTGGCGAGGCGAGGCGAGGGCATAACAGCTGCGTGGAGATGTGGGGGTGACGACCTCGTGTAGGTGGTTAAGGGGGTTGAGTGGCACACCTCCTAGGCTCGCGAGGCGCGAGACGAGGGGTCCTGGGTGGCACACTTACTGGGGCTACGTTTCTCAAGATTTCCCAATACACACCTAGGGACATGGGTCCTAAGCACATACTTTGAGTCTTTCATCAGCGTGGAATTTTTAGCATCTACACTTGCCCCCCAGTCTAGGAGAGGACCTTTAGGTGCTCTGGTAGACTCTCCTTTTTTATTCTTATAAATAGGCCTTCATGTCTAGCCTATTATTTACACCTTACCTCTTCAGCTTAGGGGTTTTGGGATCCTTGCTCCTTTCAAGGGGTGAGGGGTTCAATCCCCCACAACCTCATTTTTTTTATCTTTTCCCTTTTTTTTATATATATATTTGAGTTCATTTCTTGTATGTCTATATCCATGCAGGCATTTGAGGACTAAAATACCCGTTTCCTTTGTTTTTGCAGACACGTACTTTCTACCTCTTGTCTCTATTTGAACGTGACGGTGCTTTCGGCCCCTGACCTACTTTAGACCACGACAGCACCCAATTTTACTTGCTTGAGGTATACTTTCTTTCCCACTTATGTTTATTTGGGTCCAAATTAGCACCACTCGGGAGTGGGTATTTTGGCCTGAGCTTGTCGTGAGTTAACCCAGCTGCATGCCCTTATTCATACCCCATAGTCGGTTATTTAGAGCGCTTATACCTAGAGGTTTTGAGCCCATTCCTTTGTATTTTGTGGCATGTGAAGGTCCATTCGACTCTCCTCTGGGGGTCGAGTTTATTGACTTGTCTTCAGAGTCAGAGTCCCCTGAGGATAATCCTCACCATGACTATGACACGATAAGGCAGGCCCGCATTCATCATCTTAAGCATATGGCTGAAGTTAGGTGTAAAATTTGGGTGGTAGAGAGCGAAATAGAATCAGTGTTGAGGGGAGACGAAGTACCTTTCCCTCTTGACCTTAACGACCATGTAGCGAACCTTAGAGTGACCCTTTTAGATTTGCAGATGGTGTTGGAGTTTATGGAGGGAAATCTCCCGCCTGAGCCTCCTACCCTGTTTTCCCCTAATGACTGTCATGGGGCCATCCCGTCTTCTCCTCAACCCTTGCTTAGCGCTTTCACACCTGGTGCCTCGGTGGAAGACCCTTGCTAGGAAGAAAAAATGGAGGGTAAAGTGCTCTGTTTCCACCTCGCCTGTTTCTTTTGGTTTTGCAGATATGCCGAAGAGAGGGCGACGATAGATGACTGTTGATGATCAGGACACTGGCCCTCTGTTGGCATCCACTCTATGTCCCAGGTGTCCGAAAATAAACTAGTGGAAGTAATGGAGAACTACTGTGTTGGCCCAGAATACACGTTATACGTTCCTTCGAACAAGTGCCGGGCTGACTGCCCAAATCCAGGTTACGTGGCTATGAGCGAGCATATCTTGAAAGTGGGTGGTACAATCCCATTACATCCATTTCTCTTCACGGTTCTCAATTATTTTGACCTTGCTCCACTCCAGTTGGTGCCCAACAGCTAGCTGACCTTGAGTTGCCTCTTCATCTCGTATATGGATCGTTTCGAGCGTGCTCCTACAGCCCAAAAGGTGCATTTCATGTACATTCTCATGCCCTCTCCTAAGTCCAATGGCTTTTATTTCCTGCAAAAACCAATACTTTGGTCTCCTTGATAGAGGGCTCTGTATCCAACCAAGGGACTTGGAAGCAGGACTTTTTCTTTGTGAAGGGTCCCCTCTTTGTTCGTGAGAACTTTCGTTCTGCTCCTAGTAAGTACTTCAAGCCTTTTTTTTTTTAAACTTACTGTTTTGGAACTTATGTTTGTGTCGGAAACTATGTGGATTGTACAGAGCATTTTTCCATGCCTGGAGTTGTTGGGTCGGAACCGAATGTAGTGGATGAATTTCTCGAGGCTAACCCTGCCGAGAAAATGGTTCTACACCTCTTCACCGTGGACAAACTCAACTTTCACAAGCTGTCCCCGGTTTCAGATCCCGGATTGTTGTGGACTATTTCTGGAACAAAGAAGAAGAAGGTTGCTTCGGCTGAACAACTCTCGGACGGAGGTGAGGCTGAGCGTGTGCCAGAAGGGGTCTCCCTTGGACATGGGCAACCCCACCGACCGTCTTTGTCTCCCAGGGGGTGCCCTCCTTTAGCCCCTATAGACCGTGACATGGCCTCCCACTCCCAGGATCAACAGGCCATGCCAAGGGGTTTCGTCTGTCCTTATTTTGAGGACTTCGATGCTTTTCCTCAGGCTTCCCTTCACCCTGGTCCATCGGGGCTCATTTTTCTGATCTTCCTGCGCCCCCTCCTGGTCCATCGGAGGATCATTTTTCCGATCTTCTTGCGCCCCCTCCAGGTCCATCGGGGGCCCATTTTTCTGATCTTTCTGCGCCCCCTCCTCCTTCGGCGATCGGGTCATCTGTCCTTACCCAGCCAAGAGCCCTTGGCTCGGAAGGGGGGCCCGGGGTGGGCCGCATGGCGGCCTCTTATGGGCGACGGTATGTCCAGGTCGCCACGGACCTTCCTGAGGCTGATTGGAGTGGTCTTGGGAGTTTTGCTATGTCGGAGCTCAATGAGACTCTTACGCGTTCCGCCGCTTGGGTGAGTTCATGCATCTTATATCAGCCTTATCCATTTTCTCTCTCTTTTTTTTGTTGCTTATCATTGTTATTGTTATTTTTCTTGTGCAGACCTATACAGTGGCTCAGCGATTTGCCGACTCAGCTCAAGACCTCTCCACGTCGAATGCTGAGAGGGACCGTCTTACGGTCCAGGTCCAGGGGCTCGAGAGGGAACTTGCTGAAACTAGGCTTAAGCTAGAGAAGAACCTGACGAAAGGCTCTTCCTCATCAAAAAAGAAGAAGAGGGCGATTGCCAAGGCCACGATTCTGTAGGAAAGGGTCTCTAGCTTAGAGACCGAACTTGAGGGGCCAAGGCTACTATCGCAGCGTTGCAGGGGAGGGTCATCTCTTTAGAGGCGGACAAGGCATATATTGTGTATAGATCCATAGAGCTCGCCCTTTACGGAGTATGGAGGCAAAATCCTAACTTTGACTTCTCCTCCTTCGGTGAGCACGCCGTCGCCTGGGCGGCCGAGTGGAACGCCCATGGCAGGAGGCCTTGAGATTATCATTCTGCGATTTTTGCCATTTAGTCCAATGTGGTTGTATGCTCATTTGAGCCCTATTTTGCTTGTAATTTCTCCGAGTCCTGTTATGTTATCAACACTCTTTTTTTTATATGTACATATGTGATCATTTGTCTTTATTCCTCTGCGTTCGAGGTCCTTTTGAGCCTGCACGATGTGGTTCGATAGGTTCACTTTTTTATTTATCAGGCTTGAGGTCCTTTGGAGCCCATGAAGGGGTTCAATAGGTCCCTGTTTGGTGCCTCTAGATTGTTCTTATAAGGATATATTGACCCCTTAGGTTCTAGTTTGCCTTTTATATATTTTTTCGCATGCTTATTATTTCTTGCGAGAAGCGTCCCTATCGTCATTATTCATAGTACTATTTTTGCAAGGGTCACTTTTAGGACCCTTATTGGCTAGATGGCTTGGTGGCAGCTCTAGGCTTATTGGTGGGTGCTCTTCCTGAGGCCTTTCCTCTCGTGGGAGCATCTGCCTTTAGTTGGAGGCGTTTCTTGCAGGACCTTTTGGCCTCCTTGATGTTCACAAGGGTAGCTAATCCTTGAGAACAAAAGTGATGCCTTGCAAGGTCTTCTTCCTCATTTATAAGGTTTCATCACATTTATATATATATAAGGGCCTCATTTAGGGTCCTGATATAAGGGGTCCTTTTAGGATCCTCCTAATAAGGGGGTCATTTTAGGATCCTCCTGATAGGGGGTCCTTTTTAGGTTTCCTCTTATATAAGGGGTCCTTTTAGGATCCTCCTGATAAGGGAGTCCTTTTAGGATCCTCCTGATAGGGGGTCCTTTTTAGGTTCCCTCTGATATAAGGGGTCCTTTTAGGATCCTTTTGATATCATTGGTCCTTTTAGGATCCTTTTGTTATAAGGGTCCCCTTTTTTTATTATACATATATATATATATGCAGGTCTCGTTTAGGATCCTGAGACAAGGGGTCCTTTTTAGGGTCCTCCTGATAAGGGGTTCCTTTTAGGATCCCTTTGATATAGGGGCCCTTTTAGGATCCTCTTCTTTGCTATATATTTTGCCTCCTGTCCTACTCCCCCCAAGTGCTTGGTGAAATTTATTTCAGCAAGCACTTTGGTGGATGCTATAGAGAAGAAGAATAACACGTGAAGTTTCGAATAGTTTCATTCATAGCGTGCAGGTTCCAATGACATACATGAAAGGGTTACATCTAATTGGGAGATTACCCAGGTAGCCTCTTTGATTCCTACCTACTAAGTTAACATAACAAGGAACAAACTAAACATAGGTCATCTTTACATCGGGTGCAGAAGTCTCACTGGAAGTATATCTTTAGGTGTTCCGCATTCCATGCTCGAGGTATAACGGTGTTATCCTTGCGGGCCAGTTTGTAGGTGGTTGGTGGTATGCATTGAGTGACCTGGTAGGGTCCTTCCCAGTTAACCCCTAGTACCCCCACCCCTGGGTCTCACGTGTTGGGGAGTACTTTCCTCAGTATCAAGTCTCCTACCCTGAACATTCTCTCTTGCACCCTTGAGTTGTAGTACCTTGCTGCTCATTGCTGATATGTGGCTATCCTCAGTTGTGCCCTTTCTCTCTTGGCTTCCAGCAGGTCCTAATTCCCGACCAATGCTGTGATATTAGCCTGGTAATCATATGCTTGCATGTGGATGGAGTTAATCTTCACATCTATCGGAAGGACAACCTCACAGCTGTAGGCCAAGGTGAAAGGCGTCTCCCAATGGTGGAACGAGGGGTGGTCCTGTAGGCCTAGAGTACATTGGGGAGTTCCTCGACCCAGGCCCCTTTCAACTTTTCCAATTTTGTTTTCAAGTTCCTTTTCATGATCTTGTTGATGGCCTCTACTTGTCCATTGGCTTGCGGGTGTACTACTGCAGAGAAACTCCTCTTGATTCCTTTTTCCTTGCAGTATTCCTCAAATATTCCTCCTTCAAACTGTGTTCCATTGTCGAAGATAATCTTTTAGGATACTCCAAATCTGCACATATTATACTTGTTGACAAAGGTGGTGATTTGCTTAGCTGTTATGTTGACTAAAGGCTCTGCTTCCACCCACTTAGTGAAATAATTGACTACTACCACCGCGTATTTAGCTCCTCCTCTTCCTGTTGGCAGTGCTCCAATCAAGTCAATTCCCCACACAGTGAAGGGCCATAGACTGGTCTCACCAGCTCATTTGGTGACTATCGGAGGTAATTCGCATTTCTCTGGCACTTATCACACCTTCTCGCGAGGTCGCTCGCGCCCTTCTCCATGGTAGGCCAATAATACCCCTCGCGGATGGCCTTTTTTGCCGTGGACTGCCCCCAGCATGATTTCCACATTCCCCATTGTGTATCTCTTGCAAAAATTTTAAAGCCTCTCCCTTATCCACGCACCACAAGAGCGGGGTAGAGAAGCCTCTCTTATATAAGGTTCCATCTACTAGGGTGTATTGAGCAGCTTTGTAAGTCAGTTTGTGGGCATCTTTTTTGACCAAAGGCAAGGTCCCGTCATTTATGTACCTCATGATGGGTGCAAACCATGACTCCTTAGTGCTATTGACCATATTAATTCTTTCTTCTGCTATGCTTGGCTTGGGGAGGTATTCGACCGATATGGACTCAAGCGTGTCTTCGTCTCGTGTGGAGGCGAGTTTCGCGAGTGCATTGGCATTTGTGTTCTGCTCCCTTGGGATCTGTTCTATGGTGTCTTTTTTGAATTGATCCAATACGCCTTCACCTTGGCGAGATATGCAACCATTTTTGGACCTCTAGCTTGGTATTCACCCTTCACCTAAAACACTACCAGTTGTGAGTCACTAAAGACATGCAAGTGGTTTACCTTTAACTCCTTAGTTAGCCGCAGGCCGGCCAATAGCACCTCATATTCTGCCTCATTGTTGGAAGCTTCAAATACAAATCTCAAGGCACAATACATCTTGTGCCCCTCAGGTACCGTCATTACTATGCCAACACCGGCTCCTCCTTCGATAGATGCTCCATCTACATGGAGGCTCCATTCTTCAGGGTGCTTTTCCTCTTCATGCGCCGGTTCGTTCTCTTCTATTTCCCCCCCCCCCCCCTCATGGGGTCAGTATCCAAACTCGACTATAAAATCTGCAAGTACTTGCCCGTTGATTTAGGTCCTTGGGGTGTAAGTGGTGTCGAATTGACTCAATTAAATCGACCATTTTAACAACCTTCCTGAAGTCTCTGGCTTGTGAAAGACTTGATGCAGGGGGGTGTTTGTGAGCACCTCCATAGCATGAGCATGAAAATAGGGTCTCAACTTTCGAGAAGCCACTATCAAGGCATATGCTAACTTCTCTATTTCTGGGTACCGGGCTTCTGCGTCTATTAATCATTTGCTCACATAGTACATGGGCTGCTGGTGCTTATTTTCTCCTTTAACCAAGGCGACTCTTATAGCATGCTCTACTACAACTAGATACAAATACAACCTCTCCCCTTTTTCTGGCTTGGCCAAAAGTGGTGGTTTTCCAAGGTGTTCCTTTAGTTTGGTTAAGGCATCCTGGCATTCATCATCCCAAGCAAACTTTTTGTTCCCTTTTAGGATGTTGAAGAAAGGGAGGCATTTCTCAGTAGACCTGGAGATGAACCTATTGAGGGCTGTTACTCTCCCCGTTAAGCACTGAACCTCCTTTTTTCTTCATGGTGAGCTCATTTCCAGCAATGCCTTGATTTTTTTAGGGTTAGCCTCGATGCCTCGGGAATTCACCATAAAACCCAGGAACTTTCCTGACGAGACTCCGAAGGTGCACTTGAGGTTTAGCTTCATTCTAAACTTTTGAAGGGTGTCAAACATCTTCATGAGATCATTGGTGAGCTCTCTCACCTTCTATTTCTTTACCAGCATATCGTCCACGTATACTTCCATATTCCTTCCTATTTGATTTGCAAACATTTTGTTCACTAGCCTTTGATAAGTAGCACCTGTGTTTTTTAAACCAAAATGCATCACTTTGTAGCAATACAGCCCCTTGTCTGTTATGAACGAAGTGTGCTCTTCATCAGCTGGGTTCATGGGTATTTGGCTGTACCCGGAATATGCATCCATGAAGCTAAGTAGTTTGTGCCCCGCTGTGGCGTCTACTAACTGGTCTATCCTAGGAAGCAGGAAGTTATCCTTAGGGAAGACTTTATTGAGGCTAGTAAAGTCCACAGAAGTCCTCCATTTTCCATTAGGCTTCGGGACTAGCACTAGGTTTGATACCCATAGTGGGTAAAATGCCTCTTGGATGAACCCATTTTCCTTCAACTTGTCAACCTCCTCTTTTAGGGCCGCGTATCTTTCTGGGTCCAGCACTCTCCCTTTCTGCCTCACAGGCCTTGCTTTTGGGTCGATGTTCAGGTGGTGGCACATGACCACTGGGTCTATTCCTACCATATCCTCGTGACTCTAGGCGAATACAGCGAGGTTGGCTTTCAAGAATTCTACTAGTCTCTCCTTCATGTCACCCATAAGGTTTTTTCCTACCTTTAACTGTCTTAACTGCTCATTCATGACCGTGACTTCCTCCAACTCCTCTATTGGTTCAACTCTGGGTTCTTTTGAGACTCGTGGGTCTAATTCGTGTGGCTTCGCGCCTTCATGCACAACCATTGCCATAGGCATTGATTGCTTTGTGGCCGTGCGGAGGGATGTGTTATAACATTCCCTCACTTCCTTCTGCTCTCCTTTCATGCATGATATTCCCCCCGGAGTTAGGAATTTCATAGCTAAGTGGTATACAGAAGTTATCTCCTTTAATTCTCTTAGGGAAGGTCTCCATAATACCGCATTGAAGGCTGAGGCGCAATCTACCACAACAAAGTTTGCCATTATGGTGGTTTGTCTGGGCTGTTCTCCCATAGTGAGAGCTAACTCGATCGCCCCTAGGGGCTGTATTGAATCTCCCGTAAATCCATTTGAGGAGGTACTGCATGGATTTAGGTGCCGGATGTTTAGTCCCATCTTCTCTAGAGCTGAGTGATATAAGATGTCCACAGAGCTTCCGTTATCCACGAAGACCTAATGCACCCTCATGTTAGCAAGCTGGACAGTCAACACTAGGGGGTCATTTGGGGGAAATGTACACCCTGGGCGTCTTCCTCAGTGAAGGTTATTAGGTCATTTTCACCCTTAAAACTCTTCGGAGGACGTTTCTCCAGACTTAAGATGCACGATGGTGGAATTCGCCTGTCCTTCCTGGCATATTTATCTCGCCCCTTCCTCAATTCGGCCCATAATCCTGGCCCTCCAAAGATGGTCCTGACCTCTCCTTGTACTTCTGGGGCCACCTCTCGTGCCCATGGCGATGATGCTCCTTCTTCCGGCCTTTGGCTCTCCTTGCAGACATATCTTCCCAAACGTCCTCTGCGTATAAGCTCCTTGATTTCTACTTTTAAATGGTTGCATTTCGCGGTGGTGTGGCCGATATCTTTGTAATACTGGCAATATTTGCTGGGCTCTCTTTTCGACCGATCTTTTTTCATTGGCGAGGGTCTTCTGAAAGGGACCTGGTTTTCATTCGTGATGAAGATATGTTCTCTAAAATGGGTGAGGTCAGTATAAAAGGTGTAGGGTCCCTGTTTGAGCTCATCAGTGCGTTGATGCTTCCAGGGTCGATCGTCTCTTGTTCCTTCATATACCCTCTTCTTCTTTGCACCACTTTGGCTTTCTCAGATTGAGGGTTTTGGTGGCGACTAGCCTTTTCAGCCTTGAGGCTTTCATTACCATCCTCCACACGAATATATTTCTGCGCCCTCTTGTAGAAGTCGTCCAAATTTATGACCTCCCTCTTTAGCATGTTATCCCATAACTTGCTCCTCGGGCATACTCCAGCTGTGATGGAAATTTTTATCTCTCTACGGGTCAAACTCCCTACTTTGGCTGCCTCCATATTGAACGTGTGGATGTAGCTCTTTAGACTCTCATTTTCTCCTTGCTTCACATTGGTGAGGCTGGTGCTCGACATCGTGTAGTCCCGCATCATCTGTTGTTACTCGAGAAATTCATTGGAAAATTGTTGCCAAGATCTGATGGACCCTAGTCTCAGTCTTTTGAACCATTTGTACGCAGGTCCTTTCAATGTGACAGCGAAGCAATGACATCTGGCCCCGCTACTAATCCCCCTTAACTTCATCAAGTCGTTAAATGCATCTAGATGGTATTTAGGATCCATGCTTCCTTCATATGGGGTCATATGGGGCTCATTGAAATTGTCTGGGAGTCGGATGGCTTGCATCTCCTTGATGAAGAGCGAATCATGGTCGAACTCGTCTTCAATGGCTTGTCCTCTAAAGGCGGTGATGATTTTGCTTCATAGGCACCTCATTTCCGTATGTAGGTATTGTCTCCTCTTGTTCAGGGAGTCCCTCAGTGCCGATGGGTTAGGGTCTCCCTTTCCTTTGCCTTCCCGGGGCGCCATAGGAGGCGTGGTCCTTTTACCCGCCCTCTTTTTGTTGAGTTCCTCTTGTAAATCTGAGGGTGTTCTCCTTGAGGTGACTTCGACATCGTTACGAGAAGTAGCATTGGTCTTCGGCTCTGGCCTCTGGGGCTACTTCGGTGGTCCGGGATGTTCATGCTACTTCGTCTGGGGGTTGTTACTGGTGGAGAGTCGAGTCCTTCCGTCGTCTACTGGGACGATGGTTTCTACCCCCTCTTGACCTCTCTCTTTCCGCTTAGGGAGAGTTACGTTTGATATCCCTTGGAACATGCCATCTAGCACCTCTTGCATGTTTTCCAGGGTGGTTTCTAGCCTCTGGTTCCTACGGTGAATTTCACATATCTCTTATTCATAGAATCGAGACCTAGAACTCGAGCTCAGTGTGTGGACCCGAGGGTGCTTGTAAGTTCTGCGTGTCGATGGGCCTGGATCCTGCCGGCCGGAGTTTGGCACCTGCAGCGGCCTTGGAGGCAGGAACTCATTGGCACCCCTTCCTGGGGCAGCCGTTGGACTTGGACGATCCTCCTCAGGTGGGACTGACGAGAATGAGGATTCCCTTTCATCTCCGTGAACCTCAGGCTCCTTTGGGGCCTCCATGTTTGCGGGTGGAGGAGGATCCTTCATAGAGGCTCTTAGCTGATCTCAGTCGAGATGGACCTCCACCTTTCACAGCTCTCTCAATCGTTTCGAACTTCATGGCATATTTTTCTTATCGAAATTGACGGAAGAACAGTGGATTGATACTTATTCTTCCCACAGATGGCGACAAACTGTTGATGGTGAGAACTTGTTAATGAAGTTATGTTAGAAAAATTAAAGTATAGAGCTTATCGATGAAGAATTTCAAAAATCTAAACAGAAACTTAGATAATAGTTGCAGAAACAAAATGGTGAAAAGAACATGTATTTCTTGTGGTATGATGCTACAGTGTTTTTTCCAACAGTGGGGTTCCTCTTATAGTGGGCTCTAATGGCCCCTGATACATTGTGGTCTAGCGGACAAGGTGGTACACAAGTACACTGTCAGGAGAGTGGTCTCGGGGGTAGTGGTGTTGGCTCCAGTACGTGGTCAGATACCATGAGGATGTCTCCACTACTTCTTTCATACGAATGTCAGAGGAGTGGCATCAGGCGTAGTGGTTCTGGTGGTGGTGTTGACTCTGACATCTGGTTAAAATCATACAGGCCATGTCCCCTCTCCCAATACTCCTACTACTTCTCTGGCATGAGTATTTGGATCCGACATATGGGGTCTTACAAGTCGTACCTCGTATGAGCACCGTAGTTGTATGATCTTTTCGAATTCTACTTGTTCTTTTGCATCTAAACGTTGGAGTTTCCACAGATCCTCATAGGATATACCTTTTTGAGGTGCCAGACGCGAGGCCACCTGGGATGCCTTGGGCACACGAGGTGCTGGCCTGGGTGAGCTGCGAGATGGAGCCCTTGGGTCGTTGGTGTGTGGCGCTTGTAGGCGGGGGTGAGACATCGTCTCGCGAGGCACATGGCGCAGGGCCTTGGGTGCGCGGTCGAGGCGAGGTCGAGACACCGTCTCGCGAGACCCATGGTGAGGGGCCTTGGGTGCGCGGCCGAGGCAAGGGCGATACACCGTCTCATGAGGCCCATGGCAAGGGGCCTTCGGTGCGCGACTGAGGGGAGGGCAAGACATCGTCTCACGAGGCCCATGGTGAAGGGCCTTGGATGCGCGACGGAGGCGAGGGCGAGACACCGTCTTGCGTGGCCCATGTTGTGGGGCCTTGGGTGCATGACCTAGGTGAGGGTGAGACGCCGTCTCGTGAATCCCATGGCGCGGGGCCTTGGGTGCGCAACCGAGGCGTGGGAGAGACACCGTCTCGTGATGCGCATGGCGCGGGGCCTTGAGTGCATGGCTGAAGCATGGGCGAGACACCATCTCGCGAGGCCCATGGCGCGGGGCCTTGGGTGCACGACTGAGGCGAGGGCAAGACATCATCTCGCGAGGCCCATGGCATGGGGCCTTGGTTACGCAACTGAGGCGTGGGCGAGACACCGTCTCGTGAGGCCCATGACGCGGCGAAGGGGTGGTAAGGTGTGAGACGCTCCTAGGCACGAGGCCCCTCCTTGCGTGGGGCTCCTCCTGGCACGAGGCGTCTCCAGACGCGAGACGCTTGTGGGTGAGGAGCATGGCGAGCCGTGGCGAGGCGATCCCTTGCGATGCTTGGTGGCACGTTTGTGGCGAGGTGATGCGAGAGCATAACAACCTCGCGGAGATGTGGGTGGTGACGACCTCGTGTAGGTTCCTAAGGGACTTGAGTGACACACCTCCTAGGTTCGCGAGGCGTGAGACAGGGGGTCCTGGGTGGCACACTTATTGGGGCTACATTTGTCAAGATTTCCCAATACACACCTAGGGACATGGGTCCTAAGCACGTACTTTGAGTCTTTCATCAGCGTGGAATTTTGAGCATCTACAATCGCCCTTAGCAATTTTTTATTTATTTTTGTTTTCAATTTTAAAATAAGCTTTGATTCCATAGACCTGCCTCTGAATTTTTTTGACCGAGTCTTAAGCCTTTGACTGACGAATATTCAAATATTTTCAATTATATTCATTATTTGTATTTAAGCCAAAAGGAAGATATTTATTCCTAGAACTCTATAAATAGGAACTAGTACCCAGCCCTTTTCCCTCATTCTTCAAGCTGATATCAGAGACTCCAAGGTGTTAGTGCTACCATAGAGTGATAAACACGTGGGTTGGGAAATAGCTTTGTCATTCTTAAGCTTTATAAAATATTTGGGAAGTGAGGTTGAGTGTATTTCGGTATTGAAGTTAGACCAATCCAGAAGGTCAACTAAGGTTCTCTTATTCTTTAAGTCCAGTTCTTTAAAACTCTTTAACTTTCTTTAGTTCCTTTTATTCAAATCCTAACTTTTGATATTGGTTTTTTATTAGGTTTTTGAATCTTAAAGATCTTTCTTGGTAATTTTCTTCTTGAAGGTTTAGTTCCCACATTTATTCTTTACTCTTTATAAATTTTCACCATTCTTATTGTTGGTTTTAGGAGTGTTCCAAGTCTCGCATTTGTTCTCAAATATTCTGGTTTTGGTAAGGAAAATAGGATAGAACTTTATTTATTTATATGATATGTTATATTATGTTATATTATGTTATGTTATGTTATGTAATGTTTACATTATGTATAGTATGCTTATAGACCTTGGGCATATGACTTGTCTTGCTAGCAAGCCCCAATCATTTATGCTCCTTGAGTTGGTGGTTAGCTAAAAAGATGACTAGATTGGGTATAGAGTTGGTGGTTGGTTAGTTAGCCAACATCACTCTTCAGTCTACGCTCCTTGAGAGGATCAAGGAGGCACATGGGAAGGATCCCCAGTTGATAGAGCATAAAGAGAGCTCCTTAGCCAGAGTGGCTAAAGACTTCTCTATTTCGGAGATGGAATTACTGAAATACAAAGGTCGGATTTGTGTTCCGATGGATTCTGGTATTCGATGAGAGATCTTGGATGAGTCTCATACAACTCCATATTCTTTACATCTGGGTACGATGAAGATGTACCAAGATTTGAGAACTTTGTATTGGTGGCTAGGGATGAAGAGGGGTGTGGTAAATTATGTGGCCAAGTGTTTGACTTGTCAGCAGGGAAAGGCTGAGCATTAGAGACCAGGAGGGTTGTTGCAGCCTCTAGGGATTCTAAGGTGGAAATGGGAGGATATCACCATGGAATTCATGGTTGGATTGCCGAAGACCGTGGGACAACATGATTTCGTGTGGGTAATTGTGGATAAGTATACCAAATCTGCCCACTTTTTGCTTATGAGGACGACATATACTGTGGAGCAGTATGCTGAGTTGTATGCGAAGGAAATTTTACGACTTCATGGGGCTCCATGGTCGATAGTATCTAATAGGGACCCCACCTTCATCTCCAAGTTTTGGAAGAGCCTACAGAAGGCTATGGGCACACAGTTGCAGTTTAGTACCGCTTATCATCCTCAAATGGATGGACAGTCTGAGAGGATAATTCAGATACTGTAGGATATGCTATGAGCCTATGTTCTGGATTTTGGGGGATGTTGGAGTAAGTATCTCCCTTTGATTGAGTTTTCGTACAATAACAGTTATCAGGCGACTATCGAAGTGGCTCCATATGAGATGTTATACGGGAGAAAGTGCATATCACCTATCCATTGGGACGAGACGGGTGAGAGAAGGTATCTTGGTCCTGAGGTTGTTCAGAGGACCAATTAGTCGCCAGAAGAGTTACTCTGACTTGAGACGCAGGAGCATAGAGTTTCAAGTCGGTGACCACGTATTTCTCAGAGTTTCTCCCTTGAGAGGAGTGAAATGGTTTGGTGTACGAAGCAAGTTGAGCCCTAGATTTGTTTGCCCCTTTGAGATTCTGGAATAAGTTGGAGAGGTAACTTATAGATTGCCGATGCCTCCAGGTCTATCAGGGGTTGATGATGTGTTTCATCTATCCATGCTCTGGAAGTATGTATCAGATTCTATGCATGTGCTGAGTTATGAGAACTTGGAGATGGAATAGGGTTTATCGTATGAAGAAAAGCCGGTTCAGATTTGCGACCGAAAGGATAAAGTCTTGCGGAGCAAGACAATCACTTTAGTGAAAGTTTTGTGGAGGAACATCAAAGTGGAAGAGGCAGCTTGGGAACTTGAGACAGATATGCGAGATCGGTATCCCAAGTTATTCACGTAATTTCGACGACGAAATTTCTGTAAGGATGGGATAGTTTTAGCGTCCTGAATTTGCTAATAAGACTTAGGGCCTTGATTAGCATGCCTGGAGGGAAATAATTTATAAAATTATGTTAATAAATGCATTTGATGATTATGTGACTAGAAATGCATGTTTAGGTGAATTAATTATGCATGTGGGCCCCATTTGGCTATTAGGAGCATATTTGTAATTTTATCCATTTGAGGGCATAAATGCAATATTTGTGTATATTGTGATTGATACCAAGAGTGAGTGGTGATATATTTGTGATGCACGATCTGAGACAGTCCTAGGGAGCGGTTTAGATAGAAAGTACAACAGGGTCAAATACCTGGCTCGGGAGGAGCCTAGGGGTATTTAGGGAATGTAATATGTGTTATGAATTTATTGAGTAACTGGTAAAAGATTATTAATTATTTGGAATATCATGATTAAATGGGGATTTATAGGAACACTCGGGGAGTTAGCGGGATTTGGCAAATGACGAAATTTCCCTTGGTGGCACTTGAAGGTTTAGATAAGTTTAAGTGGTATTTTGGACTTTAGACAAAAGATAGGCTTAGGCTCTCTTTGACTGTTATGCATTAGAAGGAGTTAGAAGGAAAACAAAACAAAAGGAAGACTCTCTTTCTCTCTCTCGCTCTCTATCTCACGACTCTCTCTCCCTTTCATGGTGTTGAGAATGTTGGAGGAACTTTGAATATTTCGGCTGGAGAATTGGTGGATTGGAAGTTTAAAAACTCAAGGAATCAATTCTAGAACTGAATTAAGTGCAGAGGTAAGCTCCTTAATTGAATCTTGCTGTTGAATTTTGCTTGATTGTGTTTAAAAACTGAATTTTGCATGAAAATGGATTTTAAGTTTAATTATGGGATTGTTTATGGATTTGTAGTGATATCTAGGGTATGTGAATGAGGAATCCAAAATTAGTTATGGGTTTGATTGGAGTTTGGAGTGAGAATTTATGGGTTAGGATCGGAGAAATGTACTGAGAAAAATTGTGATTTTTTTGGTTTGGAAGCTCGAATTGCAACCTTGTTCTTCAGGCGCCACGACCCATGTGTGTCTACCCAGGCGCACCGCGACCAAAGGTTTGGAGCACCGTGACTTGTGTCCCTCAACAGAGAGGCATTTTTCCTCTGAGTTGAGTGCGCCGCGGTCCTTAAGAGGTTGGGCTATGGCTCAAATTCAAAGTATTGGCTGTTTGAAGGTTTTTAGCTTGGGAACCCAAATGTTAAAGCTCCAGAAGGATTTTACCACCCGGTTTGGTAGAATCGAAGGTATCGGAGGCTAGAATTATATTACAAAGTTGTTTATTGGATTAGAGATTGATGGATGGATATTATGAAGCATTGTGACTAGGTTTTTATCGAGGCTCGGTTTAGAGGACTGTGCTCGGGGTTGCTGTGCTCAGATAACTTGAGATACAGGTGAGAAAATTATTGTACCCGTAGAGCAGGGCGTGACCATATTGTTTGTATTGTAGGGCATGGCCCTATTGATTGGATTGTAGGGCAAAGACCTATTGTTTATGTTTACTATATGTATAAATATTTTTTGATATTATGCTATATAGTGCACATTTGTGAATGAACGACAAAGGTTGGAAATGGTGAAGGTCGATAACGGCAGGAATCCGAGTACGGCAAGGGGTCGGGAACGACATTGACCATGCAAAGTGCAGAGCCGAGTACGGCAAGGGGCCAGGAATGGAGTTGAGCATGCGGAGTGCAAGCCATTAGGGAGAGACCCTCCTAGGATGCTGGAGTCATCCTCTCAGTTAAGACCGTGAACCTAGGGTCTTGTAAAGCGCCTGGGATGGCATGGCTGCTATGTGTTTAGCCTATTGGCTGTTTTGTTACATGTTATTGATAGATATGCATATGTTATTTGTTTTGTGTTGAGTTTTCTTGCTGCGCTTCAGCTCATGAGTGCTCTATAGTGCAGGTAAGGGTAAAGGAAAGCTCGACAAACCATGAGTACGGAGAGCGTGGAGCGATGGGTACATGTCGGCGTGGCTGGCCGCCACGGCTAGGGTTATTTTGGGAAAATGAAATGTATTGTATTAGTTGTTTTATCGCCTAAGTCGACCACGTGTACATTTTGATCTGTAATATATTTTCTAAACATAATTTTAGGATCCCAACTGTAAAACTTTATGAGATTTCAATGAATAACAAAATGTTTTATATTTAATGACTTTTAACGGGTTTTATCACAGTTTAGTCACACTTTTAACCTAAAACCTCAATTAGCGAGTTAATGGCACATTTTAAACTCACTTAGTAACGACTCTAATGAAGTAGGGCGGTACAATGTTACAATGTATCAGTGTGAATCTGAAATCAACCAAGCCCAAAAATCCTAGTCATAATTGAAGTAAAACCAGAGGCAATAGTGCCTAGACATAGCAAGAAAATTCTCAAGGTACACCAAGATGAACAAGATTTAGACTCACGGTTAGGAGATGAACACCATGCTATAGAGCCGGAGAAGAATTAGAATACATACATCTAGACGACAAAGACCCTTCCAATGTGGTAAATATTGGAGGAGGCCTAACCTGGGACCTGCGCAAGAATCTTGTCATTTTCCTTCACGAGAACCAGGATGTTTTTGCATGGTCCAACACTGACATGGTTAGCATCAAACCACAGATCATCATCCATGCCTTCCATATCTACAAAAATGCCTCTCTTATCCAACAGAAGATAAGATTGATTAATTTCGACTGATTCAATGCCTTGAAGGCCGAAGTCCAAAAAGTTGTTGGCTAAAAATTTAGTCAGAGAATATTTATACCCTGTTTGGGTGGCAAATCCAATTCTTGTCAGAAAGCCCAATGGAACTTGGAGAACTTGCATAGATTTCAAAGATGTAAATAAGGCTTTTCCGAAGGACTGTTTTCCCCTACCCCGCATTGACCAGTTAGTCGATGCCACTTTGGGGCTCAAACTTTTGACTTTCGTGGAAGCCTACTCTGGCTACAACCAAATTGCCATGCATATCCCTGATCAAGAGCACACTAGTTTTTTTTTCACAAATAAGGGAGTATATTGTTATAAGGGGATGCCTTTTGCGTTGATGAATGCAGACGCAACTTACCAGAGGCTAGTCAACTGGATGTTTAAGAATCAACTTGGGAGAAATATGGATGTGTATGTCTATGACATGCTGGTAAAGTTGAAGACCTCCAAATACCATGTTCAATATTTGAAGGAATCGTTTACAATTTTACGAAAATTCAACATGAAGCTAAACCCATAGAAGTGCACTTTTGGCGTCGCATAGGGGAAGTTTATAGGCTTCATTGTGAGTTCGTGAGGCATCGCGGCAAACCCAGAATTGATTAAGGCTCTCCTCGATATGCCATTCCCTTAGAAAAAGGAAAGATGTGCAAAGGCTAATTGGGAGGATAGCAACCTGAAGTCGCTTTGTGTCTAGGTAAACTGACAAGTGTGTTCCTTTCTTCAATATCCTCATAGGGTCCCAACAGTTTGAATGGACTGACGAATAGGAGCAAGCGTTTAAAGCACTTAAAACTCACATGATTAGTCGCCCATCCTACAGAAGTCGATAAATTGTGAAATTTTGTTCCTATACTTGGCCATCTTAAAGCATGCGATTAATGCAACTTTTCTGCACGAAGAAGGAAAAACGTAGCACGCCATGTACTATGTTAGTAAAAGGTTGTTAGGAGTTGATTTTAGATATCCCCTAATGGAGAAGCTGACATTTTGTGTAGTAATGGTCTCCAGGAAGCTTCGTCTATATTTCCAAGCACACACCATAAAAGTCCTAACCAACCATCCCCTCCGAAAAGTTTTGCAGAAACTAGAAGCCTCAAGAAGAACTGAGCCAGTACAACAACACTTATTCCCCTAAAGTGGCAATCAAAGGGCAAGTGGCAAACTTCATTGCTAAGTGCACACGTGTCTCCGACAAGACAGAAAAAGAGGAAGCAAAAGTTTCCATCTGGCAGTTATTTGTAGATGGGTATTCCAACGAGAACGGTTTAGGGGCTGGTTTCATTTTAATATCCCTCGAGGGACACCGGTTTCATAGCCTTTTATAGTTTTGTTTCGAAGCTTCGAACAATGAAGCAAAGTACGAGGAACTTCTCACTGGGCTACGGGTGGCTCAGGAGCTGCTGGCCTATGGTTTGGAAAATTTTAGCGATTAACAACTTGTGGTGAACCAAATAAACGGGGAATATCAAGCCAGAGGCACTAGGATGGCCTCTTATTTGGCAAAGGCATGGGAATGGCTACAACTCTTCGAGTGGTACTTGATTACATAGGTTCCCCGAGAACAGAACTCAAATACAAAGACCCATGAAATGTTGGCCACCACTTAGGATACAGAGCTACTGAACATTGTCCTCATTGATTTCCTTGCAACGCCGAGTATCTAGGTGGTCAAGAAGGTATGCGAGATCAAATATGAAGATACCTGGATGGGCCTTATCGTCAAGTATTTCGCAATCGGAGAGCTCCCAATCGAAAAGAATGCAACCCGAAAATTGCAATAACAGAGCCCTTGACATATTTTCATGGACACTAAGCTATATAGTAGATCACACTCCAAGCCCTTTCCGAGGTGTGTTACCCCCGAGCAGGCTCGAGCTATATTGTAGGAGGTCCATGAAGGATTTTGTGGTGACGATGCTAGGGGGCATAGTTTTTCAAAGAAAGTCCTGAGGCAAGGTTATTTCTGGCCGACCATGAACAGAGATTCCTTGGAATATGTGAAAAAATGTGACAAGTGTGAACGATACGCCACCATACCCTGAGTCCCCCCAAATGAATTGACACAGATGACTAGCCTATGGACTTTCGCAATATGGAGAATTGATTTGGTTGTATCTTTGCCTACTAGAAAGGGGGGTGTCGATTATTTCACCAACTAGGTGAAAGCTAAACCACTTCTAGCCATTACCTCTAAGAAAGTTCTAGATTTCGTCATCAAAACATTATCTATTGGTATGGTTTGCCAAGGAAGCTAGTATCCGATAACTGTTTCCAATTTGACAATAGCCTTTTCATAGATTTCTGTGAGCAACATGGAATACAAAAGTGCTTCTCGGCAGTAGCTCAACCTTAGGCGAATGGTCAGGTAGAAGCTGTGAACAAAATGTTGAAAAACTTGCTGAAAAAGAGATTGGAGCAGGCGAAGGCTGCTTAGCCTACGGAGTGGCCCTATGTACTCTAGGCCTATCGAACCACGAAATGAACATCCACTTATCATACACCCTTTTTCATGGCTTACTGGTGCGAGGCTATGCTTCTATTAGAAGCAGGGATTCCCACTCACTAACACACCACCTACGATCTGAAAACTAACAACAAGTTGCTTCAAGAATCATTGGACATGGTCGAAGAATACCGTGAGCTTTCCCATCTCTGGGTTGCTTCATACTAGCAAAAGGTGGCTCGATATTTCAAATCCAGGGTTAAGGATTGAATGTTCTTAGTAGGGGACCTTGTGCTTAGATGAGTGTTTTTGGCTACCAAGGATCCGGGAGTGGGAGTGCTGGGCTCAAACTAGAAGGGTCCCTACAAGAGATCATCAAGCTACGAACGTAGAAATTAGGCCAGCGGAGTGGTGAGCTGATCCCCCATGCTTGGAATGCCAAGCACTTCCGCTAGTATTACCAGTGATGATCTTAGCAAAGTGTTTCATTGTCTTGCTTTGTGTCTTTACTAGTTTATGTTTTGCTTATGTAATGGAAAGTGAGTAAAAGTTAATGAAAATCATGTCATCTTAGAGAGCAATACAAGGAATTTTCGGGAATTTTTTTGCTTAGATTATATGTTATAATAGGTACTGAATCGGACTCACCTGAGCACCTGTCAAAAGTGATTAGAGATTACACAACCCAAATCACTTGGGGGGGAAGATGAGTAGGGGCTCAAATCACTCTGAAGCAACAGTTCTAGAAAACAAGACATAGGTGTTTTGACTGCTAATGTCGACAATAAGTATCCTAGATCTTTAAAATGGTCTCTGACCACCATTCACCCACGACTACGGAGCCTTAGGGCCTAAAGTCAACACGAAGAGCAATGAATTTAACTTCAAATCCTTATATCTTTTTTAAAAAAGAGAGACCCGAAAGAGGTGTCTCAATGTCAAGAAGATAATAAACTAAACCTTAGATAATTGAGTCAAGGTAGCACAAGACCTAACCGCATCCCGGGGCCTTAGTGTCAAACTAACAGGTGCTCGAGTAATTCAAAACTTACATAGAAATGTAAAAGTAGGTTAAAATACATACTATCATAAGCACGAAAATAGCCTAAGGACACTAAAGTGCATTTATAATTAAGCAATGCTGCACAAAGATGTGTGAAGAGGCTAGACATAAGGCTGCCCGAACGCCTGAGTGTCCCGTTTTTAGTCAAATTATTAAGACACAACCCTATACTAATAGGTTTGAGAGTGTCGAAAAGCCTCAGCGCCTGAGCAACGTATGGGAGAATATGTTAAGAGAAATAGAATAAAAGCGAAAAATCATAATATGTATATAACAAATCCATAGAGAAGAAAGAGGGGCCAAGAGCAATCCAAACTCTATGGCCCCAAAGTTCAATAATTTAAAGAATGTAAAAACAAATTATAAAGATGATAACATAAAATAGAGTTATAGTAGGGTCGGTCTGTCCTCGCATGTAATCGCCTGTTAAGCCTCGGGAACCACCTCGTATGACAGAATCACCACATTTTCAGTGTCGATGGGCCCGGGGGTGGTTTCAACGTTGTTCTCGCGGGCCTCCTATACTTTCAGGCATTCCTCACAAAGCCCCTGAATGTATGCCTCTTCATCCCCCACGTAGCTAAAGCTCAAGTCGAGGTTGTAGAGCCAGACGTTGAAAATGAAATCCCTTGTGATCGAGTCAGACTGTTCATGATGTTTCTTCACTTCCGCTTGGTTCTCCTCTATAACTTGGGCTATCCAAGAAACCTGGGCACGGATTATCGCATTCTACATGATCTCTTAATGGATGAGATCAATTTTTCCTCCTCCAAGATCTTGATCCTCGACTGGGCCTTCGCGAACATTTTCTTAGCCATCCCTTTCTGGGCCTCGGTGTCCTCCCTTCGAGTTTTCTCTTTAGAGAAAGCATGCATCAATTTATTTCCCTCTTTGAGGGAAAGGGCATCCCTCTCCCCTAAGCTTGGACAACTCCTCCTCAGCCTTGTTCAAGAGTGTCATTGTAATGACCCAACTATTTCTAAGACCTTGGACCATTAAAACTACTAGACATAGCTACTACTTTTGGAGAAAACATACATAAGAAATAATTATAACTTTATTAAAACTCCAAAATAAATATTGTGAAAATTACAAAAAAATGAGTTATAAAATATGGTATGAGTACCCATTGCTTAATAAAGCATAAAACATAAACTTTAATTCAAGTGATTAAAAACTAAATGCAGAATTACAAAAGAAACATAATTCAAAAGACTAAATAACGTCATCCTCGATCGACACGCAATCCACTTAGTCCATTCATCTTTAACACACAAGCCAAGCTATGAAGAATCCTCCCACCTCCATAATCATTTTCCTGCATCACACTAAAAGTAAAGGAGTGAGCCTAAGGACCAGCAAGGAAAATCTACTAATAATCATATAACATAGGCATAAAACTATATCATAAACATATACTAAAAAACATATGACTATAAAAAAAGACATATAACATATCGGACTACAATGGCCACCAAAACTTCTCGGGGCTGCTAGTTAAGCATGTCATATGCCCATAAAGTTGTGGGGCATGCTAGCTAAGCAAGTCATATGCCCATAAATTCTTGGGGCTTGCTAGCTAAACAAGGCATTTGCCCAAGGACTATAAAACATATGATACATATACATATCATAACATATAGAACATAAAATCTATCCTATTTTCCTTACCAAAAGCCAGAATATTTAGGAACAATAATGGAATTAGAAACTCCTATAAACCAACAGTAAAATGGTGAGAATCTCTAAAGAATAAAGATGAAATGAGAACTAAAACATCAAGAAGAAACTTACCAAGAAGAACCTTAAGTTTCAAGAACTTAAATACCTAATCCAGAATCAATAACAAGAGTTAGGATCTGAATAAAGAAAACTAAAGAACCATATAGAATTGAACTTAGGAATAGAAATACCTTGAATGATCTTATGGGTCGGTCTAAACCTCAATACTGAAATCACACTATTTCTCACTTCCCAAGTGTTTATAAAAGCTTAGAATGATAAAGCTTTAACCTAAAACCCAAGTGTATCTCTCTATAGTAACACTAGCACCTTGGAGACTCTGATAAAATGCATGAAGAATGGCTGAGAACTAGGTCCTTTTTATAGAGTTCAAGGAGTGAAACTAACCCCTTTTAATTTGAATAAATAAAGGATTATAAAATGAAAAAGATTTGAATTTTCATTCAACTGACGCCCAGAACTCGGTCAAAGTCGTTCAAAGGAAGGTCTAAGTTGTGAAGGGTATTTTTAAAATTCAAAAATCAAACTTTAAAAAATACATACAAGGAGCCAATATATCGCCTCCCCCTATATTCTCGAGCCTCATTGATCGTCAGTACAAAGTCGACGTGTTTTCTGTATCTTCCATAGGCGATATATCGGCCCCTATGTTGCGATATATCAGCATACGTTGATATATCAAACACGTATTTGTACTTTTTCAGTATAATTTGAATTGGATAAACAGCTTTGACTAAGTCATAATACGATCCTAACAGCTGTTGGAAGGTTCTAGAGCTTCTAGATCTTTCTTTTGCTAATACTATCCATCAAAAATACTTAATTCCTTAATAATCATAATTATGACAAGTGTCACACTCTTATTAGCTCCATTTAATCCATAGCTTATAATAAATATATATCTATGACCAGCAATATTAATCAAATCTTATATTAGAATTAATATTCTTAAACTATAGGTTAAACTTATAAAATCCATAACTGTTGCTATGAGTTTCCAACTAAGTCCCGACTTGAACCAGAATCGACGGTAACTAATATACTACTAATTACTACTACTACTACTATCTAGCTAGGCTAAGTAAACATTCTAGGACTCTACAATTCTCCCCTACTACAAAGAATTTTGTCCTCAAAATTTACTCACCAAACAATTCCAGATACCGGGCTAACATGTCTTCCTCCAACTCCGACGTTGTCTCCCGTTCAGAACTATTAATCCATAGGATCTTGAGTATCGGAATATTCTTAGACCATAATTCTTTCATCCCTCTATCTAGGATGCTAATCAGTTGTTCCTCGTAACTCAAGTGTTTCTGGACTGCTATCGTATCATACTGGAGGATGTGAGATGGGTCTGACACATATTTACGTAGCATCGAGATGTGGAACACATTATGGCTATCTGCTAGAGCTGGCGGCAGGGCTAATTTATATGCAACTGGTCCAGCCTTGTCCAATATCTCAAAAGAACCTATAAACCGGGGAGTAAGCTTGCCTTTCTTCCCAAACCGCTTCACACCTTTCATAGGAGATATCTTTAATAAGACTTTATCTCCGACTTTAAATTCCACATCACGCCGCTTGGCATCTGCATAACTTTTCTAACAGCTTTGAGCAGCGAGCATACGCTTTCTAATTAGCGCTACTGCTTCCTGAGCTTCTCTAACAACTTCAGGTCCAAGAAGTTGGCTTTCTCCAATCTCGTCCAAATGTAATGGCGATCAACACCTTCTTCCATAAAGCAACTCATAGGGTGCCATCCCGATCGTTGACTTGTAGCTATTGTTGTAGGAGAATGCTATCAGCGACAAATACTTACTCCATGATCCTCCGAAATCAAGTAAACAAGAACGTAACATATCCTTTTAAATTTGTATGGTACGCTAGGACTGACCATCGGTTTGAGGATGAAATGTTGTACTAAGACTTAACTTGGTACCCATGGCTTGCTGCAAGCTTCCCCAAAATCTCGATGTAAACACCGATCCTCTATCGGATACTGTGGTCTTAGGGATTCCATACAGTCTTACTATTTCTTGAACATAAATTTCTGCATACTTATCTACTGAGTACGTAGTCTTGACAGACAGGAAGTGAGCAGACTTGGTTAGTCTATCTAGTACTACCCAAGCTGAGTCGTGCTGCTTATTTGTTCGTGGCAATCACGTCACGAAATCCATGGATATGTCTTCCCACTTCCATTCTGGAATACTAAGTGGTTGCAATAAACTTGCAGGCCACTGATATTCTGCTTTCACTTGCTGGCATACAAAACATTTAGACACATACTCTGCTACATCTTTCTTCATTCCTGGCCACCAATATAACGCCTCAAGGTCATGAGTCATTTTAGTCGATCCTGGGTGAACTGAGTATGGGGTATTTTCTGCTTCTTCTATGATCTTCCTCTTAATCCATTGATCATTCGGCACACATACCCTATCCTTATATCTCAAGAACCCCTGTCCTGATATCGAGAAATCTATGGCCTTGCCTTCTTTAACTGCATCCATATGTGACTAATGTGTCATCATGCCCTTGCCCGATCCGTATGTCTTCTAATAGACTTGGCTGGATGGACAAGTTAACCAGTTTACCAATGACTACTTCTATTCCGGCATTGATCATCTCCCGCTATAGCGGCTTTTCTATTCCAGCTATCGCTGCTACTTACCGCATCAAAAACTACGTTTGCCTTTCCCGGGTGGTATAGGATTTCACAGTCATAATCCTTCACTAGTTCTAACCACCTGTGCTGCCTCATGTTAAGCTTTTCCTGTGTGAAGAAATACTTTAAGCTTTTGTGGTCTGTATAAATCTCACACCGTTCTCCATAAAGATAATGGCGCTGGATTTTCAATGCAAAGACCACCGCTGCCAACTCCATATCATGCGTTGGGTAGCGTTGCTCATATTCCTTCAGCTGCCTTGAGGCATAGGCTATTACCTTGTCATTCTGCATCAGCACACAACCCAAACCTTGCTTCGACGCATCACAGTAGACTACAAACTTGTCGTTGGGTGTCGGTACACAAAGTACTGGTGTTGAGCATAACTTATCCTTAAGCAACTGGAAGCTCTCTTCACACTTATCTGTCCAGTTGAACCTTTGCCACTTCCGGGTCAGGTTGATGAGCGGAGTGGCTATCATAGTAAAGCCCTCTACAAACCTCCGATAATAATCTGCTAGTCATAGAAAAATTCTTACCTCTGACGCGTTCTTAGTTCTTGGCCATTCCTTCACAGCCTCTACCTTAGATGGGTCTACAACAACTCCTTCCTTGGATACTATGTGGCCGAGGAACGCTACTTGCAAAAGCCAAAATTCTCACTTCTTGAACTTGGCGTAAAGTTGATGCTCTTTTAATCATAACAAGGTCATCCTTAAATGTTCCTCGTGCTCGACATCAACCTTTGAATATGCCAAGATATTGTCGCTGAACACTACGACAAATTTGTCCATGTAATCCTTGAAGACCCTATTCATTAAATCCATGAATGCAGCCAGAGCATTGGTAAGACCAAAAGACATAACTAGAAACTCATAATGCCCATAATGAGTTCTGAAAGCTGTCTTGGGAATATCCTCTTCCCGTACCTTGAGCTGGTGATACCCGGACCGTAGATCAATCTTTCAAAATACGGTCGCTCCCCGTAGTTGATCAAATATGTCGTCAATTCGGGGTAACAAGTATTTATTCTTAATTGTCACATTATTCAGCTAGCAGTAATCTATACACATCCGCATACTTCCGTCCTTCTTCTTCACAAATAGAACTGGTGCTCCCCATGGAGAATGACTCAGTCTAATGAAACCCAAGTCTAAGACTTCTTGTAGCTGCGTCTTTAACTCCTTGAGTTCGGTAGGTGCCATTCGGTATGGCGCCTTTGAGACAGGCTCAGTGCCTGGTACTAGTCCGATTGTGAAATCAATTTCCCGAGTCGGCGCCAGCCCTGGTAAGTTGCCAGGAAATACCTCTGAGCTTTGAGAGACGAAATAAGTGGTGTACGTAGTCCTGAAACTTTTCCCATAAAGCATAGTCTCTGACCGTCAGGAGTTTCGAACGTTACTTGCTTGCATTTGCAGTCGATGGTTGCACCATGCCTTTCTAGCCAATCCATGCCCAGTATCACGTCGAAGTATTTGATATCTAATTCTATAGG
This sequence comes from Humulus lupulus, assembly GCF_963169125.1. Lineage (NCBI taxonomy): Eukaryota > Viridiplantae > Streptophyta > Magnoliopsida > Rosales > Cannabaceae > Humulus > Humulus lupulus. The sequence continues at coordinate 38,561,826 of NC_084801.1, read as the reverse complement.
GTCTCCTTCTAGTTCTACGTCCTCAATTTTGATCGGTACACCTCGTACTATCCGTGATGATAGGACTATTTCACCTGAAGGCAATTCTGTCACAAACCTAGTTCTAAATTTTTCACAAGGTTTGTCTAATTTCTCTATCATTCCTAACGAGATATATGAGTGAGTGGCTCCCGAATAAAATAATAGTGAACATTCATTATTGAGGATAGGAATCTAACCTGTGACCACTTTATAGCTAGCATCAGCTCTCCCTAGGTCAAGGCAAAGACTCTGGTAGGAACCATCTTGTTGTCCCTCTTCTCTTCTGGCTTGAGTTGGGGATATTCTCTCTTTTGGTGACCTTCCTGACCACAGTTGTAGCATCCCTTGGTGTTTCCTCGACACTCACCAACATTTTTCTTTTGGCACTAAGAGCATTGTAGGTATTCTACATAACCCGACTTATTTCCTCCATTGTTTCTCCGTGCTATTTTATCATTGTTGGACTACTTATTGTCAGGATGCCTTCCTTCTGACCATTATTGCTGCTGGACTGATGGTTGTTGTTTTGGTGGTTGTTCCAACCATTCTGAGGTTGACTTTCCTGTTTAAGCTAAGGCTTACTGGCCTTCTCCTTACTAATATTCGCCTGAAGCCTTTCTACTTCTATAGCCGTTTTTAGAACATCGGCATTCGTAGCAGTTCCAGGAAGGTCATGCAAATGAAACATTGCGTTCTGATACCAACTGTAATGACCCAACTATTTTTAAGACCTTGGACCATTAAAACTACTAGATATAGCTACTACTTTTGGAGAAAACATACATAAGAAATAATCATAACTTTATTAAAACTCCAAAATAAATATTGTGCAAATTACAAAAAAATAAGTTATAAAATATGGTATGGTACCCATTGCTTTATAAAGCATAAAACATAAACCTTAATTCAAGTATTTAAAAACTAAATGCGGCAATACAAAAGAAACATAATTCAAAAGACTAAATAACGTCATCCTCGATCGACACGCAGTCCACTCAGTCCATTCATCCTTAACACACAAGCAAAGTGACCCAGAATCCTTCCGCCTCCGTAATAATTTTCCTGCATCACACTAAAAATAAAGGAGTGAGCCTAATGGCCAGCAAGGAAAATCTACTAATAATCATATAACATAGGCATAAAACTATATCATAAACATATACTAGAAAACATATGACTATAAAAAAACATATATCATATCGGACTACATTGGCCATCATAACATCTTGGGGCTTGTTAGCTAAGCAAGTCATATGCCCATAAATTTGTGGGGCCTGCTAGCTAAGCAAGTCATATGCCCATAAATTCTTGGGGCTTGCTAGCTAAACAAGTCATATCCCCAAGGACTATAAAACATACTATACATATACATATCATAACATAAACATATCATATCATAACATGTCATAACATATTATAACATATAAGAACATAAAATCTATCCTATTTTCCTTACCAAAAGCAGGGATATTTGGGAACAAGAACGAAAATAGAAACTCCTATAAACCAACAGTAAAATGGTGAGAATATCTAAACAATAAATATGAAATGAGAACTAAACTATCAAGAAGAAACTTACCAAGAAGAACCTTAAGTTTCAATAACTTAAATACCTAATCAAGAATCAATAAAAAGAGTTAGGATATGAATAAAGAAAACTAAGGAAGCATATAGAACTGAACTAAGGAATAGAAATACCTTGAATGATCTTATGGTTTGGTCTAAACCTCAATACCGAAATCACACTATTTCTCACTTTCCAAGTGTTTATAAAAGCTTATAATGATAAATCTTTAACTCAAAACCCAAGTGTATCTCTCTATAGTAACAGTAGCACCTTGGAGGCTTTGATCAATTGCTTGAAGAATGAAGAAAATGGTTGAGCACTAGGTCCTATTTATAGAGTTCAAGGAGTGAAACTAATACCTTTTAATTTGAATAAATAAATGATTATAAAATGAAAAAGATTTGAATTTTCGTTCAACTGACGCCCAGAACTTGGTCAAAGTCGTCAACGGCAGGTCTAAGTAGTTAAGGGTATTTTTAAAATTCAAAAATCAATCTTTAAAAAATACATACATGGAGTCAATATATCACCCCTACAGGCGATATATCGCCTCCCCCTGTATTCTCAAGCCTTGTTCGATTGTTCGTGCAAAATCGACATTTTTTCCGTATCTTTCGTAGGCGATATATCATCCCCTATGCTGCGATATATCGACATACGTTGATATATCAAACACGTATTTGCACTTTTTCAGCACAATTTGAATTGGATAAATAGCTTTGACTGAGTCATAATACGATCATAACAGCTGGTGGAAGGTTCTAGAGCTTCTAGATCATTCTTTTATTAAAACTATCCATCAAAAATACTTAATTCCTTAATAATCATAATTATGACAAGTTTCACACTCTTATTAGCTCTATTTAAACCATAGGTTATAATAAATATATATCTATGACCAGCAATATTAATCAAATCTTATATTATAATTAATATTCTTAAACTATAGGTTAAACTTATAAAATCCATAACTGTTGCTATGAGTTTCCAACTAAATCCTGACTAGAACCAAAATCCACAGTAACTAATATACTACTAACTAAAACTAACTACTACTACTACTACTACTACTACTACTACTACTACTACTACTACTACTACTACTATCTAGCTAGGCTAAGTAAACATTCTGGGACTCTACATTCATGTAGTTCTGGAGCTCTTTGTGAAGGCGCTGAGTAACCCACATCAACCCCCGCATAACCTCGCTCTATTGAATGGTGAGGAGAGCTATATGTAAAAGAATGGATAGATTGAACAAAAGATGGCTTACCAAGATTGAGGTGATGGATTGGCTCTGTGAGAGATGGGAAATTTTTTGCTCCTTTAGTTTAGCCCATCTCCGTGGAGGGATGCTTCCCATGATGTCCCAACCGTGGCAAAAATTCCAGCGGCCAGGGGGGTGACTCCCTCACCCAAATCGCGCAAATACTACTAGAAGCCAACATGGAATGAGGCCTCCGTAGAGTCAGGAGCTTGTGCAGCCATAGTCTCAGGTACTCCCATCAGAAGAGCATGCCCCCCGCAAGGATACCAGTGCGAGGGCCGACTCCTGAGCTAAATCTTTCCCTCGTTGGGCCATCTCATGGAAGGCCTGTTGGGTAATCGAAGTTGTGACGGAGCCGTTGCGCCTTGACGAGCCCCCACGACAGGAAGGGTGCTGGTAGTGCTAGTGGGCACCCTGCGCATGAATATCAAGAACCCTGCGACCTGAGCAGCTGTGGTGGCATCAAAGGTGGAGATCTTGGCTTTCTTTTGATCCCCCGAAGTCCCGCTGGCGGTGTCTTTCCTTTTCTGGGCCTCCAAAGCTGCCTTCTTTTACTCGTCCACAAGGAGAAAAGAATCCATTTGACCTGAAATAGTAAGGGGAGTTAGCAAAAGAGAGACAGGGTGATAAAGGCAATAAATTGTCAAAATAAGCAAAATGGACGACAAGATTAGTCACCCCACTGTCAGGGTCCCCCGACTCCTCTTCACTCTCCAAGGATATTAGCTCCTCGACTGAGTGTAGCGACCCAAATTTTCTAATAAGGTTTGGGGCCTTGATTAGTGTGCCTACAGGGCAATAATTGTTATACTGTGATAAAATATGTGAATTTAATGAATATGTGGCTAGAATGCATGATTAAGTGATTAAATATGCATGTGGGCCCCATTTGGTTGTCAGGGGCATATTTGTAATTTTAACTCGCTGAGGACATAAATGTGATATAGTGGTGATATATTTGTGACGCATGTTCCGAGACGGTCCTAGGGAGCTGTTTAGCTAGAAAGTCACAACGGGGTCAAATACCCGGCTCGGGAGGAGCCTAGGGGTATTTTGGGAATATTATTAAGTGATCGGGAATTATTGAGTAGCGGTTAGCAATAGAAATAGTTTAGACATGTCGGGATTAAAATGGGGATTTGTAGACACATTTGAGGATTTAGCGGGATGTGTTGAAAGACTAAACCGCTCTTTGTGGCTTATGAGGACTTGGGGTAACTTAAGGGGTAATTGGGTCTTTTGGAAGCTAGTTATGTTGAGACAGGGATTGAGGAAATTTTAGAACGGTTTAGAAAAGAAAAGGAAAGAAAAAAAAAACAGAACTTCTCAGCTCTCTCTCTCTCTCTCCCATGCGATTTTCTTCTTCCTCTCCTTGGTGATTGAGAACTTGCTGAGTTTTGAGGATTTTGGGCTAGTGAATTGAAGGAATTTGGCTGCTATGGCTAGGAAAGTTAGCTCAAAGGTGTGATAAGGTCAGAGGTAAGGATTTCATCTCTATTTTCTTTGAGTTCCTAAGCTTGATTTTGAGAGATTGATAATGGAAGCTGAAAGTTGGTTTGTGGCTAGATTCAGTTCGGGAATAAGAGGGATTAGCTTGGAGTTGGAAATGGAGGAGGCTCAGGGACGAATTTCTACTTGAGGTAAGAGTTTCAGGCATCTCTGTTATGTATGAGCTACTGTGGTTTAAGTTTCTAGTTTATGGTTTAAGTTTTATAAAGTTTTAAACCAATTTGTGAATCATGGGTTTGATTGTGTGTCTAGGCTTGTTGTTGATGTTTCTGAGTTGTTAGATAGTTAATATGGGGTTTTGGATTGAATTTTGGACTTAGGTATGCATTGGTATTGATTTAGAAGTGTTTTGTCTCGGGAAAATGTTGGGGAAAAACCCAGATTTCTGGGTTTACGAAGGGGCGCCACGAACCTGTTCTTCTGCACCGCCCCGCTAGGTTGCATCAGAGGAAGGGAGCCACACTGGGTGTCGTGGCCCTTAAGGGCTAGTGCCGCAGCTCTAGGCCATTTCTGGGCAGGGGGAAATTTCAGTTTTTAGGCGTTTGCCCAGGGAGCTCGGGGGACGCTTCCGCCACTTTGTGTGGGGGTCCGGGAGGTCCCGAGGGCTCGGGATTGGTTCCGGGAGATGCTTCTGAATTGGTTAGTAATGGGAGTGCTATTTACGTGTTATGACTAGGTTCTTTTTGAGGCTCGGATTAGTGGATCTTGCTCGAGGGTTCAGTGCTCAAGAAGCTCGGGAAACAGGTAAGAAAGTTGTTGTACCCATAGAGCAGGGCGAGGCCCCATAGTTGTGTTGCAGGGCACGACCCTATATGATTATGTGTTGGGTGTAGCCCATTGATTATGTTAGTATATGTTTAAGTTATGTTTTAGTTATGTTGTGTATGCATATATGTGAATGATTGGCAAGGGCCGGGAACGGCGAAGGCCGGGAACGGCAAGGGGCCGGGAGCAGCGTTTAGCACGCGGAGTGTGAGTTGCCAGGGTAAGACCCTAAAGGATACCTGGGATATCCTTACAGTTTAGACCGCAACTCAGGGCTTGGTAAAGCGCCTACGACGTCATGCTCGTTTGTGCTTTGCTTGTTGGCAAATAGGTTATATGCTAAATGGTTCTTATGCATATGTTATCTATTTATGTGGAGTTTTCTTGCTGGGCTTCGGCTCACGGGTGCTCTGTGGTATAGGTAAGGGCGAGGAGAAAGTCAACCGACCATGAGTATGGAGAGCGTGAAGCGGCGCGTACATGTCTGGTCTGCCTAGCTGCCACGTCCAGGGCTATTTTTGGAAGTTGCTTGTAAAGAACCCTATTTTGTCGTATAGTCGAATTTAAGTATGTTTTGAGTTGTAAATATTTATAAACAGTATTTTGGGATCCCAAATGTTAAAAATTTTATGATTTATAGTAAATGGAATTATTTTCAAAGTTTATGACTCTGTTTATGGTTTGATTACACGTTTGCCTTATGTTGACCACGATTTTGGCCAACGACGAGTAGACGTCAAAACTACAATGAACCTTCAAGAGAATAGTACGACATAGATAATTTTATAGTGGTGCAGCCCCAATTTATTGGTAATAGCCTAATCCACTTGGAGTTGTGATATAATTAGCATACACATAAGATCAGATGAACTTGAGCCAACTGAGTTTCTTAAGTGCAAGTAGAAAAATATAGAGTTTCTCTCTAGAGAATACAAACTTTATCTCTCTAACCTCTCAGAAAATGCCCCAAGAATGACCCAAGTAACAGTCCCCAAAATCTCAAAACGAGAGAGTTTTCTCAGCCTAAAAAGATCAGCCTCCAAAAATGATTTCATGAGCCATTTATTTATAGGCTCATGGATCATACATAAATATCTCCCTTTTACCAGGTCTTTGGTTCTTCCAACATACTTTAATTAATAAAATATAAATAACTCTAATATTACAACAATATGGCTATTATTCTGGGATATCTGAGAGATTCTCGCGCAGGTATGACCGATTCTTGTTGATGCCGTTACTGGGATCTTTTGCGTAGCCCTGCTCTGTTTATTCGGTCCACACCACACCTAGGAGGAAAAATGAAGGGCCAAAGCACTCCACTAGTCGGCCAAACACTTGACTGGTTGGCCAACACATGTCTGGTCGGCCAAACACTTGGCTGGTCGGACAATTACATAACTGGGCAGACAAGCTCCTAAATGGGAGGACAAGCACATGACTGGTCAGACAAGCACCTGACTGGTCAAACAAGCACATGACTGGGCGGACAAGCACTTTACTGGGCAGACAAGCACATGACTGGTCGGTCATGACACTTGACTGGTCAGTCAAAAATCCTTATTGGTCTGACAGAATCTCTACCAGGTCCGTCAGATCACTTTATCACAGCTCCGAAGAGCCAATACATTTATTGACTATTAATGTGTCATTTACGGACCATGTATTGCCACTTGTCACTTTTATTGCCACGTCATCGAACTCCAATTTTTGGGGATAACACCTTAAAACCTTGATTAGCGAGTTAAAAACACGTTTTAAACTCACTTAGTAATGGCTCTAGGGAAGTAGGGCGTTACAACTTGGTATCAGAGCGAGCCAAAGTTTATTAGTTCTGGAGATTGATCGAACATGTACGCTCGCTGTTAGTGACAAGCTCGACTAAGGGTTGGTTGGTATAATTGATTATATGCTTGAATATGTGCTTGAATGCCCTCTTTGCTTGCTTATTTCATATAGAGCATAATGAATGAGTTAACATATGCATGATGCCAGGGCATGACCCATTGTGTGTTATATGCTATCTGTATGTTATCTGGATTGCTGTGCATGGTTGGCTGTTGTGATTGGAAGGTGGTATTGGATTTTGTTTTCATGCCTGATGAGCGGCATCGTTGGTTGCAGGCATATAGTTGTGATGCCTCGCAATCATCTAGACTCCGCGGTAGTCGGGCCGAGGATGACTATCAGGGTCAGGACCCTCCACCTGCCCCACAGAATTGGCAAGAGATGTTTGCTAAAATGGAAGCCAGGTTGCAAAGAACAGAAGAAGAACTTCGTCAGTTAAGGCAGCAGCCCCTCCACGGGTTACTTGGCTACCAATTCAGCAGGGTGTGGCGCTAGTGCCAGTGCAGCCTGTGGTTGAGAACAGGTGGGAACCGCTGTATGAGAGGTTTAGGAAGCAGCATCCTCCCACCCTTGAGGGTGGACCGGACCCACTACGGGCAGAGCAGTGGATGAATATGGTTTCCTCTATCCTGGATTTCATGAGGTTGAGGGAAACGAGAGAGTTGCCTGTGCTAGTTACATGTTTAGAGAAGATGCCCACATCTGGTGGGATGTTGTGGTTCAGAGAAGAAATGTGGCAGTCATGACCTAGGAAGAATTAAAGAATATCTTCAACGAGAAATATTATAGTGTAGCAGTCCGAGCTGCAAAGGTTGACGAGTTCATCAACCTGACGCAGAACCGGTTGACCGTGACAGAGTATGCTCTGAAATTTGACCGATTGGCAAAGTTTGCGCCAGATTTAGTGCCGATAGATGCGGCAAGGAGAGACAGAATTGTACGGGGGTTGAACGTTATGATCGCCCTTGATGTGAAGATCACTTTGGATCCAGGGACTACTACCTATGCTCAGGTTGTGGACAAGGCCCTTACAGCAGAGGGGGCCGAGGACCAGATCTGGAGAGAGAGCGCTGTTAGGCATGATGCTAGGAGGACAGTGCCTCCTTTTATTGGATCCTGTCGGGGTAGTGGCCCCAGTGAGCAGAAGAGGAAGGCCCCAGATTCCTTCATTCCTCCCAGTTCTGATAAGAGGGCACAGGGTGCTATTGGTGGTCGACAGGGAGGATGTGACAACAGGAGGAGCTTCCCAGTGTGTCCTCGGTGCAGACGGTGACATCAGGGTGAGTGCAGGATCAGGGCCTGTTTTGTCTATGGGAGTGCCAATCATTTGAAGAAGGATTGCCCACAAGCCAGGAAGGAGGAGTTGAAGCAGGGTGACAGTCTCGCTCCTGCCAGAGTGTTTACCTTGACTTAGACTGAGGCGGAGGCTAGCCCCTCAGTTGTGACAGGTCAGATTTCTAGTGCTGGGTGTTTGTATACTGCATTGTTTGATTCGGGAGCTACCCACTCGTTTGTGTCTGTTAGGGTGGTGGAACAGCTGTGTAGACCAAGTATTGTGTATGCTAGGGGTTTTCAGACTTTGTTGCCAACTGGGGAACTGGTAGTCTCTAGGAGATGGATTAGAGCTTTACTAGTAGAGGTAGATGGTAGGGAATTGTCTATTGATCTGATTGAGCTTGTGATGGATGACTTCGATATGATCCTAGGGATGGACTGGTTAGAAAAGTGTGGGGCGACAATAGACTGCAAGCGCAAGATGGTGACTTTTGAATTAGAAGGGAAGGTGCCCTTTGTGTTCGTGGGAACGTCTAGTGGATCGTGAATACCTATTATTTCAGCATTGAGGGCTAGAGACCTGATGCAGGAGGGTTGCATAGGATTCCTAGCAAATGTTGTGGACACTTCTAGGGTTGAGTCGTCTGGACTGGGTGATACTAGATTGGTGTGTGAATTTCCAGATCTATTTCCAACAGTTCTCTCATGCTTGTCGCCACAGCGGGAGATTGACTTTGTTATTGAGTTAGCGCCAGGGGTGGAGCCAATATCTAGAACACCTTACAGAATGGCTCCGGCGGAGCTGAAAGAGTTGAAGATTCAGTTACAGGAGTTATTGGATTTGGGGTTCATCAGACTGATTTTCTCACCATGGGGTGCGCCAGTGTTGTTTGTTAAGAAGAAGGATGGATCTCTTAGGATGTGCATTGATTACAGGGAGCTGAATAAGTTAACCATTAAGAACAAGTATCCACTGCCTAGGACTGACGATTTATTTGATCAGTTACAGGGAACAACGATGTTTTCCAAGATAGACCTCCGATCAGGTTACCATCAGTTAAGGATTAAAGAGGAGGACATACCGAAGAGCGCTTTTCGAACGAGGTATGGACATTATGAATTCCTGGTTATGTCCTTTAGATTAACCAATGCCCCAGCAGCTTTTATGGATATGATGAATATGGTTTTCAAGGATTATTTGGATAAGTTTGTGATTGTGTTCATCGACGACATCTTGGTGTACTCTCAGTCAGAGACAGAGCACGAGCAACATCTGCGGTTTGTTTTACAGCAGTTAAGGGAGCATAAGTTGTATGCTATGTTCAGCAAGTGAGAGTTTTGGTTACCGCAAGTTGCATTTCTGGGCCATATCTTTAGTAAGGAGGGGATTCTGGTTGATCCAAGTAAGATTGAGGCAGTTGGAGATTGGCCTAGACCGAGCAATGTTCCTGAAGTGAGGATTTTTCTGGGTTTAGCAATATATTATCGGCAGTTTGTTGAGGGGTTCTCTAGAATAGCTACGCCTTTGACAGAACTGAAAAAGAAGAAGACAAGGTATGTTTGGACGGACAGATATGAGAACAGTTTCAAAGAGTTAAAGTGATGACTGATCACCGCGCCAGTGTTAAGTCTGCCAACAGATAATGAGAAGTTTGTGGTCTACTGTGATGCTTCTAGAAAGGGTTTGGGGTGTGTGCTG